>NC_141688.1:121765077-122373827 GCF_964263255.1 Lissotriton vulgaris
GTGACTAAGGACAAAGGATGTTCGAAACGCGTTGGGCTCTGACGTAAGACTGGGAAGTTGAGGATTGACACCCTGAAGTCCTCGATTAAAGGTTTTAAACTCCACTTGTGCGGCGTCTATACCTGAGGGAAACTTTTTCGTATTTCACCAACCCTTCTTGTTGAAGTAAGTGCTAGGAGAAATGCGACCTTCCATGTCACGTACTTTAATTCTGCCTTGTGAATGGGCTCAAATGGTGGTTTTAGCAACTGAGACAACACCAAATAAAGCTGCCCTTCCGGAGGTGGAGCTTTGATGATGGAAAAGCTCGAAATAGACCCTTCATAAATTGCTTAATGACTCTTGATGACCATAACGGTGGAGTATAAGGCGATCGCCTGTATCTTGATATGGCGGCCAGGTGAAATTGGACTGACGAGTGTGCAAGACCAGACTTTGCTAGGGAAAGCAAATAAGGTAGGATCTCATCTGGAGCAGAAAGAAAAGGATCAATCTCCTTGCGTGTGCACCATACGCAAAAGCATTTCCATTTAAGCTTGTAAGTCTTATTGGTGCTTTCAGCTCGAGATTTGCCAATAATGTCTTTGCAGTCTTGTGAAATTTTCAAATCTCTAAATTCAAAGAATGCAGGAGCCACACATGCAGTTACAGAGAAGCTGGCTCCGGGTGACACACTTGGCCCCTGTTCTTTATCAACAGCGTTGGTGTCCGCAACAGACGGATGGGCTGTGATTCCGAGAGAACGAGGAGTTCCGTGTACCAGTGCTGTCTGGGCCACATCAGGAGAATGCAGCAACGCTCCCATTTCTTCTTCGTGAGGACCCTGGGTATCAACGGAATAGGGGAAAAGCGTATGCATAGATCCCTGACCATCGCATCAAAAGAGCATTCCCCTGACATTTTGGGAGAGGGAACCTGCTTGCGAAGAACCGACATTTTGAGTTTAGCTGTGTCGCAAAAAGGTCTAGCGCTGGTTTCCCCCAGATTGCAAATATCTCGTCAAGCTGTGCTTGCTCCAGCTCCCATTCGTGACAGCTGTCGCTCGTTCTGCTCAAGGTATCCACCAAGGTGTTCCGAAGACCCGGGACATGTTCTGCTACGAGGGAGATGTGATGGAGTGTCAACCAGTTCCACAACTGTTGCGTATCCTGAGACAGGGTCAGGGATTTTGTACCTCCTTGCTTGTTGATATAAAACATGCTTGTGGTGTCCGTCTGGATCAACACTGACAACCCATGTATTCGAGGAAGGAAAGCCCGAAGAGCTAAGAAAATGGCTTTCAGATCCAGTCTGTTTCTATGCATCTGCCGCTGAGCCAAGGACCATTTCCCTTGCACCTTTAGGTCCTGCAAGTGTCCTCTCCATCCTTCCATAGAAGCATCTGTTGTGACCACGTAATATGGGATGACTGGGAGAAAAGACTGGCCTTGGGACAGATGAGAAGTCTGAGACCACCACATGAGGGCCTCCTTCATCTGAGAAGTGACTGATTACATCGTCGAAGGAACCTGAGGTCTGAATCCATTGACGCTGCAATTCCTCTTGAAAAGGTCTCATGTGTAATCGAGTTAGCGGCACAGCATCTATTGCGGAAGAGAGCATTCCCAGTAGAGATTTGAACACTCAAACTGTACAGAAAAAAGTGTGTTTCAGTGAGAGTTCTAATGCTCTTAACCATTGTTGCCTTTCCACAGAAAGGAAAGCTCTGTTTTGGATGGTGTCCAGTTTTGCTCCCAGAAATGTCCTTATCCGATTTGGGAAAATTGAAGATTTTTGAAAATAGACTGAAAGACCCAGTTTGTGGAAAAGAGTGAGGCAATCGTTTGTTGCTGTCTCCACTAGGCGAGAAGATGGTCCCTTTAGTAGCCAGTCATCGAGGTAAGGGAATACCTGATGACCTTTGTTTCTCAACGCTGCTGTCACTGGAGCTAGGAATTTTGTGAACGTCCGTGGGGCCGATTTGAGGCCAAATGGAAGGACTCGGAATTGATAGCGGGTACCAGCCACTGTGAACCTCAGGAACAACTTGTGCCTTGGATGAATAGGTACGTGGAAATATGCATCCTCGAGATCCAATTAGGTCATGTAATCGCCCTTGTTGAGGCGCCCTAGGATGACTGAAAGAGTAACCACCCTGAATGTTTGACTCTTTAGATATTTGTTCAATTTTCTGAGGTCTAGGATAGCCCTCCACTCTCCTGACTTTTTGCAAATGGGAAAAAAGCAGGAGTAGAAACCTTTCCTCCTTTGGGAAAAAGTGACCTTCTCTATTGCCCCTTTCTGAAGCATGACATGTGCTTCTTTCTTGAGTAAATGAAAGTCAGGGGGGTGCGATCCCCTGGGATGAGTATTGGGAGGCTTTTGGATGAATTCCAATGTGTGGCCATTAGAGATGAGATCCAGGACCCACTTGTCTGAAGTGATGTTTCGCCACTGATCAATATGGTTGGAAAACGTCACACCATTCTGAGGAGGAAGAAAAAGCAGCTGGTACCCCATTGAAATCACTGTTTTCAGTCAGTGTCACAGCCTTGGGACCCCGCCTTCCGTTTGAAGCTTTGTCTGGAGAAACCAGCTGCATTCGCTTGCCGGTAGGTCTGCTGTTGATATCCCTGACAGTATTGTGGCTGATAGGTCTGATAGGACTGGGAACGCTGGTAATTCCCTCTATAATTGGAGAAGCCCCTACCTTGGGCTCCTCGAAAGGGCACTTTGCAGGACTGCAGGGTTCCAAGAGCCTTAGCCGTGTCAGTATCTTTCTTAATAGCAGTAAGGGCCTCATCAATATGGCTACCAAACAGGCTGTCACCATCATAGGCCATATCCAATGTCTTGGTTTGGACTTCCGGGAGGAAATTAGTTGCCTTTAATCACCCCTGACATCTTAAAACGGCAGCTCCAGCTAACTGCCTGAAACCAGTTGTGGCAATGTCCGTGGCAATGTCCGTGGCAATGTCCTTAGCAATGTCTATGATTTCAGATGCTGCTCTCGCTCCTTCAGTGAGTAGTTTAATAAACTCTTCCTTGTTATCGTCCGGGATGACCTCCTTCATTGAACTAATGTCGGACCATATTTGCCTGTCATAATGGGCTAGAATGGCCAAAGCGTTTGCTGCCCTGAGACCGCCGCCATTGAAGAGACCCTTTTCCCAATCGAACCGAGGCGTCAACCTTCCTTGTCTGGTGAAGAAAGGATAGGTGTAGATGGATTTTTTAAGCGTCTCTGAGCTGCCTGAGAGATTGCAGAGTCAGGTTGAGGGTGACTCATAAGACAATGCTGGAGAGCCCTCCGGTGCTCTATATTTCTTATCCAACCGGGGCAGCACAGGAACCACAGAATGACTTTAATCCCTTCTTGACAGATATGGTCAATGATGGGTATTGACCTTACAGTCTTCCTTGCCTGATCGTTAAAATCATAAAGGAAACAATCCAATTGATGGACAACTGTTGGCAGAGTAAATCGGTTAGCGGCTCTGTCCATAATATTATGGAATCCTCAGATATCCTCAGGAGGCGAGTCTGAAGGATGATGAGGCGGTGGGGATGAAATTGGCGCTATGTAGTCATCCCACTCATCCGCTGGTGGCAAAGCGGCTGGTAGCTCACCTTCCTGTTCCTCTTCAGACGTAGTAGGATCTTCTCTGGGAGGAAGAGGAGTCAAGGGATATGGTGCCATTCCAGGAGTGACCGGAGGTGGAGACAGCGGTGTTTGGGGAACTTCCTGCGGAGGTGGAGGAGGTCCAACAACATCCTCTTGAGGAGGAAACCTTCCTTTATAGTCCGACAACATATTCTGAAGGTCCAGAATTAACGCCGGAGGAAATTGAGCAGGCTGCTGCCTGGGCTGTTCAAAATATTGTTGGTACTGAACAGGAGGGGCAGGATAATGCCGGGAATACTGATCCTTATCTTCATATTCATCGTCCTCCTCCTGATATTTAACGTTTTGATCAGAAGGACTATGTACGACTCGAAACTGGCCTTCATCATCATCAGAATCCTCCACGTCCAAAAGGCGGCTGGGAGGCAGCGGAGAAATTTTTGGTGTCCTGAACTGAGGTTGCGCAGATTGCTGAAACGGTGTTGATGGACCTGCTTAATAAACTGGATTTTTCATCACGATGGAGAAACTCTCGTCGTTGGAGGGCCGTCGATGGGAAACCAATAATAGTCGTCGGTACTGTCATAGCCGATAGGATTGTCATTGGAACATCTTCAGTCGACGACAGTGTCGTCATCAATGGCAGCATTGTCTTCGTTGACAGTGGTGTCGTCATCGACGGTTTCTTCGCTGTCGACGATGGGGTTGACGGAAGCGGTCTGAACATCGATGATGGTGTCATCGTCGATGTCTTCCTCGTCGACAGCTTCACTGACAGGCACGTCGACGATGTGGTCTTGACTCTCGTCGACAGTGCAGTAGTCGAGGACAAAGGTAGCGTCGATGGTATGGAGCCTCTAGAACTCGCCGTCGATGTGGTAAACGCCGTCGACGAGAGAGTCATAGTAGTCGTCGTTGAAGTGGAAACAGGCGTCATTGGTGAAACTGAGCCTGATGAATACTTGTGGCCAGTTTCACCTTTAGAGTGGCTAGAAGACTCTGGCCTTTCCTTAGACGTTCCTGGAGTCTGAGGGGATCCAATCTCTGAGGGGACTTTAGGCTGCTTCTCCACTTAAAGAGATTCCTTAGATACATGTGAGGCTTTAGATTGTTTCTTCCTCTCTTCTGGCTGACTCTCCGGTGACCTGGGCCTCTTGTGTGACATAGAAGACGTGTCGCTCTCAACATCAGAAGCAGCAGACTTCTTTTTTTTTAGCCAAAGTAGAAGCCTTCCTTCTCTATCCCTCAAGTTCTTAGTTGAGAAGGTGCGGCAAATCTTGCATTGCTTTGTCTCATAGCTGGCATAGAGAAAATAAATACAATCTTTGTGTGCATCGTCCACATGCACAATCTTCTTCCCACAGGATTTACAGGCTCTAAATAATCCTTTCTTATCTGACATTCTTCTTAAAGAAATCTAAAATAGACTAATCTTAGAAATTTGTAGAAAATTGAGCAGAGCACAGGGAGACTCCCTTACACAACGAAGTGCTGTGAAAATCTGAGGGACTCAGCCTCTCTTGGGAAGGTTCTAGAGGGTGCTGGGTGCTGATTGGCTGAATTTTCAGTTTGGTCCTTTTTGTGAAAGGAGACTAATAGGCTATAGTGTATATGGTTGCTACCAATATAACCTATGGAAAGGAACTATGTACTACTTACTACTTTGTTATTAATGTACCGTGGGCCTCCCACTATGACAACAACAATTCAGGCATGTGAATCTATTAAAGATACCCCGATACTGGATAAGTGAAGTGCACTCTAGCTGAACTATGTGAATAGACGATATCTTACTCACTTCCATTGTCCCTTGAGGCTTTCCAGCTAAAACAAAATCAGTTCTGCCACGGGTTTTGAGCTTCCTACCTTAAAGCATGGTTCAAAATGCTCCTAGGTTACTATGGAATGATTTAGCTCCCTATATGCCGCTTTCTGTAATTTTGGTTATAATACTTATACCCATTATTTTCTTTAAAATAATCTATGACATTGGACAAATTCAGTAGTTATTTAATCTCTTTGTGCATGCACATTTTCTTAACACCATTCAGTACACAACTACCAAATAATGTAAACATCCACAAGCTATTTCAGGATCTCTTGAGACTGGCAATAATTCAGATGTGGAAACATGGTAAGTAACAAAGCAAATACTAAAGCCAAGCTAAGGTGCTTTACTACATGGCCACAACCACAGAATGTAGTGCTCTTTCAATATTCCTAGAAACAAAGGAGGAACATATGTTATTGTATGGCGCTAAAGCATTAAGCAGAGACAAAGAACCATGTTATTAACTGTCAGAGAGCTTTAAGCAGTGCCTTTTTAGACACAAAATGTGCAAATCCAAAGAGAAAAAACAATGGTCTTTTTTGGCTCAATACGTCAAAGGATATAGGTGAAGACGGGTAAAGAAAGGGTGGTGCTAAGGAAACTGTCACGTATTGATGTGTTTTATCTAGGAACCCGATTCAATATTGTGACTTTATGCCCCTATACGGCTATAATCAATAATATCCCTATAATGGCATAATAATCAGAGCCATATTTCAGTAAATCGCCCCTGCAGTCCAAGACACGGCAGCAGCTACTTCCTTAGATTCCTAGAGAGCACACAGATTTCTTTTGACACACCAAACCTCCAGCAACCTGGGAAAGCCCCGCTTTCTTTGTTTTGATTTGTAATAGAACTCCTGCGAGCACTGTAAGAACGGCCAGTTCTTAGTGACATCTTTATTGACGTCTTATGTCCAAACCTTACGTCAAACTCAGCACCTTTCAGGTATAAATATACCAACGTTGCCTTAAGCAAACACGCGGTGGTGATTCTGGAGCAGAGCAGCTAATCTACTTTCCGAGAGCCCAGCAGAAGCGAGAAGCCCATGGACGTTGCCCCTCCTCTTAGACGCGGTGAGAAAGACGCTGTCTTTTCTCCTACCGAGAAAATCCAGCTCCGGCGTTTCCAGCCTACCCTTGCGGGTGACTGGGATATCGGGTCCTGAGAGGGAGATACCAGACCTTCTATATTCTATTCCCAAGGTACAGTGCTGACTAAACCCTTAGAGAGAATTCTTGAACAGATCCTTGGCAACAAACCAGCTTAACTTAAACTGCTACTTACTTAGTCCTTCCCACGTATTAGGCTTAGGTCAGGTACACCGGGGTAGGCGTATTTTAGAAGCACCAGTTGAGCACGTTAGCCTATGTATATATGTATATATGTTTTTTCCATTTTAAAGTGTCTTATGGCTAAGAAACCATATCAATGCTTTTACAGTATTATTTCATAATACTCCTTTTACTGTACATACTTTACTTCACAATAAGTATTGCAATTGTGGCAATTCATTTCTCTTGCATGAGAAGAAAGACTGCTCAATAAATAATACCTTTTATTGAAAACGCCCGTCTCCCTATTCTCTGCACCCTGGTGAAATTAACTATGCACAACTGACTGAGTGAAATAGCTGTCTATTGTTTCACACGACTCTAGAGATTGACTCTTATTCTGAGGGAGCAAAGTTGTCATGTTTATGCAGTTGTCGGAAGCTGAATCCCTTCTTGTCTGAGCCAGGGAAGATGATCACTTCCTATTCAGTCAAGAAAGTTTCCAGTGACCTCTGAGCCAGCTGGTGCAAACCTAAATTAAGTCTAACATAGTCAGTAGAGACCTAGAAGACCTCAGTTCTACGTCTAAACTGCTGTTTATGTAATTCCAATGCGCAGGGCCAATAGGGAAAATAGGAACTACACTACAGTATGTCTTCATTTAGCAACAAACGTAGAACGAGTAGATCTGCATCCCCTTAATAATAGACAGGAAGAACCCTTGAGTGAAACGCCTGGGTAAGCCTGTTTGCAAAACAGAGGGCTAGCTACCCTCCAATTTTACAGGGCATCTCTCCAATGTGACAGCCAGTGGCTTGACAGGAGGAATGAACATGGCGTAGAGAGCAGTACTCTCCTCGAAACTGGCCGCACTTTGACTCAGAAAAGGAGGCTAAAGCTTAAGCGTAGGAATTTGGGATACTTGAAAGTGGTGAGCAGTTTAACAACAGAAATATATAAAGCATACAATTCGCAAAGTAGGGAGAGTGCAGACCTTTGGCTGTTGCAATAGAAATTCTCAGAATAGATGTGTCTCTGGTCTTTTCTGCCATCATTTTTACAAATACTTTTTTAGGCTTTCCGAAATAAGTACCGAGAGTACTAGAGGCAGGCCATAAGCCCATAGGTTTATGGATATCGCTCAAACTTGATGCTGTATTGCTTGGGGTTCTCGTTTCATAGCTTTACAAGCTGAGAGTGTCTCAAAGAGTTCAGAATTCTTAACAAGAGGCATGTTGGCGCAGCACACATATTTCAAACAAAGAATTCATGAATTGGCACTGCCACACAAGTATTATGCAGAATCTACGTGGTGGTGAGCCATCAGTCGATGATCCTTAAAAAGTACTGTCGAGGAAGGAAGTATCACTTCACTTAACTAGTGCATTTATTGAACACTGCTTACCGTTAGCTGATGTATCAGCAGATCCATTAAAAACGTGATCTTGCTGCTGAAGAGGACATAGCTGCAGGCCTCTTTGCAGTTGGAGCACACCAAGTAGTAAACGTGGACCGTGTTACACAGTGACCTGCAGGCATTCAAAGAAAATCATGAAATACATTAAGGCAAAGTCAATCTTTGGACAACACAAGCATGTAGAGCTACTTAAGGGATAGAAACATTTTTCACAAATTAATATGACTCGCAACAATTACACATCTCATAAAAGTGAAACTTGTAGTATCCATATTCTATGGCACAGATATAACTGAAAAATAGAGGTACAGAGGGAGAATGCAGTGCCCAAAGAAATTTTCAATTAACGTTTCCTGTAGAGTGGAGAAGTGTGGCTCACTGGTTAGAGCGGCAGACCCTGATGCAGAGATCTGACCCGGGACCAGGGTTCAATTCCCATCGCGGCAGGGTTTTTGGCTCAATGTCCGCGGACCCGATAATTCTCGCCACGGTGCCTACTCTAATCATGGGTCCCACTCTGCAACTCTGGGCAATAGCTTGCTTAATCTCCACACCGGCCCTAACGCTAAGGATGCCTGGCTTCACCTTGGGGTGCCCAGGAGAGGCGCCTCACAGGAACAGGCCAGGATGGGTTCCTCAGCGGTACAGTGCGGGGACACGCTGGCTAGTGTAACCAGGCGCTTTATAAGCTCAGTTACTACCAATGTTATCAAAACACATTCTACGGTTTTTGTGTTAATTTGAAACAGATCCAGTGAGCCAAGACAAAAAGAGAACAGCCAACACATGTTTCACACGTGGGGCCAATAGGCCAAGGGCTTTTTCAAGGCAAAGAGTCTTGTTGACCGTCATGTGAACTGAAAATGTTTCTCCTAACAGTCTCTACGGTCCTATGGAATGGAGATCAGCACGCACAATTTTGTGTCCGGTTAAATCAGCTGATAAACACACAAAAATATAGAATGCGTTTTGGATGTCATCCTTACATCTCCCTTAATACTCTACTAAGCTATATATAGATATAACCCGGGCACTCTAACTAGTTCATTAATGCACAAGTTACTACTTGTGTAACGATATATCTGTAAGAGACATTAGTTAGTGATAGATTCCTTACCTTAGAATATCCCCAGGCGTCAGACTGGATCCG
Source organism: Lissotriton vulgaris (assembly GCF_964263255.1). Classification (NCBI taxonomy): domain Eukaryota; kingdom Metazoa; phylum Chordata; class Amphibia; order Caudata; family Salamandridae; genus Lissotriton; species Lissotriton vulgaris. The sequence goes on from NC_141688.1 coordinate 121,774,355, forward strand.
GAAAATTTTGCGTAGCAGTACCCTTGCGCGTCGGTAGGCGTCGTCTGCGGCTCCGCGTCCGTCGTCGGCGTCGTGGGCGCTGTGATGACGTCGTCGGAGTATATAGACGCCGCCTCCGCGTGCTGACGTCAGTTCTTAGCCACAGCTTTTCCGCGCCAGAAGCGCAGAGCCATGACAAAAACCGACACTGGTGCCAAGAAACTAGGGCCCTGAAAGGGGATGACCTTAACCCTAGATATCGGTTCGCAGAACGGGGAGGATGGGTGGGTCGGTAAGGAATCTATCACTAACTAATGTCTCTTACAGATATATCGTTATACAAGTAGTAACTTGTGCATCTGAAAGAGACACGTTAGTGATAGATTCCTTACCTTAGAATAGATACCCCAGCAATACCATCCCCGTGGTGGTGGGTCTGCGAACCAATATTTACACCAGAAAGTCCTGGAGAACGGAACGGCCGAAGTAGCCATCCCTCCGGACTTGACTGTCCAGGCAGTAGTGCCTCGCAAACGTGTGCAACGAAGCCCACGTAGCAGCCTGGCAAATGTCCTGCAAGGGCACACCGCGGCCCAAGGCAGTTGTAGTGGCCGTGGCTCGAGTGGAATGAGCCCGCAGCCCAACAGGTGGTTCCTTCTTAGCCAAGGAGTAACACGCCTGGATGCACATGATAATCCATCGAGAAATGGCCCTCTTGTGCACCGCTTTCCCTTTCTTAGCGCCCGCGTACCCAACAAAGAGTTGATCATCCACCCGGAACTGGCGTGTGCGATCCAGATAGAATGAGAGCGCACGTTTTGGGTCCAGACGGTGGAGCCTCTCCTCCTCTCTCGAGGGGTGCGGAGGCGGAAAGAAGGTGGGCAATGTGATGGACTGCCCAATGTGGAAGGCCGTGATCACCTTAGGCAAGAAGGAGGGCCTAGTCCTCAAAACAACCTTGTCCGGATGGACTGAAAGGAAAGGAGGCTTACAAGAAAGAGCCTGGAGCTCACTCACTCTCCTGGCAGAGGTGATGGCTACCAGGAATGCAGTCTTCAAAGAAAGAAGGCGAAGTGGACAGTTATGAAGTGGCTCAAAGGGAGCGCACATCAGAAATGTGAGAACCAGATTCAAGTCCCACTGAGGCATCACGAAAGGAACCGGAGGAAAGGTATGAGTGATGCCTTTCAGAAATCTGTTAACTATTGGGGACTTGAACAAAGAAGGCTGGTCAGGCAGCCTCAGAAAGGCTGAAAGAGCCGAAAGATAGCCCTTGATAGTGCCCAGAGCAGAGCCCTGCTGGGCAAGAGAAAGAAGGAAGAGAAGAACCTCAGAGAGAGGGGCATTGAGAGGATCCACAGCCTTTGCTGTGCACCATGCCACAAATCTGTTCCACCTGCAGGCGTATACCGTTTTTGTGGAGGGACGCCTGGCTGCCAGAATGATGTTGCAAACTTCAGGAGGCAAGTCAAATGGCCTCAACTGCCGCCGCTCAATCTCCATGCATGGAGGTGGAGACTGGACAGGTTCGGGTGGAGGACCGTCCCCTGCTGCTGCGACAGAAGGTCCTCCTGAAGAGGCAGACGAACCGAGGGATCGACTGACATACTGAGTAGCTCGGGATACCAGTACCTTCGTGCCCAGTCCGGAGCCACAAGGATGACTTGTGCCCGGTCGCGCTTGATCTTCTTCAGCATTCTGGGCAGAAGAGGTATAGGCGGAAAGGCGTACAACAGACCGCAGCTCCACTCGCGACGAAAAGAGTCTCCGAGCGAGTGCTGCCTTGGAAATTCCAACGCGCAGAACTGATGACATTGCGCGTTCTCTTCGGTGGCGAATAGATCTAACCAAGGCTCTCCCCAACGCAGAAAGAGGCCTTGCGCCTCGTCCGAGTTCAGACGCCATTCGTGATCCATCGAGCACCGACGGCTGAGTTTGTCCGCCCTGGCGTTCAGAGAACCTGCCAGGTGTTGAACCACCAGAGTCACGCCCTGATGTTCCAGCCACTGCCAGAGGCGCAGAGCCTCCTGGCAGAGGGTCCACGACCCCACACCGCCCTGTTTGTTGCAGTACCATATGGCGGTGGTGTTGTCCGTGAACACCTGCACTGCACTCCCTCGGACAGACGGGAGGAATGCTTTCAGTGCCTGACGAATCGCCCGCAGCTCCAACAGATTGATATGGAGCCAGGATTCCGCCGGAGACCAGAGTCCTCTGATCTCCGCCTCTCCCAAGTGGCCACCCCAGCCCTGGAGGGACGCGTCCGTCACAACTACGTGCTCCGGTTGGGGAAGGGAGAGGGATCTGCCGTTGACCCAATCGCGGTCCGTGAGCCACCACTGCAGCTGTCTCGCAGTGCCCTCCGAGATCAGGACATGGTCGGAAAGGTTGCCCCGGTGCTGGGCCCACTGAAACTTCAGGTCCCACTGCAGAGCCCGCATCCGCCACCGTGCGTGATGCACCAGAAGGATGCAGGAGGCCATCAGCCCCAGAAGCCGCAGCGTCTACCTGACCGAAACCCGGGATAACGGCCCGAAGACCGGGATCAGGGCCTGAATATCCCGGACTCGCTGTTCGGGCGGGAAAACCCGAAACTGCGCCGAGTCGAGAACCGCTCCGATGAAAAGGAGCTTCTGAGAGAGGCACAGGTGCGACTTCGGCACATTGATGGAAAACCCCAGCCTGTGCAGGAGATCCGCCGTAGTCTGGAGGTGGGTGACGACTGCCTGGGGCGAGCCCGCCTTCAACAACCAGTCGTCTAGGTAGGGGAAGACTGAAACCCCTAACCTGCGCAGGTGAGCTGCGACCACCGCCATCACCTTCGTGAACACCCGTGGGGCGCTGGTAAGGCCGAAGGGGAGCACGGTAAACTGAAAATGCTCGTGGCCTACCGTGAACCGCAGGTAACGCCGGTGGGCCGGCAGGACGGGGATGTGGAAATACGCATCCTGCAAGTCCAACGCTACCATCCAGTCTCCTGGGTCTAGGGCAGCCAAGACCTGAGCCAGTGTCAGCATTTTGAACTTCTCCTTCCGGAGGAAGCCGTTGACGTTCCTCAGATCCAAGATAGGGCGTAGGCCCCCTTTGCCCTTCTTGGGTACCAGGAAGTAGTGGGAGTAGCAACCACGTCCTACTTCTGGCCCAGGAACGCGCTCGATGGCCCCCTTGGCCAAGAGGGCCGAAACGTCCTCCTGCAGGAGCCGCAAATGATCCCCCGATACGCGGTGGTGTTGCGGTGGCATGGCTTGAGGGGTCGTCTCGAAGGGGAGGGAGTAGCCCCTTCGGACGATCTGCAGCACCCACCTGTCCGAAGTGACTGTGCGCCAGTGAGAGTGGTGATGGCGAACCCTGCCTCCCACTGGCGTCACATGGGCCGAAAAGCACGGACTAGGAGGGTTTAGAGGCGGATGCTGCGGGGGCAGGTGTGGACTGGCTCCGCTTGCCTCCCCGACCGCCTCCACGGCGGTTTCCACGGCCGCCGCCGCGCTGGACGACAGTTTGCGAGGAGTGGCTGGCGGCACGCGTGGGGACGCCCCTTCCGTGGCCACGAAAGGAGCGAAAAGCAGCCACTTGCTGGCGCGGGGCCGAGAGGCCCAAGGACTTGGCCGTAGCCCTGGAGTCCTTAAAGCGCTCGAGCGCGTGGTCTGCCTTGTCGCCAAAGAGGCGACGGCCATCGAACGGCATGTCCATGAGTGTATTCTGGACATCAGCCGAGAAGTTGGCGGACCTAAGCCAGGCGTGGCGTCGAATCGCCACCGTCGTAGCCATCGCTCTGCCCAGCGAGTCAGTGGTGTCCAGTCCGCACCTGATCGAATATTTCGCTGCGTCCCGGCCCTCCACCAGGGCTTGGCCGAGTTTGGCCCGTACCTCCAACGGGCACTCTGGCAGCAATTCCGCCACCGTTTCCCATATTGAATGGGTGTAACGGCCCAAGAGGCATGCGGTGTTGGAAGACCGCAGTCCACAGCTAAGGGACGAGAAGACCTTTTTGCCAAAGGCCTCGTACCTCTTGGATTCCTGATCAGGGGGTGCTGACGGGAAGGCGGTCTGGGAGTTGTAGGCCTGGATAACCAGACTCTCGGGGGGGGGGGTGGGTGGACAGGAAACATGGGTCGCCCGGAGCCGGGCGGTGGCGTCTGGCCACGTTCCTATCTACAGGCGAACCTGTAGCGGGCCTGGACCAAGTGCCCAACAGAACGTCCGACAAGGCCTCATTAAACGGCAGCATTGGCTCCATGGAGCATGACTGCGGCTTAAGGACCTCTGTGAGGAGATTAGTCCTCACGGCCGCGACGGGGAGCTCAAGGCCCAAGGCCTTAGCAGCCCTCATCAACACCACACTATATGTAGCGCCCTCCTCCGAAGCCACGGAAGGAGGAGAGACGAATCCAGTGTCTGGAGAGGTGTCCAGGCCACTGGCCTCCCCAAGGTCTCCTGTCCAGTCCATGCTAGACTGACATTCCCTTGTCAGAGGGTCCTCAGACCCCTCCCAGTCCTCCTCTTGCCTCATCTCCTGAGACTCAGGGTCGTTAGTGAATGAGGATGGTTCGTAGGGATAGAAATCCCCGAACGGCGTCGGGATCGGCGCCGAACGGCGCTGTCCCGACGTTGGGACCCATAGAGAGGAGGTATTGGGGACGGCGTCGGCCGGGACCGACGCCGGCGGGGACACCACACGGACCGACCCCGGGGGGGTCGTAAGGTCCACCGGGGACGCTCCATCGCCCGACGAGGGCCGAACGGCACCCTGCGGCGTCGGACCCGAAGGCACCGACAACGCCGGGGCCGCCGAACCCTGCGGCGCCGGTCCCGAGGGCAGCGGCGGCGGCGGGATCGCAGAGCCCTGTGGCACCGGCGTCGAAGACGCCGGCGGCGTCGAGGCCGAAGCACCCGACGGCGTCGGGGTTATACCCGACCCACTAGAGCTCCCAGATGGGTTCGCTGGGCCCGAAGGCGCCGCGGAACCCGTCGGAGAAGAAAGGGACCTCATGGCCATGAGGAAGCACTCTATCTCCTCCGGCGTCGCGTTCAGCCCAGGGACCTGGGGGTATGGAGCCGAACGCGGCGCCCGCGACTCCTGAGGAGCCGCGTGGGCGGTGTCACCCGAACCCCCGGCCGCATCGCGCAAGCGTCGGGGGGAGTCGGAAGAGCGATGATGTCTCTTCGACTTCTTATGCTTCTTACCTGACGACTTGGACCCGGAGGAGTGGCGCCGACTCCCGGAACTGTGACGGCTCCGCCCCCGCGACCTGTCCCTCGACCTCCCGTGGGACCGGGACCGGGACCTCACACGGCGCGGGGCCGACTGGCGGATCTCGAGTCGCCTGCGGGACCGCTCCTGCCTGGCCTTCCTCGAGAGGGCCCGACAGTCGGAGCAGGCCTCGTCGTCATGGTCGACGCCCAAACACATCAGGCACAGTCGGTGCGGATCCGTAACTGACATGAGTCGTTCGTAACCGCCGCAGTGCTTGAATCCGGGCATCCCTAACAGCACCGTCGGAGTCGGGAAGACTTCGAAAGAGATCAAAAAGATCCAAAAAGTTAGTCAAAAAATGACCAGGGAACTGCTTTTTCCAGATCTGCGCTGGCTGGCGCGGAAAAAAGAATAACTGACGTCAGCACGCGGAGGCGGCGTCTATATACTCCGACGACGTCATCACGGCGCCCACGACGCCGACGACGGACGCGGAGCCGCAGACCACGCCTACCGACGCGCAAGGGTACTGCTACGCAAAATTTTCCGGATCCAGTCTGACGCCTGGGGATATTCTAAGGTAAGGAATCTATCACTAACGTGTCTCTTTCAGATTTATTCATACAGAATTTTAAATCTTTAGATATCCAATGTATACATACACCAATAAGTATTCTTTGGCACTGTTTAATATTGTGAGATATGTAAGATCAACATTATTCCTCAAACATGTTGTTCAAAGCACATAAATACCAATGTTACAATATGATAGCTATGACAAATGTAATACAATAGGCTTGTTATGAAGCAATAGATTTTATGCAATTTCATTCAAAGCACATGAGTTACATTAGAACAGTGTCGCACAGATGGAAGATGTACAAAAATGGTATTCCTGTGAAGCGATGGATCGGCAGCCGACACGTGTTTCGTTACTTGGTAACCTTTTCAAGGCTTATAGAAGGAGTGCAATTAATATGTTCCAGTATCGCAGACTCTGGGGTCCCCTATATAAGTGTCCTCGTCCTATTATGTTGCTAAGTGCAAGTCATCGTGGTAAGACAGCACAGAGTAAAATCGAATGGTGGAAACTTCCTTAATCCAATATCCGAGATGGGAAAGGCTGCATCAAGCGAATAAAGATGCTGGAAAGTTAAGATGGTTCAGTAGAAGGGTATAATAGCTCTTACTAGACGGACCGCTTGTTCCAAGAACAGGTGCTTTTCAAGATTTCTTCCATAAACAAGACTAAGTTACAAAATCCTTATGCGTATTCTCAAATATATCGCATATAAATTGACTAGTAATATATGTGGGTAATTTCAATGTTACCAGTACCAGAAATAGGACCATACATTAGCAAAGCTGAAAAGAGCTATGATAAGCTCGCTTAGTATTAGCAGTCTCCTCATTCCGGATAGCCGTCCTGGATGCAATTTATATGTGATATATTTGAGAATACGCATAAGGATTTTTTAACTTAGTCTTACATATTTATTTTATTTATTTATTTTATTTTAAAGGTTAGGTATCAGAGCGCTTTACATGAGCATCAGATCATAGTTACAGGTTACATTGTTTCAAAGGTTACACAGTTATTATAGCATGGCTACATAGTTACTTGTAAGGTCAAGATAATACAATAAGCACAAATACGTAGGGGGGAAAAGCAGGCAAGGGGAAAGATTCAGGGGAAGGAGCTGGGGAAGTAGACAGGTAATGAAGGAGGGGAGGGTGAAGGACATCGCATGGAAAGAGGAGGGGAAGGGCGACGGGGACACAAACCGGTAGACCAGTCAAAGCAACGTCCAAAGTCCAGTAAGCTGTGATCCCAGAGGAAGTGGTATAACTTCTCTATCTCTGTTGCGGGAGGCTCCCTTTACGCAGTGGACTCTCTCAGAGGGGCCTCTGAGACTCCAAGGTCTACATACTGGATATTTCCCCAAAAAGGGGAGAGGGAGTGCTTTGCCAAGGGGTGCCATACCATACCTCAGCTGTGAGTGGCTCCCTAGGCGCAGTGGACTCCCTCAGCGGGTAAGCTGAGACGCCAGAGTATAAATATTGGCTCTTTCCCCAACAAGGGGAGAAGGAGTGCTTAGTCAAAGGGTACAAAGGACAGGGGGCTAGGCAGACTAGCTGGCAAGGTGAGAGATTCAAGGGAGAGGGGACAGGAGCTAGGAGCTAGGGAGTTAGACAAAGAGAGAAGAGTACTAAATAGGAACAAATTTAAGGAAGAAATCTTGAAAAGTACCTATTCTGGGAACAAGCCGTCTGTCTAGTAAGGGCTATTATACCCTTACAACTGAACCATCTTAACTTTCCAACATCTTTATTCACTTGATGCAGCCTTTCCCATCTTGGATATTGGATTAAGGAATTTTCCACCATTCGATGTTACGCTGTGCCTACTCTTACCATGGATTACTTGCACTTAGCAACATAATAAGACAAGGTCTCTTATATAGGGGACCCCAGACTCTGCGATACTTGAACATATAAATCTGACTCATTCTAAAAGCCTCGAAAAAGTTACCAAGTATCAAAACACGTGTTGGCTGCCGATTCATCGTTCCACAGGAATACCATTTTTGTACATCTTCTTTCTGTGCGACACTGTACTAATGCAGCTCATGTGCTTTGGAGAAGTGTGGCTCAATGATTGACAACTAACGGCCTCCATAGAGTAGAGACGCTCACGAGTTGCTGCAGCAACAACCACGTGACCAACGGCCGTCCCCGCCCAACCCGGAAGCGTAGCCGTTACTTAGTCCCACACGAGACAGGACGGCTTCGTAGCAGGGCAGTGGAGGACAAGCATAGGTAAACGGCATTTCCACAACGAAGGAACTGTAAGTAGAAATGCTTTTTTTTTTTTTTTTTTTAAACCTTTTTATTAGTTGCGTTCAGTACATACTCATGACAATGACAGCATCTGCAATCCAGTAAAGCAAGAATCGTGGTACATTCATTAGAAAGGCATCAATTCCACAAAGGATACAAGAATACAAATATATGTTCCCATGCACAGTAGCGGAGAGTTTAGTACCCCAGGATCCTCCCCCCCCACCACATGTAGGGGGCGTGCTGAAAAGGAAAACATCCCCCCCATATATCCAGATGTGATGGGAGGCAGGTATGGGCGGTATCACCAGAACACACCGAACCCAGTCTGTCTCCGCACCTTCCAGTCAGCTAGCCGTGTCGTCCTGTGTAGCAGTGTATCAGATGTGCCCTAAGTGTATACGTCGGCTCTGAGGATTCGAGCTAATGACATGTGTAGGGACAATCGGGGTGCAATATAGTATGGAACAGTCTCTCTCCCCAGATGTCACCTGTGTCGCCGTGTAAGCATACCCCCAGTGTGTACGACCACCATCCCCAACCCAAGTGGTGGCAGAGTAAGAAAGGTTCCTCCCCTAATCAGTGTCTCGCGCCTTCCAGTAATTCCCAGTGCCCTTAACACATATAATTTTCTTCCCTGACAGCCGTTTGTTTGTCGTCGTGTTTCCGACAGTCGTGTCCCCCCGTCCCCATGCCAGGCAATGTAAGTACCTCCCTCCCTAGAAAACGTGAAACGTTGGATGCAATGTAAAGCCTCTGCACGCTCACGGGCTCGGATTCGGTTCGTCATCTCCAGAGGAGTCGCTATGTGTCGCCTGAGCTAACCAGTACACCTGTAGGGGGGACCAAAAATCACTGGGCGCACACCGGGCGGGCAATAGTTCCGCATAAACGCCGTGTTGGTCTTGGCAGTATGTGAGGTCGTCCAGCCACTCCTTAAATTTCGGCGCCCTCCCTCTCCCCCATCTACAAGCTATCCTCCGCTTTGCAAGTAGTAGCGCAATGTCGACAAATTTGCGATCTGACCTGGGCACGTGTTTGGTATATCCCAGCAGCATCACTAATGGCTCCATGGGTAGAGGGCCGGCAATCATTACCTGGAGCGCTGCATGCACCTGCGTCCAGTACAATTGTATGGCTCCACACTCCCAGGCCAGATGGAGGAAGTCTGCGCCATCCTCCCGACATCTAGCACATCTAGCGTCCTCCGAGAGGTGAAACCGCAGTTTCCTGACCGGGGTATAATAGTATCGGTGCACAAACTTATAGTGAATGATTTTCAACCGACAGCTGGAGGATACTCTAGCCGTGACTGAGCAGCAATAATTCCACTGCTCGTCTGTAAGAGCAGTATGTAGTTCAGAATCCCAGTTAGCCCGAGCTCTCGGCAGGACCATCGGATGCTGTGTACGCATAGCGGTATACATCTTAGACACCAAGTGCTTGCCATCCGACACGAGCATTACATGCAATGGCAATACCGTCCCTGGTTCCTCCGGGAATTTAGGGAGGATGTCTCGCATACCTTGCCGGAGTCTAATGTAGTAAAACACCTCCATGGGCGTCGGGGGCGTAGATTGGAATATCTGTTCTTTGGTACGGAACAGCCCCTCATGGAATAGGTCACCCCATGTGTTAAGGTGTACGCGAGCGCACATGGACCGAAATCCATTTTCCGTTAGGAGCGAAAGCTTCGGGTGGTATGCTAGGGGCATTGCCGGGGAGTAAAGCATGGGAGCAGTCAGAAGTTTAGTCACTCTGCGCCAAGCATCGATAGTACAGGTAACTGTGGTGGCGGGCGTTTCAACATCCCCCACCTGTCCCATCAGCATGCCCCTAAGCGGGAGCGGGTGCACGATCCAGTCCTCGGCCGCTATCTGCGGCATGAAGGGAGCGGGATGGACCCAGTGATAAGAATGCTGAGCCTGAGCACTAAGGTAGTACAGTTCCATGTTAGGAACATCAAACCGCCACTGTCATATGGTTGTGTCAAGACCCTCCAACTAAGGCGTGGTTGCTTACCACCCCAGAAAAGGCGGAGCAGTTCAGATCGAAGCCTTTTGAATAAATAGGCCCCCGGGTAGTATGGGATGTTTTGGAACAGGTATAAGAACCGTGGGAGGACTACCATCTTGATCAGGGAGGCTCTGCCTGCCATCGAGAGCGGCAGGGCCCGCCAGCGATTTACATTATCAGCCAATTGCGAGATAGCCACCCCATAATTTGACCGGATAACATCGTCCTTATTGAGCGATATTTCTATGCCCAAGTATCTTAAGTCAGAGCTGCACCACTCCAGGGGGTAATCCAACTGAAAGCGGGCAACTGATGCCGTGAGGGGGAAGAATTGTGACTTCTTCCAGTTGATGTGCACCCCGGATATGCCGCCGAACGCCACGAATTCCCTCAGGAGTGGGTTAAGGTGATCTTGCGGGTGACGCACATACAGAGTGACGTCATCCGCATAGAGAGAAATACTGATCTGACGCTGATGACAGTTGAAGGCACTATCTTTGTGTAGCTGACGGATTCGACAAGCCAACGGTTCAATTGCAAGGGCAAAAAGCAGGGGTGACAAAGGGCAGCCCTGCCTAGTCCCTCTCGTGATCGGCATCTGGGCCGAAAGCGTCCCATTGATAACGATCCTAGCAACTGGTGAGGTGTAGAGTAATTTTATCCAGGCTATGAACAGTCGGGGGAACCCCATCCGGCCCAGAATAGCCAGTAGGTAACCCCACTCCACCGAATCGAACGCCTTGGTGGCATCCAGAAACACAGCAGCGATCGGCAGGACGGGCGAAATGGTGGGTAGTAGGGAGAACAGCGTTCGTAGATTATGGGAAGTAGCCCTCCCAGGGACAAAGCCAGATTGATCCGGCAGCACCAGTGTATTCATAAGGAGGGACAGCTTAGTCGCTAACACTTTCGCGAGGATCTTCGCGTCGCAATTTAGCAGCGATAGGGGCCGGTAGGCATCAGTGTCCTTTGGATCTTTCCCCGGCTTCAAGAGCGATGTGATCGCTACTTCCCTCATGGAGCCCGGCAGTATCCCGACCTCGAGCGAGTCTTCAAAGACTTCCTTCAATACCGGCGCCATGATGTCGATATAGCACTTATAAAACTCGGCCGGTAGCCCGTCCAGCCCCGCCGCCTTGCCATTGCTAAGAGACATGATTGCCTCCCTGATCTCGTCCAGTTCGAACGGGCATCCCAGAAACGCCCTGTCACTATCGCTTAGCCAGCAGAGTGCGATGTCGTCCAGGAAGTTACCGAACTCCACCTCACCCTCCTGCTGCGTGGAGTACAGCCGCTTATAGTGTTGTAGGAAGGCAGTTTGAATTCCATTGGTATCCTGATGTGTCCCGCCCTCCCCATCAGAAATTTCCAGTATATGGGTAGCGAATCGCTGGCGCCTCGTGAGCGCTGCGAGCACCTTTCCCGGGCGATACCCCTCGCAATAGCGTCTAGCCGTCCAGTACTTGCCCCGGAATTTCACCTCCCTGGCAGCCTCCTCCTCGTAAGCCGATAACTTAGTCCTGAATTTCCCGGACAAGTCAGGGCAGGGATTTCCAACCATCTCCGCCTCCAGCGCCTTAAGTTCCGCCTCAAGTTTAGTTAAAGTGCGCACTATGTCCCTCAGAATGCCGCAGCTTTTAGAGATCGTGATCCCCCTCACTGTCACCTTAAAGGCCTCCCAGATCGTTTCGACCTTGTCTACCGATCCCTTGTTCCTGGGGAAGAAGGCTTCAATCTCCTCGCCCAGTTCGTGCCGAAAGACAGGGTCCAGCAGGGCCGAAGGAAAGAGTCGCCATGGCGGCCTCACCCTGGCATATCCCGGCATCTCCAAGACTGATAGCACAGGACAATGGTCCGAGTAGGTGCGCGGCAAATGGGTCACCCGAACAACCCCACCAGCGAGGCCACGTGAGATAAAGCAGTAGTCGATCCGCGCCCATGAGCGTGTGTGAGCCGTGAAATGGGTACCTTCCCTAGCAGCTGGGTGGGCGTGTCTCCAGCAATCCACTAGGCCAGCCTCTGTTATTATGCCCTGGAGTGAGTCCCTGGCCTTCGTATTGTATTGTATACCACCATCCGATCTATCCGCCCCAGGAAATAACGCCAAATTGAAGTCTCCCCCCCATACGATGTGCATGGCTTCAATTTCCAACACATGACCCCACAGCGATAAAAAGAAACAAGGAGTATCCACATTAGGCGCGTAACAGTTCACAAACATTATTACATCAGTGCCCAACCTCCCCCAAAGGATGACGTATCTCCCATCCCTATCCACCTTCACCCCCAGTTTTTGAAACGGAAGTTACTTATTGATTAAAATAACAGTCCCTCTGGAGTACGTGGAATAGGAAGAAAACTCTCTCACACTCGCCCATCTGCTCGCAAACCTGGGGACACTATTTGGGCTAAGGTGGGTTTCTTGGAGCATCGCCACCTGCACACGGTGCCTATCTAAATATGCAATCACATTTCTACATTTTCGGGGGTTATTAAGGCCGCGGACATTCCAGGACATTATTGAGACAGTAGTCAAAGCATCATCACCCATGTTCGTCTCCGTATCCCTGAAATAAGCCTCCTGTCAACGCACCAGCCTTCAGGTGAAATGTACCAAGTGCCAATCTGACCGCCGTCCAAACCATTCTCACCATACGACCTGTCATGCTGTCATACATCCAAACTCCAGTACCTGCACACATGCCATGAGCGCCAACCGCAACAACATCGCCACTTTCGGCAAGACGCAACTCACCAACCGAGCCCCTCCCCTCCCTCCATGCACACTCTCCCAACCCCTGCTCTCCCGCTCCCCCCTCCACCCACTGAAGCAACCCAAACTTGCCAGTACAAAATCCCCCCCCCCCCCACCCCGAGCCCAACAATCAAGAACAGTAGAAAAACCATGTGGGGAATCCCCTCCTAGTGACACTAGAGGAATGCACCCGAACACCCCACCACTCTCCCCTCGACCCGCATGCGCCATCCGGAGACGACAGAGAAGATGGGGTGGTGCCTGGCATGTATTATCCCTGTAGGCTAAAACCCAAGCGCCCAGTAAGCGCCCCACCTCGCCACCCTCCATACCAAAGAAGGGACCAAAAAGAGATCAGGAGGGCTGTCCAAGACGTAAACACTGCTCAGTCTAGGTCCTGTCCCGCCAACGGGCTACCCCGTTCAAGATCAACTCCAGCCCAGGGACAAAGGAATTAAATGCAGACAGCGCCCAACAGTAGTTCACAATGCCTAAAGATAGTCATCAATGGCTCTGCAGGCAGGGCCGGTGCTCCCCGACGGGAGCAGGCAACAGCAATCCAAGGCCAACCGCCGTGCCATCGTATGGAGACAATAAGCAAATGTACACGAGGGCAGTGCCCCGTCTTAGATCAGATCCAGCAGAGGGGCAAACATATACAAAAGCAATTGTCGCTAATAGGTAATCCACAATATGGCAAGTCTACCACCTATGTTCCTACAGGCAGGACCAGGGGAAATCGACGGCGGAAGGCATCGCAGATCCTAGGCCAGTCTCTGTTCCATCCCTTGGAGTCAGCGATCGAATGTTCACAAGGCCACAACTAAGACTCCTCGTGCTCGGCAGGGTTCACGTCTGCCTCATCCTCACCTTCATGTCGCCTGTCCCTTCTGGTAGTGCGTAGCTTCCGAACATAGTCCTCGGCCTGCTGGGGATTTGTAAAAAAAAGTTGTTTGCCCTGGTGGGTCACCCTGAGCCGCGCCGGGTAAAGAAGCGCGTAGTCCACTTGCAGCTCCCTCAGCTTCTTCTTCACATCTAAGAATTTTCTCCGCTGGTCCTGCACCATGGGTGTAAAGTCCGGGTAAAGGGAGAACTGCACACCGTCACAGGATAGGTTACGACTTGTGCGTGCTGCGCGAAGTGCCGTATCGCGGTCCCGGTAATTAAGCAACCGGGCGATGATGGGTCGCGGCTGCGCCCCCGGCTTGGGGATCGGGCCCAGGGAGCGATGCGCCCGCTCAACAATAAATTGGCTGGAGAAGGCCTCCTTACCCACTGCCGTGATGAGGATTCGCTCCACATAGTCCTCCATGCGCCCGGTGTTGGTGGATTCCGGAACCCCCGTGACGCGAATGTTGTTGCGCCTGCTCCTCGCCTCCAACTCCTCGTTCTTCGCCGCTATCACTCTCAGGATATTGTCCATTCTAGTTAGGCGCGTATCGTGGGCAGCGGCCGTGTCCTCTGAGGTAGAGATGCGCCTCTCCGCCTCCCCCAAGCGTTCCTCGTGGACCTCTAGTTTCTGCGCAACCCCATCCATCCTGGACGATAGGCGGTCAACCTTGTCAACTATCGTGGCGAAGCCCTGTCGCATCTCCTCCATTATCAGCTTCAGCTCCGGGGCTAAGGGGGTAGAGGGGGGCTCAGTGCCCGATGGTCCCGGGGCCCCACTGGACCCCGTCGCGCTGCGCAACGGCTTCTTGGCAGCAGCAGGCTCGAAAGAGAGCTTGGGCTGTTTGTTGTCGTTTTTGCCCATTGCTCCCCGACTGTGATCCCCCACTGGGGTCTGCGAGTGGTGCTGATGCCTGTGGCCACTGCTCCTAGCCAAATCAGCGCGCCCTGAAGGCCCCCCGTGTGGCAAACACGTCCGAGGCAGTATCTCCTCCCTAAGGCCCGAAGAATCCCAGGTGAGCTCTCACCCCCAGAGCCCCCGCTCTGGTGATGCAGTAGTGTGCGAGGCAGATAGGCACCGCGCCAAGCGCCGCTGTCCAGGGCACAGGAATAGTCGGCGGGAAATGGTGGTAGGCCGCCAAGCGTGGGGGGAGGTCAGCGCGCCAATTGCGGGAGACAGGGTACTTCGTCCGGGCAACTCCTATGCCCTCCGGAGATCCATAGGTGCCTCGCAGGCCCTCACTCCCAGGGTGCAGCAGGATACTGGGGCCGTTGCGGGGTTGCAAGGTGCAAGGCCGGGGAGACGTCCGCCCCTCCGGCAGATCCAGGCCGGCGCCGCGATGCTCTCACGGTATTTCAGCGGTCCACCGGGGGCAACGCGCAGCACCCCCGCGCACTGCAGTGGCTCCACAGGGGGCAAGACTCACCTCCGCCACCACTCTACGGCCTCCAGCGGTGCCCTCCGCCAGCGATGCAGGCCCTTCAGCTCCGAGGCCCAGCCGCCTCGTGGAGAGCCGCGGCCTCACGTGGTCCGATGTCCGGGCACCTTAGCAGTTCTCCGTAGCGGCGCTCACCGGCCAGTGCACACATCCGCGTAACTCAGGCATCTGAGGTCGGATTTCCCCCAGAGTCGGACCGGAGCTGCAGCTCGGGTAGGTTCACCAGTGTAGCGAGTCCTGGGCATCCGCCCGCAGGATAACAGGATATTTTAAGGATCTTTCTGGCCAGGCAGCCAGAGCCTCACTGAGGTGCGGCCATTAGCTAGTGCGCCCTCTAGCGCCCCCAACTGTAAGTAGAAATGCTTCCCTTCACAGGAACAGAGACTGAAAACAATCCACTTTCATTTACCGCACAACGCGGCGGTGCCATGAAAAATACTCGCCCGTTAACAACTCTACCCATGTTTTTACAGAAATCGGTTGAGTAGTGGGGATACCCCCTCCCGCCCTCCGACGATATAAGACTCCAGAAAAGTAGTAAGCCTAGCACTTACAACCTATATGTGTTTGTATATGTGTATGTTATATGTCAAGTAAGTCCGAGTGTGTTGAGTGTATTGCTACAGATAAATCACGCACTTTTAATCCTGATTCGCGACCACCATAAATGAATGGCGAGATTGTGATACCACAACACCTAAATGATATGACCAGGACGTAAGCCTGAATAAATATAACGAACGGCAACAATCACACTGCCGCTTAGCACGCACCTCTTGATATGTATGCGTGCTACACCTTGACAACCAGCCCAAAACGGGTCATGTCACATTGTGATAACTTCACTTTGAAATTCACATTATTTTTTCTAATGAGTGTGGTAGTAAGCCTGAAGATACCAAAGACCCGACACTGCACTACGTAACAGGCATGTAACACAGTTCACGTCTGACTGATGTCTGTTTTCTTCTTTCTTCCCACAGGTCTTTTTTATTATTTTGGACTCACCCATTGTGGCTAGAGTCTGTTTCACACCATTTAGCAAATTTTGCTATTTTGGGTCACAGAGAACGAGGATAGGGTGTGCCTTTTAGGGGTCACAGACCGTCCAGTTCCCTGTTTAATCGGTCCTGATGAAAACCTGGTATATCCCAATCACGGTTGAAACATGTAGACCAACACACATATAAGAGATACTCTTGGCCTTAATATACCCTCACAGTATCTCGCCCCACTTTTTTTAACATTGTCCAGTTACTTGTCAATTAAATTTATCTTCCCATCAAGTTAAACCAGGACAATTTTTAACACACTTTTTTTCTGCACTTACATTCACAACCTGCTCCTTTGTAATTCAGGTGTTGTAGCACACCCTGGTGACGCTAGGCCACTAGGGTGGACCCCGATGAAGCATGTCACCACTAGGCTGGTGAGTGAGGGGTTTTTAACAAAAGGATACATTCCTTCCTTTTGTCAGTCTACCACATTAGGAATCTCACTTTTGACCTTCCATTGATGGTACTGCTCTCTTTGTTTATCTAGCCCTTCCACAGGGGAACAGGAGTACTCTCCGTTCACTCTCAGTGAACACGATCCCTTGCTCTCCCGTTTGTTAGCATATATAAATGATTAGAGCGGCAGACCCTGATGCAGAGGTCTAGCCCGGGACCTCGGCGGGTCCTGGGCTCAAAATTCCACGGACCTGATAATTCTCGCCTCGGTGCCTATTCCAATCATGGAGTCCCACTCTGCAACTCTGGGCAATAGCTTGCTTAATCTCCACAACGGCCCCCACAACGCTAAGGATGCCTAGCCTCCACCTTGGGGGTGCCCAGGAGTGGACGCCTCACAGGGAAAGCCAGGATGGGTTCCACAGCGGTATTCGTACAAGCGCCTTGAGACCCTTGCGGGTGAGTAGTGCGCTATACAAGTATCAATTTACAATTTAAAAAAAAATGAAATTGCATAAAATCTATTGCTTCATAACAAGTCTATTGTTTTACATTTGCCATATCTATTATATTGTAACAGTGGAATTTATGTGCTTTGAACAAAATGCTTGAGGAATAATGTTGATCTTACATATCTCACAATATTAAACAGTGCCAAACAATACTTATTGGTGTATGTATACATTGGATATCTAAAGACTTAAAATTCTGTATGAATAAACTAACGAACTACTTAGAGTGCCGGGGTTATATCTATATATTGTTTGAATACTGGGTTTGTGAAAAACGCAGTTGGCAGACACCTGAGGTAGTGCGGCGTCTATGTCTAACTTTGAGGGGCACCACTACTATAAAACAGCCCATAAAACAACACTAGGATTGATGTGCTACCATTAAAACCACCATTGCCATTTGTATATTGCTATACCTCTACTAAGCTGTTTAACTCAGTGCCAATCACTTGCTTGGGTCCTGACCCTATTTGTTACCTGAATTCCAGACAGTATCCACCCACTTACCTACAACTATAACAGAAAAATAGACATGGAAACCGTAAACAGTTTTCACTTAGTGATAAAATGTGAAATAGGCATACAATAGAATGTTGCAGTACTAGTCATTCGTAAGGCACGTTCTCTTTATGGATCACTTCCACCTGCAGTTAGTCCTCCAGGTGAAAAACTATGTAACCAATTGAATCAAGCTTTGACAAAGGTAATAGGTCTGGCTTTTGTAGGGCACTCTAAGTGTGAATGTGTGTAAAAAGGTAGGATGTAGCGTTAAGGCTTGTGTTACTTTTTATTACATAAGTGTATCAATGACCAATCGTAGCGTGCAACACAAATGTTTAAACTCTGAAATGGTGCAAATATATTCTATGAATATTTATATTTTATGTTTGAATTCTTCCTTTACTGAAATGGGATGTAACCGAAGCAAAGTAGTCTTTTAATCTAAAAGTACTTTTTCACTTTCCGAATCCAAGTTGATGACTGCCTTTCATTTGCATGGTTTCACTGATATTCAGTTTCAATCGTTCATCTATTCCAAGCAGCAGACTGGAATAAAACAAAAGTTTAAGAGGGTCTGAGATAGACCAAGAACACGTACAATATCCTGTGTGACTATATTACTGAGGCAGGGAGCAGTAATCAATTTAGCGATGGCTGGTGCTCCAATCCTCACTCCTCAGACATGAAGTCTCAGAGGTAACAAAGGCCCGTGTATGTGGATGTTTCTCAGGGGAGCACCCACCCTTGAGCACCTTACACTTTCACTCACTTTTGTCTTGACTGTATAATTATGGAAGAAGAAAGGATAACATATACTCATTTTTGATGACTGAAGGACGTACTGTCAACAGGTATGGTTTACCATTGATTACTAGAGCCACGCCAGTTCACCCGTTGAGTGCAAGGGCTGTATTCTGATGCTCATACTGTAGAAGAATCGAGAAACAAGAGAGAACCCTGGATCCAGAAACACCTCCAACTGTTCCATTTTCTCCTCTAGAGCCACGCCAGTTCACCCGTTGAGTGCAAGGGCTGTATTCTGATGCTCATACTGTAGAAGAATCGAGAAACAAGAGAGAACCTTGGATCCAAACACCTCCAACTGTTCCATTTTCTCCTCTTGGTTAGTGGGGTATGATACAGCAGGGGTCGGCAGTTTAATAGTCTGTAGTGTTCCTCTCTTATTCATGTAATCCAAAGGGACAGTGGTTGAGCTTAACAATGCATTCATTTGTGTCGTTTTCATATTGACTACATTTAAAAGTATGAACCGCTTCCTACACAGAGGACGTTACAGTTTGAAAGTGATTTATTGGTTTTCTAAGTTACACTTTGCTTAATTACCTCTCCTTTACCTAAATGCCAAAAACGACACTAAAGGGCCACTATTCTTATGTAGAACTGTATAACCACCGCAATATTCTAATCTGATTATACTATTAGCTTTTAATTAACATATGTATCACAGGTTAGGTGCCTCTAGCTCCATTCACAAATGTATGTGCCGAGTTCTTACTTCGATTGCAGATGAACCTGAAAACTGCATCATAGATATACACTCATGTGAAACGCTGGGTGAGTTGTTCAGAACAATATTATTATTATATCTGACCCGTGAATTAATCTACCCACATTTTGGTTTCAATGTCTTTTACACAGAAAAATAGCTCAATCGGTTCTAGTACTGCGGTTATTCACAGGGTAGTTCAGCGCAGCGTTTGGACTCCCAAAAATAAAGCTGTTCTGACAGAAGACGAGTGACAACGGATTTCCCTGGAAAGATTTTAGTGTGAGATTTCTTCATAAGTAAACTCTCACAGCTATGAAGCAGATGTACAGGACCAAAATAACTTTTTCACTGTATCCCTCAGTTTACTAATTATACAACTCACACCCCTTCGCTTCATCATACTGTGAATAGAGATCCCTGAGAGAGAATGTGGCCAGCCTTCAAGCGACTCCTATCAGCAGAAACAGACAGCGAGCGGTCGGGATGGACTAACCAACGGCCACCTGAAGTCTGAAGGCATCACAACTGGAGAAAAATAAAGTCTACAAGCAGCTCTGCTTTGAACACCTGAGGAGAAGAGACACTTCTGTTATGGGAAGCAAGCATTCGCGTCTGAATTGCCATTAGCCCCCTGTCCCCTTCTGTATTTTTGCTCATTGTGTCCTTAGCGCCGGGAAACCTCAGGGTAGCTGCGCCCTCTACAAAAATAAATATAATAATAATAATAATAATAACAAACTGAAGAGGGGGGACACGGATCGACTTGGAAAGGAGTGTGGGAAGAGGTCGGAGGGCTGCACTAGCTTGTAATATTTTTAAGCGAATAACTGAGCTTCTGCAATCAACAGATGAAAGCTGTCTTCTAAATGTTGGTAAATCCACAAGATGCCGAATTATTAGAGTATAAATGTAGATTTGTATTGCAGTGTAGTTCCTATATTCCCAATAGGCTCTGCGCATTGGAATTACATAAACAGCAGTGTAGACGTAGGACTGAGGTCATTTAGGTCTCTACTGACTATGTTAGACTTAATTAGTTTTGCCAGCTAGCTCAGAGGTCACTAGAAACTTTCTCGAATGTTCAGGAAAGGGTTAACCGTCCTGATTTAGACAAGAAGGGATTAGTTTCTGACAACCGCATAAACATGACAACTTTGCTCCCTCAGAATAAAGAGTGTATCTCTAGAGTCGTGTGAAAACAATAGACAGCTATTTCACTCAGTCAATCGTGCATACTTAATTTCACCAGAGTGCAGAGAAATAGAGAGACAGGCGTTTTCAATAAGAGACCCTCCAGTCAAAACTAAATGGGTTGAGGGTGCTAGGAATAAACAAATGAAAGGGATGTGGCACAACAGGAAAAATGTGCATGCCTCCCCTCTTTGTAAATGATGGTGTTCTAGGATTCTTAGCTCACTACTTTCACTAGCCTTCTACAAGACTCTAAAATGTTTTCGTCACTATAGTCGTCTCCACCTTCTGCCAGCGAAAGTAACAGGCATGAACAACCCTTTCAACTTAGTGACACCGCCGGCACAGTCTTGTGGCAAGAGCACTTTGTAGTGAGTGCAAATTAATCTGTGCCACATACTCCTAGATCACTTATTTATCAGCAGAGCAGCCTTTTATTGTGAGATGGAAGAGGGCACAAACTTCAGCATGAGACTGATGACGTGTGTGGCAGGGCTGTTCTGATGACACATGCATGTTAGTTACATATTAATCGTAGTTGCTCAGAGATTGATTGACATAGGGTTATTGCTAGCTAAACGTAGAATTGCTATTAAGTGGGCACGGGGCCGATCCCTACCGTTTCCGATTGGTCCAGGGACATGATATATTGTAATAGGCAATTGGAGCCAGGGGCGGATTGGCAAGGCGGGCATTCGGGAATGGGCCGAAGGGCCGGTGCCTCAGTGCCCTCTGTGGGCCGTTTTTTTCTCCCCTGTCCCAGTCCACAGAGAGTGGACTAGGAAAGGGGAGAAAAAAAAACGGCCCACAGAGTTCACGGAGACAGAGACACAGAAAATGAAAGCAGCCTCGCCGTGCGGCCAGACAGTGATTGTCAGCTGTGGCCTCTCCTCCACCCCTGCCCTGCCAAGCAATCAAGCTGAGGCTGGGCAGGGGTGATTGTTTGCAATAATCGGCCTCCCTGGGGGGCAGGTGTTTCTCAGGCCTTTGAGCCATTTGCACCTCAGCCCCCTGGCGCCCATGCAACCCAGAAACGGTGTTAGTCTTAACACCTCGCCCACAGCCCTTCACATTCAGGGCATAGTGGGCGAGGAAGAATGGGTCTTGCTGTGGGGGCCTGGTGATGTTTGGAATTTTTTTGTTTTATTTATTTATTTATGCGATTTTATATAGCGCGGACTTTACCCGAAGGTGTAGAGCGCTTCACACTAGGAACAGCAATAATACATGAGGAGAAAATTATAAGTGGACAAATTACAAAAGCAAACGTTAAGTTACATGAATAAAAAGTGACAATAGTGAGCAACCAAAATACAAGAGGAGCAAACGATACATTACAGGAGGAAAAAGTGATATGTGTGCAGGTTACAAAAGCGTACAAAATACAAGTAGAGGTATAATACTGCAATTAATGGCAGACACTCCAGCACAAGAACAAACGTTACGTAGGCAATGGTGGCACTTGTGCAAGTATCTAAAGCAAACAAAAATGAGAGGTAGCAAACAGTGTGTTACAAGAGAAAAGTGACGTGTGCAAGTTACAAAAGGCTACCATACACAGGTACAAGGGTAATACTACAGTAAATGGTAAATACTCAAACTGCCAGAACACACTGGGAAGGCACTTCCCATGCACCAGCTTCACCTCAGCCTCCCCCGTGGCTACCTGGCTACCTTGGATGACCCAGAAAGCTGTGTTTTGTGCTCCCCTGCCAGGACATTTTCCCAAGGCCTGGAGGGTTGATTAATTTACTAATTGCAGGGGCCTTACCTCTCTCTGTTCATGTGCTCCTGAGCTGAAGGTCTGGGGAGGGCTAAGTAGGTTAGTAATAGCAGGGGCTTTGCTGCTTTTCATGTGCTCCTGTGCTGAAGGCCTGGGGAGGGCTAAGTAGGTTAGTAATAGCAGGGGCTTTGCTGCTTTTCAGGTGCTCCTGTGCTGAAGGCCTGGGGAGGGCTAAGTAGGTTAGTAATAGCAGGGGCTTTGCTGCTTTTCAGGTGTCCTGTGCTGGAGGGCTGGAATAATTTTGTGACAAAAAGGGGCCTTTCTATTTTTTTTAGTTGCTCAGCAAGTAGGCCATTGTCACATTGGCCCTGTGTCCTGTGCAAGAACAGTATCCTCCCACTTTCATTCCTTGTCTGTGCAAATGGTGTTTCATGAAAGGGCACGCCCCTTAAATGTGGGCCACGCCCCTTAAATATGGGCCACGCCCCTTGAATGTGGGTCACGCCCCTTAAATGTGGGCCACGCCTCTTGAATGTGGGCCACTTTTTTCGTCAGTGCCCGGGCCGAATTGTGATCCCAATCCGACCCTGATCGGAGCTATACAGCGAGCTGCTGCCACCGCGAAACCGACCAAAGAACCTTTGGGGTTTGTTTCAGCAGTATCTGGTGGGAAAGGAAGCAGGGGAGGCGAAGGAAGCACGCGATAAAGAAACGGAATTAGGGGTTTAAATTAGCCCACATAAATTGATAAGTAATGTTAGTTACATTTTGCATAACTGGTTTCTGGATGACACCATCTACCCCGGACGGGAAAATGTGCACGTTTGAAGGATGTAATTAATTATTTGTACATTTGCTCTATATATCTGAAGTGGAATGTTGCACTGTCAATGATCTTGTAATTGCACACTGTACCCTATTTCTATACACTGTATGTACTTTACCATACTTGTTCAATAACAAATCAAAATAATTACATATTAATCAGGTCTAGTTGTGTGGCAAGCATGGACATACTAACTCAGAGTGTGTATACGCAAGGCTTAGGTTCTAGAAAACTAATACTTTGGATCGTGCTAATAGCTAAAGAGTGTGCATTATTTCAGAAGCAGGGTAGCATGAATCATGCAAACAAAATGATCAGAAATGCAGCTGAGAGTAAAACATCCATTCCGCTGTCCGAGAGCTGCGTGTACTGAGCAACATTACGAGGTCAACTGGCCCAGCACAGAGCTAGTGTGGAAGGGAGGACATGGTGCATCCCTTTTGGACATGTCCTGACAGAGACATGCACATACTAGATACACTACAACAACTCCTCCACTTGCCATAAAAAAATCAGTGAGGAGAAATGTGTGAAGAGACCCCAGATTTCCAGAGGGACAGACAGGAAGATTAGTTGTCTGAGGGGAAATGCCTGAGAGCTGGTGTTACAATACAGGTCTGGAAACTTTCTAAAGGTATGCAGGGCTGGTACATGGCTTGGTATAAAGAGGTATGGGAAACGTTAATCACCAAGTCAATGCCATACACATTCGACTAATAATATATATAGATATGGCGTTGGGTAGAGGTTAGGCTTATTTTTAGACATAATAGAGATGTGAAATATAAAATGTTTTTTATGTTATTCTTATTTTATATTATGGCTGCGGAAAATATGATAATAATTTCCATTATTCTTCTGATAAGGGTTGTGTACTGATTGTACAATATAAATTAAATACCAAATGCATATATAACGTGTATCTACTGGTGTCAGGGTTGGCGTGACGGTCCACACTTCTACAAATAACCCCTGCAAGTGAGAGCTTCTCTAGCAGTGTTGTCTGAGCCACAACACTGTGAATCTAATTGAGCCAAACACATCAAAGAGAAGAGTGAGAGACACCTCCGGGTTTTTCATTTCTCTGAAAGGGGATAAGCCAGATCCCTTCAGGGCTAAGGAAATCTTTCCAGATGTACCCTTCAATTTAGAGGGTTCCCAACACTAGACACACTGTCAACATGGAGTTGCAGCAGCACCCCTCTCGGGAAACATCCTTTACGAGGCAACTTTTACCACGCAGTGCCTTTACAGTGCAGGATTTTCAACGCAAGTCATTACAACGAATTGCGCTGGGGGGCGCTGTAGGATAGGTAATAGTTTAATTTACTATCCAACACCTTCCCTACTATCCACGGGGACTGGAGTTGGAATAGTAAATTAAACTATTCACTATCCAGCACCCCCCAACGCAAGTCGTTGTAACGACTTGCGTTGAAAAACCTGCGTTGTAAAGGCATGTGTGGTCAAAGCATGCGTTGTAACAACGTACATCCCCCCTCTCTTTCACTGTCTTACCTCTGAATGTATCTTATCTACCCTTTCATTTAACCTCTAATCCCTCGACCTCAGCTCTATCTTTGCTTTAGTTCTTTTTTGCAACTCCTCTTTATCTAACCTTGTTTCTATCTTTACCAACTCTCTTGTCATATGGTTGTTAGGGTCACTTTCGACTTTACTAAGTTAGCATGAGCTGTGCTAGCATAATGCTGCTTTTTCACACGTTGCTACATGACTTTATTTTGCAAAACTCTGTTTGTGCTTTTCACATGAGAACTGTCTGCTTTCTGCGTTCTCTGCTTGTTCCTGGAGTTTAGTCCGAACACGGAGTGCAAGATCGATAAAAAATGCCCGTTGTTATTCTGTTCTGGTCAATCCCTAGCACTAAGACAAAACATGCTACACAGCTGCGGATGCTGGAAACTCGTGCTTTGATGTTATGGGGATGCATGTTGGTTTTACACACACTTGGAGAGGGATCTTTCCAGGGAGAAGAGCTATGCTGTTCCTATGATGTAAGATTACCATCTAGGCATTAAGGTTTGGGGTCTGCTGACAAAGCCCAGAGATCTTCCTTGATATAATAAAACATCTTCTTTATCCACTGCCTGCATACAATGACATCCCGCCTTCATAGTCTATGAACTTGCTACAATGCTAACTGTGTAGGTTTATGCATTTTGCTGCTGGTAGTGGCTCGTATACTGCCTTATATAAAGCACTATAGTTAAAATAAACATTTTGAACTATAACAGTGACTCTGCCCATTCTTATTGTGGACAAGTACAAGTGAATGAGCGAAAGGGTATGCTTTGCTACCGCGATTACTGAGAGAGCCGCGAGTGTTATGTTCCGGGTTGTCTAATCATTTGTAGCTTCGTGATTATATAGGAAAACGAATGAGACACTATAGCTAGTCAGTTCTTGGATTTTGGGTACTGAGATGGTAGGAAGGTTTAGCCCGTACACACTGAGGTCCTATTTTCCTGCGAATAGTTCTGTGTATGTGCAGTATCCCCGCAAAAAGGCGCCCAACTTTTGGTCTGGTACTTATCTGCGAGACTACTGAGTAGTGAGAAAAAGCGAACTGAGGCTGAGGCAAGAGCACAGAAACGGCACCTGTCAGCAATAATTTGGGAAAGTAATGTTGGTGCAGGATAACCAGGGAGTGCACCCATCTCAACTCCCTATTTGGGATACCCAAAGCTAAAGCAACAAGAAAAATAGGAATTCCGCAGACAAAAGTTACAAATCCACTCAAAGTCAATGAAACAAAATTTGTTAGTGATGATCTGAAGAAATTTTTAAGTCGTTGTGTTCTTGTTCTCTCTTGAAAATTATTCTTTATTGAAAAAGACGAATACATCAAGCTGATAAAATCCAATATTCTAAATCCATTAGCCAACACACTTAGTCTCAATGGGGACGTCTTCAAGGCTCTAATATGAGTTCAGGGTGTATGTTCACATTCAAAATTCTATGTCAGCAATTTATTCTTGAGCCACAAAAGCTAAATATCTGTGTAGTCGCCAGTGTTCTGCAGCGAGAGGCGTCCTCTGCTGGATGGTCAGTTTCCCCCTCTTCAAGAGGTGCCCTCAGTGCCACCCGTAGGTGCAGGTCGGGCGGCAGCAGCAGCTTCTCGGCCCAGACACGCAGGGTGGTGGAGGCTGGAGTGAAGGAGAGAGTCTTTATAACTATGTGCAAATTCCTATTTTTCTTGTTGCTTTAACTCCTGAGTAGTGCTTGTGCTTGTCCACAATCCCATCACTCATGTTTCCGAACACGGTTGTGACGGTGTAGCTTCCCATATTAAGGTTTTTCAAGCTTGAATTTTAAAAGGTCGTTCTGTTCCTTTTATTACCTGCTATTACACTGACACACATAGGTAGTTATTCTCTTCTATTGATTATGGCGGTAGCCGTATTGGCTCCCAACCGAGCTCCAGTTACCGCTTATCTGGTTCAACATGGTGTCCCTAATGCTGGTGCTACTCTTATTTTTGTTGTAGAGACGGATGCAGCTCACTGCTTCGAGGTATTTTATTCTTGGGTCACCTTTCCGGCAGTGGATGGAACTGATGCACAAGTTACTACTTGTGTAACGATATATCTGTAAGAGACATTAGTTAGTGATAGATTCCTTACCTTAGAACAGGGGTACTCATAGTACGGACCGCGGGCCGCTGGCGGCCCGGCAAGCCTTCCCTGGCGGCCCGCGGACCTTGCACACATCATACCAGTGTTTTAATTTTTTTTTAAAGCGTGTCAGCAAACTAAATTACAGCAGCGCGACTTGGAGACTCTGCTGCTCTGTGAGGGCCGACCGGGCGATTCCTGACATTTTGTTGGCGGAGGCACATTGGGTTCCACCATTTGTTTTGGCTGCTACTAGAGGGGAAGACGTGATACTTCTGAGTTTTTCACCATACTTCCCTGAGGAGGCTAAACAGGCATACGCATCGGAGTGGGCTTTGGCCCCAGCCCAGGAAGTGTAGCGTAATCAAGTGGGCTGGGATAGAGATTCACTGGCACATGAAATTCCATTACGGTCTATGCCGCAGCCACAACCGCAATATCCAATCAGGCGAGAGGCTAAAGCTCCTGTTTGTGAAATTCTGACTCAATTGGAATACCAAGGTGTAATTGAATCCTGTGTAACACCGATGAATAACCCTCTTTTTCCGGTATCGAAACCGGACGGTTCATATCGCATTGTGTTAGATTATCGAAATTTGAATAGTCATTGTCGTACGTTTACAGTACAGAACACACACAGCTCTGCGTTAGTCAACAGTATTATCTGTGAAAAATACAAAACTACATTGGATACATCCAATGGTTTCTACAGTCACAACCTGGCTCCTGAGAGCCCTGACTTGGCAGCATTTACTGCCGTCAGAAATCAAAAAAAGTTTACCCGTTTGCCTATGGGGTATAAAAACAGCCATGAGGCCTACCCTGCACGTGTTGTGTCTTTGTTACACACCATCGACCCGGATGCGTACTCGTACGTAGATTATATTTATTTGACGGATGACATACTGATACCACATCTAGTCCGAGTTGACAGGATTATTCTGTTGTTTGTTGACTACGATTACAAATTTAATTTAGCTAAATCACACATTGCTTGTTTGGCGGTGCTCTTTTTGGCCTACAAGCTCAATAATGAAGATAGGGGGTTAGCCCCCCACTTTCTGGAGAAACGTGCACTATTGCAACCTCCGCCTACACTGAAGAAGCATCAGTCTTTACTGGGATTTTTGAATTAGTCCAGAGTATCAAACCGCTCTATGCGTTGATAAAACCTACGTTTACGTTTACTTATGCCTGCTGGCCTCCGGAACATACTTCTATTCTACGTTCTTTGCAGTCTGATCTGATAGAGACTAAATTCTTGTTGACGCCTGATAATTCTACGAACCTGGTCATACTTATTGTATTGGGGACGGTGGGTTTCACATATTTAACGTTCAACGAAGGTGAAACAGTACCTACTGCATACAAATCACATTTGTACACAGCAGAGGAAATGAACTTTTCGAATGTTGAAAGGACTTTGACTGCGGTGCAAAAGGCGATTCTGAAGGAACGTTCGCTGGCTCAGGAAAAACAAATTCTTATAGTTTCGCCTATCCCCGATTAAGAAGCAGTAACTAAGGCAAGTGTACCGAACTCTAAAGCTTTACATACATGTTGATTACAATTGGGAACTTCTTTGACATCTGCTCATGTCAGGTTTATCTTTGATCCTGCTCTTCACACAAAGGAGTTTCTACAGTATGAACATGTTCATCCTGCTTCGTTTTTGTTGCTTCCTTTGTGAGTACAAATGTATCATTTATATCGACGGCTCAGCTCAACCGCGCCATCAGGTCCAAACGTGCTTATTCAGCAGCTTGCGCTATTGCTGGTGGTTCAAATGCAAATGGTGAATTTAAGTCTTCAATTGTGCAAACGCAAGCGCTTGGAAGACTGTACGGCACAATTGGCGGAGCTGCATGCGCTTGTTCTAGTTCTCGAGTTTGCAGATCCGGATATGAATACTCTTATTGTGTGCGATTCTTACTATAGTGTCCAGTCTTTTAATGACAACTTATTCTTTTGGTCTCAAAATGATTACCGAGACTCTGAGGTGCGCGCAATGAAGCATAAAATGCTTTGGGTTAGAGTGACGGAGCTTATAAACATCCGCCGCTCACAAAGGTTATTCATACTCTTGGCCATCAGCGTGTGGGAGCACATGCTGTTGGTAATTCTTTGGCTGATGAGGCAGTGAAATCTGAAGTAGCCATGTGTGCCATTGCATTAGTTACAATGTCCATGACTCAGATAGATAATAAAATTCTGGCGGCTACAGCTGCTACGAAGGATGGAACTGCTTACCCACAGGGCTTCCCTTCTAAATATTCTTATCATTTATCTCCTGAACAAGTTCCTTATGCTATTATTCCGGCAGTTGGGAATCGACTGATTCCCAACAAGGACCGCAGACTTTCTTTGATCATAGCAGCACAAGAAGGCATGGCTTCTGCACATGCAGAAGTGTCTGCGACTTTCTCTATTACATAGCAACGTTATTGGTGGCGTGGTTTATATAAACAAATCCGTAGTTATATGCTGTCTTGTGATATCTGTCAACAAATCAAACCTTTTATGGTTTGGCGTCCACCACAGACACAGCTATGTATTTCGAATCAGCCGTTTGGCTGTGTATATCTTGATCACTGTGGTCCATTGACCTTTGATACTGCATATTTGATTTGTGCTCTAGATTCAATGATTAGGTTATTTGATTTACTTGTCAGTCCCTACTACAGTGCACCATGTGTGCCCAGGGCTTGTAAATCAAATGCTGCAGGTGGGCACGCAGCACTGGTTGTGCAACCCACAGAAGCAGCTTGTAAAGTGTGTCTCAGGCCTGACATTGCAAGGCCTGTGTGCAGTCTGTGACTGCCATGTCGACTTGGCCAAGTGCACCCACTTGCCAGTCCCTAAACCTTCCCTTTGCTTCATATCAGACACCCCTATGGTAGGCCCAAGGGCAAGGTGCATTGTAGGTATAAGGTAGGACATGCTCTGGTGTGTGTAACATCCTAATAGTGAATTACAGCCATTTTTACTATTGCAAGGCTACCTGTTCTCCATAGGCCAGAATGGGCAGTAAGATTCTTACATTCTTATGATCCTAACTGACTCAGGGAACATGGTAGAAATTCGAATTTTGTATGCCTGAACTCAGAATGATCAAATACATCTTTTAGTAAAGTTGGTTTTAACATTCTGTGTTTGAAAATACCACTTTTAGAAAGTAGGTATTTTCTTGCCTAACTGTCCAGGCCTGCCTCTACTAGGTTGAGTATTCCTTGTCTGGAGTCTATGAGTGGCAGGGCTGAGTGATTCCAGGAGACAGACTGGGGCAGCCTAGTGGTGAATCGAGAGATCTGCATCTAGATGGGTGGGAAGAGTTGCACCTGGGACCTGAATAGAGCTGGGCCTTTCCTCTACAATGCTGGCTCCACCTCATGTGGCTTGTCTGATGTCTCTGCCCTACACTGTGAAAGTAGACAAGGAATCTGGTCAACCAAGTACTCCAGAGCTGTGCCTTCCCTCCCCTGTGCTGGTTCCACCTCCTGTGGGGTGTCTGATGTCTCTGCCCTGCACAGGGAAAGGAAGGAAGGAGTCATGTAAACAAAGTGCTCAGGAAGTGGTTTGGACAAGGCAGAGGCCTCTCTGCCTTCAGAGAGCAAAGGATATTGGGGTATAAATATTGGGACCCAGTCCCAAGAACTTTAGATCCCTTCTGGGAACAAGAAACCTTTTGCCAAGGAGAAGAACCAAGGAAGCTGCAGGAGTTTGGACTTCCCCTCTGCCAGTGTGCTGTTTGCTGGGTTGGCCTGCAGTGGTTTCTTCAATGGTAAGGAAAGGAGAAGGAACTTTTTAAGGACTTTAATCATCTCACAGAATATTCTCCAAGGGCTTTAACTTGTGCTTGCCTCCTGCTGAAGTCTCAGGGACAAAAGACTTCACTACCAGCTCCCCCTGCAAATTTCCTTGCTGGGAATTCTATCTACAGACATGTGCGTGGCGCTGGGAGCTGAAAGCGCGACGCATTGAGAGGAAGTGTGTTGCCGCCTCAGCTGAGATCTCCGGCGATGCGACGAAGCGTGCCACCGCCGCATCTCCCAGGAAGCGTGTCTTCGACAAAGCTGCCTGCCATCGCATCACCGAAGAAGCGTGACGCCATTGAGAGAGTCGCCATCGCATCACCAGAGAAGAGTGTCACAGGGCCTGTCACGGCTCCAAAGTACAGAGTCGTCACAAGGCTGCTAGGGCGTCTACGCATTGTCATTGCATCGTCGCATCAAGGGCGCCATCTTCTTGCATCACAAACAGATCATTACATTGCATCAAGGCGCCATCTTGCGCATCGCAACGGGCCCACAGGCCGAGAATCTACGCACCAACCCTGCACCAGTAAGGATCATGACGCATCCCCTACTCTGCCCAAGCATTGAGGCACGACGCATCATTTTCCCCAGATTACAGAACCGACGCATCACCCCTTTTGCGAGCCTTTTGGTCATCTTTGAGTCTTCATTAAGTATAGTACTGTGGATGTTTGTCGTTTGTGGTCTTGTGTTAAGTCTAAATAAAGAATACTTATTTTTATAAAACCTGTGTGGTGTCCATCTGTAGTGCTTAGGGCTCGACCTCTGCAATGCGCTTGCGCATTCAGAGGTCGAGAAATATAGGGGCTTATCCAAAGCTTACCAAACTTGCGATTTGATGCTGTACCCGTGCACTTTTTAGGTCATAAAAAGCGCGTGCACATCAAAGCCAGCCATCTGTTCCCCAGCTTGGTGCCACCAGCAGCTCTTCCCGCTCCGCTCCCTGCTGCATCAAAGGCTTTCACGGCCGGCCGGCCGTGCTTTCAGTTTCACGGCCGCCAGGCCGTGTCTCCTTTTCTTTTAACTTTTCGAGTTATTCTTGCCACTCGAAAAAGGCAGATTGTATTTTCCCTGTTGTGAAAAATTGGGCTTTAATTAGTTGCAGTGTCTGTCGCGGTTTTAGCATTTGAGGTCTGTTGAGCTCTGCACATTATTGTAAGAACATAGCAATTGTTCCGCTGAGAGATTTGATTGATTTTTGCTTGTTACGGGTATTGTACATTTTTAGAGCTGTGTGCTGCTGTCTTATATTGCTGTGCTTTTTCCTCTTTGTGGCTTCATAAAAATTGCTATGCTCATTCAGTTCTGAAGCTTTTTTATATTGCTGTGCTTTTTCCTCTTTGTGGCTTCATTAAAATCGCTCTGCTCATTCAGTTCTGAAGCTTCTCCTTTTATTTTAACTTTCGGAGTTATTCTGTTTTATTTGGTGATCATTGGCTCTGGCGAGTCAGCTAATGCGAAAAGAACCTACGGACATGCCCACTTCCTCTAATTAACCTCGCACAGTACCTGGCCTTTGAACTGCGATCGCCTCCAGGCATCGAGATTCTTTTATTAACGTTGATTGGGGAAACCCTTCCTCTTTGTGGCTTCATTAAAATCACTCTGCTCATTCAGTTCTGAAGCTTTTCTGCTAGGTGCCTACTTATTTTCCCAGAGCGCCTCGCCGTGCTTTCAGTTTCACGGCCGCCAGGCCGTGTCTCCTTATATTTTAACTTTCAGAGTTATTCTTTATTTGGTGATCATTGGCTCTGGCGAGTCAGCTAATGTGAAAAGAACCTACGGACGTGCCCACTTCCTCTAATTAACCTCGCACAGTACCTGGCCTTTGTACTGCGATCGCCTCCAGGCATTGAGATTCTTTTATTAACGTTGATTGGGGAAACCCTTGTACAAAAATGTCCCAAGTGTTGATATCGTTTCTGAAATATTTTTCAGATTCAATACCTTATTGGACCGGAATTTCTCGCTACTTGCAAATGTAAGAGCACTAGTGCCCAGTTTGCGAATCAGAGTGCATCTAGGTGTGAAACACCAACCACCAGCTGGGTTTCTGGATTTCTGGGGTTAGTATTTATTAGCTAACGTAAAAAGGAGTACGTTCACAGAAGCTTATTATGTCTTAGCCCTATTAAACAGGATTAATGTGTTCTGATTGTAGGCACACGCTTTTTGTTCCTGCTGTAGAATTTTTACCTTGGACGCCCCTCAAAGATCTTTTCAACATCGTTGCACTGACCTGAGGTGCTTAAGTAGCCCTTTTCCTTCGGGTTTTCTTCACAGTGAGTTTTGACCTATAGAAGCACTTCTTGGCCTGTGCACTGGAGATGGCACCAGTATAATTCACAATCCTGGCACTAGTTCGATCTCCTGTATACGAGCCGGCTGACTAGTGATTTGCTGCTATCTGTCCAGCAAGCAGTGGTAGCCTTCAATTCTCTTCTTTCTGTACTTGTTTATTATGCATCAAGCTCCTAAACCAAACGTGCCTTCCTGGTATTTCATGGTGCTGGAGTCGATAACATGGTCCTCACTCTCTCCTCCTCTATCCCTCTCCCTGCTCTCCTCTCCTCTCCTCTCCTCTCTCTCTCTCTCCCTCTCCTCTCTCGTCCTCCCTCCCTCTCTCTCCCTCCCCTCACTCTCTCTCTCCCTCTCTCCGTCTACCTCTCTCCCTTTCCCTCACTTGCCTCTCACTCTCTCCTCTCTCACCCTCTCCCTCTCTCTCCTCTCTCACTCTCTTTACCTTCCCCCTGCTCTCCTTTTTCTCCCTCTCCCCATCTCCCCCTCTGCCTGCTCTCCTCTCTCTCCCCTCCGTCCTTCACTCTCGTCCCCCCCTCTGTTCTTACCCTCCCTCTATCCCTCTACCCTCTCTCCCTTTCCCTCACTTCCCTCTCCCTTTCCCTCACTTCCCTCTCCCTTTCCCTCTCTTCTCTCAGTCTCTCTCTCCTCTCTCCCCCTCTCTCTCTCCTCTCTCCCCCTCTCTCTCCTCTCTCACTCTCTCCCTCTCTTTACCCTCTCCCTTTTCTCCCTCTCCCCATCTCCCACTCAACACCACCACAGCACCACTCAGCACCACCACAGCATCACTCAGCACCACCACAGCATCACTCAGCACCACCACAGCACCACCACAGCACCACTCAGCGCCACCACAGAACCACCACAACACCACTCAGCACCACCACAGCACCACTCAGCACCACCACAGCACCACTCAGCAACACCACAGCATCACTCAGCAATACCACAGCATCACTCAGCAACACCACAGCATCACTCAGCACCACCCCAGCATCACTCAGCACCACCACATTATTACTCAGCGCAACCACAGCATCACTCAGCGCAACCACAGCATCACTCAGCGCAACCACAGCATCACTCAGCGCAACCACAGCATCACTCAGCGCAACCACAGCATCACTCAGCGCAACCACAGCATCACTCAGCGCAACCACAGCATCACTCAGCGCAACCACAGCATCACTCAGCGCAACCACAGCATCACTCAGCGCAACCACAGCATCACTCAGCGCAACCACAGCATCACTCAGCGCAACCACAGCATCACTCAGCGCGACAACAGCATCACTCAGCACCACCACAGCATCACTGGTTCAAATATGTTCTTTCAATGTTTCAAGCTATTTTCAAGCTTTCATGCTTTATTACAAATCACAAAAAGATGTTAATATTGCACTTCTGTTCTTGGATTTTCGTCATAATAAAAAACACTGAACATAATCTTCACAAAAGTTATTTACAAAAATGTATGCTATTGCCATTACAAATTAAATACATTATTTAAGTATTAATTATTTTAAAAAATTAAATGCTGGGGGCGTGTCTAAGATGGCGGCGTGATCGGTCGCAGGTCCCGGAGGCTCCCTGCCCGATCCCGTCAAACAGCACCCTTTAACACAGCCAGATCTCCCGGAGGCACGAAAATCCACAGGAGAGGACGTCGGTGCTGCGCTGGGACTCCTGGAGCCCGTCCCCTGCTGACTGTGCCGAGCGCGAGGCTCCAGGCTCCATAGACTCCTGACCGCGGCCGCGTAATGGCGGCCGCTCCGACTTTATAGGCTCCGGAGCGCTTGCCGTCCCCGGCCCAGGAGAGGTCCTGCTACTGAACCGGGGGCCTGAACGGGGGAGCCCTCGCTTCGACCACAGCCTCCACAGCCCAAGTCGGGGCACACATCTGCTCCTGTGACCCGGCCGGCGGTGTGGTGCGAGCCGGCCGGGAGCCACGAAAATCGACCTCCCGGCTCCGGGCCTTCCAACGCGGCATAATGGACAAGGCCCTACGAAGCGGGGGCGGGCCCCAAATACGAGGCTGCCCTCACAGATTTGCCTGCACTGTCGCCGGAGACGCCTACCCGCCCAGCTATATCACCGGGGCGGGCAGGGCGCACCGGGAAGACAACCCACTGTGCAGGGTGGTACTGGTGGACCAGGCCTACGTGGAGAGACCTGCCCTCGCCACACTGGAGGGAGAGACCACCCTTGGGTCACCCTTCAGAGCGATCACAGCCAGGTGAGGAGAGAGGAGGGGGGCAAGATCACGAGACTCGGGAGGCACTATTGAGCCTCCGGCGTGGGGGACCCTCTGGTGGCCCACTGACTGAGCACCCCCACCTAGGCCTACGCTTGATCCATGCAGACCCACGCTGCCCGAGACACTGCGATCTGGCCACTAGTGCTTGTTGCTGCTGCACACCCTAACCGCGGGCCCACTGCCTGGCTGCTCCCTGACGCGGACTTCCTTGCGCCCGCTCTGTCTGCCATCACATGGGGACGCATAGCCCTCCACGGGCCGGATTGCCAGAGACAGAGTGGTGACACCCCCACCGGTGCGGCGGGTCTCTACCTCAATTTCAAGTCGCTGCACCCGGAAGACCCGACGGAGAGTACCCACGGGCTGCCAGGACTCCAGTTGCGACATGGCGGGACAGCGGGGGAAGAAAGGGTCCCAGACACTCCCTGAACTCTTGGCTAAAACACAGCCGAGACCCAGCAAAGACCCACCCTCCCCGGCGGCCGCGAAATCTCCCACTGTGCCAGCGGATGACCAGAAGCCCATCACCAGAACATTCCTGGAGACGCTATTTAACTCCCTTAGGACGATTTCAGGTCCCTAAAGCAGGATGTGGTGGGCGAGGTCTGGGAGCTCCGACGGGAGGTGGAGGGCCTTGGAGAGCGGGTGGTGGCCGTCGAGGAAGCTGATCAGTCCAAGAGCATGGAAATGACGCAGCTCCAGCAGGAAATAGTGTGGCTCAATGACCAACAGATGGACCTCCAGGCCCACGCGGAGGACCTTGAGAACCGCTCCCGTCGCAACAACATACGGGTCCAGGGAGATCCTCAGAAAACGGAGGGTCTGACATCAATGGATATCTGCAAACTCTATTCAGGTCCATGTTGGGTGAACCAGCGGACTTTGAGATCCGCATTGACAGGGCGCACAGAGTTGGGTTGCCCAGACGCTCCTCCGCCCCGCCACCGGACATCTTGGCCTTCCTTCCTGATTTTCCGCTAAAAGAACGGATCCTTTGGGAAGCCCGACGGGCTCAGCCTCTTCAATTCCAAGGTAACTCTATAGCCTTATACCAGGATTTGTCGGCCATCACCCTGCAAAAACGTAAAGAATTTCGAAAGGCAACAGACTTCCTAAGGCAGCATGAGACTCTGTATTCCTGGGGCCATCCGTTTAGACTAATATTCAAATGGAACGGGAAACTGCACCAGCTGCGCTCGCTTAAAGACACTTGCACCCTCCTGGGCCTTGAACAGGACATTGACGAGCCCGCCCCGAGCTCGTCTCAAGGGCCTTCCTGGGGGGACTGGCAGACTGTGTACCGCCGACCGTCACCCTCACACCGTCTGAAGCCCGATGCCTCTATCATCTCACAAGAACGTGCTACGGTGGTGGCAGAGGCGGCCAAGGAGACCTCTTCTCCTGATTGATTGATGTCTAGTCCGGGAGATCTTCTACAGCTTACATCACCCCATGTGGTGGGTGGGAACCGGGCGGGGGCCGTAACGACCGCCATTGGACATGTCCAGGATGAAAACCTTTACCACAGCCCTGTTTGGATTAACAGGACTGGGACTATACCTATTCACATTTTGGTGTTGGGGTTCGGGAGGTGGGAGGGGGGTTGGGGGAAGTGTTTGGGGTGGTTTGGGGGAACAGTTGGGGTGGAATTTGGGGTGGGAACCAGTGTGCCAAGGGGGAAATGATACTGATGGAACAACTAGGCCTTGTGTCCGTAACTCAATACTACACCTCGCTACTGGGGCGTTTCTATCGTTGTGCGCCCTCACAGCGGAAAATACACACACACTCTCCATGCACCATGCAGCAATTCAGACTCCTCTGGCTCTGTCCAGTCTACCCCCCATTTGTTGGGGCGAGAGGCGCCGCAGTATCGCTGTCCAAATCCCAACTCATGACAATGACTAACCCCAAACTGAAATTGCTGACACTCAACGTCAAGGGGTTGAATAACCCCATTAAAAGAAGGGCGATAATCTCCTATTTGGAGAACTCCGGGGCCGACCTCTGTTTGCTACAGGAGACCCACCTTTTACCCAAGGATTGGCACAGGATGCGCTCACACGCCTTTCCCCAACAATTCTTTTCTTCCCTTCCCACAAAGAAAGCCGGGGTGGCCATCTTGGTATCCAGACATTTTAGCGGGAAGGTAGGAGTCAAGGCGGGAGAGGTTAAGGGTCCCCTTCTTGCACACACCTTCCAGCTAGGTGACATGAGCCTTACGATAGTGTCCATTTACGCCCCCAACACAGGACATGTAGCCTTTCTGAAGGGCGCACTCTCTGAATCCCTTCAATCATCCAACACACTTTTACTCATCGGGGGGGGCCTTAATTTAGTCATGGACACCAACAAGGACAGATCAGGACACCGTTATGGGGATGCCGGCGCCATCGCAGAGACGGGCGCGGAGTGGTTGCGAGATAGAGGCCTGGTGGATCTATGGAGATCCGCACATCCGAATGCAACGCAATTCACCTTCTACTCCCACGCCCACCATACCTACGCCAGGCTGGACCATTTCATAGGATCATCCGAATTGGTCTCTAATATAGCTGAGGTTGAAATTGTGCCTGCAGCGCTTTCAGATCATGATGCAGTGGAACTGACAATCACTGCCCCTATGCCTTCCCGCTCCCGAGGCTCATGGGGTCTCCGTGAGACCATGTTGCAGCGAACAGAAGTCCACAAGCGCCTACATAAATGCATTGTTGACTACTTGGCTATTAACGACACACCGGAGGTGTCGCTGTCGGCCCTGTGGGGAGCCTTAAAATCAGTGGTACGTGGGGAACTGATTGCAATCGCTGCTAAAGAGGCTAAGGAACGGAAAGAGAAGAGGGCCGATCTCACAACTCAAGTGGCCGAACTAGAAAGAGTACACAGCCGCACAGGCGCTACACGGATCTGGAGACAATTGAAAGCTGCTAGGGCTCAATTGGCTTCCCTTGACACGGATAGGGCAGAATTTGCTGCGCTCCGCCTTCGACACACGTACTATGTCGGAGGCAACAGAACTGGACGCTTGTTGGCTAGCGCCCTTAAAGCTAAATCCCAACGCACAAAAATCTCTGGCCTCACGGATGCTTCTGGGAACACCCTCACTGAGGAAACCCAGATCGCAAATACATTTCGAACATACTACGCCTCCTTATACGGAGCAGATGCGACGTCTCCCCGGGGTATTGACACATACCTATCTTCGGCGGCTGTAACGGAACTATTCCGGACTACACTGATAGCGGCCAGCCTCCGGGTTGTTGGCGTGACGCTGTGTAACTCTGACAATGCTCAATAAATGTTTTGCACCAAAAAAAAAAAAAACTATTCCGGACTAGCGCGGAGGTGCTGGACGCCCCCATCCGCTTGTAGGAGGTGACGGCGGCTATCTCCCGACTTCGCCCACTTAAATCCCCCGGACCAGATGGCTTTTCGGCGGGGTTTTACAAATCCTTTTGCCAACTGGTGGCCCCCGTCCTCACCCGACTCTTTAACTCTTTTGAGGGACCGGGTTCCATTCCCCCAGATATGCTGGCGGCTGAAGTGATCGTCCTGCCCAGACCGGGCAAGAAACCGACACACTGCTCGGCATTTCGACCAATCTCCTTGCTGAACCTAGATTTGAAGCTCTTCACTGGAGTTCTAGCAGCACGCCTGGGTCGGCTCCTACCAGGGATCCTTGAACCTGATCAGTCAGGCTTTGTGCCTAATCGCCAATGCAGCGATAACACCAAGAGAATGCTGCATCTAATAGATAAAGCAAATTTCCGAACCTCTGATGCTGTGCTGGTGGCTATTGTCGCGGAGAAAGCGTTTGACCGCGTAAACTGGACATACCTACAGCAGGTGCTGATGCGCTTCGGCCTTTAGCGACCGCTTTCGCTCCTGGATAGCTAGCTGCTATCATCACCCCCAGGCTCGAGTCCGCCTAGGCGGTATGCGCTCTGACCCGTTTGACATTCAGAGAGGAACAAGACAAGGATGCCCCCTGTCTCCCCTCCTGTTTGCCCTCTACATTGAACCCTTGGCACAGAAAGTTAGAGACAACCCCGACATTAGTGGACTCACCTTTGGAGGAGAACCACATACAATTAGCCTTTACGCAGATGACATAATTGTCGCTCTTGGTTGACCTGACCACTCGGTGCCCGCCTTCTTGAAGGAATTGGATACGTTCGGCACTATCGCGGGTTTCAAAATTAACCGAGGGAAATCCCTGATCTTACCATTGGGGGGAAACGACCACCCTAACGCACCGGCACCCACATATGGGTGTGACCTCCAAATAGTCACAGAACTCCCATACTTAGGAATAACCCTTACCTCATCGACGGCATCAATGGTGGCACTCAATTATAAGTCCCTCACCGCTCGGATCCGAGCGGACTTAGCGCGATGGTCCAAACAGCCCTTGTCTCTTCTGGGAAGAGTCGCGGCTGTGAAAATGTCAACTCTGCCTAAAATCCTGTATGTCTTTCAAACTCTCCCGGTAGCAGCCCCCAAGGGCATCATCGCGGAACTACAAGATGCGCTTAATCATTTCATCTGGGAGGGAAATCGAGCACGTCTACACAAACAAGTAGTGCACAGGAGTATGGATGAGGGAGGCCTCGGGGTTCCCAACCTACTACAGTACTTTCAAGCCGCACAAATCAGATACCTGGTGGAATGGTATAGGCCCGAATCAGAGAAAAGGTGGCTCTTTCAGGACAGAGCCATGGCTCAGAGGCCCCTGTGGGGAATTCCCTTCTTGCCCCGGAAGCACCGACCGACTTACCTCACCAACTCACATATAACACGCACTGTCACTACAGTTTGGGATGCGGTGGCAGTCAAGAGAGGTCTGACCACCTTCCCCTCTCCATTCACCCCTATTTTAGACAACCCAGACTTCCCGCCGGGCAATGATCCCAGCGCCTTCACACAATGGCGTGGCACTGCCTGCAGGTGCGCAGGGGACTTCTTTGGCACCAAAGGCTTCCTCACCCTTTCAGACATCTAGCAGGGCTATGACATCACAGACCCCTATCTTTTTCAATACTTTCAATTGCGACATTGGCTAACTGACCCTGCCGTTGTTGCCCTAACGGGACGCCCATTGACCACTTTCGAGAAATGGCTACTGACGAAAGAGACTGATCGACACCTCATTTCAGCTATATATAACATGCTTACGCCCCCCCTAGTGTCAGGCAGGACAGCGGGTCAGAAGAGGTGGGAGGTTAAACTGGGCAGAACAGTAACAGCTAAGGAATGGAGCCAGGTGTACTTTAGGGCATCACATACCACACGTAACACACTAGGCAGAGAAGCAGCCATGAAATTAGCGATCTATTGGCACCTCACACCTGTCAGGCTCCACAGAGGTAACCCATCCAGGAGTGATCTATGTTGGATAGGATGCGGAGAAAGGGGCACCTTGACACATATCCTTTGGGACTGTGGTGAGATTCGCAGCTACTGGGACACGGTTCTGAACGACATAGATGCAACCTTTGACACCGAAATTCAGAGATTTCCTGCATACGCCGTCCTGGGATTGCCTAACGCACTCACTTTTCCCCTGAAATCTACCCGGGGTCGCCAGATGGACATTGCCATGCAGGCAGCTACACAACACATTCTATCTCTATAGGGATCGCCTACCAAACCCACACATACGGGGTGGCTCCATAAACTTTGGTTTACCCTGGGAATGGAACGCATCCAAGCCACCCTCACGCAAACAACAGATACATTCCAAAAGACTTGGCGGCCGTTTATATCCCTCCTATCTAAAGAGTTCAATGAAATAACTTGCCCGAAATATCTCCGACTGCTGCGCCTCACGGATACAACCACTGATCCCCCAAGAACCTTGAGATGGGTCACAACAGCTCATTTTTGACCAGGGGACGATGGTTCCCCCACATACGGCACACTGGTGAGGGTGGGGGGTGGATGGGAGTGTTTGGAGGGGTTGGGGTTTCTGGGAATCGTTTATTCAAATTTGTATGCTGATATTGCCTATCATTTGCATCTTGAGCATCATAACGCTATCATCAGGAAATCACCTCGATTGCCATATCGCCCAGCATGATGAAGACTTGTTTGTCAGTCTCTTTCGATTGGTTTACCTGTTACGATTCCACTGTAATGCGATGCTTTACCATGCATATCGGCTCAATAAAATACATTTAAAACTAAAAAATTAAAAGCTTTGTTATTTGTAATATCAATACATCTAAGTTACGTAAATACAAAACATGTTGCATTACAAATGCTATAAGTGTCACATTTGCGAAAGTTATACCTATTGGCATTGAAAATGACAAAGCTATTAATTTAACTATTTGAAAAAATAACACATAAATTTAAAAAAAAATCATTTATAAGACCAGTATCTCAAACTTTCCTAATGCGAGCTCTATTGCATTTCCAATGCTTGTTTTACTGTATTACTGTGTATATTCACAAATGCTTAACACACTGCGTCTGAGATAAGCCTGTCAGCTCGTGCCAAGCTACCAAGGGGGTGAGCAGGGGTTTTTAGGAGTGTAATCCCCTTATCCTGACTTAGAAGTAAGGGTCCCTTTTTGGACAAAGGTGAATACCATTGCCAACTAGAGACTCCGAGATCGAACAGTCTCCATACAGGCCTGAGGGCAATTCAATAGTGGAGCGAATGAACCATGACTTAAAGGAATCTTTGACTGCTAGAGTCTTAGGTACTGGCTGGCCAATTTGTATGGGGCTCAACATGTACTTAATAATCTCCAAAGAAGATGTCTGGGTGGGGGGGACACATACAAAATGCTCTTTGGAATTAAAATGTTTTTTGCCTGACCTTGATGGTCTAAATATTGTGACTGCGGCTGCAACATTTGACGTAGATAACCATTCTACTATGTTACAGCGCCTACAACAGACCAGTGACGGCTACGCTACAGAATATATACCCTTTTCAAATGACAAGGCAATGTTGATTCCAGTAGCCGACTGGCTTCCTAAAGTTGGGGATCTGGTAAGAGGAAAGCTGGAGAACAAAAAAGAATTTGGTCCCTCTAATTATGCACTGGTCCCAGTTCTTGCACTGAAGGGTACTCGTACAGTGATACTGCCAACTTAGCCTGGTCGCAAAGAAAATAGATACATTTTGATTGACAATGTCAAACTACACCATCAGGCTGATTCTGAATAGTGTGACTCCGAGTATTTCATGTAATGCTATTTCTTTGAATCCAATGACTCCTCCATCTTCGACTGATCCCAGTATTGTTGAGGGTGAAATGGAGACTACTACAAGCCATTTACCTACTGTGGCTTCCTCCACCGTGCCTTCCAACGCGGACGTTGAGTATCCTTATCCTGCGGATGAGTTCCATATTGATGTGCTGGACAGTCCTTAACATCATGAAGCTGATACTGTGCTGCCACGTTAATGAACATGGGAGCAAGCAGTAATTTTAAGGGCTGTATGAGCTTCTCTTAGGACTCCTCCTCATCCTGCTGTGTGGTACCTCCACCAACAAAAACGAACATGTTCATCTCTTGGTTCAAAAAGACTTACCTGGTCCCACCCTGGACCTACATCTGGTTGGTGCTCATCCTGGTTTTCATCTTCATGCAGATTGGGTTTGTAACAGTGGTGTTCTTGCTCATTAATGGTCATTATTTACCAGAACGCTCTGCTGTAAAGTTGGTCAATTGAATTCTGGCACCCCATACATCGTCCCATATCATGAAACGTGATCAGGCCCTTGCGAACATTTCAGCGTTCCCTGTCGTAGATGGCATCGTTTGGGATACAGTTTCATTCAAAATCCATGGTCTGACCGAAGTCCTCAAGATACTATACGTGTTTCACCTTTCCTTAGAAGATGTGGTAACACCGGACACACATTCTGATGATTGAGATGTACAAGCAGTACATTCTTTGTTTTCTGATTTCAAGTATCATGCTGCATTTGATGCT
The DNA here is from genome assembly GCF_964263255.1 of Lissotriton vulgaris. Taxonomy (NCBI): domain Eukaryota; kingdom Metazoa; phylum Chordata; class Amphibia; order Caudata; family Salamandridae; genus Lissotriton; species Lissotriton vulgaris. The sequence goes on from NC_141688.1 coordinate 121,817,140, forward strand.
GAAGATTTGTATTTAAATTCTGCCAATTATGCTGATTTATTCTGTTATCAACATTATGGCCATCACTTCTTGCACAAAACAAATACGCTAAGACCTGTTCTTAATTACAAGCAATGGGAACATTGTCAAACTCCCTTGCAGGGAAGTTCAAAATCGCTTAGAAACAAGTTCACCTATTTCACGGATTACAACACGTCCAATACAGGATCTTATTTCTTTAAATCGAAATTGTTGTCTATCTAAATTAATTTTGACACACGAAATTGATTTATTCCAATTCACTTAGGACTGAATTGGCCATTCAGGGTTATGATCACTGGAAAGATACGATTGATATGAAATCGATTTTGGGCACTAAAGCTTGGCAGGTCCGGGGAACTGAAGCTTTGCATCGTGTGTGCCTCATTCGGACTCAAATATTATTTTTAAATGACACAGTACAAAAAACTACTTGTTTTGCCCTGGCTACTGCCAACAATCTGAATATTCCATCCATTCCATCCTTGGCTGAATTCGAGGATTGGTGTAAACACACCAATTATACAATTGATGTGCTACAAGCTGTGTTTCAAAATGACTGTTTCAATATCTCTGATGTTAACCCCTTAGGATGGTTGTTGTGGCACACCAATTCTAATAAGTGTCAACTGCGTTTTTTATAATGTGACAACCGGTTTCACACAAACTAAACCTGATCCCCGTTACCCACATTCACACTCGGACACCACATGTTCAGTTGGAAAATTGCGTCAACAATGGTGGAACACTCCACTCTGTCGTCAGTGAAATAACACCCGTCACGCTTGTTGAGCAAAATCGATTTGGCTGATTTTATCTTAGGTTCTAAAGCTCCCAGATCAAAAAGATTCATCTATGCAGCTTATAATGAAATATGGAAATTATCTCAGATAGAGGCAGCATTCCGTCTGTGCTAAATTGACAAAGCAAATTTGGAGAAGGTTCTTGCAGTAGTCGATAACAGCATAAATACACTGTCTTCCCAAATGTATACTTTAGATAATATTGTTTCATCTGTTATTGATATTGTTCAAAGTGATGTATCTGTGTTATATCATGGTCAAAATTAATTACGCTCTGTGATGCAATTTGCGTGGACGTTAAAGTCTCTCAAAATGGGAAAGTACCATGGGATTATTTGAACGCTTCTGCTTTGTTTTTGCCATTTAATCTAACTGATAAACAGAGTTTCATATCCTGAAAGACGCTACATACACGCTGCTACACATGGAACAATTAGAACACTTGCCATTTTATGTAGCAGAGAATGATTCGGCTGTATGGTTAATCCATGGCGTTATATCTCTGCTATTTTTGCTGTTTCTATTTAAATCTTGCATGAAACATATACCAATTGGCAACTTTGAACCCTGGGGTAGTGCCTTTCTCCATGAATGAATTATGGTCCCTACCTTTCACCCACAGATGTCAACGGGAGAGTACAGAAGTTTTCCTAACAGGGAAGGACTGTGATTCCACAGTAGGACACTCCCTGGTTTGCAAATAAGTTAAGTTGCACTGCACTTGAACGCACCTAATCTGTCTTGTTTTTTAAAGGAACGCCTATCCCGGCAATAATTCCTACTCTCACATTGCTTTCTAACGGCAGTTATCTTATTTTGAACAACAATGACTGCTGTGGCTTACGGGAAGACATCCCGTATATAGTAACAGTTTCACATTGCGGTACTTGTTGTAGCAATGTGCTTTTTCCACCCCCGCCTGGGAATATAGATAGTTCCTTTTGACCTTCCATTCCAACTTTGAAATCAGACTTCAATAAATTAAGCAGACTCCAAGCGCTATTGTTTTAACAAGACGTGGCTCTCACTTCGGCTCAAAAGACCTTCGAATTACAGATGGCTACAACATCTAGTGAGATTCAGTCACTACTGAACACAAATCTCCCATTTAATTTTGGGGAAATGGTAAATCAAATATTTAATGCATCTGATACAGAAGGCCTTGCTTATTTTTTTAAACTTGTGTGATCCGGCCTTGTGACTTCTTTTCAGAGTAATACAGGCCTTTATACATTCTATTTTTTAAAGCGCCTCTGGAGGGTTCCCCTTAATACTAGCGCTGGCGTGTTGATACTTCTGCTCCTGTTACACAATGTGATTTTATTATGGTGCCAACAAGGGAATTTTTTCAAGGATTAAATCACAGGTAATCGATCACTTATACATTTATATTTCTGATCAACTTAATTAATTTGTTTAAGAAGGGTACTTTTTACAATGAGAAGAATTCATCAAAGACAAATGGACTGGAAAAAATAAATTGTTCGTCACGTCCACTTGCGTTGTGGTCCACTCTTAGTAAGTTTTTAACATTGAATCTTGCATAACTTAAAACAATGATTCTTTTGTCTGAGTTCTTTCAACTTTAAAGATGTGGACAAAGAAGTCAACGTTTCGGCCTTGTAGTTGTTAAATCCTTAAGGCCATCCTCAGGACAATTCAATCTTTAGAGAGTAGAGACCCCCTGAATGTTGTCTTGATCCTTATAATTTATTTTTTCCAGTCCATTTGTCTTTGATGAATTCTTCCATTGTAAAAAGTACCCTTCTTAAACAAATATATATAAAGAGATATTATTTTATTAACTCAATAACCGTGTAGCTTTTCTTCTTTCTGAGTATTTTGTTTACCATGTCCAAATTCATGTGACAATTGATAACAATAGCAGGTTTCAATTTAATTAAGTTGATCAGAAATATAAATGTATAAGTGATCAATTACCTGTGATTTAATCCTTGAAAAAATTCCCTTGTTGGCACCATAATAGAATCACATTTCAGCCCAAGCTCGCAAGGGTTTATTGGGTCACCCACCTCTTCTAAAACCCTGTTACACAATGGCAGCCCATCTTGTGTTACTGCACAGACCCAGCCAATTGCAACTGTACCGTGACCAAATGCAACACCTTTTTGGATGCTTGCCATTAGCGATGCTTAGCATGAGTTATGGACTAACTTTTTGTTTTGCCTACTTCACTTGGCTGCAACTGTGTTCTACTGCCAGCGGTGCCCTTTCTATTGGACCTTGGATTTATGCCTCTCTAATACATAATGTACAGATCCGGATTATGACATGTTAATGGGTCCATTGGTAGCCCATGACCAGGCCTGTTCTCGGGATGATCGTATGGCGCATGCAGCTGTAATTGGAGTGTTGGCTGAGTGGATTATCTGTGCGGCTGCACAGCACCTCGTGCAACGGAGTTTTATTGAATATCACGTAAATTGCCCGGATATGCTCTTTGAGGCATCGGATTATGTAGTACACATGTGTTCCTTTGAGCTACTTGATTGGATGGCATCCCTTTTTAATACGAACGATAGGGATGACATTTTGGAATGGACTGCATTCTTAGGTTCACGCACTTTGATGGATTTTCTGACTCCAAATCAATCCCGTTCTCAATGAACGACAACACTTTAAATGACAATTCTTTTTTCTTTTCTTTTTTGAATTTCCAAGTTTGTTTTCTTCGAGCACTTCTTGACTCTACTTGCCTTTGAACTCTGTTTGAGTCTTTTATCTATATGCTACGATCTGGCCAAGGGGAGGGCGTCATATGGCCGTTAGGGTCATTGTTGACATTGCTAATTTAGCACGAGCTCTGCTGCCATGATGCTGCTTTTGCACACGTTGCTAGATTACTTTATTTTGCAAGACTCTGTTTGTGCTTTTTAAATAAGAAACGCCTGCTTTCTGCGTTCTCTGCCTGTTCCTTGAGTTTACTCTGAATACGGAGTGCAAGGTCGATAAACAATGCAACTTGTTATTCTATTCTTTTCAGTCCCTAGCACTTACACAAAACATGCTACACCGCTGCTAGAAACTTGTGCTTTGGTATTATTGGGATGCATGTTGGTTTAACACACATCTGGAGAGGGACCTTTCCAGGGAGAAGAGCTATGCTGTTCCTATGATGTAAAACTACCATCTAGGCACTAAGGTATGGGGTCTGCTGACAAAGCCCAGCGATAACTTCTTCATAGTCTATGTACTTGTTACAATGCTAACTGTTTTAGGTTTATGTGTTTTGCTGCTGGTAGTAGCTCGTATACTGCATTATAGAGCCCTTTAGTTAAAATAAACATGTCGAACTCTTGTCAATTCTTGTTGTGGACAAGTATGAGTGAGTGAGCTACTGCGATTCCAGAGAGAGTTGGGAATGTTGTGTTCTGTGTTGTCTAATCATTTGTAGCTTTGTGATTATGTTGGAGAACGAATGTGACACAATAGCTAGTCAGTGCCTGGATTATGGGTACTGAGGCGGTATGAAGGTTTAACCCCTACACACTGAGGTCCTGTTTTCCTGTGCATAGTTCTGTGTATGTGCAGAATCCCCACAACACTCTCTGTGCATCCTCTATTTCAATGTATCCTCTCTACTGCACCACACTTTCTCTTTCTACCTCAATCATAATACATCTTTTTATCTCACAATGCTCACTCTACCTCACTGGACTCTCTACAGCATACCTTCTCTTTACCTCACCCTTTACCTCAGTATCAACCTCAATTCCTCTTCTTTACCAATGTCTTGTTTCTTTACCTATTTTCTCTCTACACCTCTTCTCGATTTCTACCTTCACTTATCACTCTTAATTTCTCCATGCCTCACCACTTTCTTGTTCAGTCCCTCACGTCTAATTTTTCCTTCTATCTCACAATTCATTCTATCATGTATCTCTGCACTACTTCTCTTTGACTCCCCTATTTTAAACCTTACCTTTCACCTCACGTTGTGTCCATATCTCTCGCTCTTTCTAAATTACCACCTCCCTAGCATGCTCTAAAATCGTACCTATCTCTCGTAGCCTACCCACATCTTTCTGCCTCTCAAACTTTGTTTCTTGCTACCTCAACTTTTTCTCTTCATTTTCTGTCTCTACTTTGCAAATATCTCACCCTCGTAACTCCCTTTGTCCTTTACACCAACCCTCTTACTATGCTGTTGTTACTGCTCTGTTTTTTCCCTGCCTCCTTCTCCATCCTATTTCTATTACTGGGCAAAACAAGGGGTTATTGTCACACCGGAGAGGTATACACCTAAAAAGATTTCTAACAAAATAATTAGATTTCCCCCTGATGGAATGGTAAAAATCCGCGAGGCAGGGCTTTGATTTTCAATGTTGCTACAATGGCACTTATAAAAGGGTATTTACTTCTAACTGTGAATATGTGGTAATTAAAGCTAAAATTTCAAGTGCAAAATGTGTGTCTTAATATGATATTAGGCGTTAACCAACAAAATATCCAATAAGTCACCTTCACTGTGTGTTTCCTACAATGGGAGGAACTGACTGGTTAGAAACTATATTTCATGTACAATATTGTTGCAAGACAAAAAAATTTGATTTGCAACTGCAAAAGGAAATAGCTATATATTTTGTTACTACTTGCTTACTTTTTGGTAGGCGGACAGTGATATTATGATATTAGGCGTTAACCAACAAAATATCCAATAAGTCACCTTCACTGTGTGTTTCCTACAATGGGAGGAACTGACTGGTTAGAAACTATATTTCATGTACAATATTGTTGCAAGACAAAAAAATTTGATTTGCAACTGCAAAAGGAAATAGCTATATATTTTGTTACTACTTGCTTACTTTTTGGTAGGCGGACAGTGAGCATCTTGAGCTTTTGGCTGTCCTTGCGCGCCCTGTTTCTTAAAGTTAAAATTATAATTCAATATAGTTTGCCATTACTATTGTAAATTGTAAATAAAATTAAAGTTGTGCCGAATGGAGGTCTTAAAACATACCTAGCCCTGGGTCCTAAAAAATCCTTATCCACATTCTGTATTTGCAGCCTTTCAGTCCAAACGTCTCTGTGCTTGACACTAGGGGACACACAAGGCCTTGTCAACTGGTCTTCGAGATTTTGTAGTCTGTGCTTAAACTCTATAGTCTGGTGTTTGAAATGCTCTCATATTGAACTCTATTCTAACGTGACTAAGGGTCCACAACAGTAGCGGTGGGTGACATTTGAAAGTGGTGGGGCGCAAAATAATTACCACGGTGCACCGTAGCGAGCGAGCGCAGCGAGCGAGCCCGAACCCCATAAGGGGGGTTTGGGGGGATAACCCCCCCCAAGAAAATTTTGAAAAAAAAGAAGAAAATCGTGCATTTTCAAGCAAATTTGAGAAAGCAGGAAGGTTAATAAAGCAATTGTGAAAGTGCAGTTATTACATTAATAGATGGCATAACATAGGTAGCTGCTTATTCAGTATAACCACAGAGCTTCATACATTCCGTCCTATTATGCTCAGGTGCTGAATTCAGACTATAAGACTTTCATGGAAATCTCAGCTCTAAGAGTACAAACTACAAAGACAATGGTAAGCAATAGGTGAAATGTATTCCCAGAGAAGCTTTCAGAATTTCCCCACGATGTCATGAGCAAACCAAATAGCTGCACCGTCTGGTAGGCTTCAACCTAAAAATGAGGCTCTGTGGAATAAAATGTTTGCCTAGGATCACACAATTTGGATAAGCAGGGAAGCTGGTATTGCACGTTATCTGATTTTATGTTTTGAGATTTGGCCACCAGATGTGTGTCTCTCTCTCTCTCTCTCTCTCTCTCTCTCTCTCTGACCCTCACCCTCACCCTCACCCTCTCCCTCACCCTCTCCCTCACCCTCTCCCTCACCCTCACCCTCTCCCTCTCCCTCACCCTCTCCCTCACCCTCACCCTCACCCTCTCCCTCACCCTCACCCTCACCCTCACCCTCACCCTCTCCCTCTCCCTCACCCTCACCCTCTCCCTCACCCTCTCCCTCTCCCTCACCCTCTCCCTCTCCCTCACCTTCTCCCTCACCCTCACCCTCACCCTCACCCTCTCCCTCTCCCTCACCCTCACCCTCACCCTCTCCCTCACCCTCACCCTCACCCTCTCCCTCTCCCACCAGATGTGTGTGTCTCTCTCTCTCTGTCTCTCTCTGTCTCTCTCTCTCTCTCTCTCTCTCTGTCTCTCTGTCTCTCTCTCTCTCTCTCTCTCTCTCTGACCCTCACCCTCACCCTCACCCTCACCCTCACCCTCAACCTCACCCTCTCCCTCACCCTCTCCCTCACCCTCTCCCTCTCCCTCTCCCTCTCCCTCGCCCTCGCCCTCGCCCTCGCCCTCACCCTCGCCCTCTCCCTCACCCTCTCCCTCTCCCTCTCCCTCACCCTCACCCTCGCCCTCGCCCTCGCCCTCACCCTCGCCCTCACCCTCTTTCTCCAAATTGCAGTTTTATATAGTGCGAACTCGACCTAAAGGTATCAGAGCGCTTTACATGAGCTGGGAGAGAACACACATCCTATACTTCGTAACGTGTCCCTTTATATTTGTGGCAGGATGTCGAAGTGTTCTACAACCTCGGTCATGCTTGGTGGTAATGATTCACCCATTCAGCGCTCACCTTTGGGCAGTTAGCATCCTTCGTGAAAACAAATTTGATGCCACTCCGCTTTTTGCAGAAAAACTCAACTCCCCTGCTTTCGATGGTTCAAATGTCTCTCGCAATAACAAGTAGTATTTTCATTGTAGCCCCGCAGAAACTGCGGCTATAGCGATGGCAACGTGTATGACACTGACAGGACACTGTTTAATGGCCCGGAAAAGTTTTTTTTCATTCCAGCCTCGCAATAACAAGTTATTCTAAAGAATACCGTCTGTAATAAGTCTGCAGCCTCGCAGAAATCATAAGATGTGAAAACGGCAGGGCCACACAAAAGGGGAGAGGGTGTGGTCTGACGGCTAGCGTGGCCGACTTTGGTGCTGCAAAACAAGGTTCGAGCCTCGTATCTAGCTAAAGCTTTTTTATGACACTCACGAGTGGCTCTATTTCTTAATTCAACCCTCGATATTTCTTAATCCAACCCTGGTGGCTGGCTGGGTGGTTCATGGATGGATGCATGATGGGTGGGTGGATGGATGGATGCATGCATGCATGATGAGTGGATGCATGATGGATGGATGGGTGGGTGGATGCATGAATGATGGATGGGTGGATGGATGAGTGGGTGGCTGGGTGGTGGATGGATGGATGATGCTTGATGTGACAACGTGTGTGAAAGGACACTCTTTAATGGTCCCAAAAAGTTTTATTTCATTCAAGCCTCGCCAACATTTCTGGCATGACAGGTTAAGTGTCACTAAGTCTTCTTACGTGGCAATGGTCCACAGGTAGTGAACAAAATACAAAACGTGCCTTGTGCTATTGTTATGGACACGTTCCCCCTGGCAGCCCATGGGGAAACACATGGTGCCCACTGCGGCCAGTCCAGCCCGGTCTGTGTATTTATACACCTTAACTTATAATTCAAGATTTTTAGGCAACATTGGGCTTGAATTAGCTAAAAATGTATAATAACATGCAAAGTTGCCCCTAACTCTGAAGCACACTGCTAATTCTGTTGTTTGGCTGAAGCTCAGACTCTGACGCACACCGCTAATTCCGCTGTTTGGCTGATGCTCAATAAAGTGTGATTACCTCCCACCACCTTCCCAATTATAGATTATAGCACGCTGCATACACTTGATTGACTAAAGTTTTGTTGAGTGTGGAGGCTTGAGATTTCATATGCTGTGAACTGCACAAAGTACACTCTGCACTTCCAGGTGTGTACAAATGTACGAAAGCCACTAAACAATAACAAACAAAACCAAGGTATTATTAGTAATGTGAATTAATTTGCTATCGAAATGCCTCTCTTTCTGTTACCAGGCACATTATGGTAGGACAATGGCCACGCCTGCATTGGACATGTTTAATTCAACAGAGACTCATTAGTAGAAATAATGAGAAACTGTTAACATTTAAACCTTTCCCTCACGATCAGGAAATTTCCTCGCAAACCAAGACATACCACCTTACATTTCTTAAGAAATACATTTGTGACGCAGTTCTTGGCAAACATGTCACGAATCTCTGGCGAGTAAATCCACTGCTACTCATATTGCTTAAAACACCAATTGCAAACAAACATTTCTCAACCCGAGACTCCTTTCCCTCTCCAACTGGAGGCTAATTTTCATTTCATTTCTTGCAATATTGGTTCGGAGATAATTACTTTTAATGTCAGAAAGATTTAGTTTAATAATAAATCATCTCTATTAGGCTGCGGGGCGGGTAATTAAAAGTGTGCCGGATAGCATCAGGGAAGCAGATGGCCTTTGCTTACACTGATGCAGTCGGTAAATAAAAGTGAAAAGTCAATGGCAAAAAGACGGGGAAAATCTGCTGGAACTGAAACCTGTTAATGCACCAAACCTTAGCAGAACACTGGCATGTTTAGAAAATAAAATGAACAGGCGTCCCCGGCCCCGGGGCCCACGCGTCTGTGCAACGGCTTGATGTGTAGATTTTGCAACGTAATCACAAGAAACCCCCGTCCTTATATAAAGTGTATATTTAAGAGCACATTTTGTATAATAATTATATGAAAATCTTGAAGTGGGAATCAGAATCTTCAGCACTTGCATTGTTCAGATGATTGCAGTGCGAGCCGCAATCTAAAGAAGCAGGTGGCACAGCCTTGCTCTCCAAAGCTGAGCCTTTACATTGCTACTGTGATGAATCCAAGGAATTATGGCCTCAGAGGGTTTCCGTAGATGCCCTGCAGCTGTAAATGATGTTCCTCTCTTGAAAAACATGCCGATGTTAGGCATTAGGATGGCTCACTTAGTAAAAAAACTTCTACTACTTAAGCGAAGAAATACACTGTACCCCCTCCTGCTGTTTCAAAACGATCACATTAACCACCTACTCAAATGTTCCTGTTTTAACCAAGAAAAGTTTGAAACTGGGTTCGTCCAAGCCCCCAAACGACCACCCCCATTCAACCCTCCTCCCGGACAGTTTCCATCATCATACCCCCTCCAACAGTTTTCTGAGAAGACTACTTTAGCCTTCCAGAGCCGACCCCGAAAGCCTCGTTTTGTGACAAAATTGAAAAGGCAACAGATGCCCCATAATGTAATTTTACCATTTCTAAGGACAGTCACACCGAAGAGCTCCATGCATACCGTCCAGAAAACATTCTGTGATAGCCCTAAAGTTCCATGCCCTGTCTGGCATTGCAAACACAACTTTCTCAGCCTCATTAATGCAATATAAGGCCCACCTACGGGTACAGGCATGTTATTTCCTCTGACTTGATTGATTGCATTCATTGCAGAACCAGTAAGCCACTTTTTTTCTCTGATTTGAGTAATTGTAAAATAAGTAAAGCCTATCCCCTTTTCCTTCTTCCTCATATGGTAGTACTTCACCAATTCGTTAGCCTGTTCCTATTGTCTGCAAAGATATTGTATTGCACCGAGTAAGACAACTCTTGTGTATCAGTTTGAGCAGCACAGCCATCTAGCCCTTGCATACTCATGTGCGTGCGTGTGTGCTCTCTAATGGCTGAGCAGGACTCACATACCAGTCGGCCCCAGTACCGAAATTATACAGTTGTAATTATTTAAGGCCAGCTCCTGGCTCTGAAAAACTGTCGAATTACGAACCACTTGCTGTGCCTCGTGCAGGTTATATTTGACTGGGTGGCTCAGTGAGTTGAACTATTTATAATGAAACAGAACACTTTTGCATTTGATTATAGTAACACTTGTGTTTAAAGTGCTTAGAAACGGCAGAAGTGTGTTATGTAGCACTTTGTCTAACAGAAGTATTTGGGATCAACTAGATTATATGTAAAGTAACATAAATTGAGCGTCTGTCATCTTCCAAATTTACATCAAGGCCATGGCGCAGTAATCTAGTGATTAGTTTCCATGTCGAGTCTTCTGCTCTGCGGATTAGTGAACCCCTTAAATCGGCGTCTCTGCAACTTTCTGACAAGAAACAGTCAGGCCGCGGCACCGTGCGCAGTTTACAGTGCATTGATGCGAGCGCCTGACGGTGTATTTTGTAGTACAGAACCATCTACCAAGATAAAACGTGCTGACACTTAGCAAGATAAAACGTGCTAACACTTTGAAACGTAAATCTCTTTTCCTCGGCAGGATCTCTGCAAGAATCCGGCTTGACCTGAGAAAAGAAACTCATCAACATACCATGTGCTGAATATAGCGCTTTGTTCATCTTCATCGCTCCGCTAATTATAATACCTCTTTGTGAGAGCAGAACACTGCTAATTGCATCTCTCGTTAGTGAGGACAGGGTTATGCAAATTAGCGTTCCTTTTAGTGGTGTCCTAGCGTTTGTTATGAGATAACAACATAGGCATGTCACTTCACAACCAAGCAAGCGGCCGCCCTTCTCTTATCTTCTGAGTGTAAAAGTTCAAATCAATATCTAAATCAAATTAGATGGCCTCGCGGACACTCCGGATCCTGGAAATATCAGACCCCGCTTCACAGGGACACATTTGAAATAAATAATAATAATTTGCCGGGTTCAGACTCCTCGAAGTTTTGCCGAAGTGACTGAGCCACCACTGACCCGATATGCTACTAGTGCAGTAGAAAATGAAAATATAACTGATCAATCAAGTAAAGTAAGTACTCACTCTCGAGTCAAGAGAAAGGGCACACACAGGCTGGCTCCCGCACATGGTCGGTCCACACGAGGCGACTGGTGGCAAGTAGTAGAGAGAGGATCTGACCAGTCAGCAGCGCCGCAAAATGGCCAATCACTGCATGACTACATGAAGTCACACACAGTGATTGGCCATTATGCAGTGTGTGTGCAGCACCCACGCTCGGCATCCAATAATGGATTGCCCTGCCCTGCTGCGCGGTGACCAGCCAATCCTGGTGCTCCAGCAGCACCAGGATTGGCTAGGGGGGCCCACTGACTGCTCGCCCTGTGTCGCCTCTGAAAAGCCGGCCAGCTTAAACAGACACGAAACACCCCCCTGGTCCCTCTCTATGGGGGAACACTAATGCGCATGCTCGAGAAAGTTTGTGCCCTCCTGTCTCTTGCGCGCTAGAAGATATCTTGGCTGGCTGGCTGTCTGCTGCTGCAGCTGAGTGAGTGCGTCACGTGGACTGTCACTCAAGCTGCGCAGCAGTCCAGACCAGCCCCCCTGCACTCCCGGATAACTCGGGTGCTTCCCAGATTCCCGGCGGCGCTCGCTCGTCTTTCAACAACAGTCAGTGTGTGTCTTTATTATTGCAGCAGCGCGTCCATGGGGCTTGTGGGGCTACGCCCCTACGCCCCAATGGACGCACCGCTGCTGGTCCACAAGTCAACATCTAGGTCAGGACGGGCCGTAGATTGGCCTCCATAGCTATGTACAACTGAGTTGCTGAATGTCTGGTTTGTAGCGCTTTCCCATTCCAGACCGGATACCATGATATCTCTACCCAAAGTACTGCCAAATTTGGCATCCCATCCTTTTCATACATTGAGTCTTGCCCGCTCGTTCCCTTTAATTTTCTGCTTACATTTGTGAAGCTTTTACTCATAGAGCACCGAAAGGCAAATTGCTAAATATTAGGTAACAAACTTGAACTTATTGCAAGTGTTAAATGTATTCATTAAAAAAGCACAGCAGAATTGGAAGGGAAGACTAGGTGGGTCAATCTTACGTCTAATGATCAGTCATTTGTTAGGGTAAGGGACGTGCTTCTGGCCTCTGCCACCTTCCCACACACAGGTGCCCAACAGGGGTTGCCTTGTAGAAGCATGTTAGTATTTCAAATTGTTCAGGACGCATGAGAAGACAGGAAATGCACCGGTGGAAATGACCTCTCAAGAATAATCCAAATGTTTATAGAGTGAAATCCATCAGCTGGGAAAGCATTGAGCAGGAAAGAAAGACTCTACAGAGCACACTTTCTTCACGGGGACAGTCTTTGTGTGTTTTTTGTTTTCTGTGTGTGTGCAGTGTCTGAAGTAGCCGTACAGCAGCATGTTGGCGCCACACAAAACCCGTAAACAAACAAAAACAGCTTGCTCGGCTTCCAAAACGAAGAGCGCTGTCAGATGCCATTGGCGGACATTCAGGAAGTGGTGAGCTGGAGACAGGAAGGTGGTAACTGAGAGCACTTAAAAATTGATAGCTAATTCTGCTCTCCATGATGGCAAGGGATTGAGAAAGCCCCACTTGGGCCAGGCCAGCTGATGAACGGGATTGCGCTTCAGGCTCCGCAGCGACTCTTGACCGAGAATTGAGCAACTTTGTAAACGAAGAAACGCTGTCTGAAGTGACAAACAGTTTATGTTAAGCCCTGTTTGTTTGGTATTATTTACTTTGAATAAGCCTGTGTTTCAGAAGTTGAATACAAAGACAATATTCTCGGTCGCTCTTCCTCTCATCTGACATTCCGGCCGATGACATTGGCAAAGCTGCTCCTGCCGCGTTTACTCAACGCTTAGCTGCTTCTGGCGCTCGTGCAGCGAGTGTTTACTCTTTGAGTCACCAGCAAACCACAGTTAATTTGTTGGCGGCGCTTCACACACCGCCTCGTGTTGGTACAGCGGAATGTGCTGGCTTGCTTCGGGCACCGCCTCGCACACGCTCTTTGATACTAGCGGCTATGATTACCAGTCGGGTTATGGACCGCGACCAGCCAGGAGTCCGCTCACATGTCCGAAACCCATGTCGGACATTTGTGTGGCACCTGCAAAGGTCAGGCAGAAACAGCAGCTGAACAGGCAGGTGCAAGAGGGTGAAAAACCCGCACAAAGGTCGGAAAACTGCCTCAGAAGTGACATTATTGGGAGGACTGAAGCAGTCCCTCCGAGTCCGAGCTGTCAAAAACGATGAGGTCCAGGTCTACAAATGGACAGTAACATGACCCGGAAGGCAGCTCTAAGATGCTGTGTACTACAGATGGCTGACGCTGTGCAATGCCACAGTAGAGACATTATTGAGAGGCATGCAGCAGTCCCTCCTAGCTGCCACCAGAACACCGTGCATCCATCCAAGAGGTCCAGGGGAACAAATGGACAGTAACATGAGCCGGAAGGCAGCTCTAAGATGCTGTGTACTACAGATGGCTGACGCTGTGCAATGCCACAGGAGAGACATTATTGAGAGGCATGCAGCAGTCCCTCCTAGCTGCCACCAGAACACCGTGCATCCATCCAAGAGGTCCAGGGGAACAAATGGACGGTAACATGACCTGGGAGGCAGCTTTAAGATGCTGTGTGTGAAAAGTTGGCCTGGTATATGAGGTTCACTATTCTAGTGAGCACCTTGCACCAGTCCAAACAACCCTTATGGTGATGGTTGTAAAGTCAACCTTATAGACCAGCTATCCTAGAGGTAGCATGGACAAAGCAGTCTTAGGCTAAACTCAAGAGGGCATGTGAAGACTGCTGTTTTACTATATGAAATCCCTTTAATACCAAATGAAAGGACACCACACAAGATATATATTGAAAATATATATTGATTTATTTCTAAACAAACCCCTGAACTCTTTATGAGCACAGAAGCACAAGCGCAAAACAAGTAACAATAGAATAGACAAAAATTGCATAATTATGGATAGGCCAGGGTGGCTCGTCAAACCGTATTTCAAAAAAGTGGTATAAGTACCACAACACGAACAATGGTAAGGCCTAGGGCCTTGGGAATCGCTGGGGCTACACTGAGCTAACAATAGTTAGGGAGCAGGAGGCCCACGGGATGCGTGTGCAGTGTCTAAAAGCACACAAGTGTACACATTGAATTCAATGGGTGCGTAAAAGTTAAACATTTAAAGATTTAGGAGCCTTCCGACTGCAATAGAAGTTAACCACTTGAAACTAGGACACTAGGGATGTAAACCTCTACAAAAGCACCATAGTACTCGCGTTACCTAACCCACAGGAAGCGGGTGCATAGATCCAAAAGTGTGTCGGGTTTCGTTGTGGAGATCTATGGAGCCTTTGAGTAAAGATGCTGCAGGCGGTCAGAAGAGAAGAGTCCGGGTGGATCCAAGGGTGGATCGAAGATGTAAATGACCTGAAAGCAGAGGGGACAGAGTCTGGGTCACTAGCCAGTGAACAGCGTGGAACCAGGATGGAACCAGGCGATGTCGGGATGCGATCAGGTGCTGATGGGAAGCTTGTCTCTGCAGCCACGCGGTCCAGGAGTCATCAACGACGACCAGGATGGAGTCACGAGCTGTCCCACGAAGGCTCTCGGTGTCGGCTTTAAGATTGGAGGCAACAAGCCTTGGCAAAGGCAACCCACGCAGGAATCGATGTAGGCTTCTTACTCAGACCAGCAAGGTCTGAGGGGCTGCTTCTTTTCAGGGAAGCAAGGGCCAGTCTGGAGAAACCAGACCAGCGGTGTAGTTTCACAGGATCGTCGCCAAGATGGCCACTAGCCAACGGGCAAGTGATCGGGCAGACGAGTCGAGCAGGAAAATGGAAAAGGGCCCCATGCAGAACTCGTGGAGTGTGCAGGGCTGATCTTTGGTGCAGATGCTGCTCGGGGCTGGGGATTCTCAATCCCCAATGCACAGCTTCGAGGAGGCCTCGGGGGCTGCACAGTTAGCAGGTCAAAGACTTTTTAAGATGGCTGGTCCCACGTCTCTCGTCGCCTCCACGGGTCTCAGCTTTGCAGGGACTGTGGATCGGGCTGTTGGATGTCTGGGAATTCGGTTCTCGTCAGGCTCTGGGCTCGGGCTCCGGCAGTAGGTGGCTGCAAAGCAAGTAGTCGATCGCTGGATGGTGCCTGCTTGTGCAGGGTGGTCACTCTTTGATCACAAGGGAGATTCTTCAGTCGTCTTCTTCCAAAGTAGAGTGATGAAGGTCCAGAGTTTCGTTTCAAAGTTTCAGTCAGGATAATCTAAAGTCCCAGTGACTCAACTTCTACCTATATACTGATCTTAGGGGCTGGATTATCTGCTAGGTCCCTCCTATGGGTGGGACCAGGGAAGGGGGCGGTTACACCCCTATCCCTTTGTCCAGTTTTGCGCCAGAGCTGGGGCAGGGAAGCCCCAGCACCGGTTTGAACTGGACTATGCATGGGACACCTTGTGTGCCCCAGGCATGTCTCAATCCTTTTAGCCCTCCCTGTCCCAATACACACAGTCCTGTCTGGGGTGGTGCTAGCACCTTCCAAGGCAGGAAACCTATTGTCCAAGCCTCCCTCACTGGAAGGACTCCCAGCAGCAGGAGGTCAGACCTGTGTCTGTGGCAGCAGCATCCATTTTGTGATGCTGAGGCTCTGGTTAACTTTAACCGGGAATAGTTAGAACAACATGTCTTCTCCCTCTAGAAGGGTGGAATGCTACCCCCGTTGCCAGGACTGGCGAGGGGGTAGTATTCCAAATCGTATGACACCTTACTCGACATGTTTCGATAAAGCCAAACCATAGTTAGCATCTAACCGCGAGGATTATAATCCATTTAAGAGTATATAGTATGGCAATATCCCAGAACAGCTAAAGGACATGGTTCTGAAAGCAGCAGACAGGCTCAGCTCATGCTAGAGCACCATCTCACATAAAACCAAGCACTCTGCCTCTCGGATTGTTAAGGCCTGCCATAAGAGTGACTTATAGGTGTATATGTGTCCAGACATAAGGTTAGATATAGGTATACTATATCTAAGCAAGGGGTGATTACACCACCTTGCCCCAGCTGAGTGATCAGCCAGTTGTGTCGATTTGAATGGCCAGCCAGGGGTGGCAAAAGATATGCTGCAGGCCCTGGTAGGCCTTCGATGCACCTATGCCCTGGGTACTTATGGTACACTGCGCATAGTGGAGGAGTGTGACTCAATGGTTAGAGCGGCAGACCCTGATGCAGAGTTCTGGCCCGGGACCAGGGTTCAATTCCCGCCTAGGCGGGTCTTGGGCTCAATTTCCTCGGATCTGACAATTCTCGCCTCGGTGCCAATTCTAATCATGGGGCCCACGCTGCAACCCTGGGCAATAGCTTGCTTAACCTCCACAGCGGCCCCAAGAGCGCTAGGATGCCTGGCTTCACCCTGGGGGTGCCCAGGAGTGGACACTTCACAGAGAAAGGCAGGAAGGGTTCCACAGCGGTATGAGTAATAGCGCCAGGAAACCGCTTGGTGGCAGTGCGCTCTACAAATACCTTGACATTTACATTTACATTTCACTGCACAGAGGCTCATAAGGTGATCCAGTATCCAATTGGAGATGTACCTAGGGTACATTTTAAAGAGAAAGCAGATAGCCTGGGCCCGGATTAGCAGGATCCCAGGCGAACTAAGTCGAAAACCAGCTAAACACAAGGCAAAAAATCTGGGGTAACCATAGTCAGGTATCCACCTTCCTACACTGTGTACTACAGATGCATGACTCTGTGCAATGCCACACTAGTGACATTGCAGGGAGGCCTGCAGCAGTCTCTCCCAGCTGCCACCAACGACGAGGTCCAGGGCTAAGAATGGACGCTAACATGACCCGGGAGGCAGCTCCAAGATTCTCTGTACTACAGATGGCTGACTCTGTGCCTTGCCACAGTAGCAACATTATTGGGAGGACGGCAGCAGTCCCTCGCAGCTGCCACCAACGATGAGGTCCAGGGGTACAAATGGACGCTAACATGACCCGGAAGGCAGCTCTAAGATGCTGTGTACTACTAATGGCTGTGCAGTGCCATATCAGTGACATTACTGGGAGGCCTGCAGCAGTCCATCCCAGCTGCCACCAGAACACTGTGCATCAATCCAAGAGGTCCAGGGCTATAAATGGATGCTAACATGACCCGGGAGTCAGCTCTAAGCTGCTGTGTACTACAGATGGCTCACTGCGTATAATGCTACACTAGTGACATTACTGGGAGGCCTGCAGCAGTCCCTCCCAGCTGCCACCAACGATGAGATCCAGGGGTACAAATGGACGCTAACATGACACGGGAGGCAGCTCTAAGATGCTATGTACTACAGATGGCTTACTATGCAAACCACAGTGGTAATGGGAGGACAGCAGAAGTCCCTCCCAGCTGCCACTAACTATGAGGTCCAGGGCTACAAATGGACAGTAACATGACCCGGGAGGCAGCTTTAAGATGCTGTGTACTACAGATGGCTGACTCTGTGCAAACCCCAGTGGTGACATTATTGGGAGGACGGCAGCAGTCCTTCCCAGCTGCCACCAACAATGAGGTCCAGGGCTACAACTGGAGGCTAACATGACCTGGGACACAGCTCTTAGATGCTGTGTACTACAGATGCATGACTCTGTGCAAACCACAGTGGTGACATTATTGGGAGGACGGCAGCAGTCCTTCCCAGCTGCCACCAACAATGAGGTCCTGGGCTACAAATGGACGCCAACAGGACCCGGGAGGCAGCTCTAAGATGCTGTGTACTACAGATGGCTGACTCTGTGCAATGCCACAGTAGTGACATTATTGGAAGGTGTTAGAAATGAGATTTTTGGAAGGTTAGGGCGTGTGCCAAAGCCAGGCAGAAACCACCACTCTAGTCAGGATAAGGGAGTTTCACTCCTACAATAACCCCTGCTTAACCCCCTTGGTAGCTTGGCACGAGCAGTCAGGCTTATCTTAGAGGCAGTGTGTAAAGCATTTGTACATAACCAACAGTAATAGTGTAAGCACTACAAAAGGACACCACACCAGTTTAGAAAAATATCCAATATTTTTATATACTTAAGACAAGACCAAAAATGACAAAAAGCCACAATACAGTACTTAAAAATCTTCAGTTATCAAAATGTGCTTGAAAGACAGCTCCTTGATGTTGATAGCTCCATCTGGGGTGTCATGACGGTGTGAACAAATAAATCCAAACAGTTCTTGCTGACCGCGGCCTCGTGGGCCAGCTACTGTGTCTGGAAGACCCGCAAACAGTACATTTTAGAAATGCAGGGCGTCTGCGACCTCTCGTTGAGCTACCGAAAGCACGGGGCCCGCAGGCGTCGGTTCCGGAGGTCGGTGCAGGAGTCGTCGGTGCCCTCGAAGTCCAATGAGTTGCAGATTGAACTCCTCTCTGTTGAAGTCAGGAGCGCTGGCGTCGGTTGGCGTCGGGTGCTGCGGTGGGAAGTGCAGCGGAGCGGCATGTGGTGCCCTCAGGTCGCGGTGCAAGCAGCGGCTCGGTGGCGGCATCAGATGGCGTCGGTGAGACCACGGTCGCTGTGCGAAGTAAATGTGGTGTTCGTCACGGTGCTGGCAGGTCGCGGTGCAAGCAGCGTCGCCGTCGTTCCTGAAGCGCTGTCATCGACTGACTAGCGGGAGTAGATGGCGCCGGCAGACCAAGGCTACGGTGCGGAAGGAGGGCGGTGTGTCGTGTAACTGTACGAGCGGTGCCCTCGAACCACGGTGCAAGCAGCGGTGTAGATTTGGTCATGGAGCGGCGGCGTCGGGGGATACCAAGGCGTTGTTGTGAAGTGAGGCAGTGCAGAGTGCGGTGCCCACAGGTCGCGGTGCGGTGGAGGCGTTAGCAGGTGTCATCGGCGAAATGAGGGTCGCAGTGCGGCGATGTGGGTTGGCCCCTGCAGTGCCTTCAGGACACAGAGTCGTCGTCTATTTGCTTCTTCTTCTGTTGCAGCACAAAACACACAGTCCCCAGTGTGAGGGCAGAAAAGCTTGAAGTCTTTGTTGTTCCTGAGACTTCGTGAATAGGGGGCAGGCTCTTCCTCAAGCCCTTGGAGAAACTCACAAAAGTAGAATGCAGAAAGCTCAGTCCAGTCCTTTTGCTGCCCAAGACAGAAGCAGCCATGGCAGGCCAACACAGCAAAGCATGCAGCAAAGAGGTAGTTCCTCCTCACAGCTTCTCCAGCTCTTCTTCTTGGTAGTCTTCTTGGTCCAAAAAGGTTCTAAAGTTCAGGGGTCTGAGCCCCAATATTTATATCCCAAAATCCTCTGATCTCTTAGGCAGAGAGTGTCTGTGCCCAGCCAGAACCAGTTCTGCCTGGTGTGACTTCCTGGCAGGAGGTGGAGATGGCATGTTCAGAGGCAGACAAGGCCCTTCGAGGTGTAAGGAAATCCCCTCACCCATCCCCAATTGCAGCCCAGGCGTATTCAGCCCTTTCCTGAGCCACCTAGACTATCTGGAGACACTCCTGCTCCCCAGCCTTCAGTCATCCAAAACCCAGGCAGGCAATCCACATTCCAGCAGAGGCAGACAGGATGACTAAGTAAGAAAATACCTACTTTTTAAAAGTGCTGTTTGCAAACACAGAATGTAAAAATCAGCTTCACTAAAAGATGCATCTTTAGATTCGGAGATCAGGCATTTTAAACTTTATTTTCCAACCTAATACCTCGGGCCAGTTATGTTTATAAGATGTTATAAACAAACTCCCCATTCTGTCCTTTGGGGAACAGATAGCCTTGCAATAGCAAAAAACAAAATTGGCCGTATTTCGCTATCAGGACATGCCACGCACACCAGGGCATGTCCTACCTTTCACATACACTGCACCGGGCCCACAGGGGTACCTTGGGCCTACCTTAGGGGTGGCTGACATGTAAGAAAAGGGAAGTTGAGGGACTGGCAAGTGTGTGAACTGGCCAAGTCGACATAGCAGTTACAAACTGCGTGCAGACTCCGCAATGGAGGTTCTGAGTTACCTTTTCAGGTGGGTGGCACAATCAGTGCTGCGGGCCGGCTAGTAGCATTTGATTCACAGGCCCTGGCACACTCAGTGCTCTTTACTAGGGACTAACAAGTAAATCAAATATCCAAACATGGAAACACCAATCCATAACACAATTTACCACAGGAGCACTTGCACTTTACCACTGATCAGCAGGGAGAAAAGTGCGCAGAAACACTAAGCCAGCAAAAACAGAGGCAAAACCGGGAGGTCCGAAAGTAAAATCCCAGGGGAAACACGCCCAAAAAAGCCAAGTCTAACAGGAGGCCTGCAGCAGTACCTCCCAGCTGCCACAAACCGATGAGATTTAGGGGTACAAATGGATGCTTACATGACCAGGGAGGCAGCTCTAAGACGCTGTGTACTACAGATGGCTGACTCTGTGCCATGCCACAGTAGTGACATTATTGGGAGGCCTGCAGCAGTCCCTCCCAGCTGCCAACTGATGAGGGCCAGGGCTACAAATGGATATTACCATGACTCGGGAGGCAGCTCTAAGATGCTGTGTACTACAGGTGGCTCACTCTGTACAATGCCACAGTTCTGACATATTTGGGAGGCGTGCAGCAGTCCCTCCCAGTTGCCACCACAACACCTTCTAAGATGCTGTGTACTACAGGTGGCTCACTCTGTACAATGCCACAATTCTCACATATTTGGGAGGCGTGCAGCAGTCCCTCCCAGTTGCCACCACAACACTGTGCATCAATCCAAGAGGTCCTGGGCTACAAATGGACACTAACATCACCCGGGAGGTAGCTCTACGATGCTGTATACTACATATGCATGACTCTGTGCATTGCCACAGCAGTGACATTATTGGGAGGAAGGCAGCAGTCCCTCCAAGCTGCCACCAATGATGAGGTCCAGGGCTACCAATGGACGCTAACATGACCCAGGAGGCAGATTTAAGATGCTATGTACTACAGATGGCAGGCGCTGTGCAATGCCACAGTAGTGACATTATTGGGAGGACTGCATAAGTCCTTCCCAGCTGCAACCAGTACACTGTGCATCAATCCAAGAGAACCAGGGGTACATATGGACGGGAACGTGACCTGAGAGGAAGCTCTAAGATGTCTGTGCCCTAAAGATGGCTGACTCTGTGCAATGTCCGAGTAGTATCACTACTGGCATATAGACATCGGCTCCGAACCGCGCAAACTCGAGGATACGCTGGGAATGGAGGTAATGTGCCACGTAGTCAGCGATGTAAGGTACTCAGTCCTCATGGCGATGTGTCTTTGTTTGTGGAAATGCACCAGTTCCGAGCGGTGCAGTGGCGTAGATTTCTGCTGGAGTAGCATTTTCTACCCATTTCCGAGCGTCCAGGACTGGGTTGTCACCACTTGGCAGGGCAAGACTTGCAGGTGGCAGAGACATGGTGCTGTAGCAAGCCATTGGAGTCACTCTAGTTCTGGGTTCAAATGATGTGGGTCCAAGTTCTTCTCAACCAGGCAAGGAGGGCAACAGGTCAGCACAGCAGAAAAGCAGTTCTTTTGAGTGCAGCAGTCCAGCAGAGTGTCAGTCCTTCAGCAGCACATCAGTCCATCTTCCTGGCAGAGTATCCACAGGTAGGGAAGTGTACTGAGATTGTAGGGTCAGAAGTCAAGTTCTTATACCCAGTGGGGCATTTTAAGAGGGGTACGCTTCAAAGAGGGGCTTTGAAGTGCACAAAGATCCTCCCTCCCTGCTCTGGGTCCAGCCTCACTACAGGGAGTTAAGCAGTCTTTTTTGTGTGGGGACAGGACACAGCCTATTCACCTGCAAGTGTGAGGCTGTGCCCAGCTCCCTCCACCCCCACATCCTTCCCAGGATGGCCCATCAGGATCTGGATGGTCTATCAAGTCATACCCAAGCTCCCTTTGTGTGTGGTTGTCTAGAGGGAATGCACAAGACTCAGCTGTGACCCACTCCAGACATATATTAGAGACAGGGTGCAGGCACACAGAGCTAAGAGCAAAACTTGCCATCTTTCTCCAAGTGCTGCAGCAACAAATGATGGACGGAATGCTGAATAAATCAAACATTCACCCCCAGTCAAGAGATCTAGGTTAAATCCATTGTTCTTTTGTCCACTACGCCACCCCAGTTTGGACCCCAGCAATATGCAAATCAGTCTTGACCTTGCTCCTTATGGGAACAGTCCAGCCAGAACTGCCTTGAACCAGAAACAAGTTGTGAGAAGTTGGCCCGATATGCAACGTTCGCTATTCTAGCGACCGCTATGTATCGTTCCAACGACCCTTATGGTGTTTGGTTGTAAGTCAACCTATAGACCAGCTATCCTAGTAGCGTGGATACGAGCAGTCTAAGGCTAAAGACTCGAGAGGGCGCGTTAAGCCAGCTGTTTACCACACATGTACCCCTTGAACACCCAGTGAAAGGACACCACACAAGTGTTATGAAAATAAACAGTATATTTATTAAGAATCACAACAGCCCTGTACTCTTTATGAGGACAGGGTACTAAGCACAAACCAAATCTCTTTAGCAAATACTTCAAGTGCACAGTTTAAAGACAAGTGTCCGAGGACACGGAAAGGTTAAGGCAAGTCGGAAGCGAGGGACTCGGGACCCTAGAGTAAGGAGGCTATGCAGGCACCGAAATGCCGAGTTACCTAGCCACGAGGGCTGCGGCTGCACAAGTCTTACAGGCGTCGGGGTCTTCGCTGACGAGCCAGGAGCCGGAAGAAAGGGAGTTGCTGGCCGGCGACCAGTGTTGAATAGTTCGTAGAGATTGATGGAACCTGAAAGCAGAGGGGACCAAGTTCGTACTACTAGCCAGTAGTTAGAGGGTACCAGGAAGGCAC
This sequence comes from Lissotriton vulgaris, assembly GCF_964263255.1. Taxonomy (NCBI): domain Eukaryota; kingdom Metazoa; phylum Chordata; class Amphibia; order Caudata; family Salamandridae; genus Lissotriton; species Lissotriton vulgaris. Next base: position 121,840,457 of record NC_141688.1, read on the forward strand.
CGGTTGGCCGTCACCTCGACCAGGTGAGTGGGCGACGCTAGGCTCTGCAGTCTCACGGACCAGGAGGCGTTGTCGGCGACCACGGTGGAGGTGCGAGCTGTCCCACGACGGATGTCGCTGTCGGCGTCTTGAGTGGACCAGGAGGGTCCGCGGTGCTTCTCAAAAGATGGAAGCAAGGGCCAGTCTGGAGCAACCAGACCGGCAGTGTTGATTCTTGGTCGTCGTCACAGAAGGGCACAAGCCAGCGGCTAGTGACCAGACAACGTGCTGAGCAGCGAGCAGAAGGGCCCCACGCAGATCGTGGAGATGCTGGGAGGCTGCACTTCGGTGCTAGAGCGGCTCAGGGTCGGGGCTTCTCGGACCCCAGAGCACTCACCAGAGAGTTATCTCGATGGTCGTGCTGGTTTTTAAGAGCGTGCAGGTTCTGATGATGGCCGGTCCCTCGAGGTCTCGTCGCACCCACAGATCACAGCTGAGCTGATGACGTGGGTAGAGGTCAGAGGTGCCAGGGAAGCCGGTTCTCGTCGAGCTGGGCCGTCGGATTCCTTGAGGAAGGACTTACAGCAAACCGCAGAGTTCTTAGATGGTGCCCGCTGATGCAGGGTGACTACTCCTTAGTCACAAGGGAGAAATCTTAAGAAGAGTCTTGAAGTCCTTTCGTAGAAAGTATTCTTGATTCAAAGATGATCTAATTTGGAAGGGTCCCCGCTCCGGCCTTTATCCTAAAGAAAGGGGCGGGTACATGACTAGGTCCTGCCCTAAGGGTGGGACCAGGAAGGGGGGTAGTTACACCCCTCTCCCCTGCCGGACTTTCCCCAGGCCAGGGCTGTCGCCCCTGGAACTGGTTCTAACCGGCAGATGCGTAGTGAGCACCGGGGTGCCACTCCGCAGTCACCTTCTCGCAAAAGCCCTACCTACCCAGAATACACAAACCCTGTCTGGGACGGTGCGAACACCGCCCTTGACAGGAAACCCTTTGTCCAAGTGCTCCTCGCTGGAAGGACTCCCAGCAGCAGGAGGTCAGACTTGTGTCTGTGGCGGCAGCATCCATTTTGTGGAACTGAGGCTTTCGTTAACTTTAACCGGGGTTCACAGTTACGTACATGTCGTGTCCCTCTAGAAGGGCGGAATGCTAACCTCGTCGCCAGAGTTGGTGAGAGGACAGCATCCCGATTCGTATGACACCTTACTCGACATGTCTTGATAACGCGACACCGAAGTTACCGATATGGTACGCGTTATCATGGAACAGCCATTGGGTCTTGATTCCGCAAGCTGCAACCGGGCTCGGCTCGGGCCAGAGCTTAGTTCACACGAGCCCATGCACTCTGCCTTCAGGATTGTCAAGGCCTGCCATAGGAGTGACTGATAGGAACTCGGGTGTCCATTGGAGGGTTAGATATAGGGCTACTATATCTACAGCAAAGGGTGATTACACGACTTTGCCCCAGCTGTCATGCAGCCAGTTGTGTCAAATTTAGGAGGCCAGCCAGGGGTGGCATAATACATGCTGCAGCCCCTGGCGGCCCTGGGTACACCTATGCCCTGCGTTACGGGGTCTGATAAGGTGGCCCAGTACCAATTGGAAATGTACCTAGGGTACATGGAATCCATTTTAAAGAGAGAGCAGTAGGCCTGGGGTCCTGATTGGCAGGGTCCCAGGTCGACTATGTCCAAAACCAGCTAAAACACAGGGCAAAAAGTTGGGGGCAACCATAGTCAGGATGTACCTTCCTACACAACCCCCCCCCAAACGAAAGGAGATAAGGCTATCCTTGTCCAGGTAAGCCTCTATTACCTAAGTGGCCATATAAGGAAGGACCAGCTCTGGCTTGGTTTCCCCCTGTGTCATGGTCCACTAGGCAACCCCTCACCCTAAGGGCATCTGAGGGTCTCCACCATAGGGAATCTCTGTCTCTGGTGTGTCTTGGGAAAGAAGAAGGCTGATGCTGGGATGGAGTACTGAAGTGAGGCTCCTCTACCTTTGGGCTCAACTTCCTCCAATCACCATCCATCATGTGTGCCTTCCTTTCTTTAGCTGAGATGCACTGAGCTCTCAGGGTCAGCCTCTGGCTACCTAAAGCTGGAGGCTGAGTCCCTCTGTTTGGCTTACTGGGGGGACCGGTCAGGTCTGGGGTTTTTAGGCCCCATGTTTGGCCGTGCCCAACAGTGTCCAGCTGTGGGAGTTCCCTAACTACTTCTAAGGGGGATCCCTCAGGAGTCTGTTCTATTTTCACTTGGCTAGGTTTACCAGCTTCAGTGATCCTAATCTGTTGATTAAGGGGTTCTTTTGGACAGGGGGCCCTTGGGGGTCCACCACCGGCCTCCCTGTCCTCTTCAGCCCTGGGCTGACTGAGGCAGGGTAGAGAGGTGCAGGTTACCTGCTCCAGACTGGGTCCCACCTGGGAAGGGTCCACTGCCATCAGGGGCTCTGCCAGGCTAGGCCTGACTACCTCTGGGGCAGTTCCTCCAACAGGGGTAGAGTCAGTTCCCGGAGGAGGCTGGCTCTCACCTAGTGTCTGGGAAGGGGAAGACTCTTCTTCCTCCTCAATGCTCTCTGTTTGAGTGGAGTGATCCATTGTTTCAGGCTTCACAACCTCACTATCGGTTTGAGTAGAGGCTGAGACCATTACAGCCTTGCCAACCTTTTCAGGAGGGCACTCAGTTTGTGTTTGGGCTGTGACTGTCACAGCCCTCCTATCCTGTTCGGTAAAGTCTGTCTGAGCCTGGGCAGTGGCTACCACTGCTCTTCCAACCTTTTCAGGGAGGAATGGTGCTTGGACTGGGGCTGTAGCTATTACTGCCCCACTAACCTGTCTGGATAGGCCTATCATTCTGGAATGAGTTTCTTGCTCCACCTCAGCCCATGCTGAGAGTTCCAGGTCATTCCCCAGTAAGCAATCTACAGGTAGGTTATCTGTCACTGCCACTCTCATAGGCCCTGTGACATTACCCCAACTGAGCTTGACTACTGCCATGGGATGCCTTCTCTTCATTCCATGAATGTCCGTCACCTGATAAGTAAAACCAGGGGTCAGTTGAGCAGAGGGGACCAGATGGTCACTCACCATGGTGAGGCTGGCCCCTGTGTCTCTGAACGCCTCAACTTTCTGACCATTCAATAAAACTTCTTGTCTATACTTTCCCAAAATGTGGGGTCCAGTAGTGAAGTTGGCAAACCCCATGCCAGTTTCACAGACAAGAGCGTGGTCAGGGAACCTGGCTAGGCCATAGTCCTCCTGCTGTCCCAAAGTAATGCCCACCACATTCTTGGGGGCACTCCCACCACCTGGGGGATTACCACTAGTGGTAACAGGAGGTCTGGGAGTGTTACTTGGGGGTATGTTTTCCTTATTGCTATTTTTAGGGCACTTGGCATCACTTTTGTAATGGCCCACCTGTTTACAGGTATGGCAATAAGGTTTCTTTTGTTCGGAAGGAGTGTTCTGGGACCCACCACCCTTGTTGGAGTTTTGGGGCCCTTGGGAAGTCTTCTCTGTGGATTTATCCCCCCCCTTCTCTTAAAGCTTGGTCGATTCCTTTTTCTGGTCACCACCCTGGTTTTTAGGCCTAACCCTGGTTCTGACCCATTTGTCTGCCCTCTTACCCAATTCCTGTGGAGAGGTCAACTCAGAGTCTACCAGGTGCTGATGTAATATCTGGTTCTGACAATTATTTAAGATTTGCTCCCTCATAATTAGATTATACAATCCTTTAAAATCAGTAACCTTACTACCCAGTAGCCAGCCTTCAAAAGCCTTAGTGGCACAATCGACAAAGTCAGACCAATCTTGAGACTGCGTTTTCGGGGTATCCCTGAACAGCACCCTGTACTGCTCAGTGGTTAGGCCGAACCCTTCAACGAGTGTATTTTTCAAGACTTGGTAATTGTTAGCGTCCTCTACCCTTGTGGTGAGGAGCTTGTCTCTTCCTTTTCCTTCAAAGGAGAGCCACAAGATAGCTGCCCACTGACTCTGGGGAACACCTTGCACAGTGCAGGCCCTCTCCAAAGCAGTAATCCATTTGTGGATGTCGTCCCCTTGTTTAAAGGGGGGCACTATCTTCCCAAGGTGTTTCGTGTCGAAACTCTTTTCCCTATTACTAGGTACATTGCTGCCACCAGTGGGGACTGTCCCACTTAACTGTTGCTCTCTAGCGAAAGCAAGCTTTTCCTTGGCCAGGGCAAGTTCTTCCCTTTCGATCCGCAGATTAGCTGCCCTTTCTTTCGCTTCGTACACTCTCCTCTGAGGGGACGTCATCCCTCTTTGAGAAGAGTTGTGAGAGCCGTTGGTATGAAGGGATCTGCCAGAGCCTCTTGATAGAGATCTGGCTCGTCCATTCCCCATGTTAAGCTGACCTGATAGTGGCCCCAGGGGTCCCCCAGTACCGCTATCATGTTTGCTTAAGTTGGACCTGCTTAGTCTGCCGACTTCTACCTGTCCCTTATCTGCCTCGTCCCCAGAGAGATCCTCATCCTCATCCTCCTCCACATCCTCGTTCTCGGTTGCGAGGTGAATGAGTTCAGGATCGTCCCGGGTTCCCTCGAGGGGAGGCATGTCTCCTTCTGGATTAGAAGAGCTACGAAGTTTCTCAGCTCTCCTGGCATCATAAGTCTCCAAGAGACCAATCAGAAAGGACGTTGTGGGGTTAGACCCCTGCTGAATCTTCCGGGAGTGACACAATCGTCTTAACTCCTTGAAGCTCAGCACAGTATATCCTGAAGGGATGACCTGTGGAGGGTCAACTGACACAAGGGGAGACTCGGGGTTTCCTCCTTGGCCCGACATACTGTTTCTAGTGTGGTGTAAGTGATGCACCTACCTACACTACGTGTTTTCCTACTTTTCCCTTGCTAAGAGCTGTAGCCAAGGTGTGCTAAGCCTTGAGGAGCTACAACAGCTGGTTCAGTAGAACTCAGAGTATTCTAAGCTTTAGTTATATGTACTAACAGTACTTGTGCGATCTTTCAACAAGATATTCTTAGGATACGTGTGGTAAAACAACAGCAAGCTCAAATCCCACCGCTGCCACCAATGTGAGAAGTTGGCCCGATATGCAACGTTCGCTATTCTAGCGACCGCTATGTATCGTTCCAACGACCCTTATGGTGTTTGGTTGTAAGTCAACCTATAGACCAGCTATCCTAGTAGCGTGGATACGAGCAGTCTAAGGCTAAAGACTCGAGAGGGCGCGTTAAGCCAGCTGTTTACCACACATGTACCCCTTGAACACCCAGTGAAAGGACACCACACAAGTGTTATGAAAATAAACAGTATATTTATTAAGAATCACAACAGCCCTGTACTCTTTATGAGGACAGGGTACTAAGCACAAACCAAATCTCTTTAGCAAATACTTCAAGTGCACAGTTTAAAGACAAGTGTCCGAGGACACGGAAAGGTTAAGGCAAGTCGGAAGCGAGGGACTCGGGACCCTAGAGTAAGGAGGCTATGCAGGCACCGAAATGCCGAGTTACCTAGCCACGAGGGCTGCGGCTGCACAAGTCTTACAGGCGTGGGGGTCTTCGCTGACGAGCCAGGAGCCGGAAGAAAGGGAGTTGCTGGCCGGCGACCAGTGTTGAATAGTTCGTAGAGATTGATGGAACCTGAAAGCAGAGGGGACCAAGTTCGTACTACTAGCCAGTAGTTAGAGGGTACCAGGAAGGCACCGGTTGGCCGTCACCTCGACCAGGTGAGTGGGCGACGCTAGGCTCTGCAGTCTCACGGACCAGGAGGCGTTGTCGGCGACCACGGTGGAGGTGCGAGCTGTCCCACGACGGATGTCGCTGTCGGCGTCTTGAGTGGACCAGGAGGGTCCGCGGTGCTTCTCAAAAGATGGAAGCAAGGGCCAGTCTGGAGCAACCAGACCGGCAGTGTTGATTCTTGGTCGTCGTCACAGAAGGGCACAAGCCAGCGGCTAGTGACCAGACAACGTGCTGAGCAGCGAGCAGAAGGGCCCCACGCAGATCGTGGAGATGCTGGGAGGCTGCACTTCGGTGCTAGAGCGGCTCAGGGTCGGGGCTTCTCGGACCCCAGAGCACTCACCAGAGAGTTATCTCGATGGTCGTGCTGGTTTTTAAGAGCGTGCAGGTTCTGATGATGGCCGGTCCCTCGAGGTCTCGTCGCACCCACAGATCACAGCTGAGCTGATGACGTGGGTAGAGGTCAGAGGTGCCAGGGAAGCCGGTTCTCGTCGAGCTGGGCCGTCGGATTCCTTGAGGAAGGACTTACAGCAAACCGCAGAGTTCTTAGATGGTGCCCGCTGATGCAGGGTGACTACTCCTTAGTCACAAGGGAGAAATCTTAAGAAGAGTCTTGAAGTCCTTTCGTAGAAAGTATTCTTGATTCAAAGATGATCTAATTTGGAAGGGTCCCCGCTCCGGCCTTTATCCTAAAGAAAGGGGCGGGTACATGACTAGGTCCTGCCCTAAGGGTGGGACCAGGAAGGGGGGTAGTTACACCCCTCTCCCCTGCCGGACTTTCCCCAGGCCAGGGCTGTCGCCCCTGGAACTGGTTCTAACCGGCAGATGCGTAGTGAGCACCGGGGTGCCACTCCGCAGTCACCTTCTCGCAAAAGCCCTACCTACCCAGAATACACAAACCCTGTCTGGGACGGTGCGAACACCGCCCTTGACAGGAAACCCTTTGTCCAAGTGCTCCTCGCTGGAAGGACTCCCAGCAGCAGGAGGTCAGACTTGTGTCTGTGGTGGCAGCATCCATTTTGTGGAACTGAGGCTTTCGTTAACTTTAACCGGGGTTCACAGTTACGTACATGTCGTGTCCCTCTAGAAGGGCGGAATGCTAACCTCGTCGCCAGAGTTGGTGAGAGGACAGCATCCCGATTCGTATGACACCTTACTCGACATGTCTTGATAACGCGACACCGAAGTTACCGATATGGTACGCGTTATCATGGAACAGCCAATGGGTCTTGATTCCGCAAGCTGCAACCGGGCTCGGCTCGGGCCAGAGCTTAGTTCACACGAGCCCATGCACTCTGCCTTCAGGATTGTCAAGGCCTGCCATAGGAGTGACTGATAGGAACTCGGGTGTCCATTGGAGGGTTAGATATAGGGCTACTATATCTACAGCAAAGGGTGATTACACGACTTTGCCCCAGCTGTCATGCAGCCAGTTGTGTCAAATTTAGGAGGCCAGCCAGGGGTGGCATAATACATGCTGCAGCCCCTGGCGGCCCTGGGTACACCTATGCCCTGCGTTACGGGGTCTGATAAGGTGGCCCAGTACCAATTGGAAATGTACCTAGGGTACATGGAATCCATTTTAAAGAGAGAGCAGTAGGCCTGGGGTCCTGATTGGCAGGGTCCCAGGTCGACTATGTCCAAAACCAGCTAAAACACAGGGCAAAAAGTTGGGGGCAACCATAGTCAGGATGTACCTTCCTACACAAGTATCCTGGGAACCTTTCGGGATAACACCCCTTATCAGCCAGGCTAGCTTAAAAGGTGGGATGGGTATGCAGCAGCAATTTTGGCCCAAGTCGGATTGGAATGCCCAGACATAGGTCCCTTACTCACTGTGCCACTGGATTCAAGCTAACTTACCTACAGTAGGGAAGCCAGGTGCATAGGTGAGAAGTGACGTCAGAAACAGCCTTAGGCCACAATGGAGGACTTCAGTGAAGATGTTGCTGGCGAAGAAGGTGAAAGAGTCCAGTGGAATCCAAAGTGGATTCCTTTAGAGTACCACCTGCATGCAGAGGGGACAGAATCCATGCCACTCAGGAGTGAGAAGGAGACACGGAAGACCAAAGACCACCGATGACGGAAGATGCAGGAGGTTTGATGGTGACTTTGATGCTGCAGCTGAGAGGACCAGGTGTCGTAGTGAAAAACCAGGAGCCGTTCACAAGCTGTCCCACGTTGGATATCAAGAGACCAGGGGTCAGTGTCCGCCGGGAGCACCAACAAGCCTTGGCAACGGCAACCAACGTAAAAGGTGCAGGGTTGAGACCAGCAAGGTCCAAGGGACTCACCACGAGCAGGTAAGTCAGAGTAGGCCCCGTGCAAGAAGGGAGCCCCCTGGAGCCAAAGAAGACCCTCAAGAGGAGGACAGAGGCACAGTAGTTGCAAGAGGACCTGGAGCGCTCACCAATGATGAAGGCGCACGCTGCAGAGGATGTGGTGAGGATGAACATCTTGGTAGCAAGAGATGCTGGAGGCTGGAGCTTCCCGGAGCCTGAAGATCTCTGGAGAAGAGAGTCAACAAGTCTGGGCAACAGCATGTTGACGCAGTGCACAGGGGTACTGTTCCAACGGTTCCGACAAGGGATACTGGCTTCAAACTTGCTGTGAAGGCAGTGCAGGCCTTGAGGGAGTTGCAGAACCACCACCTGTGTTACAGAACCTTTCAGAGTCTGTGGGAGCTCAGGAACAGCAGACTGGTCAGGTTTCTTGCAGTGCCTGCAGGTGTAGGGGAGCGTCTCCTTCACTGCAAGGGAGATTCTTCTGGGTGTCTTGGATCTCCACAGGCCTGAAGAAGAACCTGTATGAAGCACAGGAATAGACGACACAGAAGACTGGCAGGACGACAAGACCAGTAGCAGCAGGAGTCTTCCCAGTTACAGTCTCAGTTTCCAAAGCGAAGTCCAACGAAGTACAAAGTGCCCAGACGGTTGCAGATGAAGTAGTTTCGGATCTGAATTTTGTCCCAAGGACGCATCTAAGGAACCACCCACAGGTAAGCCCTTAAGTAACCTAAAGAAAGGGTTGGGACGATTCAGGGGTCCCACCCACAGGAGGGGCTGGACAGTGGGGAGGATACGCCCATGACCTTTGTCCAGTTTCGTGCCAGAGTGGGAGCCAACAGCTCTTTGAACTGGTTCCACTTGGAGTACACAAGGAGGGCACCAAATGCACTCTTCAAAGCAGTTTAGTGGCTCTGGCAACCACCCCCACCATGGCCCAATACACTAAGTCCTGTCTGGGAGGTGGTCACACCTCCCTGTGACAGGAAACCTATTGTCCAGCCGTCTCCTGGTCGAGCTTGGCTCAGCAGCAGGAGGGCAAAATCCTGTCTTTGTTCGCCAGCAGCCATAGCTTGCTGTCTGGGGTGTTAAAACTGGTACCAGGAGCGCTAAGGGCTTCCCAGTGGAGCCCTTCAGGGCTTGGAATCATACCTTCAACACAATTTACGATTTTGGGGTATGATTCCAACATGTTTGATACAAAACATGCCATAGATTGTTACAGCCAGTTTAGAGTTTGCCATCACATAATGACACATGGCCATTCTATGTATCGTAATGGTTGATGCACCGACAACCTGGGAGAATGGACTCTAAGGAATATAGGGGTGTCCTGCTCATGCAGGGGCACCCTCACACTTATAACCAAGCACCCGGCCTTCAGGATTGTCAAGTCAAGTCAATATCGCTTTATTCAATTGTTAAAAGCAATCATAAAAGCATACATGATTAACAAAATTAATACATTTCAATTCACTTCAATACATTTACAGTGTCATTATGCAATACTACAGTAGCTTGACAAAAAGGGTAAAAAGAGTATATACACACAGTAATTCATGAATATCAAAATTCCATTTAAAAATTCTTTCTCTAATTAAAAAATACACTATGTGATCATTGATTTTCTGCAGAAGATCACTTTTTTCAGGAATACTGTAATTACAGCAACAGATCGAAGATTGTCCAGATATTGAGAACTTCACATTGCCAAACGACATTGACGCAAGCCCATCTCTCTCAGTAAAGGTAGTAGGATTCTAGATCTGAGAGATCCATAAAATTTACAAAATAAAAATACATGCATAGTGGTTTGGAGGGACGAATTATCACAGGGACAAGGCTGTAAATCTTGCGACCCGTCATTTACAGTTGGAAAACTGACCAGCCTATGGAAAATTCCAAATCTAAAATGGGATAATAAAAATCTATCATAGTTGTTAGGGACATAAACCAGATAGGGTTGAATATTAAAAGTCGTTAATAGCAATTGATGTTGCAGGACAGTAGGTTTTAAAACCTCAGTTGAAAATCTTAAGGAATCCAAAAGAGACAAACCCTTCTTCCTCAAGTCTTTTCGTGAGATGGCTGACATTGTAAGGGGATTTAGAAAGTACTCAAGCTTTCTGATATCCGTAAGAAACTTACACATAGCTCAGCCATGGTATCCTCATTGCTCCTTCTAATTTCAGGATATCTGACAAAATATCTCTATTCATTGGTTGAATTTTTGGTCCACAGCCTGTGCCACAAAAGCACAGGCTCAAGCTTGATTAAATCAGATAAAAACGGGAATCCTAATTCTGCATGGAAATCATAATTAGGAGTACTCTTGGGTACTGCGAGGATAAATTTCAGAAACAAATTTTCAACTACCTGAATAGGGGCAGGGGCAGAGAAACCCCATACTCCACTTCCATAGGTAGCACCAGATACACATTTGGCTTTATAGATCTTTATTATCTCAACAGGGGGTCTAGTTCCTAATTTTTTAGCAAAGGTTTTCAGGGCAGCGGTCGAGCTAACCATCGCGAGTTTTTTAGCTAGTACTGCCTGACCCCAGGTATCGTTCTGGGTAAACAATATACCTAGGTAGGAGAATTGCTTGGTAACCTCAAGCTTCTGACCTGCGATACAAATGGCCCTCTTGGTCTTACAATCCCTGACACAGCACATGATGAATGTTTTTGAGGTATTGACCCTTAGACCCAAGTCCTTCATAAAAAGGGCAAAACTATCCACCACCCGCCGAAGTCCCACTTGAGTACGAGACATTAACACAGCATCGTCTGCATACAAAAGAAAAAGAGCCCGGATTGGACGGCCGGCTACATGAGGGGGATCTAAACTATAACTGCACAGAGCTCCCTCTAGACCATTTATATATAAATTAAAAAGGCATGGAGCCAGTACACAGACCTGTCTGACCCCACTCCTGATTGGGGTTTTATCTGTGCGTTCCCCCTTCAGGCCATAGCGGACGCGGGCTAAAGCATCACAATAAAAACGTTAGAAAAATAAATAATATTATCATCAATTCCAAGTTGTCCCAACAAAATCCACAATTTGGAATGAACCACACAATCAAAAGCGGCCGAGAGGTCAACAAAGGCCAGGAATAAATTCCCCTTTTTTGCCCTTGTATACTTCCCGGCCAGCATCAGGCGGTTTAGGCCATGTTCTACTGTTCCTAGTCCAGAGCGAAAGCCATATTGCAGATCGGATAATATAGAGTTATAATTTGCCCAGATTAGGAGACGGTCCAAAATTATTCTCCCAACTATTTTCGTGAATGAATCCAAAAGGGAAATGGGTCTATAGCAACCCAGGTCGTGCCTATCCCCTTTTTAAAAATGGGCACGATTATGGACTCCACCAGAGTGGGCAAGAATTCTGCAATACAACTTGCGTTAAGCACCTGGACCAAAAGGGGGCCCCGCAGAGAATATTATTAGTTTTAAAGATATCTATGGGGACTCCGTCCGGGCCAGGAGCCTTACCACCCTGGCTCTTATGTAGTGCTTTCTCAACCTCTTCTAGGGTGAACATCAAATTTCTTGGGGTAGGAGTACATGGAGAGGTTAACAATACCTCACCCTCATATACTTTGGCAAAGTGCCCGATCCAATCTGATTCTGGGATTGCTATCTCTAGTCTAGGGCCAGCCTCTTCCCTAAAAAAGGGAGTTCTAATAATCTTCCAGAAGCCTGCACTATCATTCTTTTCAGAGGCTGAGTACAAGGATTCCCAGGCTTCTACTTTCGGCATAGTCTTTTTTTCTGTAAGAGCAAGTTTATATTCTTTACTGAGTCTCCTAACCTCCATGACACACCTTGGTTTCTTAAGCAGTTCTTTCTTTAACAAAGCATAAGCTCTAGTGCAGTTAGAGTTGAACCGACCTCTCTTTACTCTATTGTTCTTAGACTGTCACGTGAGGGAGGTCCTAATTTCTTTAGAAATTACTCAAAAAGATGAGAGGATAGTTTAAGGCATAGAATCTTCCCCCCCAACAGATCTCTAGCTCAGACATGCATTTCCCAATCACTGACCTAAGAATTTCAGTGTGATCAACCATAGCCCATCGTAAAGAGTAGCCATTAATGCTACAGATAGACAGGTTTTCGCCCACTTTATCCCCCTCCTGATTACATCTTGAAGGCCACTTAATTGGGATCAGGATGATCATAGAGAGCGGAAAGTGTTCACTCAATGCAATATCTGAGACCTTAAAAGAATGAATTCTATCAGCGTGTGAATTAGTTATGAGGGCAAAATCAATAGTAGAAGTGCAACCCATCCCAAAAAATGTAGGTGGTAGGATGGACGGTAACGCACAAGTTACTTCCTGTGTAACAATATATCTGTAAGAGACATTAGTTCGTGATAGATTCCTTACCTTAGAATATCCCCAGGCGTCAGACTGGATCCGGAAATTTTTGCGTAGCAGTATCCTTGCACGTCGGTAGGCGTCCTCTGTGGCTCCGCGTCCGTCGTCTGCGCTGCGATGACGTCGTCGGAGTACTTAGACGCCACATCCGCATGCTGATGTCAGTTCTTAGACACAGCTTTTCTGCGCCAGACGCGCTGAGCCATGTTAAAAACCAACACTGGTGCCATTGAAACTAGGGCCCTGAAAGGGGATGACCTTAAACCTAGATATCGGTTTGCATAACGGGGAGGATGGGTGGGTCGGTAAGGAATCTATCACTAACTAATGTCTCTTACAGATATATTGTTTCACAAGTAGTAACTTGTGCATCTGAAAGAGACATGTTAGTGATAGATTCCTTACCTTAGAATACATACCCCAGCAATACCAACCCCGGTGGTGGGTCTGCAAACTAATAATCACACCAGAAAGTCCTGGAGGACGGAACGGCCAAAGAAGCCATCCCTCCGGACCTGACTGTCCAGGCAATAGTGTCTTGCAAACGTGTGCAGCGAGACCCACGTAGCTGCCTGGCAAATGTCCTGCAAGAGCACTCCCCAGCCCAGGGCAGTTGTTGTCGCCGTGGCTCGGGTGGAGTGAGCCCGCAATCCAACAGGGGGCTCCTTTCTAGCCAAGGAGTAGCATGCCTGGATACACAAGATGATCCATCGGGAGATGGTCCTCTTATGTACCGCCTTCCACTTCTTAGCGCCCACGTAGCCAACAAAGAGTGGGTCATCAACCCGGAACTGGTGTGTGCGATCCAAGTAGAACGAAAGCGCACGTTTTGGGTCCAGACGGTGGAGCGCTCTTCCTCTTTAGAGGGGTGGGGTGGCGGAAAGAAGGTTGGCAAAGTGATGGCCTGCCCGATGTGGAAGGCTGCGACATCCTTGGGCAGGAAAGATGGCTTAGTACGCAACACAACCTTGTCCAGATGGACAGAAAAGAAAGGAGGAGTACAAGAGAGGGCCTGGAGCTCACTCACTCTCCTGGCATAGGTGATGGCAACCAGGAAACCAGTCTTCAGTGTAAGAAGGCGGAGAGGACAGTTGTGAAGTGGCTCAAAGGGAGTGCACATCAGAAATGTAAGTACAAGGTTCAAGTCCCACTGAGGCATCACAAACGGAACAGGTGGAAATGTGTGTGTGATGCCTTATAGGAATCGATTTACAATTGAGGATTTGAACAAAGAAGGTTGATCAGGCAGCCTTAAGAAGGCTGAAAGGGCAGAAAGATAGCCCTTGATAGTGCCCAGAGCAGAGCCCTGCTGGGCAAGAGAAAGAAGGAAGATAAGAACCTGAGAAAGAGGGGCAGAAAGGGGATCCGACAGCCTTTGCTGTGCACCACGCCACAAAGCTGTTCCACCTGCAGGCGTATACCGACTTTGTGGAGGGACATCTGGCTGCCAGAATGATGTTACAAACTTCAGGAGGCAAGTCAAATGGCCTCAACTGTCGCCGCTCAATCTTCAAGCATGGAGGTGGAGACTGGACAGGTTCGGGTGGAGGACCGTCCCCTGCTGCTGCGACAGAAGGTCCTCCTGAAGAGGCAGACGAACCGGGGGATCGACTGACATACTGAGTAGCTCGGGATACCAGAACCTTCGTGCCCAGTCCGGAGCCACAAGGATGACTTGGGCCCGGTCGCGCTTGATCTTCTTCAGCACTCTGGGCAGAAGTGGTATAGGCGGAAAGGCGTACAACAGACCGCAACTCCACTCGTGACGAAAAGCCTCTCCGAGCGAGTGCCGCCTTGGAAATTCCAATGCGCAGAACTGATGACATTGCGCGTTCTCTTCGGTGGCGAATAGATCTAACCAAGGCTCTCCCCAATGCAGAAAGAGACCTTGCGCCACGTCCGAGTTCAGACGCCATTCGTGATCCATCATGCACCGGCGGCTGAGTTTGTCCGCCCTGGCGTTCAGAGAACCTGCCAGGTGTTGAACCACCAGGGTCACGCCCTGATGTTCCAGCCATTGCCAAAGCCTCCTGGCAGAGGGTCCACGACCCCACCCCGCCCTGTTTGTTGCAGTACCACATGGCGGTGGTGTTGTCCGTGAACACCTGCACTACACTCCCTCGGACAGAAGGGAGGAATGCCTTCAGTGCTAGACGAATCGCCCGCAGCTCCAAAAGGTTGATATGGAGCCGGGACTCCGCCGGAGACCAGAGGCCTCTGATCTCCGCCTCTCCCATGTGGCCTTCCCAGCCATGGAGGAACGCGTCCGTCACAACCACGTGCTCCAGTTGGGGAAGGGAGAGGGATCTGCCGCTGACCCAATCGCGGTCCGTGAGCCACCACTGCAGCTGTCTCTCAGTGCCCTCTGAGACCAGGACGTGGTCGGACAGGTTGCCCTGATGCTGGGCCCACTGAAACTTCAGGTCCCACTGCAGAGCCCGCATCCGCCACCTGGCGTGATGCACCAGTAGGATACAGGAGGCCATCAGCCCCAGAAGCCGCAGCGTCAACCTAACCGAGATCCGGGATAACGGCTGAAAGATGGGAATCAGAGCCTGAATAACCCGGACCCGCTGTTCGGGCGGATAAACCCAAAACCGCGCCGAGTCTAGAACCGCTCCGATGAAGAGGAGCTTCTGAGAGGGGCACAGGTGTGACTTTGGCACATTGATGGAGAACCCCAGCTGGTGCAGGAGGTCTGCCGTCGTCTGGAGGTGGTTGACGACTGTCTGGGGCGAGCCCGCCTTTAACAACCAGTCGTTGAGGTAGGGGAAGACTGAAACCCCTAACCTGCGCAGATGAGCTGCGACCACCGCCATCACCTTTGTGAACACCCGTGGGGCGCTGGTAAGGCCGAAGAGGAGCCAATGTACTGAAAGTGCTCGTGGCCAACCGTGAACCGCAGGTAGCGCCGGTGGGCCGGCAGGACGGGGATGTGGAAATAGGCGTCTTGCAAGTCCAACGCTACCATCCAGTCTCCTGGGTCCAGGGCAGCTAAGACCTAAGCCAGTGTCAGCATCTTGAACTTCTCCTTCCGGAGGAAGCCGTTGACGTTCCGTAGGTCCAAGATAGGGCGTAGGCCCCCTTTGCCCTTCTTGGGTACCAGAAAGTAGTGGGAGTAGCAACCACACCCTACTTCTGGCCCAGGAACGTGCTCGATGGCCCCCTTGGCCAAGAGGGCCGTAACTTCCTCCTGCAGAAGTCGCAAATGATCCCCCGATACACGGTGGTTCTGCGGTGGCATGGCCTGGAGGAGTCCCTTCGAAGGGGAGGGAGTAGCCCCTTCGGACGATCTGCAGCACCCACCTGTCCGACGTGACAGTGCGCCAGTGGAGGAGGTGATGGCGAACCCTGCCAACCACTGGCGTCACATGGGCCTGAAAGCACGGACTAGGAGGGTTTTGAGGCGGATGCTGCAGGGGAAGGTGTGGACTGACCTCGCCGTTGCCCCCTACCGCCGCCACGGCGGTTTCCATGGCCGCCACCGCGTTGGGTATTACCCTGCGAAGCGTGGCTGGCAGCACGTGTTGGTACGCCCCTTCCGTGGCCACGAAAGGAGTGAAAGGCAGCCGATTGCTGGCGTGGGGCCGAGAGGCCCAAGGACTTGGCCTTAGCCCTGGAGTCCTTAAAGCGCTCAAGTGCATGGTCTGCCTTGTCGCCAAAAAGGCGACGGCCATCGAACGGCATGTCCATCAGTGTGTTCTGGACATGGGCCGAGAAATTGGCTGACCTCAACCAGGCTTGGTGTCTGACTGCCACCGTCGTTGCCGTCGCTCTACCCGGTGAATCGGTGGTATCCAGTCCACACCGGATAGAATATCTGGCTGCATCCCGACCTTCCACAAGGGCTTGGCCGAGTTTGGCCCGTACCTCCAACGGACACTCTGGCAGCACTTCCGCGACCGTATCCCACAGAGAGTGGGTGTAGCGGCCCAACAGGCATGCGTTGTTGGAAGACCACTGAGGTCTAAGGGAGGAGAAGATCTTTTTGCCATACTACTCATACCTCTTGGATTCCCTGTCCGGCGGAGCCGACAGGAATGCGGTCTGGGAATTAGAGGCCTGGATGACCAGGCTCTCAGGGGTGGGGTGGGTGGACAGGAAACATGGGTCACCCAGGGCCGGGCGGTGGCGTCTGGCCACGTTCCTATCTACGGGCGAACCCGTAGCGGGCTTGGACCAAGTACCCAAAAGAACGTCAGTTCAAGGCCTCGTTAATCGGCTGAGCATGACTGCGGCTTAAGGACCTCGGTGAGGAGGTTAGTCCTCACGACCGCGACGGGGAGCTCAAGGCCCAAGGCCTTGGCTGCCCTCATCAACACCACACTATAGGTTGCCCCTCCTCCGTAGCCACGCTAGGAGGGGAGACAAAGCCAGTGTCAGGCGAAGTGTCTAAACCACTGGCTTCCCCAAATTCACCTGCCCAGTCCTCATAAGACTGGCACTCACGTGTCAGAGGGTCCTCAGACCCTTCCCAATCCTCCTCATCACCCATCACCTGGTACTCAGGGTCAGTAAAGGATGGGGCCGGTTCATGGAAAGTGAACTCGCCAAACGGCGTCTGAATCGGCGCCGAGCGGCGCCGTTCCGGCGCCGGAACCGGGTTGAGGGAGGTGTCGGGGACGGCGCCGCCCGAGGACGGCGCCGGGGGTGACACCTGTGGGGTCGGCGCCGGGGAGGTCATTAAGTCCACCGGCGACGACCCGGATCCGGATCCAGTGGGGCCCGAAGGCGCCGAGCCCGAAGGCGCCGGCGGCGTCAGAGCCGAAGCACCCGACAGCGTCGGGGCCAAAGCCCCCGACCCGCTACGACCGCCAGACAGGACCGCTGGGCCCGAAGTGCCGCGGAACCAGTCGGGGGAGAGAGGGACCTCATGGCCATGAGGAACTGCTCGATCTCCCCCGGCGTCGCGTTAGGCCCATGGACCGGAGGGTATGAAGCCGTACGCGACGCCTGCGACTCCGACTGAGCCGCGTGGGCGGTGCCACCTGAACCCCTGGCCGCGTCGCGCGAGCGTTGGGGGTAGTCGGAAGAGCGATGACGTCTCTTCGACTTCTTGTGCTTACCGGACTACTTCGAACCAGAGGAGTGATGTCGACTCCCGGAGCTATGACGGCTCCGCTCCCGCGACCGGTCCCTCGACCTCCGACCTCTCTCAGCGCGGGCCGACTGCCGGAGTTCGAGTTGCTTACGGGACCGCTCCCGTCTAGCTTTCGAAGTAAGGGCCCGGCAGTCGAGGCAGGTCTTGTCGTCGTGGTCGACGCCGAGACAGTGGAGACACCGACGGTGAGGATCCGTGACCGACATCAGTCGGTCGCAATCTTCACAGGGCTTGAAACCAGGGATCCCTATCGGCACCGATCGGAGTCGAAGACTCGAAAAAGGCTGATCAAAAGATCAAAAAAGATTTAGTCAAAAAGTGACTAAGGTACCACTTTTCCCTGATCTGTGCTGCTGGCGCGGAAAAAAGAAGAACTGACGTCAGCACGCAGAGGCGGCGTCTAAGTACTCCGACGACGTCATCACGGCGCCCACGACGGACGCGGAGCCGTAGACGATCCCTACCGACGCGCAAGGATACTGCTATGCAAAAATTTCCGGATCCAGTCTGACGCCTGGGGATATTCTAAGGTAAGGAAGCACAAGTTACTACTTGTGTAACGATATATCTGTAAGAGACATTAGTTAGTGATAGATTCCTTACCTTAGAATATCCCCAGGCGTCAGACTGGATCCGGAAATTTTTGCGTAGCAATACCCCTGCGCGCTGTTAGGCGTCGTCTGCGGCTCCGCGTCCGTCGTCGGCGTCGTGAGCGCCGGGATGAAGTCATCGGAGTATATAGACGGCGCCCATGCGCGCTGACGTCAGTTCTGATAACACAGCTTTTCCGCGCCAGATACGCAGAGCCATGAGAGAACTAACACTGGTGCCATGAAACTAGGGCCCTGAAAGGGGATGACCTTAACCCTAAATATCGGTTCGCAGAACGGGGAGGATGGGAGGGCGGTAAGGAATCTATCACTAACTAATGTCTCTTACAGATATATCGTTACACAAGTAGTAACTTGTGCATCTGAAAGAGACACGTTAGTGATAGATTCCTTACCTTAGAATAGATACCCCAGCAATACCAACCCCGTGGTGGTGGGTCTGCGAACCAATATCACACCAGAAAGTCCTGGAGGACGGAACGGCCAAAGAAGCCATCCCTCCGGACTTGACTGTCCAGGCAGTAGTGTCTTGCGAACGTGTGCAGCGAGGCCCACGTGGCTGCCTGACAGATGTCCTGCAGGGGGACGCCGCGGCCCAAGGCAGTTGTCGTTGCCGTGGCCCGAGTGGAGTGAGCCCGCAATCCAGCCGGGGGCTCCTTCCTCGCCATGGAGTAGCATGCTTGGATGCACAAGATGATCCACCTGGAGATGGTCCTCTTGTGTACAGCCTTTCCCTTCTTCGCGCCCACGTAACCAACGAAGAGTTGGTCATCCACCCGGAATTGGCGAGTGCGGTCCAAGTAGTAGGAGAGCGCACGTTTTGGATCCAGACGGTGGAGCCTCTCCTCCTCTTTCGAGGGATGCGGAGGCGGAAAGAAGGTGGGCAAGGTGATGGACTGCCCGATGTGGAAGGCCGTGACAACCTTGGGCAGAAAGGAAGGTCGTGTACGCAACACCACCTTATCAGGGTGAACAGACAGGAAAGGCGGAGAAGAAGCAAGAGCCTGGAGCTCACTCACTCTCCTGGCAGAGGTGATGGCAACCAGGAAGGCCGTCTTCAGCGTAAGGAGGCGAAGAGGACAGTTATGAAGTGGCTCAAAGGGAGCACACATCAGATAGGTGAGAACAAGGTTCAAGTCCCACTGGGGCATCACGAAGGGAACAGGAGGGAACATGTGTGTGATGCCCTTCAGAAATCTACTCACTATAGGGGACTTGAACAAAGAAGGCTGATCAGGTAGCCTCAAGAAGGCTGAAAGAGCAGAGAGATACCCTTTAAGAGTGCCCAGAGCAGAGCCCTGCTGGGCAAGGGAAAGAAGAAAGAGCAGCACTTCCGAAAGGGGTGCAGAGAGGGGATCCACAGCCTTTGCTGCGCACCATGCCACAAATCTATTCCACCGGCAGGCGTATACCGACTTAGTGGAGGGACGCCTGGCTGCCAGAATGATGTCACAGACTTCGGGAGGCAAGTCAAATGGCCTCAACTGCCGCCGCTCAATCTCCAAGCTTGTAGGTGGAGACTGGACAGGTTCGGGTGCAGGACCGTCCCCTGCTGCTGCGACAGAAGGTCCTCCCGAAGAGGCAGACGAATCGGGGGATCGACTGACATGCTGAGTAGCTCGGGATACCAGTATCTTCGAGCCCAGTCCGGAGCCACAAGGATAACCTGGGCCCGGTCGCGCTTGATCTTCTTCAGCACTCTGGGCAGAAGTGGTATAGGCGGAAAGGCGTACAACAGGCCGCAGCTCCACTCGCGACGAAAAGCGTCTCCGAGCGAGTGCCGCCTTGGAAACTCCAACGCGCAGAACTGCTGACATTGCGCGTTCTCTTCTGAGGCGAATAGATCTAACCAAGGCTCTCCCCACTGTCGAAAGAGACCTTGCGCCACGTCCGAGTTCAGACGCCATTCGTGATCCATCATGCACCGGCGGCTGAGTTCGTCCGCCCTGGCATTCAGAGAACCTGCCAGGTGTTGAACCACCAGAGTCACGCCCTGATGTTCCAGCCACTGCCAGAGGCGCAGAGCCTCCTGGCAAAGGGTCCACGACCCCACACCGCCCTGTTTGTTGCAGTACCACATGGCGGTGGTGTTGTCGGTGAACACTTGCACCACGCTCCCCCTGACAGAGGGGAGGAATGCCTTCAGTGCAAGACGAATCGCCCGCAGCTCCAGAAGGTTGATGTGGAGCCGGGACTCCGCCGGAGACCAGAGGCCTCTGATCTCCGCCTCTCCCATGTGGCCTCCCCAGCCCTGGAGGGACGCGTCCGTCACAACTACGTGCTCCGGCTGGGGTAGAGAGAGGGGTCTGCCACTGACCCAGTCGCGGTCCGTGAGCCACCACTGCAGTTGTCTCGCAGTGCCCTCCGAGATCAGGACATGATCGGACAGGTTGCCCTGATGCTGGGCCCACTGAAACTTCAGGTCCCACTGCAGAGCCCGCATCCGCCACCTGGCGTGACGCACCAGAAGGATGCAGGAGGCCATCAGTCCCAGAAGCCGCAGCGTCAACCTGACCGAGACCCGGGATAACGGCCCGAAGACAGGAATCAGAGCCTGAATATCCCGAACCCGCTGCTCGGGTGGGTAAACCCGAAACTGCGCCGAGTCGAGAACCGCTCCGATGAAAAGGAGCTTCTGAGAGGGACACAGGTGTGACTTCGGCACATTGATGGAGAACCCCAGCAAGTGCAGGAGGTCGGCCGTAGTCTGGAGGTGGCTGACGACTGTCTGGGGCGAGCCCGCCTTCAACAACCAGTCGTCGAGGTAGGGGAAGACTGACACCCCTTGCCTGCGCAGATGGGCTGCGACCACCGCCATCACCTTCGTGAACACCCGTGGGGCGCTGGTAAGGCCGAAGGGGAGCACGGTAAACTGAAAGTGCTCGTGGCCTACCGTGAACCGCAGGTAACGCCGGTGGGCCGGCAGGACGGGGATGTGGAAATAGGCGTCCTGCAAGTCCAACGCTACCATCCAGTCTCCTGGGTCCAGGGCAGCCAGGACCTGAGCCAAAGTGAGCATCTTGAACTTCTCCGTACGGAGGAAGCCGTTCACGTTCCGCAGATCCAAGATAGGGCGTAGGCCCCCTTTGCCCTTCTTGGGTACCAGAAAGTAGTGGGAGTAACAGCCACGTCCTACTTCTGGCCCAGGAACGCGCTCGATGGCCCTCTTGGCCAAGAGGGCCGAAACTTCCTCTTGCAGAAGTCGCAAGTGATCCCCCGACACACGGTGGCATTGAGGTGGCATGGATGGAGGGGAAGACTCGAAGGGGAGGGAGAAACCCCTTCGGACAATTTGCAGCACCCACCTGTCCGAAGTGACTGTATGCCAGTGGGAGAGGTGATGGCGAACCCTGCCTCCCACAGGCGTCACATGGGCCTGAAAACTCGGACTAGGAAGGTTTTGAGGCGGGGGCTGCTGAGGGAGGTGTGGACTGGCCTCGCCGCTGACCCCGACCACCGCCACGGCGGTTCCCACGGCCGCCACCGCGTTGCTGAACATTCTGCGGCGCGTGGCTGACGGTCCGTGGTGGGGCGCCCCTTCCGTGGCCACGAAAGGAGCGAAAGGCACCCGATTGCTGGCGTGGGGCCGCAAGGCCCAAGGACTTGGCCGTGGCCCTGGAGTCCTTAAAACGTTCCAGCGCATGGTCTGCCTTGTCGCCGAAGAGGCGACGGCCATCAAACGGCATGTCCAGGAGAGTGGCCTGGACATCGGCCGAGAAATTGGCGGACCTCAACCAGGCGTGGCGTCGAACCGCCACCGTCGTTGCCATCGCCCTGCCCAGTGAGTCCGTGGTATCCAGCCCACACCGGATGGAAAATCGTGCCGCATCTCGGCCGTCCGCAAGGGTTTGGCTGAGTTTAGCCCTGACCTCCTCAGAGCATTGTGGCAGCACCTCCGCAACCGTGTCCCACAGAGTGTGGGTGTAGCGGCCCAAGAGACAGTTGGTGTTGACTGACCGGAGCCCTAGGCTCACAGACGAGAAGACCTTCTTCCCGAACTGCTCATATCTCTTGGATTCCCGATCGGGCGGGGCCGTCGGGAATGCGGTCTGGGAAGTGGAGGCCTGGATGACCAGGCTCTCGGGGGTGGGGTGGGTGGACAAAAAGCAAGGGTCGCCCGGTGCCGGGCGGTAGCGTCTGGCCACGTTCCTATCCACAGGGGGACCTGTGGCGGGCTTGGACCAAGTGCCCAGCAGAACGTCACACAAGGCCTCATTGAACGGCAGAAGGGGCTCCGCGGAGCCGGACTGCTGTTTGAGCACCTCAGTGAGGAGATTAGTCCTCACGGCCGCGACGGGGAGCTCAAGGTTTAGGGCCTTAGCTGCCTTCGTCAACACTACGCTGTAAGCAGAACCCGCCTCCGAAGCCACAGTCGGGGGCGATGTAAATCCAGTGTCTGGCGAGGTGTCAATACCACTGGCCTCCCCAAGCTCATATGTCCAGTCCTGATGTGACTGGCAATCACGTGCCAGAGGGTCCTCGGACCCCTCCCATTGCTCCTCGTCACCCAGCTCCTGGAGACCAGGATGAACAGCCAGGGCCTCCTCGTGGAGATAGAATTCTCCGACGGCCGATGGAATCGGCGCCCAGCGGCGCCCCTCCGACGCCTGAGGCGGACCGTAGGAAGCATTGGGGTCGGCAACCACTACGGCTGCCGGGGACGACACCTGAAGGGACGGCGCCGGTGAGGTCGTAAGGTCGACCGGCGAGGTCCCGGATCCGGAGCCGGATCCAGCGAGGTCGCGCGGCGCCGGGACCGAAGTCGCCAGCGGCGCCGGGCCCGAAGCACCCGACGTCGTCGGGGCCGAAGCGCCCGACCCGGAAGGACCTCCAGACGGAGCCGATCGGCCCGAAGGCGCCACGGGAACCGACTGAGGAGGGAGGGCCCTCATGGCCATGAGGTACCTCTCGACCTCCTCCTGCGACGCGCCGTGCCCAGGGACCCGAAGGTGTGGGGCAGGCGGCGACGCTTGCGACTCCCGCGGAGCCGCGTGGGCGGTGTCGCCCGAACCCCCGGCCGCATCGAGCGAGCGTCGGGGCGGGTCGGAGGACCGATGGTGTCGCTCCGACCTCTCATGCCTCTTACCTGAGGACTTGGATCCAGACGATCGGTGACCACTCCCGGAGCGTCGATGACTCCGACCTCGCGACCTGTCCCTCGACCTCCCGTGGGACCGGGACCGGGACCTGGAGCGGCGCGGGGCCGACTGCCTCAGCTCGAGACGCTTGCGGGACCGCTCCCGCCTAGCCTTCGACGTCAGGGCCCGGCAGTCGTCACAGGTTCGATCGTCGTGGTCGAGGCCTAAGCACTTCAGGCACCGGCGATGGGGGTCCGTGACCGACATGAGTCGGCCGCACTTCGAGCAAGGCTTGAACCCGGGCATCCCTGGCACCGATCGTCGAGAATCGACGAATTAGAGGATCAAAAAGATCAAAAAGTTTTCAGTCAAAAAGTGACTGGGGGTAGAGCTTCTTCCGGATCTGCGCTAGCTGGCGCGGAAAAAAGAAGAACTGACGTCAGCGCGCATGGGCGCCGTCTATATACTCCGATGACGTCATCCCGGCGCTCACGACGCCGACGACGGACGCGGAGCCGCAGACGACGCCTAACAGCGCGCAGGGGTATTGCTACGCAAAAATTTCCGGATCCAGTCTGACGCCTGGGGATATTCTAA
This sequence comes from Lissotriton vulgaris, assembly GCF_964263255.1. Classification (NCBI taxonomy): domain Eukaryota; kingdom Metazoa; phylum Chordata; class Amphibia; order Caudata; family Salamandridae; genus Lissotriton; species Lissotriton vulgaris. Next base: position 121,864,217 of record NC_141688.1, read on the forward strand.
GGTAAGGAATCTATCACTAACGTGTCTCTTTCAGATTCTATCACTAACGTGTCTCTTTCAGATACACAGATTTAATTTATGAATCCCAGATCAAATTTACAAATGACTTCATTGAACTGTTCACCCAACGATGTGTGATTAAAATGTGACGGACACAAGCCATCTTCCCTAGTGACTCCGCATCTGTTTTCCTCCGCCATACTGCATAAGGTGCAATTAAAATCGCCCACCAAGAGAATCATCAAATAATGCCCAAAGTTTTTACCCTGTAGCGACAGTGCTTTAGACAACTTATTAAGAACGTTTGAAACTTCGACCAGGGGGATATTATTATATAAATTAACCAGAGTAAAATAAAATATCAGAATCCAATACAAGAATCAGGAACTGAAAATATATATCTTTAACAGGCTCTATTACCCTTTTTATGTTCAATTTATTTGTCAGGTAAACAGTCAACCCCCCTTTAGCTCTCCCATGCATAACTTCCACTGCTGGAGTATGAAAGGTCTTAAACCCATTAAGGTGGACCGGTTCCCTGCTCCAGGTTTTCTGCAGACATATCAGATCTTGTGTATGAATAAAATCCTCCCAGAGAGGGTTACCAATTTTAGATTTAATACCAGCAATGTTCCAAGAGGTAATATTGCATATGGGTACCAAAGGGGGTTGAACAGGAATGGTAAGCCTGACACCTACTGCTAATATCTCAACCCTATTTGGGCTCACTACCTCAAGCTCATCTTCAGGGACCTCCATCCCCTCTTCGTTAACCTCAGCTACAGGGATATCAACGACTTTTTTCACGCCTTCCTCTGCAGTAGCCCCATAACTACAAACAAGCATGGGGTCAACCGCTTCACCTGAGGAGTTTGCAGGATTGATAGGCCGCTGAGAATATCAAAGGAATTAGATGTCGGGACACGATATCTTCCTCCAATAAAACCCACATGATTTAGTGCAGGGCAGTGTAAACCTGAAAACCTGATCGTTTGAGGGGGGGGTAAAAGAAACCAAGGGGGAGAATATTAATGTACTCAGTATCAACTGGCCCGTTGAAACCCCTCTCGATTATGTGTCGTACCAGTGGCGGAGACAGAAATGTTAAAATTACACAGTCACCACCCAACACATTACTTGACGCAACTAGCAATCTAACCCTTCTGGCCATTTTAAATTAAAAAAAAATCGAATTGTTGAGACTAAGCGTTGTGGATAAGAAATGAAGAGATTTATTCCTTAAAGTTGACCAGTGTTCAAAAGTACTGGGAGAAAGAGATGGAACATTAGCTAACACAACTGTATATGGTGTTGCTTCAGGAGGTACATTTAAAATTGGTAGGTATAAGATCGCATTATCCTCATGGGGGGGCTGATCTCTTCTTCTATTACTTGTAATTTTATTATTGTTTTTGCTACATCCCTGAGCTGGATTTGTTGGATCAGCTACTCTAATTTCAATATTACTCCCTGGGGTTTTGAGTTCAGACCTTTTGTACTCTCTTTATTTTTATGCTGGATTTGCATGGCCAGGTCTCGTGGTGTAAGTTTAGGATTATTGCTTACTTTGACTGAGGTTGATGTGGGAACTGTTTAGTGCGATTTTTCTCGCAGGGACTGATCTTTACTAAGCTCTTTGCCCTGGTTTCTATGTTGGTGATTTTTATATAGAGTGGCTCAAGGTGTGATGTTAGCAAAATCTCCATTCTTCCCCAGAAGTTCTCATCCGCACCCAGGTTACCTGCGCTAATTGGGTCAGTCTGACATTTGCCTTTTACTCCAACTTGATCTATAACCACTTTACGCTGTTTATGCCTACCATTCTTTTTGCATTTTTTACAAGTGGCCCTTCCTTATTTATATGCTTTTGCTTTCGCCTCACCTTTTGGCCTCTAGTTGTTACTTGCAATCTATCGCTGTCCGAGCTTGACGGTGATACAGCAAAAGGGCTTAAATGTAGGTCACACCCCACCTGCCCTAAATCTTTATCGACAATAGGTCGTGGGTTAGCAATTTCATTCCTTGGTGATATTGAAGACAATATTGTGGGTGTCATAGACAGTCTTGTTAAAGAAGGGGGAGGTCCAGATAGCAAATTAGTCTGAGTAGGTACAGTTTCAGGTGTTAGAGAAGTAAATTGAACACCTGGCAAACCAACAAAGGATGGCGCTTACATTGAATCCTGAGAGTTTATAGTAGCTGTAATTACAGGCAAAGGAGGAAACATACCAGCGGAGAGTGAGAGGAGCCTTTCTGTATTTTCAATAGAAGATACAACCACCCCTATAGTTTTTTGCAGCATTCTATCAATTGCTGTTAAACTTGGAAGAGGAGTAGTTAGGGCTGCTTTATGCTTAATAGCAGGGGGCGGTTGTGGAAGGTTGTTCTTCCCCATGGTCTGCGCAAAGATAAGTACAAAAAACTACTTTAACGATGAAGCAGAGGAACAACCAATAATTTAGAAGAATAACATAAAATAAAACAATAAATATCAGTAATAAAGCTATTTTTAGGGATATTTACCACCTAAAATGTGCTGTAAGTCACTTAAAAAAAACTAATCAGCCAGGACGTAAGGCCCAGCCCAGCCTCTCCCGGCCCCGGACGGCCACAGACGGCCCGCCCTTTGCCCGGGCTTAGCCCGGCGAGTCCCGCAATGCGGGGGCTCTCCTCCTTTTTCAAACGCCTCCGTGCACAAGATGTCGTGGGCGGCTTCTGGTCCTGCCGCAAAGGCTTGTGGGCAATGTAGTGCCCCCTCACTGCAGCCACCCCAAGATGCCAGGAGGCTGCGGCAGCGGGGGAGACCGGGGACCGGGAGCTAGAGCGGGAGTCCTGTGGCAGCAAAGAAAACAAATCAAGTGAGTCCCAGTTAGCTGAAGAGAGCACCCGCTCCACCGGGGCTCTCCTCCTTTTTTAAGCGCCTCCGTGCGCGAGATGTTGTGGGCGGCATCCGGGTCTTGCCGCAAAGGCTCGTGGGCAATGTAGTCCCCCCTCACTGCGGCCGCGCCAAGATGCCAGGAGGCTGCGGCAGCGGGGGGAGACCCGGGACCGAGAGCAAGAGCGGGAGTCCTGTGACAGCAAAGAAAACAAATCAAGTGAGTCTCAGTTAGCTGAAGAGAGGACCCTTCAGGATTGAAAGACCTGCCTTAGGTGTGACCTCAGATATAAGAAAACTTCTGTCTGTCCTAAGTGGTGCTAGCATCATCTTACACAAGTTGCAATGGCAGGTCTGTAGTCACAATTTGATTGGTCTCCCTTGGCTGACAATACATGCTTCAGCCCATGGGAAACCCCTGGTGTACCTAAGCACTGGGTACCAGGGACTTAGCAGTGTACACCAGTAGCCAATCTGGGGGTACCTAAGTACTCACCATGGTCCAATTTAGGGAAGAAGCACAGAGACTGGTGTCCTGATTAGCAGGAACCCAGCCAGACTAGTCAGTAAAACATAATGACACCAGCAAAAAGTGGGGGTGACCATGAAAGCAGATCCTACTTTCCTACATCCACTATATGTATACAATTGCTGACCGCACTTACAAAGCCTGGAGAATCGACTCCTGGCTTTGTAGGGGGTGTTTTGCTCATGCAGGGCACTCTCACTCCTATAACCAGGCACCCTGCCTTCAGAATTAAAAGGCCTACCTTAGGGGTGACTTATAGGTTTCAAGTGCAGTGACCTCAGACATAAGGAAACTTTTATCTGTTATGAGTGGTGCTAGCACCAGCTCACATGGGCTGCAATGGCAAGCCTGAAGTCACAGTTTGAGTGGTCTCTCATGGGTGGCACAATACATGTTGCGGTACATGTGAGATCCCTGGTGTACCTATGCCCAGTGTACCTTAGACCATATACTACGGACTTATCGGGGTACATCAGTAGCCATTTAGAAAGGTACCAAAGTACTTACGATAGTCCAATTTAGGGATAAAGCACAGTGACTGGGGTCCTGATTAGCAGGATCCCAGTCAGGCTAGTCAGAGAACAGATGACCTACAACCAGTACCTAGAGACCCGCAACAATCGGTACTGGAGAAATTAGAATCCCTACCTATTGTGGACGTGGGTGAAGGGACGACCGTGACACCAACTGTAGGGTTTAAGGAGGGTTTTATTTTTAAAGCTCTTAAGGGTTTGTTGACAAACGTCTTTCGTGTCCTGAATGTTAGTCTTTCCTGTGCGAAGGTACTGTGGTCCGTGGCGCTGCTCGTCTAAGGTTTCTTCCCAGGAAGATGGTACTTCACTTCGGGCACCAGGGGTCTCGCCACATGAAAGAAAGAAGACCAACAAGGCGGAAGGCCGTTAGGACACAATCCTCCAATAGGTTTGCACCAGGGGGCCCAGGGAGTGATAGGTATACACCCAGTGTATCTAACTATCAAAGTGCCGTGCTCAGTGTGGGAGGCGTTGGGATAGGAGGTAAAGGGGGTTAGGGAGGGAAGGAAAGGTAGGACTAAAGGGATAGGTGCAGCGGGACCGGAACACACAGTGGCGCTCTAAGCACTAGCGTTACGCTTGCCAATCCATGCCGCCAAACGCCGCCGTACCTGTGTCAGCCACACTCCTCCCTCGGGAGTGTGGCACGGCGGTCCGCAGGGTCGTTGGCCTCCTGGCTCGCCTCGTGGCTCGTCTTCTCCTTCGGCTCCTCTGTAGTCTCCTGCTCCGGTACTTCGGGTCCCGTCTTCTGTTGAATTCCGCTTCTCTTCAGGTTCCGCCTCCTTCCTTGCGGTGTTGCCACACACGGCATACAAGACTTCCTCATTTTTATCCAATGCGGTCTCAGTGACGTCACGGAGGGCCTGGGCTTCCCCCGCGTATGTCGACGCCCACTTAAAGGGCCAGTCTTCTTCGAACTCGCTGTCAGTCTCGTTTCCGTGTTCCCACTCGGGACTCTGTGGAGAAGCCGGAAACGATAAATCAGTATGGGTCGGGCTCCACCATTCCCGACGGGTAAGGACGCCAACTTTACAGTCCTCCCCCCCTGGATTCTCCCGATCGGGGAGAATAGGCATCCTGGAGAGGAAATCGGCATTCCCATTGTCTACCCCCTTCCGATGCACAACTTTGAAGGCAAACGGTTGCAGGAAGAGAAACCAACGTAAAATCCTAGCATTCTGAGATCGATTTCTTTGCATCCACTGAAGGGGTGCGCGGTCTGAGTATAGGATGAAGCTTTACCTTCTAGGTAGTACCTCAGCTTGTCAATAGCCCACCGGATGGCGAGGCACTCTTTTTCCACCGTGGGGTATTTCTGTTCCCTGGGGTGGAGCTTTCTGCTGACAGAGTATGGGATGTTCCACTCCGTCATCCCCCTCCTGTGACAGCACAGCCCCAATGCCGGTGTCGGAGGCATCAGTTGCCAGGGAAAAGGGTTTCTCAAAGTTTAGTGGTATGAGGACCGGGCTTGTGGTGAGGGCTGTTTTTAGAGTCTGGAAGGCTTTGATGGCTCCTTTTGATGGAGGAATGGGCAGAGCGTTCTTTACGTTTGAAGGTCTGTTAGGGGACTTGAAAGGTCTGCAAAGTTCTTGATGAATCTCCTATAGTACCCTATAAGACCTAGAAATGCACGTAATTCCCTTTTTGTGGCTGGAAAAGGAGTACTGGTTATAGCTTTGATCTTTTCCTCCTGAGGGGCTATGACTCCCTCGCCTAGCATGAATCCCAGGTATTTCACTTTTGGGAATGCGGCCCTTGATTTCTTTGCATTCACATGGAGTCCGGCTGCCTGTAATGCGGTTAAGACATTGGATACGTGTACTAGATGTTCTTTCCAGGATGAACTAAAGATGACTATATCATCCAGATACACCGAACTGTATGAGGTGTGGTTGGCCAGTACCCTGTTCATTAACCGCTGAAAGGTAGCGGGGGCTCCATGGAGTCCAAATGGTAAGACAGTAAATTCAAAGAGCCCATCTTCAGTAGCAAAGGCTGTTTTGTGGCGATCCTCCTCCCTGAGTGGCACCTGCCAATACCCCTTGGTCAGGTCCAGGGTGGTAATGTAGCGGGCATCCCCTATTCGCTCTATAAGTTCATCCACCCGGGGTATTGGGAATGCGTCAAATGACGACACAGCATTCAGGGCTCTAAAGTCCATGCAAAAACGGGTAGACCCGTCGGGTTTAGGGACCATGACTATGGGAGAGGACCAATTGCTCTTAGATGGTCTTATCACCCCGAGACGAAGCATGTCCTGCACCTCTTTCTTTACATCAGCCCTTTTTGCAGCTGGGATGCGATAAGGTCTTTGTTTTACTATCTGCCCTTCTTTTGTGTGTATTTGATGCTCTGCCAAATGGGTACACCCAGGGGTGTCTGAAAAGATAGGGGAGAAGGGGAGTAGAGTTGACATCAACTCTCCTCGTTCTCCTACAGTCAATTCTGTGTTCATTGGTAGTTGTTTCAGGGTGGACCCGCTCCTATCTTCTGGTAAGGTCAAGTTAGCCTGACGGAGATATGGACCAATCCATTTCTTGAGGAGATTAATGTGGAAGGTTTGTCTCCTATTCGGGGACATTTGTAAGCTGTATGTGGTACGCCCGTAGGTATCTACAACTTTATAGGGACCTTTCCACTCACTCCGAAACTTTTGGGTGGATGAAGGTAGGAGCACCAGAGCCCAGTCTCCCTTTTCTAGGGTCCTCCATTTCTTTCCTTTATCATAGTATCGTTTTTGAGCGGCTTGAGCTTTCTCTAAGTTTGAATATGCTAAGTCCCTCAATTTGCCCAATCTAGACCTTAACTGCTGTGTATACTCCAACAGGTTTCTCTGTTCAGCAGCTCCTTCATTTTCCCATGCTTCCCTGGTAATCTCTAACAGGGACCATGGTTGTCGGCCGTAGAGCAATTCAAATGGTGAAAACCCCAAACTACTTTGTACTTGTGCTCTTATCACATACAACGCTAGGGGTAGCACTCTGTCCCAGTCCTTATTCTCGGTATTTAGCAACTTTTTAAGGGTGGTTTTTAGGGTCCTATTATACCTCTCAACGAGGCCATCCGTCTGAGGATGATAGGCGGACGTTCGGATGTGGTGTAGATCAAGCGTTTTGCACACCTCTTTCATCATCCGGGAAACGAATGGTGTTCCCTGGTCCGTGAGAATCTCGCGAGGGAACCCTACCCTTGAAAACAACTACACCAACTTGTCCGCTACATTCTTGGTAGTCGGAGTACTGAGTGCAAAGGCTTCTGGGAATCTAGTGTTGTAATCAACCACAACCAGAGCGTAGGTATGGCCACGCGGTGTACGTGGTAGGGGTCCAATCAGGTCCATACCTACCCTATCCCAGGGATTTCCAATGATTGGCAGGGGTTGCAGGGGTACTGCGGGTGGGCGAGTTAGGTTCTTTTTTTGGCACACCTCGCACTGTTTACAGTATGTGTCTGCCTCTTTGTATATACCAGGCCAATAAAAGAGATGTACAATGTTCTGAGTTGTTTTCTCACTACCACTATTTTTTTGCCCCTTTTATGCTGTACCAAGGAAGCTATGCTTGAAACCCTGTTTGAAAAAATTGAACTTCCAACAATTCCGTCCTGCACAACATTTTTTACAGCTGCTAAATTGTGATTACACTTTGTTTATATGTAGTTTTTTAAGAATGGCGATCAAATTTAGAAACAGTATGGAAGGATAATAATACTGATACATGAACTGTTATTTATAACTGTTGTTAAAGGAACACTATTTTTAAACGGTCTTCAATATCTTGATACAGTGTTGTATTCTTAATTTTGTGATTTTTATCTGTAATTGATTACTCTTTTTTAAGATTATGTGTCTGTCGTGTTATTATCTGTAATGTAAATACTTTTATGGTTGTCAAATCGAACAACCGAATAAAGTTATTTGACTTGACTTGACACTACCACTATGTCCAGCTGTTAGGTGTGTATGGGCATAGAAAAGAACCTGTTCTCTGAATTCCTTGGGCACCACTAGTTGGGTGGGTTCTCCCTCTTTGTTTTCCCTATAGAGCAGATCGTTTTCTATCCTGAATCTGGGGAAGCTCTGTGTTGGAGAGGTTTGAGAGTGATGTGCTGCTTCCCAGGCATTCAATAGAGAAGGATCATTGGCCTGTGCGAATTTAAACCCTCTGTCTAGCACCCATGGGTCTACTGATAGGTACACTTCCGCGCTGTGGTCTTTTAACTCCCTCTTGAACAATGACAGGAAGTCTGGGTTATCTACCCCTAGTATCAACTCTTCGGGTAAAGACCTTACTACCCCCACCTTCACTGAGCAAGGCTCTCTACCTATTGGGTGTATGGTTATTCGGGCCATTGGATAGGGTTTGACATCGCCATGGACGCACCTGATAAGAACAGTACCTTCCTGGCCTATCTGGTCAGGGTGCAAAAGGCGTTCCTGAACAACTGATTGACGACACCCCGAATCAAGTAAGGCTTTCACTAAATTCTGGTTAACTCGTACCCTTACGTAAAAGGATGGACCCATTTCAGAAGTGTACATGACTATCCGCGGGATGTAGCCGACCTCCATGGGTACTTCCGGGGGTCTTCGTTGGGTACAGTTTTTTTTTTCTCGGGTTTGGATGTAGAAGTTATGGACTTGGTGGTTTTTCATTGTCCCAAGGAAATGACCGGGGTGCTGCTCTATTATAGTTGGCCGCCATCTCTATGGCTTGGGCCGCCGTTAGTCCGGGGTGTTGTCTTAACCACCTCTGTGTGCCGTATGGTAATACTTTCATGAACTATTCTAGTATGATACTAGACATGACCTCTTCTTTGCTCCGGATATCCGGCCTGAGCCATTTTTCGGCAGCCATCTTTACCCTTAGATACATGGTCTTTGGATTCTCGCCCGGTGTTCCCTTCTCTTTTCTAAACCGTAGACGGTATGCCTCGGTATCCATCCCTAGGTGGTCTAATATCACCGTTTTTATGTCGGCATATGAAGACGTTCCTGTATGATTTGCCACCTGGTAGGCAGTTTGCGCTTCTCCTGAGAGCAAGGGAGCCAAAAAGAAAGGCCACTTCTCTTCAGGCCATCCGCAAGCTCTCGCTGCGCGCTCAAAATTCAGTAGGAACGCGTCGGGATCTTCCCCATTCACGTATTTTTGTAAGGCGACCCCTGATGGGTGTGGGCCTACGGGTCTTCTGTCCAGTGTGGACGAGGAAATAGGAGTTTGTACAACTTTTTGGATAGTGTCCAATTGTTGGGTCATAGACGTTCTGAATAAGTCCCGATCAGCATCAGCTGTGCTTATTTGTTGGCCTATATCCCACTCTAGTTTCTGTTGTCCATCAATGAGCGTTTGAATCACTTGTTCCATTGCCATGGTCGTTTTGGGAGGGGAGGATCCCACTTCTGACACCAGTGTGGACGTGGGTGAAGGGACGACCGTGACACCAACTGTAGGGTTTAAGGAGGGTTTTATTTTTAAAGCTCTTAAGGATTTGTTGACAAACGTCTTTCGTGTCCTGAATGTTAGTCTTTCCTGTGCGAAGGTACTGGGGTACGTGGCGCTGCTCGTCTAAGGTTTCTTCCCAGGAAGATGGTACTTCACTTCGGGCACCAGGGGTCTCGCCACATGAAAGAAAGAAGACCAACAAGGCGGAAGGCCGTTAGGACACAATCCTCCAATGGGTTTGCACCAGTAGTAGGAATAGGTACGAGCCGTAGGATGGAGGCGGCGCCGTACATCATGGAGGTCCAATTCCTCCAGGCGGGACCTAATCGAGTGTGAGAGCTCCCCTGTCTGCAGTCGTCTTTGCGCTGACCTGTCTAGGGACGTGTCGAAGACCATATTCAGGTCCCCTCCAATAACAATGTGTCTGTCAGGGGTAGTTGTCACTTCCTCCAGTGCCCTGTTCAAAAACTGTTCCTGATGGTCGTTGGGGCTATATATCGAGCCTACAGTGAACACCAGACCTCCCATCTTGACTCTGTAAGCTAGAAGCCTCCTCTTTTGTTCCGCTACCTTGTGTAGTATCTCCCCCTTGAACTTCCTAGATACCATGATCGCCACCCCTGCTGTTTTGGAAGTGCAGGAAGAGAAGAGTTGTGTGGGGAATTTAGGGGATCGTAGTCTGTGGCAGTCCTTAGCTAAAAGGTGGGTCTTCTGCAGAAGACAAATGTCTGCCTGTGTGTCATCAAGTAGGGACAGCACAGCCCTTTGTTTGACCGGATTATTCAGCTCCTTCACGTTCAGGGTGACAATCTTAAGGGCCATCAGTGAGGAGAGTACCAGTAGCGCTCAGCAAGTAGGGCTCGGCCCGCATAGCGAAATTCAAAGGCAACAGAACGCAGCCGCAGCACACAGTGAAAGCAAATGACATCATAGCACAGTACAGTCCCCGTATCCCCTCCCCCCCAACTGTGAAAACACCCACCCTGGAGCCCAACGCCACCCCATCCTCCTCCTCGTCCAGTGAACTCCCCAAACCCCAAACTTCCCCATTCAACTCCCTCGCCCACCCCCGCATCCCCAACCATGCATAGTACTTCAGTGTCCCAGTCTGGTCCTCAACGGACAAGGCCGTGGAAAGTTAGTCAGGTGGACGTCCAGCCACAACCCCCAGTGCTCCCGCCACGCCCCTACCCCCGGAACCCCCGCACCTGCAATGAAGATAAGGCTACAGCAGTCTCCCCCCTGAGTATGTTCAAGCCGTCAAGGCCACATCACCAGCCGCCGTGGTCCTGGAAGCCTCTTGTATGGCGCTGGTCATTTCCGCCCGAATCGTAGGTGAGTCGGGTCTCGTGGGTGGTGGCGGGGATCGTCGCCCTCGGGCCGGCAGCCAGCCGTCCCGTGTGCTTCGCCTACGACGAGGCGCCGGAGTGTCTGCGTCTGTCGCGGTGATTCCCAGCACTCCGCAAACGTCCTGGAGAGACCGGAGCTGGTGTAGAGCCCCATTCCAGCGAAAGATGAGCCTAAAGGGATGACCCCAAGAGTACTGCGTGTCATGTTCCCTCAAAAAATCCGTAGCAATTTTAAAGGACTTCCGTTTCTGCAGCGTTATTGCGGACAAGTCCTGGTCCTGGTCTCTGAAACGTAAGGGCTGCTGTCGTCTGGCCTCACGGAGAATCCGCTCCTTCACAGGGAAGTCCAGCAGGAAGGCCAAAATGTCTGGAGGAGGCGCTGAGGCTCGCCGGGGTCGGCCCACTCTGTGTGCCCTATCAATTCGGATCGGGAAGTCTTCAGATTCTCCCAGGATGTCACGAAACAGGGCCCCCAGGTAGGCAGCCACATCTTCTCCTTCTTCGCTGGATGGAGCGCCTCAGACCCGGATGTTGTTGCGCCTAGACCGGTTTTCAAGGTCCTCGGCATGGGCCTGTAGGTCGATCTGTTGATCTCTCAGTCTCAGGATCTCTTGCTGTAGGTGCGTGATTTCTTCATCCCTGGAGTGGCCAGCCGCCTCCACCGTGTTCACTCTCTCTCCCAGGGAGTCAACCTCTCGTCGAACTTCTCGAACCTCCCGGGCCACCTCCTGTTTTAAGGCTTGAAAATCCTCCCTCAAAGAGCTGAACAGCGACTCCAGAAAGGACCTAGTTACCGGAGGCTCCCCGCCCTCCGCACCCCGAGAGCTGGTCGGGGGGCTCGGGGCTGGCTGGTTCCTGTCTTGTCTCGGGGCGCCTCTGCCCAGCATGTCGGGTAAGGTCCAGTCTCCCTTCTTCGTTCCTCTGGCATTCGACATCGTGGGGGTGGGGTATCACAAAGACCCACGCGGTATGGCGAGGAAGGGGCCAGGGTCTGTACAGCAATCTTTCGTAGGGCGGCAACCCTCCCAACTCGTGGGGCCTCTGGATTCCGGAGCGCCGATTCAAACTAGAGCTCCGTTGGGCGCTTCCAATTGCCGGGCGCGTTGGTTGCTCCACAAGGCCGGTGTGAGCGGTTCGCCCACGTCCAATATGGCAATCTACTTCGTCCTCGAGGACCAGCGTTATTATGGCGCAGTCCTGTCCTCTGGGCTATATGTGTGGTGCTCCACCTCGGCCGGAGTCGAGGCCGAGACCCCCCACCACAGAGAGAGGCGCCACAGGACGGCTCCCCCTCCGGCCGTCGCTCAGCACCACGGTCTCCGCCCTTGTCTGGGCCGCGTCCGTGGACAGCCACTTCTCCCAGGGCTCTCTGCAATTATCCGTCGTCCACCCGAGCCAGCCAAAGTACCATGTGGGGAAGGCGAGGGGCGGGGGGCTCCCCCAGTCCACGACCCGGCGTCCGGGCCCGTTCGATTGCAACTTGTTCCAAGGCCGGCCAAGTAGACTGCTCAGCCGTAGGGACCGGGGAAGGATCAGGTCCCGCAGGCAGCGGGGGTGTTTCGGAGCGTTCGGTAGTCCGGAGTCACCCGGCAGGGGTGTAGGGTGGGGCTCGGGGCTGGGCCATACAGCACAGGCCTCACGGCCTACCTGATCCCCGGGCTTGCGTAGCTGCTTCCTGCCGGCTCCGCCCCTCTGCTCTCCGCTAATTCGGCCTCGCGCCGCAGGGGATGGCCGCGTCAAGGCTACGCCGGGGTCTCGCTGTCGTAGCTCCCGCAAGCCGCCGGACCTCTCCGTGCTTCAAGGCCTCCTCTCCGGTCCTCCAGAGGCCTGCGCTCGATGGTTCCCCGGCCTCTCGGCGACTTCTTAGACTGCTCTCGCCGTGGGCCGGCTCCCTTGCAGCACCGCCGCCGCAGCAAGGAAATTGGGGGTTGCTCCACAACACCGTGGGGTGCACTGGACGTGTTTCCCGCTCGATCCGGGGGAGATCAGCGGCGTAAGACGGTGCAGGGTTTCCAGGGGCTCGGGAGCTCACGGCAAGAGCGTCCTCTCAGCCCGCCATCTTGGCCACGCCCCCCAGCAACATCTTTTAGAGCCTACAAAAAAGAAAAAGGATCCAGGACTAGTATTCATTACAAAGTATTCAGTCCTAAATGACAGGATCAGACAGGCGGTATGTGCAAGTTGGCATATACTTAATGTGAATACGCCTAAAGAAAACCAACTAGATAGACCTATGTTTGCGTACAAACGTAAGAAATCATTGAAAGATCACATTGTTAGATCCCGTATGACCCAGAACATAGTCAGTACACAACGGGATCTAAACAAAATGCAACCAGTCCAAGGGACTTACAAATGTGCTAACTGCAAATCATATAACTCAGTAATACAAGGCCCTAATCTGCAATTTAACAACCAGGTTATAAGTCCACAAGATTTAAATAATTGCAGAACCACCAATGTTGTGTATTTAGTAATTTGTCCATGCAATAAAGGATACGTAGGACAGACAGGAAGAGCCATGAATGTGAGGTTGACCGAACATCGGTAAGCCATCAGAACACATAAAATGGCAGCACCAATGGTTAATCACTATGTGGAGAACAATCACGCACCTGAAGACATGAAATGGTATATCCTGGAAAGGATCATCAAAAAAACAGGAATGGATTCAGACAAGATAAGAAAGATGTGTGAGGTATATTGGATTTTTATTTTGGAAACAGCAAAAAAGGGATTAAATATGGAAATACTGTGGGAACAGGTGATCAATTGATAGTCTCAAGCCCACCAATAATCCCCTCTATAACCTTCTTCACAATTGGATATGAGATAATAATACAAAGGGAGATAACAGTTACTGAACAACAGAGATAATTGGTTAATTCTTCATATAACCATATTACATGTAGAAACATGGTTTATAAGTATTAGAGTTGCACCTAAAAAATATAATTCTCTGTTCAAATCTCCTAACAAACGTATTGAATTTATACCAGTATTATCAGGACTCGATTATAATCAACTATACTACTGATTAATATAGTATATATTTAAAACCAGTGGATTCCATCGGATATTATTAGGATGAAGTAATTTGGATGATTCACTCACTAGAACCTATAGATACAATAGAGTAAAGGTAACCTATAGATACAATAGAGTAAAGGTAAAGGCACTATAATGATGACAGATCCATTACAAGATGGAGACATCGTTAGACATAGAAGCCATTAGAGCTATTTATAAGATTTAGTCGAAAACACAACCCGCGAGGTGGAGATGAATTGAAAGCATTCTTTTTGGAATAAATAGATCCTAATTCTGCAACAAAAATTAGATTCAGCTAGCAACCGCAAGAAAATTTACACCATATGGGATAATTATTATCAGTCATAAGAGCATTACTTTTGCTAATTAAAACTATCTGTAGGGTGAAATAAATACATCCAACTGTACCCCCTGTATTTAATTGACACCTTTATAAGATGGCGCCCAATATGGAATATACGAACCAAGGGCTTCGCTTTTGACTCGTAACGTTAGCCCCAATTATCGCGAGACCACGCAGTTAATGGCGCGAATTGAGTAGAGTTAAATGTCTCGCTCTCCATACGTACCAACACTGACAGAATCATTCCGTGGTGTGGGGTCACGTCGGTGAGATCGAAAATACAAGTAAGTGAAGAAATAGCAGCCTCGCCGTGATATATTGTTGTAGCATGGGGTTGGGTACCATAATATGGTATAACTTATAGGTAGACTTTATAATTGACACCGTCACCGATTTCTATATTTATGGTGGACCAGGTACACAACTGCGATATATCTCCCTACTAATGCGGTATGCCGATTATAATGACTGGCAATAAGCGGACATCAGAAATGTATTTTTGAAAACCCATGCCTCCCCCTTGTTTATGTGAAATATAGTATCGCGATAAAAAATAAATACGATATGCCCAATTTAATTATAACCACAGATGGGCGTAGCGGGCTTTTCAAATACAAGCGCGCATTTGTATTAGCCACCTATATTAAAGCGCGTAAAAATATTATAACCCCTCTTATAGGGACATGTACAACTGGATAAGAATACTGACATCATCGATATCATTAAGCCTACATGGTGGTGTCGTTACCCTAAACGTTTTAACAACATAGAGGAATTAGAACAACCAACAATGGTATTATTATCGGTTAGAGTGAATAACCTTAGAACATTTTTACATCTTGGTAAATATCGTTACTGTCTCTTACCCTCAGAGTTCACTAAGCTCCCATGTGAAGAGTCGTACAGTTGGGAGTATTTATACCTTCCGTGATCATTGACATATGGACCAAACAATTAAAAACAGGTACCAATTTTGTCAGAATTATTCGGACAATATACTTTGTAATTAAAACTAAACAACTTTTAAGACATACCCTTTACTATACCACTTGGTCCACTTTGTCTTGACATGTATAGAATGAATCAACTTGGCAGAGGAAGTACTATCCAGTCGTCGATTACCCTTTAATTCCAAGGAAACAGGCAAATAACACCAACACAAAACGTGTCTGGGACATGGAATTAAGATTGAAATCCTAATAAAATAGGTATGTAGTCCATTGTAAGATGATCTGGCACAGTGATTGTTCAAAATATAATGGCAGGACAAATGGTTTCACTATCTTTCTTCTTTAAATTAAGGTATAACTGAGTTAAAGAGTGAAGAAGTTATCAGTGCGCTTGAACTTAAACCGACCACTATAGAAATACCCACATGACCCGAATATCAGTATATAAATTCAGGTAACTAAATACAGACTACCAATGTAATTCAATAATCAGTGTCTCTAACTAGAAAGCGAAAAAAGTAAAATAGAAATTAGACTCTGCAAGCAATTATTGTCAGGAAATTTTATTTTTTTAAATCCCATAACCCTTGCGTTGATACAGGCAGCAAATTATTTGTAGGCTAACTAATTTTCTCAATGGAATCTGTGTAGATGCCAGTTGCCAGTAGTTATGGCCTAGATATCCACATAGAACCATGGCACAAGTATCATCCGGATAAATAAATAAATAAATACACATACAGGTAAAAGAGAGTTCTCATTCCTGAAACCCAGTCAAGGGCTAGTCAGTGATGAGCAATGCAGTAGAAATAATGAAGCACACCTTTTATTGTGATAAAAATAAATTTCTAATTTTTTTAAGAAAATGCAATGTAATGTGTAGAAATTGTATAAAAATGTATATAGGATAGAAATGTATATATGAATTGTAGATATTAGCAAATATAATGTTAGGAGTTTAGTACTGTGAAAAAATGGACATTGAAAATTAATTATCTTGTGTTGCAAGCACATAAGGCCGTATCAGTAATGGTGCTCCCTATCCTGTATTCAAGTTGTCCCAAATGTAAAATTAGTAATTGTATAAACAAATCGTTGTCACTTAATAGTAAGTAATGTATGTATCTTCTTGTTCCTTAGTTATTATATTACTTACATACAGAACTCCTGAGGAAGGCTGTCGCCGAAACGCGTTGAGATTGGACATAATCAATTCTGTATATTATCAATAGGACTGTAATTTAGCATTTGTATTCATTCATGCTGATTTGTTGTATATATACTATGATATGAAAATTGAATCATGTGATACAAAAGTACTTATAAAGTGATCAAATCAATATCAAATACGATGTAAAAAAAGTTTTAAAGAAAAAATGAGAAAAGATACCTATAAAGAAAGAATTTAATTAAAAAGAAAATAATTTTCTAACAATTTATATTGTCTTCACAATATATTATTGAGTGACAAACAGTTTGTTGGTCTTGTTTTCATCCATATGCACAAAACCCGGTGCTGTTTTCGTCATTTCAAAAAACAGAGAACAGAATGACACCAGGAAAAAGTGGGGATAACCATGAAAGCAGATCCTACTTTCCTACAGAGTCCACGACACCCAATACGCTATGTTTATTGCAATACAACATGGCGGTGGTGTTGTTCGTGTAAGCTTGAACCAGTCTGCCTTTGACGGATGAAAGGAAGGCCTTTAATATCAAGCAGATCACTCTCAGCTCCAGAAAATTGATATGAGTCTTAGATTCCACCAACTACCAGAATCCTGTGATCGGAGGGCCCCCCAAACTCAGAAGCGATGCATCGGTCACCACTGTCAGCTCTGTGTGGAGAAGGTAGAGGATCTGCTGCTGACCCAATCTCAGTTCAACAGCCACCAATACAGGTCTTTTCGCTTTCAAATCTTTTTTTATTGAAATACAAGTTAAAACAATACAACAACCAGCACACAAAGAAAAGGGAGAAGGAAAGAAAAAGGAGACCAAGAAGGAAAGGTAAGAAATAGAGAAAAGGAAAAAGGAGGGGGATGGGAAGGGTAAGGGGAGAAGCAAAACAACAATGTTAAAGAGCACAGCATTAGAGTCACAGGACTATCAATATACTAAACCAGAAATACAAAGGCAGGTCTTTTGAAGTCTCCTTCGATGCCTGAAACAGGACAGTGAGGTTCCCCTGGTGCTTCACACACTGACACTTAAGATCCCACTGTAGAGCCTGCTTGTGGGATCTTAGCAGGAGGCAGGATTCCATAAGGCCTAGTAGCCTCAGAGTCAGTCTCACTTAAATCTAGTATTCAGGCTAAAACATGATTATCATAGCCCAAATATGCTGAACTCTCTGCTCCAGAGGGTATGCATGGAATCCAGAATAGCCCTGAGGAGGAGTCGGGTGTGACTTCTGCACCTTGATTGTGAACACCAGTGATTACCAAAGATTGGCCCTAATCTTGAGGTGGGTAATGACTGCATAGGATGAGCCCACCTTCAGCAGCCAGTCATCGGGATAGGGGAAGGCTGAAACAAGACCTCCGAAGATAAGATGTAACCACCGCCATTACTTTCGTGGGCACGAGAGGTACTTGTGAGGCTGAAAGGGAGCACTGCAAACTGAAAGTTCTCTTGGCCCACCATGAACCGCAGGGAACGTCTGTGGGCTTGTAGGACAGGGTTATGAAAATAAGCATCCTGTAGGTCCAACCCTACCATCGAGTCTCAAGAGTCCAGGGCAGACAAAACCTATGCTAAGGTGAGGAATTTGAAATTCTGTATCCATAGAAAGGCGTTGAGGGGGTGTAGGTCACGGATAGGAGAAAGTCCTTCATCCTTTTTTGGTAACAGAATGTAGCTGGAATATCAACTACTACTTACTTCTGGCGCAGGTTCCCTCTCGATGGCTCCTTTGGATAAAAAAGCCTGCACTCCCTGGCAGAGCAAGCAGTGGTGGTCTTCCGTCAGCTGATCATGTGATGGGGGCATTGATGGAGGGGCTTCCACGAATGGGAGTGCATAACCTTTCGGCACAATCTGAAGTACCTACTTGTCGGACGTAATAGCAGACCATTGGGGTTGGTGGTGCCTGATCCTTCCACCAATGGGACGACTATGTGGGATGGAGAGTATACCATAGGGACTTAGAGGCTTCAAATGCTAGAGGGGTGGGTGGCAGGACAGCTCGCTGAGCCTTGCTCCAGTATCCTTTATGAGTTCTGGGGCCAGACCACGAAAGGTTGTTGAACCTGCAGGTACAACTGGTACAGAGGATGCCTATAGGTGCCACGGCATACGCAAAAGGACTACGGCTGAGACCGGGCAGACAAGGAAAGCCCAAGAGATCTGGCGGGGACTATGCCCTTCAGCCTTATCCCCAAATAAGCAAGAGCCGTTGAAAGGCCTGTCAATGAGTGAAGTCTGGATATCCCCCGAAAACCCAGTGCACTGCAATCAGACATGGAGACACACTGCCACTGTTGATGCCATGGCCCTGCTCAGGGAGTCAGTTGTGTCCAGCCAGCACCTAATGGTGAACGTTGCTACATCCCAAACATCCGCAAAAGCTTGGTTGAGGATGGTGAGGCCCTCTTTGGGAAGCATGAGAAGCAGTTGTGCTACAGAGTTGCACAAGGTATTGGAATGACGAACCAAGAGGCATGTGGTATTCACCAACGGCAAGGCTAGGCTGGAGGAAGAAAAGGTCCCCTTCTCAAAGGTGTCCAGCCTCTTGAATTCACTGTACAGTGGAGTGGAAGGGAACTTATTTAGGTTGACCGTAGAAGATGAGGACCTCACCACCTGGCTCTCAGAGTAGGGGTGATACCAAAGACTAGGGTTTTAGTAGATAGGAACTGAAGGTGCTCTGCAAATTAACGTAAGCCAGTTGGACATAAGCCTATTGGTTACGGTGCTCACAGGAAAGGGGCGACCCTACTAACCTCTTACTTTGTGGCGGAAAGACCAACCACACACAACAATAGCAACAGTCCTGTGCACACATACAGAATAAAACTACACAGTGTGTGAGTCATTCAAACACATTTAGGACAAGATTAAACGTAGGTTTCCTGGTTTCTTTAATATGTAACCATACAAAAACAGCCAGCAGACACGTGTTTCGTCATAGAAACAGTGATCTCAGACTCTTCAGTATATTATAGCAAGGGGGTTAACCCAGACATTGTCACTGGGACCTGGGTAGTTACAGTACTGAGAGAAAGGGGTCCCAGTTTGAAATTCGCAATAAACACACAGTAAAAATTAGGGATACAATAAATGAATCTACACTGTTTTAATTCACAATGCAGATGTTAGTTAGATGTAGTATCTGGTAATACACAAACAAAAGGTTGTAAGGTGCCTCAAGGGGAAAGGGGAAGTGATAAGGTGAGGATAGTGTGAGTAGGGAGTCGTGACAATAAAATCAAATCAACCAAATATCGTAAATGCCTTAGAATGTCATTTTCAATTTACACAAACAAAAGACCAAAGGTTCAATGCATCACTCGGCAAAAATCATGCTACACATAGTACACTAATATTGTAGTTCTGGCGTGAAGCTGATAAGCAAAGAGCAATTGTCGACGTTTCGACCCTCAAATGGTTGCAGGAATTAGTGGTACCCTTGCTGTGGGGTCTTCATCAGGAAGGGGTGCGGGGCAGGCAACCACATCACTTTCATTGATGCTTGTCTTCTAATTAATAGACGGAGTACCTCATCTGTTGAAATCTTCAATTTGTTAGGACGTGCGTGAGCGGTAGAGTCGAATCAGAGCCCGGGGACGGTGGACACGTGAATCAAAATCCGAAGGTCGACTGAAGCTGTTCAGATCCCTGTTGACTCATAATAATGGAACGCAACTTGGCAGCATCGATAGCCGAGTTAAACTTGCGTCTAGTCTGCTCGTATCCATTGCAGATAGTTATGGCTCTTTCCATGAGCAGTTTGGTTTGGATGGGAACGTGTTTTTGTCTGCCTGTCCTGGGGTGTGGGAGTTGGGGGAAGTTTGAGGATTGATGGGTGAGGGTCAGACATGTCGTTGGGGGGAGGGGGGGGATGCTGTGTTGTGTTCCCTCGATGTCCACACCTTGATCACGGTGAGCGAGTATTTGGCCAGGACAACCTCTGATCATAACCCCCTCTTGGTGGCCCTGAACTGGGTTCGACTCCGAACGGTGATTCCTACCTGGCGTCTCCGGCCGGAGGTCTTGGAGGACCAGATCTTCTGTATACCATAGGTACTGCTATAGAGGATTACTTCCATTATAACGTGGGCACCTCTTCCAGTCTGCATAACAAATGGGATACATTTAAGGCAGTGATACGCGGCCGATGTAATGGGGAAACTGTGGGAGTTCGAGGGACTCTGTTGACTGAGGTACAGCAGGCAGAAAAGCGGCTTCGAGAGAAAGAAAGGGAGAGGCCAGGACAAGAAGGGCTCCTGAGGGTAAAGGAGGAGTTGGCAACGCAAGTAGAGAGGTTGAGATGCTATGATTACATGGCTTACATGGTGAGGGCACACACGGAGTTAGATAAGTCTGGTGCGCTCTTTAGCTTGGCTGGCGAATCCTGCGCACAGGGGCACACCAATTCTCGAGCTGAGTGGGGAGGGGTTGATGGTACACTACGGTCAGCATGCCATTAACATGCAGTTCCTAGAATACCACTCCACCCTTTATTGTAGCAAACTAGACCATGGGGAACTAGAAGGAGGGCATTTCTTTGAGGTAGAGATCCCGCAAGTTGACGCCGAAGAGGCCGAGAGCCTGGGCCGACCGATAGAACTGGGTGAGGTCCGGCGAGCTCTCAAGCATATGGCCAAGAACAAAACCCCAGGTACTGATGGGTTCCCGGAGTTCTACGTCACCTATGTAGATGTTGTAGATGTGCTAGCTCGGCAGTTGGTCTCCCTCTACAATCGCTCAAAACAGGTGGGCTACTTACCTGCCTCGACGAGAGAGGCAGTGATTGTGCCGCTCCTTAAACCAGGTAAGCCGGAGTGGGATCGAACAGCGTATCGCCCCCTGGCAATGTTAAACATCGACTACAAGATCCTGAGTGGTATCTTGGCAAATCACCTGATGAGGCATATGACCACCCTGGTGCATGGGGACCAGTCTGGTTTCATCCCTACCCGGAACACGGCCATGAACATTCGGAGGCTATGTCAACTGATGCATGAGGCGGCAGGGGAGGGTGAGGCGCGTGTGCTATCTATAGACATTGAAAAAGCCTTTGATAGCCTAGAGTGCCCGTATCTTTTTCGGGTGATGAAGGCCTTTGGTCTAGGAGAGGGGTTTGTGGCCTGGACGAGGCTCCTCTACTCTTGCTCGACGGCCAGAGTTCAGATGGGGGGGTGTGGGGGGGGGGGCAATATCGGCTGCTTGTGATGTGGGCAGGGGAACGAGACAGGGTTGCCCGCTGTCTCCTCCCCTGTTCGTCCCGGCAATGGAGCCGTTAGCGGTTCATGCATGGACAGGGAGACATTACAGGGGTCTGGAGGGGATGGGACAGAGGCACTATATCGCCTTATATGCCGACGACCTGCTGATGTTCCCTGCCTATGCCACTGATGACTTACATGGAGCTCAGGTATTACTGGAGAACCTAGGGCGAGTGGCGGGACTTAAGATTAATTGGGCCAAGACCTGTCTGTTTCCGATGCACGGGGGCGAGGTGATCCTCCTGAGGGGATTGAGGTACAATGGGAAAGCAGTTGTTTGCCCTAGCTGGGGGTCCGAATTTACCATGAGGCTACTGACTTATTTGAGGGTAACATAGGGCGGGCCCTGCGGACCACCTACAGTAACTTCGCTGCCTCCGTCGGTTGCGGGCCCAGTGGCACTACTAAAAATGATAACCCTACCCCGCTTGCTGTATTATTTTGTCACGTTGCCACTCTGGGTGCCTGAGAAATGCTTTGCCCAGCTCAATTCCATGGTCTCGAGTTTCCTATGGGGATCAGGGAGACGGAGAGTGGCGCTGCCTACTATGATGCACCCACGACAAGAAGGGGGCCTTGCAGCACCTGATTTTGAGGCTTACTACCACGCGGCTCAGTTCCGATGGCTCACACAACGGTTGGCGGGTAAACTGGGGGTCGAGGTCGATCGGAGAGGCAGGGACCTGGATCTTCACCACTTGATTAGGATTTTGTTGCAGCTCCAGATGCGTGAAAGGGAGGCACCCAGAGAGTTTGGGGTGTTGCGGCAATGAAGGTATAGGGCTCTGAGACGCAATAAAGAAGGTCCGGCATATGCACCTGAGATCCCGTTGTGGGTTTGCGGAAAGTTGCCACACGAAGGGGACTGGCAACGTCTACATGAATGGGAGGAGTTGGGGATCTCATCCATTGGGGATCTCTACGAAGATGGTACCCTTCTGCCATTCCAAGACCTCGTGGAACAACACAAACTGCCTTCCCAGGATTTTCTTCTGCATGTGGGGGTGACGACGGCTGTGCGCAAGCACTGGAAAAAGGGCTATTGGAGTCACAGGTCTTTCCCCCTTGCCAGTATGTGGTCACCTCCGGGGGTCGGATCAAGGCGGTTACGTATTTATATCGGAGATTGACACAGGGCTTGAGGGCTCCTCTTGCGGGATTGCGCATTAAATGGGAGGCTGATTTGGGAGTGCCTATAGAAGAGAAGCCCTGGAAGATGTTAATGGAACGGGCATGGAAGTGCCCCCGCAACGCCAGATTTCAAATCATCCAATTCTATGTGTTTCATCGTGTGTACCTCACTCCTCACAAAATTAACGAGTTTTTTGGCTCCCGCACTGCCTGTCCGAGATGCAGACTGGAGGATGCGGCGTACTTGCATATGCCCTCAGGATGCCCATTGCTCCAGGGGTGTTGGGGAGAGGTCCTGGCTAAATTGACAGAGGTGACGGATTGGGAGCTGCGGAATACTCCAGGGGTGTGCTTACTGCATTGGTTCCCCCACACTGCCTGCGACAAAACCACCAGTAAATTCCTAGATTTGGGGTTAGTCCTGGCCAAACGCGAAATCACTAGTCATTGGAAGGCGGTCACAGCACCTAGTGTTGCATGCTGGTTACGGGACTTTATAAAGTGGGCAGACTGCGAGGGTTCCTCCGACTCCAGCTAGATCAGAGGACTGATAACGTCAAAATTTGGAACACGGCGAGAGCTTGGGTGGCGATGGTGGACCTGCTTAAAAAAACAGCTGACGATGAGGACTGATCAGTTAGGCTTTGAAGGTCCTCCTTGCAACATGAGACCACAACCACAGATCACAGGATGAGTGGGTGATTGGGGGGGGGGGGAGGGGCCGCTGCCATGGGTGCATCATCCGGGGTGCGACATGGAACACTGGCATAAGGAATCTGTCGGAGAGTGCGACATGCATACTGTGCAACTAGGTGCTGTTGGGGAAGCGACTTGTCTGAGGGGAGGAGGGAGGTGGGGTTATGGGGGGTCAAGGGTGGGGGGATGGTTGAGGTAGGGGGGGTTGAGTTCCTTGTTATCTAAATTGCTGCATAGCTGTGGGCAAGGCCCGCATACGTAAGGGGGGCGCAGGACTCTGCTTCTTGGGACCACGTTGCTTGCAGGAACGAATATGATCTTTACATTAAGAGGGACCAATCTGCTAACAATGAAGGATAGGGTGTCCCAGACAAACTATCGGGTTGTGAGGCCTTGCCATGCTGTGGTTACAAGATGTCTATTCAATTCTGTTGTTATAATGTCTTATCTAAGCCGATGTGTATGACGCGCTTGAGAGGGTTTTGAAAACGCAATAAAGTTTGTTTAAAAAAAAAAAAATACCCTGGCAATAGAATAAGTGATGCTCATTCAACTAATACTGTTCCTAAAAAGCTGTTTTAGCATAGAAGTTTACTGGCATTTTTCACCAGATACCAATTTTAAACCGGGCACAATGACAGGGAGCACAATCCCTTACTGACAAATTATTTCCACATCTACCTCATCAGCAGCCCCCCCCCCTCAAAATAGGAGTAAAAGATATGTATGTAAAACCCATGTGAACAAGGTTAATTTTCCAAAGCAAATTCAGTGACCTGACCGAAGCAAATCAAGTGGCATCTCACATCCTGATACCCAACAGCTCAAAGCATTCTTGAGGTGCAAATGAAAATCGATTGCTGGGCTACTTTTAGACAAATCTTTTTAGCTGTCCTACTACGATTATATCATCATTTGTTAGGATACATTCCTACAATGGTTTCTGAACCATTTGTAACAGTTTAAGTTCAGCCTACCAGAGCACAAGCACACAACATTGTATGACAGGCATATAATCAGCATCTAAAAAGAACTGCCCACACATCATTAACAGTGCGAGACAGCTACTCAAGCTGAATGGCAAAATGTCCTCTGCTACACATATCCATACACTACCCACTCAGGTCTTGGGTAATACAAACCATGGCTAAACAATGAATAGAATGTATTGATTGTCTGCACTCAAAACCAATGACAAAAGAACACATTTGACTCTAAGCAAAGAATCCCAAATCCATAAAGGATTCTAAGATTCAAAAGTACTACTGGAGCACAGAAATAGTCAAAATGTGCTGGCTGTAGTGAGATGTGCCAAGGGACCCATTCGGGGATCAGGGGTTTGACTCAAACGGAGTGGTGATTTTGGGAGATCGCTCATGCTGCTCGAGTGCAAAGCACAGTGCAAAAACCTATTCCCCACAGGGGATTTAAACAAGGATAGATGTTCTGGCAAGTGCAGAACGGCTGATATGGCGAAAACTAGGTCTTTAAGGTTCCCAAAGCAGAGCCCTGCTGTGCAAGAGAAAAGATAAAGAGAAGGGCCTGAGAGATCAGAGCAGACAGAGGGTCAGACTGTTTCTCTGCACCTCATGCCACAAACTTCTGCCAGTATCAGGCGCAGACAGTCTTGGTAGAGGGACACGTTGTTGC
The DNA here is from genome assembly GCF_964263255.1 of Lissotriton vulgaris. Lineage (NCBI taxonomy): Eukaryota > Metazoa > Chordata > Amphibia > Caudata > Salamandridae > Lissotriton > Lissotriton vulgaris. The sequence continues at coordinate 121,889,214 of NC_141688.1, forward strand.
CAAGATAACATTGCAGACTTTGGGTGGAAGATCGAAAGCTGTCAACTGTCGCTACTCAATATCCGTACATGAAAGTGGAGAGTTGACAGATCTGGGTGGAGAACCCTCCCCGTGACAGAAGCTCCTCTCATTGGGGCAGCCTAATCGAAGGACAGATGGCCATGCACAACAGCTCAGGATACCAAACTCTACAAACCCAGTCCAGAGCCACAAGGATGACTTGGGCCAAGTCGTCCCATATCTTCTTGAGAACTCTGGTTAGAATTGGTATTGGCGGAAAGAGGTACAGGTGGCCTAAACTCCACTTGAGATGAAAAGCGTCTCCAAGCGAGAGCTGCCTTGGAAACTCCAGCATTCAAAACTGCTGAAATTACAAATTTTCTCGGCTTTGGTGAACAGATCTAACAAGGCTCTTACACTACTGAAAGAGAACTAACATCACCTCCGGAAGGAGACACCATTTGTGATCCACTAGGCATCTCAGCTGAAATTTGCCCTGATGTTTTAGCCATGTCCAGAGACGCAGAGCCTCTTGACAAAGAGTCCAAGACCCCACCCCGCCCTGTCTATTGCAGTACACATGCCGGTGGTTTTGTCCGTGAACACATGCACTAGCCTTCCCTTGATAGAGGGCGGAAAGGCTTTTATTGCCAGTCAGATTCCCTGGCGCTCAAGAGGGTTGATATGGAGTCTGGATTCCGCTTGAGACCAGAGGCTCCTTCTCTCCACCTCTCCCAGATCATCGCACTATCCCAGGAGTAATGCACCGGTCACCGCTGTCAGATTTGGTAAGGGAAGGAGAGGAGAGGGGTATGCAGCTGACCCAATTGTGTTCCGTTAACCGCCACTGCAGATCTTTTGCCATTCCTGCCAAGCTCTGGACTATGCAGGAGAGATTCCCCTGCTGCTGCGCCTACTGGAACTTCAGGTTCCATTGCAGAGCCCGCTTATGCCAGCAGGCATGTGTCACAGGGCCATAATGGACCAGCAGCTTAAAAGTCAGTCTTAGCAAAAATTAGGATAGAGGCTGAAACACCGGTATCATAGCCTGAACATCCTGGATTTGACATCCGGACAACAGGCCCGAAACTGCACTGGGTCCAGAACAGCACAAACAAAAGGCAGCGTCTCAGAGGAAGTCAGATGTGACTTCGGCACGTTGACAGTGAACCTCAATGACTGCAGGAGGTCCGCCATAGTCCTTGAGGTGGGAGACAACAGCCTGGGGCGAGCTCCCCTTCTACAGCCTGTCGTTGAGGTAGGAGCAGACTGGCACCCCTGATCTCCACAGAAGAGCTGCAACTACCACCGTCACCTTTGTCAAAACCTGAGGGGCATTGATGAGGCCAAAAGGGAGCATGGCTAACTGAAAGTGATCATGGCCCACTGTGAGCCGCAATTAATGGCTGTGGGAGGGCAGGATGAGAATGTAGAAATATGCGTGCTGCATGACCTACGCTATAATGCAGTCTCCCAGAATCAAGGCCGACCGGACTTAAGGGAGCATCAGCATTTTGAATTTCTTCTTTTTCAGGAAGAAATTTAGAGGGTGCAGGTCTTGGATAGGATGAATACGACAGGCACCGATCCGGATCCATCCATGAATCCAAGGGGATGGAACCGCCTGTGGTAAACCAGTGGGGGCCCCCCCTAAACCCACAGGGCCTAAAGGCGTGCTAGTGGGAATGGGCCGCCCAAATATGAGATGCATGGCATCATAGAACTCAAAGTTGGGTGGGGCTGCTCCAGCTCTCAGAAAGGCACAGAGATAGACCAGGCTCAAATGCAAAGCCAGGCCTTGAATGAAGACGCTCCCTCATCAGATAACATCAATGGGCAGAGTGAAGTCGTAGACCTATTCAACTTCTTATTTTTCTGCCTTTTGTGGGACTTACCCGAAGACTACTTTGAATGTGACTAGGACCTTGGGCTCCGCGACCGATCCTGGGACCTTCCTCTCGACCAGGAATGAGACTGTTGCGGCATCATATGGCAAGGAGCTTGGGGGAGCACTCGCTCAAGTCCCTAGGGTGCATGGTACGGCAGTAAATGCAGGTCTTCGTGTTGTGGTTGCACTTGAGGCACTAGAGGCAGACACAGTGCGGGTCCATCACCGAAAACCGTGGTTGGTGACAGGCATCGCAGGGCTTGAAGCCGGACTTCCTAGTTGACATCCAGTCACACCAGGAGAAGGTTTCAAAAAAGACTAACAAAAAGTAGACAAGGTAGGTCAAAAGAACGTCAGTGCGCTGGGGGGGCGCCTATATAGGCACTGCAGACGTCACTTCCGGCGCAGATGACACCGCGTTGAACAATGCCACTGACCCACATGCAGAAGTACTGCTCACGAAAAATTTCCAGACCCGGTCTGACGCCTGGGGATAATTCTAAGGTAAGAAATCTGTGGCTAGAAGTCTCTGTCAGATTAAGCAAATAATCACAATCCTAGACGTGCCCTGATACAAGCAGAGAATAATGACATGTAAAGGCCTCAAAGCATTAATTAGAAGCTAATTAATACAAGAATGTAAGCTACCAAAAAGCACTAGGCAGTGGCTCCTAGAAAACATTGAAGTCCAAGGGGCGACTAACTTCTTCACAATAGAAAGCACACACAGGACATTGTGTTACACTCCCAGAGCAATCATTATTACAATTTTGTGACAAGGATGTCATCCAGCAGCAAGTCAGATGGGAGGATACTCCTCAGTAGGACAATTTTCTGACTACACAAGGAGAATCAAAGAACATTGCAAATCACTTGGAGTGGTAAAGCAGAAGCTGAAGGCACTTAACGTGCATACTAATGTCATCCAGGCAAATCCCTTAGCATTACAGCTCCTATTAGTGTTGAAATTTCTTGAAATGTGGGATGAAAGTATTCCCTAAGTAACTGGATACAGGACACAGACAACTACTAATTGTGCACAGGGGCATCTGAGGGAACAAAGAAATGAAGTACAGGACAGCAGTCATGTCGAATTGTGGTACAGGATGATGGGATACTGGTAGCCACGACTGAATTACAAACTGAGCACACAGCAGAGACGTCATACAATGGCAAGAGCAGCCTGCCCCAAGATGAATTGGGACAATGGCTTGGGAAATACAAAAACGCTACCAAACAAGGATGCAAATATGCCAAAAAAGTGGGTAGATACCGTAAGAACAAGTTACTTACTTTCGGTAACGATCTATCTGTAAGAAACTTAGGTTAGTTATAGATTCCTTACCTTAGAATTACCCCCATGCGTCAGACTGGATCCGTAAAGTTTTTTCGTCAGCAGTACCTTTATGCGTCGGAAGGTGGTGTCAGTCGGCTCCGCGTCCAACGTTGGCATTGTGTCGCCGGGATGATGTTGCAGTAGCTACTTAGACGCAGCCCTCGCGCACTGATGTCAGTTCTGTACACGACTTTCTGCGTCAGAAACGCAGAGCCAAGCAAGACACAGACCACTGGTGCACAAAACTAGGGCCCTGAAAGGATATCCTTAACCCTAGAAATCAGTTCGCAGAACGGAGAGAATGGGTGAGGCGGTAAGGAATCTATAACTAACCTATGTTTCTTACAGATATATTGTTACTGATGGTAAGTTACTTGTTCATCTAAAAGAAACAGTTCGTTATAGATTCCTTACCTTAGAATAGATACCCCAGCAATACTAACTCCCGGAGGTGGGTCTGCGAACCAAGTTCACCCAGAAAGTCCTGGAGAATAGAACGGCCAAAGAAGCCATCTCTCCGGACTTGGTGGTCGAGGCAGTATTGTCTTGTAAACATGTGCAGCGATGCCCACGTAGCTCTTTCACAGATGTCATTTAGAGGAACTCCTCATCCCTAAGCAGTAGTGGCTGCCGTCGCCCTGGTGGAATGGGCGAGCAGCCCCACTGGAGACTAGAGAATAGCAGGCTTTGATAGTCCGCTTGTGTACGGCCCGACCTTTCTTGGCGCCCACGTAGCCAACAAAGAGCTGGTCATCCACCAAACAGAACGGTTTGCTGTGATCCAAATAAAAAGAAAGCGCACGGTTTGAGTCCAGACGGTGGAGCCTCTCTTCCTCTTTCGAAGGATACGGAGGCAGAAAGAAGGTGGGCAAAGTGATGGTTTGCGTAATGTGAAAGGAGGTGACAACCTTGGGAAGGAAGGATGGACGAGTCCTGAGGACAACTTTGTCTGGATGTACAGACAGAAAAGGAGGCTTGGATGAAAGGGCCTGGAGCTCACTCACTCTTCTGGCAGATGTGATGGCTACAAGAAATGCAGGCTTAGGAGTTAAAAGCATCAAAGGACAGTTGTGAAGCGGCTCAAATGGAGCGCGCATTAAATAGGTCAAAACCAGATTCAAGTGCCACTGAGGAATAACGAAGAGAATAGGAGGAAAGAGATGAGTTATGCTTTTCATAAAACGATTTACAACCGGGGACTTGAAGAGAAAAGGCTTATCAGGAAGCCAAAGAAAGGCAGAAATGGCCGAAAGATAGCCCTTGATAGTGCCCAGAGCAGAGGCCTGCTGGGTCAAAGAGAGAAGGAACAAGAGAAACTCAGAAAGAGGGGCAGAAAGGGTATCTAAGGCCTTTGCTGTGCACCATGCCACAAATTTATTCCACCTGCAGGCGTATACCGTTTCAGTGGAGGGACGCCTGGCTGCCAAGATTATTTATTTATTTAGGCCATTTGTAGAGCGCAACAAATACCTGTGGGTGTATCGGCGCTGAGGACGTAGTTGGGTAAGAGGCCGCGGGTTATTTATTGAGTGAATAACAAAGTCTTTAGTAGCTTCCTGAATGAGAGCAGCGTAGGGGATGATTTGATTTGTGAGGGGAGGGAATTCCATAGTTTGGCCGTGGCTACGGTGAATCTTTTGTCTCCCCAGGAAACCTTGTGGGTGCCGGGGACCGTCAGGAGATTGGCCGAGGAGGACCGTAGAGTTCTGCAAGGTGTGTGCATGGACAAGGCTCTCCTTAGATAGAAGGGACCTGATTGATGGATTGCTTTATAGGCTATGCAAAGTGCCTTGAATTTAATACGGTTAGGGATTGTGAGCCAATGTAACTTTTTCACCTCTGCTGAGATGGGTTGGTGCTTGGGAGTGCCTGTGATGATCCTGGCGGCAGCGTTTTGTATCAGCTGTAATTTGCTGATTACCTTTTTCTACGCGTTCAGGAGTAGTCCGTTGCAATACTCTATTTTTGTCATTACCAGGGAGCTTATCAGGGTTTTTCCTGTGTTGGGGGAAGGAATGGAAGTAGTTTTTTGATTACTCTTAGTGTATAGAAGGCTGAGGAGGTGATGGCATTTGCGTGAGCTAAGAAGGAGAGTTTGTTATCGACGGTGACACTGAGGTTTCTTATTTTCTGAACTAGAGGTGGGGGGGGGGGGGGGGGCGCTAGTCAAATGACATCAACTGCGCCACTCTATCTCCACGTAAGGAGGTGGAGGCTGGACAGGTTCGGGTGGAGGACTGTCGTCATCTGCTGCGACAGGAGATCTTCCCGAAGAGGCAGTCGGATCAGAGGATTGATGGCCATGTTGAGTAGCTCGGAATACCAGACTCTTCGTTCCCAACCGGAGCCACCAGAATGACTTCGCTCTTGATCTTCAGCACTCTGGGCAGAGTGGTATAGTCGGAAAGGCATACAACAGACCGCAACTCCACTTGCGACGAAAAGCGTCGCCTAGCGAGTGCCGCCTTGGAAATTCCAACAAGCAGAATTGCTGATATTGCGTGATCTCTTCGGTGCCGAATAGATCTAACCAAGCCTCGCCCCACTGAAAGAGACCGTGCACCACCTCCGAGTGAAGACACCATTCGTGATCCATCATGCACCTGCGGCTGAGTTTGTCCGCCCTGGCATTCAGGAAACCTGCCATGTGTTGAACTACCAGGGATATGCCCTGATGTTCCAGTCATGACCAGAGGTGAAAGGCCTCCTGACATAGGGTCCACGACACCACCCCGCCCTAGTTGTTGCAGTGCCACATGGCGGTGGTGTTGGCCGTGAACACCTGCACTACTCTTACCCAGAAAGAGGGAAGGAATGCCTTCAATGCAAGACGGATCGCCCGGAACTCCAGAAGGTTAATGTGGAGCGCTGACTCCACCCGAGACCAGAGGCTCAGATCTCCGCCTCTTCCATGTAACCACTGATCGGCGCAGATGAGCTGCGACCACCGCCATCATCTTCGTGAACACCCGAGGGGTGCTGGTAAGGCCAAAGGGGAGCATAGTAAACTGAAAGTGCTCGAGGCCTACCGTGAACCGCATGTAACGCCAGTGGGCCGCCAGGACGTGGGTGTGAAAATAAGCATCCTGCAAATTTAACGCTACCAACCAGTCTCCAGGGTCGAGGGTAGACAAGACCTGAGCGAGCATCAATATTTTTAACTTCTCCTTCCAGGGGAAGCGGTTGACATTCCTGAGATCCAAGATAGGACGCAGGCCTTTATCCTTCGTGGGCACCAGAAAGTAGTGGGAATAGCAACCATGACCTACTTCTGTGACAGGAACGCGCTTGATGGACTCCTTGGCGAAGAGGGCCGAAACTTCCTGTTGGAGAAGGGCCAGGTGATCCTCCGACATGCGATGGTACTGAGGTGGCATGGAAGGAGGGGTAGCCTTGAAGGGGAGGGAGAAGCCCTTCGGACTATCTGCAGAATCTGCCTGTCCGACGTGATGGTGCGCCAGTGGGGAAGTTGATGGCAGATCCTGCTGCCCACTGGCGTTTGGTGGCCCTGGAAGGTCGGACTAAGAGGGTTTGGAGGCTGAAGCAGAGGGGCCTGTGGTGGACTGGCCTGCTCGTTGGTCCCCAGAACCATAACAGTGGTTTCCACGTCCCAGGTCGTGCTGGGGCTGAACAGCCTGCACCGGCTTGTGGCTCTGGGAGGGACATAGTGGGGCACCCCTTCCGCAGCCATGAAAGGGGCGAAAGGCAGACTCCTCAGGGTGGGTGGTGGAGAGGCCCAAGGACCTGGCTGTAGCTTGGGAGTCCTTAAAGCGCCGAAAAGGTGACGGCCATTAAGGGGCATGTGGAACAATAGAAACGGGGATTGAGGCAAAAAGAGATTCCACCTATCCTTAGTGAGATAATTCCTATATGGACGTACAAGGTGCTAAGGACCAGAGATCCAATGCCCCTAAATCTCCCAAGATACAAAGAATCTCACATTATCATAAGCCACATGAAGGTCCAACACACTTAAGTTCAATTCAAATTTTTACACAAGTAATAGATCATATTCTAACATGTGTAGATCATATTTCAAAAAAACAACAGAATCAGTAATTCAGCAGAGTTGTTCCTTTAATAACTTCTTTTATTCAGCATGAAACAAAGACCGTAGCTAACGCGTTTTGTCCTCTCGGACTTCTTCAGAGCAAAAAACACATTGTCTGCAAATCTTGACTGTATTCCTTCACTTAAAAGATTTTCTTTTTTTTCAATCAGTATGTGCTTTAATCTTGTATATCTTGAGAGTTATAGTGTGTTAGTTTATCCTCTTTACCTTTAAAAGCTATTTCTGTAGGTAGTCTCCAATGTTCTTTTTCATTTTGGTAGTGGCACTCTTTTATAATCATGGGCGCTGTTACGACTGGTCGGGCTTCTGCTAAATCAACTAAACAGAAGAAGCCTGATCAGTCGGCCAGTCGTAATAGCGCCTGCGATTATAAAAGGGTGCCAATTGCCAAAATTGAAAAGAACAGTGGCGACTACCTACAGAAATTGCTTTTAAGGATTCACAATCCATCAACCACCAAAAACTTATAACAAGTGGAAAAAGCTTTTAAATTAAAGGTCACATCCATTTGAGAGGAAATCTTTTACCCTTGAGACTGAGGTTAAATACATGAGTATCATTCAGGAGAGCCAACATTAGACAAGAAGCATGAAATTAATCAAATGCTAATCTTGGACATTCATATGAAAGATGATTGTTGTCATTAACTAAAGTCCTGAAGAAGGTGGTACATCAATGTATTTCCACCGAAACGCTGCGTCAACAACTACATGCTGCATATCATTCTTAAATTTTATGTGATATCTGTGTAAAAAATATGTGTTTATTGCATTTTACTTATTTGCACATTGTGTGTAAAAAGTAATAAGTTAACTTCAAAGAAAACTGATTGTTTTAACAAAAGGTGTTTTTCCTATAACACTGTATGAATAACACGAAAGGGATATAGATCACACGCATAGAGAAAATTAATAGAATGATTTTTTTAATATTGTAACTGTTTTGTATACGTACATTGGATTAGTACAATAAATATCAAACATTTTTACATATATTTGGGTTCAGTGTTATGAGGTCAGAGAATTTGTGAGTTTTTAATTGATGTATGAATGTATGGATAAGGTTTAGAAACTGGTATGTGGGAGTAATTATAAATAGGCCAACTGCTTACAAATCTCCTTGTAGACTGTAAATCATTCCTTAAACGAATTACAATAACAGCTGGAGTAATATGGGTGTTTTACAGAGACAAGGTCACCCATATAGTGGTCAGGAATCTTGGGCACAAAATGTTTTAAAGAAAACGGGCCCTAACAGAAAAAACACTTGCCAAAATTCATATGTATAGAGGTGTAATGAGGTCTCTATTTTGACTATCCAACTGGGCGTCATCATTTGATGCGAAAGTAAAAGGAAACATACAAGCAGGGACAAATATATCAGTAGAACAGAAAAAGGCTCAGGCTATACAAGAAGGTGTGGCCAGAAAAATTTACAGTGATTAGGCAAACAAAAAATATACATTAGGGCACGCTGGTACAAATTAGTACAAAGTATACATTTATGTCAGAGTGCAAGACGTCGACGACGTTTCGATCCCTCTAACTTAATGCTGGGATAAACCCTCTTCAGGACAAGACAAATTGGTGCCTGAGGCAATTGCCTGTTGAATAAGGTTCTGAAAGGGGGAAGTAGGGAGATGTGAAAAGGGGGAGAAAGGAGGTTAACAATAGAGGAATTATCACCTTGGCTGCTTAAGATATTCCCCTGCTGTGCTGGACCATAATAGAAATGGGTGTGGTCATGACGAGCTCAGCTCGTCATGAGCACAAGAGCACTGTGCCTCATGACGAGCTGAGCTCGTCATGAGCACCGAAGGGGTTAAAGTGCTTTAGACCTAATAATTATGCGTAAAAGGTGAGGCATGCTGCAGTTATTTGGATAAGAACTGTGTTCATTAGAGTGGACCCATCTGGGCGTGCAACGGCTTGAGGGGGAAGTCAACAAGAGTCCATGCTAGGCCTGGGCGATAAATTCCGTTCCGTTCGCGGAATTTATGTAATTTTGCGTTCCGCTGAGAATACGAAATTGCCCAAAATTCTACGTTCCGCGACTTCGCAAAATGTTTTGCTTGTTCGCGTTCTCAAATGCATGTTCGCGAGATATTTCCCCCTGAGCACCGAGCAGCGATTGCGAACAGTAAAAAAGTATCGCGAACAAGCAATTCCGCGTGTTCGCGAATTTTTTTTACCGTTTTGCGGAGATTTACGTAACGCAATTACGCAAATTTCGCCCACCCCTTGTACATGCACTATTGCGAAATACTGGTGGTGAAGGTGACAGTGAACTTCATATGATAGTGAAATACCTGGGACTCAACTCGGATCAGAGTCTGAGAGGGATTCTTGGTACAGGTAATTGTATGATTTACTGTTGTACAGGCAGATGAGGAGGCGCTGTGAAGGCAAGTGGGATCTATTTAATAACGGGCAAATTAAGTGTGAAATTGGGATCATCGTGAGTGGCAACCTGGGAGCAACCCACGGAGATGAGGAATGTTTGAAGTCCGATTCAATGAACCAGTACTGCAGGTCGCTGGTAGTGAGGCTTGTGCGGGTGTGATAATTCTTTCTGTGAAGTAGATGAGCTCCGAGATAGGGTCGAGCCTGCTGCGGAAAATGGAGGCTATTTGCAGCGTGGTGGTGCTAGAGCCAACAGAACTGCAATGCTGGAGAGAGATTAAGGGGGACACGTGTCGGATGAAATTGGTGTGGCGCCGCTACGAAAATTGGACATGATGACGCAGTGTCTGTTTGAGCAGGGATAGTGTCAGAATATAGATAAAGGCAGCCATATTGGAATGGAATAAGGATTTTAATGTTCTTCCAATTTACATTATACATTAGTGTAAGAATCGACTGTTATGTACATATAATGAAACAAGGACATGCAGCATAGGATATGGAGGCGACCCTCATCAGTAACTACTAAAACCAAAGAGTTATGCACCACGTAAATATCACTTGAGGATATAATATAGGTATGATTGAAAAAGTTATTTTTTCCTCTAAACGGGTCATGCATGGTATCAATGGAATGGTATATATTACTAAACAATAAACAGAGGTCATGCATTTCATGAAAGTCAACTGACTGGGAAAATTGTTTAACAATATACAAGGGTAGATCAGGGACAGTGAATTATACTGAGTGGCGAGTAGATATTGAGATCAGTTCTTATTGGCAGGGCGAGTCATGGTTACAGGAGTAGGTTACAGTGTGGAAGTGCACATGGTATGTGGCTCAATGGGCCATATTTAGTCCATATGATGAGGAGGGATTAGTCCAGAAACAATTATACATTTTCTTTATCGGGCTAGATAAGGGTAGTCCAGTTTTACAATCGGTTTAGGCTTGTGTTTAGGCTCTGGGTACAAAGAATTCACTTCAGTTCCTCCTTATTTATGATTTATTTAATGTCTGCTCCTCTGGGTGGTGGTTTGACAGTTAGGGAAAGGTGATCCACAAAGGGGCACCTTGAACCTTGCAATGAATGCAACTTTGATGTTGGCAGATGCGGATCCTCACTTTTTGGGTTGTTTGGCCAATGTAGATCATATTGCATGGACATATGATGCCATAAATCACATTTGAAGTGTTCAATTGCAGAATTGTTCGAGCAAAATCCTGATAGCATCAAACACAAAATTCCTTACTCTCAATTGTGTACTGACATGCGACACAGTTGCCACATTTCGAGTGGCCCACTAGAGGGGGAAGGGTCCAAAGATCATTTAGTGTCTCTGTAGTATTTTTTTGGGGGTGGACACTAACTCTAACCAGGTGATCTTTAATGTTATTATAGCGGAATGCAAAAACTGGTTGTTCCAAATTTTAGTCACCGCATTTAAAACTGGCCAGTGTTTGAGAATGCTTTTCTTCACTTGTTAGATATAGGGGAGAAAGTAGGGACCGGAGAAATATGGTATCATAAAAAAATCTGACATAGCAGCCCTGATTGGGGCTGTTTCAACTCACTGCCCACGGAAACTCATTGTTTTGCTTTTTCAATAATTACTGCCACACAGGACTTTCTAGCACTCACAATTAAACACTTACAGAGTTATGAAAGGCATCTCTTTACAAACATTATAACAAGATTCATTTTTTTTCTTTAATTTGAACTTTCCATCACCAACCCCTTTTGTACTACTTTTCAAATACAGCAGTCATGCACCTCAAATAGGGCCTATTCTGACTCCTTGCTGGGAGTTTAAAGTCGCGAATTATGTAAGAAGTGGCACCAAAATATGCCCCACTCAAAATGGGAAGCGTCCACAGGAGCCCCAGGTGGTTTCTGGTGTTAAATGACAGATTGAAACCAGTGCAACTAATTTCTTTACTTTAATCTCATTAGGCAGAACAGCATCTGTCAAGTGGCACTTTTCTACATGCAAGCCTTCTGCGGCAGGTCACACGTCGCCTCAAAGCCTCTTTCCCTAAATCACAGGAATGCAGGGAAAATGCAACTAACAGCTCCTCCCAATTTGTTAAGGCATTTTTTCCATTTTGAACGCCTTTATGAATATTGTTCGCTTTCTACGGAGCCAAAGATGAAAATCAAGCTTCGAGATTAAGTTTAGGGAACGCGAAACCCAGTTGTTTATTGATACTGGTCTATACTTTGTATCACGGCTGCAAATCAGCTTTAGAGCTGGATCAGACGGCATGTATACTCCGGCCGCAAACTGTGGCGGCCTCGGATGTGAGGCTTTATTGTCCACTAGAGCAAATCCAATTATAAACATACCCTTCGAATCAGGCCCAGCCTGTTCGCCGCAGAAGGAGCCCTATCTGCGGCCTGCCAGGGCAGATTACCAGTGAGGCCAGCTCGGAGGAACGGATGGCAATTGTTCATTTTCGTGTATCATCCGAAAATAATAGACCTGGACAAATTGTGGGCCCGTCGCCTGCACATCGGATGGATCGTCATCTCAGGGAGGCAGCTCGAGAACACGTTGACATTGAAGAGCAGAATGCCTGGGCGAGATGTCATGCACTCTGGCCCTTGAAATCAAGACACTGGGAATGTGTAACGCAAGCTTGCCTCGAGAAAGGCGTCTCACAAGGTAACTGCTGTCTCGGCCGCGGACGGTGGAGTGCCTATCGCCAGGGCCATCTTGGAGTATCTGGATATCAGAGCCCGCTCTTATTATAGGAGCAGAAAGACTAAACCACCATTTCCTGGCCGGGTTTACACTTGGACTCCTGCCCTCATCTTAGTAGGTAATTGACCGACATGCAACAGAAACCTTCATAGATCTTGAAGAATTGCTTGCAATTGGTCTTTACTAAAACATGCAAAACCCAGACCTTTACCTTTCCATGAGGTATAGAGACGCCGAAGTTGTTTTGGGCAGCTTATTTTACTACCTCGCTGAATATCGGATAGCCAGCAGTTATTCAGCCAAAACTGGCACTGGAGCCACATATTGTTTTTAATAACTCAAATCCCAAACACAGTTTGTGAAAGCAATAAAAGAATCTCGAATCTGCACTCCGGTGTTACTTTTCTTCCTTTTCATTTTTTTCACAACACATTTCAAGATTAAAGCAGCAAAGGGAGAAAATGAATTACCAGCAATGAACAGTTCAATGTTAACGTGTAAAATGAACGTGTCACATGAATATATTATTTTCTGTAAATAATGTGAGTTTCTGAAAAACTATTGACCACTAACTTTGGTATGCACTAAAACCCTTCATTTACGATCACCTTCTTTTTTCCGAGGGTTCGGGTTCTTTTTACCAGTGCTGGTGTTTTTCCTTTAAGCCAGTATTTTTTAACAGCTTTGGGAACTGAAAAACAGCAGAAGATGCATTTGCAGGAAGGACACTGTAGACAGTAAGTTTCACACGCTTCGGGAGTTTACAGTGCCTGAATATTTCCACAGAGCATCGGCCTCCAAAAATGAGACTATTTGAGAGGCCAAGACCTACCTGCAATACAATACTTGCATATACCAACAATCAATCAATCAATCAAGAAATGTGTATAGCACGCTACTCACCCAGCGGGTCTCAAGGCGCTTGGGGGAGAGGGGTCCGCTACTGCTCGAACAGCCAGGTCTTGAGTTGCTTCCTGAAGGACAGGTGGTCTTGGGTCAGAGGTAGGTGGATGGGGAGGGAGTTCCAAGTCTTGGCCGCCAGATAGGAGAAGGATCTTCCTCCCATGGTGGTTCTTCGGATGCGTTGAATAGCGGCGAGGGCGTGGCTGGTTGATCGCAGCTGTCGGGTGGGAGTGTAGAAGGTCAGGCGGTCGTTGAGGTGCCTGGGGCCCAGGTCGTGGAGGGCCTTATTTGAGTGGGTGAGGAGACAGAACATGATTCTCTTGCTGACGGGGAGCCAGTGCAGGTCTCTTAGGTGTCCGGAGATGTGGTTGTGTCGGGGGATGTCCAGGATGAGACGTGCGGAGGCGTTCTGGATGCGTTGGAGTCTTTTCTGCAGTTTGGCTGTGGTTCTGGTGTAGAGGGTGTTTCCATAGTCCAGTCGGCTGGTGACGAGTTACTGGGTGGCCGACTTCCTGGTTTCGGTGGGGATCCATCGGAAGATCTTACGAGCATGCGTAGGATGTTGTAACACGATGATGAGACGGCGTTGACTTGTCTGGTCATCGAGAAAGAGGAATCCAGGATGAAGCCCAGGTTGAGTGCGTGGTCCGTTGGTTTTGGTGCGCTGCCTAGGGCCGGGGCCACCAGGAGTCGTCCCAGGCAGAGGGTGCTGATCCAAGGATGAGGACTTCCGTCTTGTCTGAGTTCAGTTTCAGGCCGCTGTTCTTCATCCACTCGGCTACTTCTTTCATCCCTTCATGTAGGTTGGTTCTGGCGGTAGCGGGGTAGTTGGTGAGGGAGAGGATCAGCTGGGTGTCGTTGGCGTAGGAGATGATGTTGAGGTTGTGTTGGCGTGCGATGGCTGCGAGGGGGCTCATGTAGACATTGAAGAGGGTGGGGCTGAGTGATGATCTTTGTGGTACGCCGCAGAGGACTTCGGTGGCCTCGGATCTGAACGGGGGGAGGCGGACTCTCTGGGTTTTTCCGGCGAGGAACGAGATGATCCACTCCAATGCCTTCTCTTGGATTCCGACGTTGCTGAGGCTTTGCACTAGGGTGTGGTGGCAGACAGTATTGAACGCTGCAGAGAGGTCCAGGAGGATGAGGGCCGCTGTTTCCCCGTTGTCGAGCAGGGTTCGGATGTCGTCAGTTGCTGCGATGAGGGCAGTCTCGGTGCTGTGGTTGGCACGGAAGCCAGACTCTGAGTGGTCGAGGGACCCGTTCGCCTCAAGGAAGGCGGCAAGCTGTCTGTTGACGGTCTTCTCGATGACTTTGGCAGGAAACGGGAGGAGCGAGATGGGACGGTAGTTCTTGAGGTCGGTGGGGTCTGCTGATGGTTTCTTCAGGAGGGCGCTGAGTTCGGCATGTTTCCAGCTCTCCGGGAAGGTGGCGGTGTTGAAGGAGCAGTTGATGATGTCCCAGAGTTGGGGTGCGATGACGGAGTCGGCCTTGTTGAAGATGTGGTGGGGGCATGGGTCGGTCGGATATCCGGAATGGATGGTGTTCATTGTGTGGATGGTGTCTTCGGTGCTGACCGGGGTCCAGGCGCAGAGGGTGGTGGTGGGGGCGTTGGTTCTGTGGTTAGGTGCGTGGTCTGTTCGCCGAAGCTGTTGTGTATGTCTGTGATCTTGCTGTGGAAGAACGAGGCGAGTGAGTCGCAGAGGTTCTGTGAGGGGGTGATGTTGTTTTCGGCGCTGGGGTTGGATAGCTCTTTGACGATGCTGAAGAGTTCCTTGCTGTTGTGTGCGTTGTTGTCTAGTCGATCCTTGAATGCTGACTTCTTGGTGGTGTGGATCATCTGGTGGTGTTTGTGGCGTGCTTGAGGGCGGTCATGTTGTCTGTGGTCTGGTTTTTTCGCCAGGCTTTCTAGAGGGTACGGCAGTTCTTCTTGGAGTTCTTGAGGTCGTTGTTGAACCAGGAGGCTGTTGTCACAAAAGAAACTTCAAAGCTTGATTTTTATTATTGTTTTTTTCTGCTTTCCTGGCACTAATTACAGGTTAGAGGTATGCCAAATTAGAAACAACTACAGTTTCATATTTGAAAGTATTTATTACCTGCAACAGTAACATGATTTCAAAATTATAAAACGAAAATGCCACTAATTAACGAAGCCTACCTGGCCCAAAAAAGAAGTTACATAAAATATTTTTCAACAATCTGCCAGCCTGAAAATATGGTAAATAGCAAGCAGTCTTGATACAAACTTTTCAAAGCATTTAAAAACTCCAGAACGGTGAAATATCGAGCACTATTCAGCAAACAAACACTTCAAACAACAATATCGATTACTTTCGTTTTTCAAGAAGTGAAAATAATGCACCTAATTCAAGGTTTCGCACTGTAGGCCATTTTTTAAGTGATGCTAAAATGAGTGAGTGTATTTTAGTTCAGCACTTGTTCCAAATATAAAGGCTAGAGGAAGACCGTGCTAAGTGCAAGCCCGGAGTGACGGTGAGAGAACCTGAGGCTACTGCACCTCCTAAGTGCTGCCAAGCGCACAGTGACAAACCAGGAACACACCATCCTTCTCAACCAGCCCATGTTGTTATGACCCAGCTGACAGCGAAGGGACGCTCCAACATGAACCATCACAGGAGATGGAATAGACTGCTTCCATATTTTGGAGTCTTTCACAATAAATTCAAAGTCACATAAGAGTATCTAATAAAAGTTACTCATATTATCAGGCAGAATGAAACATTTATTTGTTTATTAAAACGAAAGAGGGCAGTTTATGAAAAACAAATCAGTTGTATAAAATGGTCAACATCACTAATCCCGTGACCACCCCGCCATAGAATAGGCCAAGTGTGCAATGTAGGACTTTATCAGAGACAAGTTATCTTCTTCAACGGTTGAGGAAAGGTGAGAGCAGGCCCTGCAAGTGACACCCACTTGAAAGTGAGTCCTGAAACCCATACCTGTAAAGTGAAAAAAACATCAGGATCTTTTTCCCTTATATTTATGATTTTATGGGTAACTAGCTTACCCGTCGTGCGTTGCTGCGATCTCAGAAGAAAGGAAATTTAAGGAAACTTGTTATGATAGCATTCAATTTACATTGTGTTATTTTTATTGAAACTTATTCATTTTAATATGGAAAACATTTTAAAGTGTTGTTTTAATTCTGTTTATTCATTCGAGTGCTTGTGGAAACACAGTATTTTTAGTTTTTGTTTTTCCGTCTGGTGCGTACACGAATAAATCAGAAGGTTTTCTGACGCGTGAGCTGACCACATACAGTTGTCCATGTGAGAAGCACGGATTCTCCAAATCTAGTCCACACAATTGCAGCGATTGTCCTTGTGCTTTGTTGATGGTCATTGCAAAAGCGAGTCGCACCATAAACTGTAAACGTTCAGTATTGGAAAGATTATGAGGGCCCGAAATTCAACAAATTTTTTTTTTTTTTTTTGCCAGAAACATTCGTGGGAGTGTACTCAACAACTTTTAACAAATGTTTTTTTGTGTTTTTTTTGCCAGAAACCTTTGTGGGAGTGTACTCAACAACTTCCCAAAGTTTCATGACGATCGGATGAATGGTGTAGTAATGCATAAAGGACAAACAGACATACTTTCGTTTTTAGGTCGAGGACTCCGTCGCACTGTGTAAGCAGTGGGCAGAGCTCCGAAGATTTAATGTTTCTTAGAGGGGGCTTGGAACCCGCCCCTCTTCTCCACTGGCTGGCTTCCTAAACGGAGGCCAGCCATTGGAGGAGAGGGGCATCACTTGATTCAAGCCCCGTCTTTTTTGGATTTGGGTTCTTTTTTAAGCTTCTTTCTATTTACTTTCCCTCCTCTTCCCATTGGCTGGAATTTTACCTTCCAGCCAATGGAAAGAGGAGAGAACGAAAACACGCCCCTGAATCAGAAAATGACCGTGCTTTCTCCGAGGCATTCTTGCTTCGCCTCAGGGAAACGTGGTGGCGCTTATTAAGCCTTCCCACAGCCCAGTTAGCCATTAAACTGGCCCACAATTGCTAAAAATCTGTCGCACACACTGCTGAATCATTAAAGCCCATCGGACACTGCCCGATTGTTTATTGGCTAATCAGACTCTGCCCCAAATAATTCTACAGCGTGGCATGACCTCTGATGACACTGAAAGCTTAGAAAACCCGAGGGCTCAAGCATTGCCGGCCTTTGGTCTTGGGAAATGCAGGCATGTTGATCGATGTGTTCAGAACCCAATAGAAGTGACCAGCGTAATGCCAGACAACTGTTTGTATACAAGTAGGAACAGTGAGGAACTAACGACTGGAAGGCGGGTTAAGGCTCATATTCAAGTCAATGGGAGCTCTATGGGCAGGGTTTGCTCGCAGGAGAGAGCGGAAGAAAATGGCGTCTGTTGGCGGCTCTCAGTTGCGGAACAGCTTTATGGTTTTAATTTATATTTTAATACTTCTCGCTGAGGTCTTACTCGCAGACCAGACTGACGAATATCTGAAACGGGAGCATTCCCTGAGCAAGCCGTACGGGGTAAGAAATGGCGCTTGTTGACTCAAGTTTAAGACTAAGATGCAGGCAAACTCTGGGGGTAAAGTGGAGTCACACAAGAAGGGCAGGCGTGCTGTCAGCTGCCATGGACCTTTAAGTTCTGTGTACGCTCAAGTATAAGTCATCATGTAACATCGTCCCTGACGAGGCGTGGCAGCATTTTTCGGACCGCCGGAGTCGGATTTTGTAATTTAGATGTGTTTTGACTATGTGGGCAGATCCGGACTGACCATTCAGCCGCCCTGGTATTTAAACGTCAGACAGCAGGCTAGGTGGTTGCTTTCAGAGGTGGAAGGGCTCCAGAGAACCATGGCCTTATTTTAGCAGCAACCTCCCGTGGGGTAGGGCTAGAGTGATCGTTTTCTTCAGTGTTGATTTTGGTTCTTAGCCTGACATTGGCTATGGGGTCCGTCTTTTTAGCCTTATGGATTTGTACAGAACATGATATATCTTTGTAAATTATGTACCTTCCCTCCGTCACAGATTACAACATAATGTAGGAACATATTGCGACCAAAAAGAGTTTTCATTCATTATTCAGGTTTCGTAATTACTAGAAACGAGTCCGGCTTTAACGCTACTGAAGCTGCTTTATTGCCCCTCTCCTTTAAACCACCTACCCCACTAATTCCCTTACTACCTCCAGTGTCCCTCATCTCCACAGCTCCTCTCACTCTCGTTTCATTTGTTTTATAGCGCTACTCAGACCAGAGTAGTATATCGGAGCACTTTATATCTCTCACACACAGAACCAATAAATCATACGTGTGTAAATCAGTCTATAGGAAAGATTTCCTAAAACAACGAGGGTTACAAGTAGGAGTCACGTGCCACTGATGCTATTAGGTAAGAATATATTTCTACACAAATGAAACTTTCTTTTTAGCGACATTAGGCTAATGAAAGTTTGCATTCAGCTCTGTCAGTGAGTGGGTTCTTGGCGAGGGAGGTGATTAGCTGGTCTTCAGTGACTTTGCTCCAGCAGCAGCGAGGTAGCTGTTGGGTGCGGTGGTGTGTGGTTGGTTTCTTGAAGGTGAAATGGATGCAGCGGTGGTCGGTCCAGTGGAGTTCGGTGGTGTGGTCGAAAGCGACGTGTGTGCCTGTGGAAAAGACGGGGTCCAGCATGTGGCCGGCTGCGTGGGTGGGTGCGGTGACTAGTTGTCTGAGGCCCAGGTTGGCAAGGTGACGAGTTGTCTGAGGCCCAGGTTGGCGAGGTTGTCGATCAGGGTGGCGGAGTTGGCGTAGTTGTTGTTCTCGAGGTGGAAGTTCAGGTCCCGAGGAGGAAGTAGTCCGTGAAGGCTAGTGCGTGGGGGCTGGCGAGGTTGGCGATGAAGTCGCTGAACTGAGCCTGGGGTCCGGGTGGTCTGTATATGAGTGTTACTCTGAGGGTGGTGTTGGGGTCGGTGTGGATCCGGAAGTGCAGGTGTTTGGCAGTGTTGAGGGTGTCGTCTGCGTGGGTGGCGACCTTGAGGGTGGAATTGTAGACGATGGCTATTCCTCCTCCGATTCCCTTGGCGCGATCCCTGCGGGTGATCTTGTAGCCGTCTGGGATGGCTATGGCGATGTCAGGCGCCGAGGAGTCGTTCCACCAGGTCTCGGTCAGGAAGGCCACGTCTGGGGCGGAGGTGTCAAGCAGATCCCAGAGCTCGACGGCGTGTTTGAGTGCGGAGCGGGTGTTGAGGAGTATGCAGCGGAGGTGTTTGGGTCCAGTCCTTGGAGGTTCTGTCGCAGGTGAAGCTGCAGGTGTGGCAGGAGAAGGGTCCGTGGGTCCGTTTCGGGGCGGCCTAGAAGCAGGTGTGGTTTCGGCCAGCGTTGAGTGCGTGGAGGGTGCTGGCATCGTAGTGGATTCTGGTGTCGTGGCGTTCACGGGGTCCAGGGTTCTGGCGCTGGGCATGGTCCAGGCGCGGATGGGCGCGGCGCGCGTCCGCTGCGCGGCTGCTTCTCTGCCTTCATATGAAGGGGCTTGGGAGGGAGAAGCAGCTGGGAGCGGGGAGGCGAATGGGTGCGCAGGAGGGGCGGGCCACAGGGATGCAGCGGTGGGAAAGGGTCGGATCAGGAGTGGCGGGGGAACTGGTGCACAGGGCAGAGGGGAGAGGGGAGGGGAAAAACACAGGAAACAAGGAGGCAGCAAGAAGGCAGGAACCAGGCAGTCAGGTGATGAGCAGCGGCATGGGGGCGACCTGCCTGCAAGCAGGGTCAAAGGTCACAAAAAAGCGCAGAACGTTCACAAAAAACGGGGGGAAACGACTGGCACAGAGGCAGAAAGGTCACAAGAAAGGGCAGAAAGGTCACAAAAAACGAGGGGAAAGGAGTGGCACAGAGGCAGAAAGGTCACAAGAAAGGGCAGTAAAGGTCACAGAAAACGGGGGGAAACGAGTGGCACAGAGGCAGAAAGGTCACAAGGATGGGCACAAAAGGTCACAAAAAACGGGGGAAACGAGTGGCACAGAGGCACAAAGGTCCCAAGAAAGGGCAGAAAGGTCACAAAAAACGGGGGGAAACGACTGGCACAGAGGCAGAAAGGTCACAAGAAAAGGCAGAAAGGTCACAAAAAACGAGGGGAAAGGAGTGGCACAGAGGTACAAAGGTCCCAAGAAAGGGCAGAAAGGTCACAAAAAACGGGGGGAAATGAGTGGCATAGAGGCACAAAGGGGAGTAGAGGCAGGAAAAACTAGTACAATCAGGGGAGCAGAACGCAAGAAAAACGGATGCAATCAGGGGAGCAGAAGGCACGAAAAACTGGTACAATCAGGGTAGCAGAGGCAAGAAAAACAGGTACAATCAGGGGAGCAGAAGGCAAGAAAAACTAGTGCAATCAAGGGAGCAGAAGGCAAGAAAAACTAGTGCAATCAGGGGAGCAGAAGGCAAGAAAAACAAGTGCAATCAGGGGAGCAGAAGGCACGAAAAACGGGTACAATCAGGGGAGCAGAGGCAAGAAAAACAAGTGCAATCAGGGGAGCAGAAGGCAAGAGAACGGGCACAGATAGGAATGCAGGCAAAGGGGGTAGACAGGCAACAGCAGTCACAGACAGAAGACAGTATGGGCAATGCAGGGAAGACAGACAGACAGCGACAGTG
The DNA here is from genome assembly GCF_964263255.1 of Lissotriton vulgaris. NCBI lineage: Eukaryota > Metazoa > Chordata > Amphibia > Caudata > Salamandridae > Lissotriton > Lissotriton vulgaris. Next base: position 121,910,135 of record NC_141688.1, read on the forward strand.
ATACAAACCTAAGGCCTACCACTGGCCACCAGGGATGAGGCGCTGGTGGTAGCCTGACCCTGAGCAGTATTTGCACCAAAGAACTCCGGCCTCCTCACACCGAGTGCTCCATGGGCTGCTATTTTGCAATCATGCACGAGGTCCCCTTGCGACTCCTGGTCATTCGGCCTGTGGGTCCTCCTGAGGGTCATCTTGATTTCTGTTGGGTTTTCCTGGTTGCTACAGACGTGCCCTGACTCCCCATTGCTTGGTGAGACCCCTTTATCTTGCTGTCCCACACTGTAACCTGCTTGACCTTCCTGCATGGGTTGCTTTTGCCACGTCTTGTTGGTGCTCCAGCCGGACACCGACCCCTCAGCACTTAACATCCTTCGTGGGACAGCTCGCATCTGGCTCCTGGTCATCGCCGACATCTCCTGGTCCTCGTGGTTGCAGAGTCAAGCATCCCTTCTATGCACCTGAAGCATCCAAGATCGGTGGGCATTCGTCTACCGAGCCCCTGGTCACTCTGGAGTGACCCAGACTCTGTCCCCTCTGCGGTTCCTCCCTTCCAGAATTCAGGCTTGGATTTCACCGAACCCTTTTAATCTTCACTGCAGCAGTACTTCTTCACAGCCCTCCATTGAGAACGACAGCAGTTTCCAACACCATTCCAGACCAATACCCCCGGCTCCTCTGGGATAGGTAACTAGGGTACTACGGTATCCACGTGTGGGGTGGCTCTTCAACCTCTTAAGTTCCAAAGGGTTTGCTCGAAGTCCTCCTAGAAGAGTCCTTAAACATTAAAATGGCAGCCGCGACTTCCCCATAGAATTGTACAAAGCCTGTGGCCGTGTTAGCAGACTGCATATGGGGTACCTATCTACTCACCATGGGCGGTTCCTTGGGGTCCCAGCGATTCTACATGCTCCAGGCCTTGTCTTGATTCAAGTCGTGATTGTTATACCACTATTTTAGTATATGGTTTGGTCTCCCCCTGGAGCCCATTGTGTACTGTGCTTCTTACAACTGTTCTATTGAGCTCGTATTGTGTGCTTTGGGTTCTATCCTCGTGTAGAGGATAGTAGAGAGGGTTATTTTAATAAATGCACAAGTTACTACTTGTGTAACAATATATCTGTAAGAGACATAAGTGATAGATTCCTTACCTTAGAATATCCCCAGGCGTCAGACTGGTTCCCGGAAAGGTTTGCTTAGCAGTACCCCTGCCCGTCAGTAGGTGGCGTCCTGCGGCTCCGCGTCCGTCACTGGCGTCGTCAGCGCCGAGATGACGTCACGGAGGGTAACTTAGGTGCAGCCCATGTGCGCTGACGTCAGTTCTGTACATGACTTTCCGCACCAGAAATGCAGAGCCATGCTAGATGCTGACCATTGGTGCATAAAACTAGGGCCCTAAAAGGAGATGACCTTAACCCTAGTAATCAGTTCGCAGAACGGGGAGGATGGGTGGGGTGGTAAGGAATCTTTCTCTTACAGGTATATCGTTACACAAGTAGTAACTTGTGCATCTGAAAGAGACACGTTAGTGATAGATTCCTTATCTTAGAATAGATACCCGAGCAATATCAACCCCGGTGGTGGATCGGCGAACAAGATTACACCAGAAAGTCACGGAGAACAGAACGTCCAAATAAGCCGTCTCTCCACACCTGATGTCAAGGCAGTAGTGCTTGGAAAACGTGTGCAGCGAGGCCTACTGTGCTGCCTGACAAATGTCCTGCAGGGGAACGCCACATCCCAAGGCAGTAGTGGCAGCAGTAGCCCTGGTCGAATGGACACGCAGTCCCACAGGAGCCCCCTTCTTGGCTAAGGAGTAACAGGCTGTGATGCACAGAATGACCCACCGGGAGATGGTCCGTTTGGGCACGGCACAACCTTTCTTGGCGCCCACGTAGCCGACAAAGAGCTGGTCATCCACCCGGAACTGCTGTGTACGCTGCAGATAGAATGCGAGAGCACGTTTTAGGTTGAGACGGTAGAGCCTGTCTTCTTCTCTGGAAGGATGCGGAGGTGGAAGGAAGGTGGACAAATTGTTGGTCTGCCCGATATGGAAGGGCGTGACAACCTTTGGCAAGAAAGAAGGACGAGTCCTCAGAACCAACTTGTCCGGATGAATATAAACGAAAGGATTTTAGAAGAAAGAGCCTGGAGCTCACTCACTCTTCTGGCAGAGTTGATAGAAACCAGGAAAACAGTCTTTAAGGTGAGAAGACGCAAAGGACAGTTATGAAGGGGCTCGAAGGGAGCGCACATCAGAAAAGTCCAGACAAGATTCAAGTCCCACTGAGGCATTATGAAGGGCACGGGTGGAAAAGTATGTGCAACGCCTTTACGGAAATGGTTTACAACCGGGGACTTGAAAAGAGAAGGCTGATCTGGAAGAAGAAAAAAAGGCAGAGATGCCCGAAAGATAACCTTTGACAGTGCCCAGAACAGAGACCTGCTGGGCCAAAGAGAGAAGGAACAGAAGAACCTCAGAAAAAGGGGCAGAAAGGGGATCCACAGCATTTGCTGTGCACCATACCACAAACCTGTTCCACCTGCAAGCGTCTACCGTTTTGATGGAGGGACGCCTGGCTGCCAGAATGGCATCACAGACTTCGGGAGGAAGTACGAAAGGTGTCAACTGTCGCCGCTCAATCTCCACGCATGGAGATGGAGGCTGGACAGGTTCGGGTGGAGGACCGTCCCCTGCTGCTACGACAGAAGATCCTCCCGAAGAGTCAGACGGATCGGGAGATCGATGCTCAGACTGAGTAGCTCAAGATACCATACTCTTTGAGCCCAATCCGGAGCCACAAGAATGACTTGGGCCCGGTCGCGCCTGATCTTCAGCATTCTAGGCAGAAGTGGTATAGGCGGAAAAACGTACAACAGACAGCAACTCCACTTGCAACGAAAAGCGTTGTAGAGTGAGTGCCGCCTTGGAAATTCCAACGCGCAGAACTGATGACATTGTGTGTTCTCTTCGGTGGCTAATAGATCTAACCAAGGCTCTCCCCATCGCTGAAAGAGACCTTGCGCCACCTCTGAGTTCAGACTCCATTCGTGATCCATCAAGCACTGGCGGCTGAGTTTGTCCGTCATGGCGTTCGGAGAACCTGCCAGGTGTTGAACCACAAAGGTAATGCCTTGACGTTCAAGCTATGTCCAGAGGCGCAGAGCCTCCAGGCATAGGGTCCAAGACCCCATCTCACCCTGTTTGTTGCAATACCACATGGCGGTGGTGTTGTCTGTAAACACCTGCACTACACTTCCCAGGACAGAGGGAAAGAATGCCTTCAGTGCAAGTCGGATCACCCGCAGCTCCAGAAGGTTGATATGGAGCTAGTACTCTGCCGGAGACGAGAGGCCTCTGATCTCCGCCTCTCCCAGGTGACCTCCCCATTCGAGGAGGGACGCATCCGTCACCACTGTGTGCTCCGGTTGGGGAAGGGAGAGGGATCTGCCATTGACCCAATCGCGATTCGTGAGCCACCACTGCAACTGTTGTGCAGGGCCCTCCAAGATCTGAGCATGTTCGGACAGATTGCCCTGGTGTTGCGCCCATTGGAACTTCAGGTCTCACTGCAGAGTTCGCATATGCCATCTGGCATGTGTCACCAGCAGGATGCAGGAGGCCATCAGGCCCAGAAGCCAGAGGGTCATACTGACCGAAACCCGGGATTAGTGGCTGAAATATCGGAATCATAGCCTGAATATCCCGGACTCGCTGCTCGGGAGGTTGAACCCGAAACAGCGGCTAATCCAGAACCGCTCCGATGAAGGGGAGCTTCTGAGAGGGACTTAGGTGCGACTTCGGCACGTTGATGGAGAACCCCAGCAAATGCAGGAGGTAGGCCGTAGTTTGGAGGTGCTTGACGACTGCCTGGGGTGAGCCCACCTTCAAGAGCCAGTCATCGAGGATGGGGAAGACTGATACCCCTGACCTGCGCAGATGAGCCGCGACCACCGCCATCACCTTCGTGAACACCCGAAGGGCACTGGTAAGGCCAAAGGGGAACACGGCAAACTGAAAATGCTCTTGGCCTACCGTGAACCGCAGGTAAGGCTGGTGGGCATGCAGGACAGGAAGGTGAAAATAAGCGTCCTGCATGTCCAACGCTACCATCCAGTCTCCAGGGTCGAGGGCAGCCAGGACCTGAGCCAGGGTCAGCATTTTGAACTTCTCCTTCCGGAGAAAGCGAATGACGACCCGGAGGTCCAAGATGGGGCGCAGGCCCCCCTTGTCCTGCTTGGGGACCAGAAAGTAGTGGGAATAACAACCACTCCCCACTTCCGGACCAGGAACGCACTTGATGGCCCCCTTGGCCAGGAGGGCTCTGACTTACTGTCGTAGAAGAGCCAAATGATCCCCCGACAAGCGGTGATACCGAAGTGGCATGGCTGGAGAGAAGGACTGAAAGGGAAGGGAGTAACCCTGGCAGATTATTTGCAGCACCCATTTGTCTGATGTAAATTCTCGCCAGTGGTGGCGGTGTTGGCTGACCCTGTCACCCACCGGCGTGGGGTGCACACTGAAGCTCGGATTAGGAAGGTTTAGAGGTGGAAGCAGCACTGGTTTCCAGTCCAGCCCCAGCGAAGCCACGGCCGTTCAGAGGTTGGTTCTCCACAGGCTTGCTGGAGGAGCGCCCCTGGGTGCCTCTGCCCTGGCCACGAAAGGAACAAAACCCAGGAGTGGCAGGGTTCTTTGTAGAAAAACCCAAGGACTTGGCCGTGGGCATGAGTCCTTAAAGCGCTCCAATGCACTGTCAGCCTTATCACCAAAGAGGAGAGAGCCATAAAATGGCATGTCCATGAGCGAGCCCTGGACATCGGGAGAGAACCCAGTTCAACGCAACCAGGCATGGCGCCGCAACACCACAGTCGTGGAAATTGCCCTGCCAAAAGAATCAGCTGTGTTCAAACCACACCTTATGGCAAACTTAGCCGCATCCTTACCTTCAGCAATCGCTTGGTAAAGGACAGCCTGGAACTCTACAGAACACTGAGGCAAGACCTGAGCCACAGAATCCCACACTGCGTGGGAGTAACGGCCCAACAAGCAAGCAGTATTAACCGACAGCAGCCCTAAGCTGGCCGAGGAGAACAACCTCTTGCCAAATGTTTCCAGCCTTTTAGAGTCCTTATCGGGTGGAGCCGTGGGAAAGGCACTCTGCGATGTTGAGGCCTGAATGACCAGGCTCTCAGGAGTAGGGTGAGTGGTCAGGAAGGCAGGATCACCAGGCGCCAGGCGATGACGCCTGGCGACGTTTCTATCTACTGGCGCCCCCGAGGCCGGCCACAACCAAGGGCGCAAGAGGACTTCGGTAAGGGCCTCATTGAAAGGGAGCAGCGGCTCCGACGATGCAGACGCCGTCTGGAGCACCTCCCTAAGGAGGTTGGTCTTGAGGGCTACCATAGGTAGGTCGAGATTAAGAGCCTCCGCAGCCCGACGCAGCACCACGGTGTAGGAAGCACCCTCCTCCATAGTAGGCGGAGGAGAGGCAAACCCCGAGTCAGAAGAAACATCAAGTTCGCTTGCGTCTTCCAGGTCGTCCACCCAATCTTGCATGGAGTCCCATTGTCGGGCAAGGGGGTCCTCGAACCCGTCCCAGTCGCCGTCCGCCTCCGGCGTGGAGGAGGACGGTCGCGGCAGCATAGCCGGAGCAGGGACTAACGTGTCGGGAACAGCGGAGAGAACGGCTCCGGCCGGGGCCGGCCGGAGCCGCCTCCCATTTTGGGTCCGAGGTCGGAACAAAATGGTCCGGGAACCGGGGCATGGGTGGGATAAACGATACCCAGTGCGGCACCAGGGCTGGAGCCGGCGACGCTGCACCTCGTGGCACCGGGGCCGGAGCCAGCGGCGAGGGATTCTGTGGTGCTGGTGGCGGAGCCGCAGGGTCTGGACATGGGACCGCGGGGCTTGAAGACGCGCCGGCAGAAGCCCGGGGCCTAAAAAGGCGGTCCATGGCAGCAAGAAACTCTTGCATCTGTTCGGGAGTTGTGGAGGAACCTGGGTATAGCGGGTTGGCCGCAGGACTTCCCAGGTCCAGAGGAGCCGCAGGGGCGGAGCCCCTGTCCCCCTCGTCCGCCACCGGGGAGACATCGGAGAGGGAACACGCTTCCTTGACATCTTTTTGTGGCATCGCTTACCGGAATCCGAAGGCGAAGAGTTGGAGCCCGAGGAGCGACGGATCTATTCCCGTGAGCGTTCTTGGGAACGGCCCCTAGACCTGGAGCAGCAGTAAAAGGAATGCCGGACCTCCAGCAATTTCCGTCGCCGCACCAGCAAGGCCTTGGGGGCCATGGCACAACAGTCTCGGCAGTCCCAGTAGTCGTGGTCGGTCTCCAGGAAGTAGAGGCACACATCGTGGGGTTCCGCCACCGACATGTTAAAGCGGCACGACCCGCAAGATTCGAAGCCGGGCATCCCTAGGTGCACCAGGAGAAAAAAGGGGAGACAAAAGTCTCAAAAGAGTAGTCAAAAAGTGACTGAGGTACATGCTCAATCCAGATCAGCGCTTGCTGGCGCGGAAAAAGAAAGAACTGACGTCAGCGCACATGGGTGGCGACTAAGTACCCTCCGTGACGTCATCTCGGCGCCTGCGACGCCAGTGTCGGATGTGAGAAGTTAGCCTGGCATATGATGTCCACTAGTTCTAGTGGGCACCTTGCACCAGTCTAATTGACCCTAATTGATGGTGGTTGTAAAGTCAACCTTATAGAAAGCTATCCTAGTGGTAGCATGGACCAGCAGTCATCAGGCTAAGACTTCAGAGAGCGTATTAAGCAAGTTGTTTTAACAATTATAATCCCTTGAGTGCCAAATGAAAGGACACCACACAAGGTATATATCAAATATATATGTATTTATTCTAAACACAACCCCTCTGCGCTCTTTATGAGGTCAGAGGTAAAAGTACAATACAAGCTACTCAATTACTATATGATAAGTTGCACAGTATAAGTTATGCCCTAGGGGCCTCAAAAACCATATACTAAAATAGTGGTATAAGAACAACAAGAGAATTAGAAAGCAGGCTTGGGACCTGGGGAATCGGTGGGTCTACTCTAAACAACAAAAGGTTAGGAAGTAGGAGTCCCACGGGAGACACGTGCAGTGTCTAAACACAGCCGCGGGTTACCATTGACTTTCTATGGGAAACGTAGAAGTTACAAATATACAATTTAGGGAAACTTCCAGATTAACTACGATGGAATCCTTTTAAACTAGGACACTTCAAGAGCCAAGACCCACGGGAGCACCGGAGTACTCGTGTTACCTCACCCAGGGAAGCCGGGTGCATAGGTGATTTTTCGTGTCGGGTGTAGGAAGGTGGATATCTGACTATGGTTGCCCCCAACTTTTTTTGCCTGGTGTTTTGCTGGTTTTTCGACTTAGTTGACCTGGGACCCTGCTATTCAGGACCCCAGGCCCACTGCTCTCTCTGTAAAATGGATTCCATGTACTCTAGGTGGAGAAGTGTGGCTCAGGGGTTAGAGGCGGCAGACCCGGAAGCTGAGATCGGTCCTGGACCAGGGTTCAATTCCCCGCCTCGGCGGGTCTTGGGTTCAAAAAATTCCACGGACTCGATAATTCTCGTTCCGGTGCCTACTCGACTCACAGGTTCACACTCTGCGACTCTGGGCAATAGCTTGCTTAATCTCCACTACGGCCCCTCGCGGCGGGATGCCTGGCTTTCACCTTGGGGTTATCTCACAGTGGAATACCAGGACGGGTTCCCAAGGCAAGCGCCTTGATGCCTTCGGGTGATACGTGCGCTATATAAATCGCAAAACATTTACATTTACATATCTAATTGGTACTGGGCCACCTTATCAGTCCTTGTACAGCATACCTTAGGTATCCAGGGCATAGGTGTACCCAGGGCCTACCAGGGGCTGAAGCATGTATTATGCCACACCTGGCTGGCCATCCAAATCTTACACAACTGGCTGCACGACAACTGGGGCAAGGTGGTGTAATCACCCTTTGCTTTAGATATAGTATTCCTATATCTAGCCCTAAAATGGACACACATATTCCTATCAGTCACTCCTATGGCAGGCCTTATCAATCCTGAAGGCAGAGTGCTTGGAATTATGTGAGATGGTGCTCTGGCATGAGCTGAGCCCGTTTGCAGCTTGCGGAACCAAGTCCTAATAGCTGTTCCATGATAACGCTATACCATATACTCTTAAGTGCATTATGAACCTCGCGGTCAAATGCTAACTTTGGTATAACATTATCAAAACATGTCGAGTAAGGTGTCATACGAATTGGAATACTAACCCCTCGCCAATTCTGGCGTCGGGGTTAGCATTCCACCCTTCTAGAGGGACATGACATGTATGTAACTGTGAACCCAGGTTAAAGTTAACTCGAGCCTCAGCATCACAAAATGGATACTGCCACCACAGACACAAGTCTGACCTCCTGCTGCTGGGAGTCCTTCCAGCGAGGGAGGCCCAGACAAAGGGTATCCTGCCTTGGGAGGTGCTAGCACCACCCCAGACAGGATTTTGTGTATTAGGTAGGCCAGGGCTGAAAGGAATGAGACATGCCTGGGGCACACAAGGTGTCCTGTGCATACACCGGTCAGAACCAGTTCCTGGGGCACTCCAGCCCCAGAGCTGGCACAAGACCGGACAAAGGAAAGGGGGTGTAACCACCCCTCTTCCTGGTCCCACCCAGAGGAGGGACCTAGTCGTAGTGCAGCCCCCTTTAGCAGAATAAAGGTAGGAGCTGGTCCCATTCCCCTTTAGATTAATCTTGACAACTTCCACGAAGAACTCTTGACCTTCTACCTCCTGAACATCAGAAGACTGAACAATCTCCCCTATGGTCAGGGAGTGACCATCCTGCTTTGCGGGCACCATCAAGCTCCTGTGTGGTTTGCTGCAAGTCCTTCCATCTCGGAATCAGACGACCCAGCTCGACGAGATCCGGACCTCCAGACTCCTCTGACCTCAACCTACATTCACAGCACAGCTGGGACCCGTGGGTGCGACGAGCAACTTGAAGACGGCCATCTTGACAAAACCTGCACAGCGCTTCCAGCACGACCACCGATGGATCCTCGAGTGAGTGCACCGGGGTCTGAGAAGCCCCACACCGACGCAGCTCCTGCATCAAAGACCAGCCCCCCAGCATCCACGTGATCTGTGTGGGGCCCTTTTGCCTGGTTGCTGCTTGTCCAGTTGTCTGGTCGCTTGCCGGCTGGCTAGTGACCTCTGAGACGACGACCCGAGGATTTCACCACTGCTGGTCTGGTCCCCCAGACTAGCCCTTGCTTCCCTGTGAAAGAGAAGCACCCCGGACCCTCCTGGTCCGCACCAGACGCCATCTTTGTTCCACCGCGTGGCTTGCACTTGCCAAGGCCTGTTGACCAGATCAACGATCCAACACCAGCAGACTACGTGGGACAGCTCGTGCCTCCAGCCTGGTCGTAGAGAACAGCTCCTGGTCCGCGCAGCTACAGAGAGAAGTGTCCCTTCTTTCACCTGAACGCGGCAACAGCATCTGGTTCCCTCCTGGTTCCAGCACCGTCACTGGCTAGTGACCGAGACTCTGTCCCCTTCCCTTTCAGGACTTCTTCTTCCAAGTTCCATCCTTGGAACCACCGGACTCCTCCATCTGGCTGCCTGCCAGCAACTTCTTGTTTCAGGCATCACCGGGATCAACGCAGCAAACCTGACACCACTTCAGCCCTATGCACCCGCAGCCTGTGGGTTAGGTAACTAAAGCTTCTAGGTGCTGAAGTCTGTATTCACTATCCTAGTGTTCAGGTCCACTGTTGTTTTCCCTCCATCCAGCCGGGTTCGTCCGGAATCTGTAACATTGTAAAGAGTAGTATCCATAGACGTTGGCACGCATCCCGCGTGAGAGTTTCCACTCTGCACGTGAGTCCCGTGGGCCTCCTGCTCCTTACTTACCTAGTTTGTAGCGTAGGCCCAGCGATCCTCCAGCCTCTGGATCTCCTTACAGTATTTTCTTTCCTCGCATTCCATTGTTTCCAGTATATGGTTTGTCGTGCCCCTAAGGCACTCGTGTAAATATTGTGCAAACTCGTATTTCGTTTTTAGTATTGTCATGTGCTTAGCCCTCTGATCTCATAAAGACTTCAGAGGTGTATGTTAGTTAATAAATATCTTGGTTATTTTCATAACAACCTGTGTGGTGTCCTTTCATTTGGTATTCAAGGGGTTATATGTGGTAAAACAGCTGGCTTCACATGCCAAAAGAGTTTAGCCTAAAGACTGCTCTTGTCCACGCTACTAGGATAGCTGGTCCATAAGGTTGACTTTACAACCAATCACCATAAGGGTTGTTTGGACTGATACAATGTGATCACTAGAACTAGTGAGGATCATATATCAGGCCAACTTCTCACAACCCTCTCACATAAAACCAAGCAGTCTGCCTCCAGGATTGTTAAGGCCTGCTATAGGAGTGACTTATTAGTGTATATGTGTCTATATGTATATATAGATATAGGTATACCATATCTAATTAAGGGGTGATTACACCACCTTACTCAGGCTGTGTGAACAGACCTGTGGTGTCAGTTTGGAAGACAGACCAGGGGTGGCACAATACATGCTGCAGCCCCTGGTAGGCCTAAGGTGCACCTATGCCCTGGGTACCTATGGCACACTATACAGGGGCTCACAAGGGTGACCCAGTAACCAATCTGATATGTACCTAAAGTACATGGTATCAATTTTACAAGGAAAGCAGATAGACTGGGGCCCTGAATAGCAGGGTCCCAGTCCAACTAAGTCGAAACCAGCAAAACACCAGGAAAAAAGGGGGGGTAACCATATAGTGGATTCCTACAACTGACGCGGAGCCACAAGACGCCACCTACTGATGCCCAGGGGTACTGCTAAGCAAAACTTTCTGGATCCAGTCTGATGCCTAGGGATATTCTAAGGTAAGGAATCTATCACTAACATGTCCCTTTCAGATACATATTTTTATATAACATCTGCATGCTTCCCCTTTCCTTTGATGAATTCAGGAGGTGATATTCTGGTAAAACAAGCTGCTTTGCATTCCTTCAAAATTAGGCCTGAAGGTTGCTCTCCACAGCTACCACTAGGATAGCTTTCTAAAGGTTATCTTTGATCTCATACATCATATGGGTCGTTTGGACTGGTGCAAGGTGCCCACTTTAATTAGTGGACAGCATATACCAGGCCAATTTCTCAGTCATGCAGAGGGATTCCACTTCCCAAAACAGTAGTGTCTGCCATGGCCCTAGTGGAATGGGAGCGCAGTCCTACTGGAGGCTCCTTCTTTGCCAAGGAATAACAGATTTTGATGCAAAGAATGACCCATCCAGAGATGGTCCGCTTTTTGCACGGCCTGACCTTTCTTGGCGCTTACATAGCCAACAAGGTGCTGGTCATCCACCCAGAATTGCTTTGTGCGATCCAGATAGAAGGAAAGCACACGGTTTGGATCCGGAGGTGGAACCTCTCCTCATCTTTAGAAGGATGTGGGAAGACGGTGGGCAAAATGATGGCCTGTCCTATGCGGAAAGAGGTAACCACTTTGGGAAGGAAAGAAGGCCTACAGCGAAGGACAACTTTGTCAGTATGAACAGCCAGGAATGGAAATTTGGAAGAAAGAGCCTGAAGCTCACTCATCCTGCGAGCAGAGGTGATGGCAACCAAAAAGGCAGCTTAGGAGACAAAGTCTGAGAGAACTGTTATGCAGTGGCTCGAAAGGAGGGTACATAAGGTAGGTCAGAACCAGGTTCAAGTACCACTGGGGCATTACAAAAGGAATTGGAGGAAACAAATGAGTAATGCCGTTAAGGAAGCGATTTACAATAGGGGACTTGAAAAAAGAAGACTGATCAGGAAGTCGAAGAAAAGCCGAAATAGTGGAAAAATAGCCTTTTATAGTGCCCTGAGCAGAGCTATATTGGGCCAAAGAAAGAATGAAGAGGAGAACCTCTGAAAGGAGATCCACAGCCTTTGCTACACACCACGCCACAAATTTGTTCCATCTACAGGCGTATACAGTTTTGGTGATGGGATGCCTGGCTGCCAAGATAAAGTTACAGACTTCAGGAGGAAGGTCGAAAGCTGCCAACTGTCGCCGCTCAATCTCCACGCACGGAGGTGGAGGCTGGACCGGTTCAGGTGGAGGACCGTCCCCTGTTGCTGCGACAGAAGATCCTTACGAAGAGGCATTCGGATCGGGAGATCGATAGCAATGTTGAGTAGCTCGGGATACCATACTCTTCAAGGCCAGTCCGGAGCCACAAGAATGACTTGGGCCCGGTCGCGCTTGATCTTCTTCAGCACTCTGGGTAGAAATGGTATAGACGGAAAGGCGTATAGTAGACCTTAACTCCACTCGCGATGAAAAGCGCTGCCTAGTGGCCCCTTCTGATTATCTGCAAAACCCACCTGTCTGATGTGACCCACCTGTCTGTGTCCAGTGAGAGAGGTGATGGTGAATTCTGCCGCCCACTGGCGAATGGTGGCCCTGAGAGGTGGGACTAGGAGGGCTTGGAGGCTGCTGCAGAGGGGGCGCTGGTGGACTAGCCCACCCCGTGGGCCCCAGACCCATGGGATCCCACGTTCCTGGCATAGCAGAGACTGGACAGCTTGCGCAGCCCTGTGGCCCTGGACGGAGGATGGCGGGGCACCCCTTCCGTAGCCACCAAAGGTGCAAAAAGCAGACTGCACGGGGCGGGAGGAAGAAGCGTGGCCCAAGGACCTGGCCGTAGCCCTGGAGTCCTTAAAGTACTCTGTAGGAGAGTAGGGTCTGCAATCCTATGGTCACCCCAGATTTTTGCTTTTTGCTTCACTGGTTTACGACTTTCCCTGGCTGTGGGCCTGCTAATCAGACCCACAGCCTAGCTGTTCTCTCTCTAAATTGACATCCATGTACTTTAGGTGCATTTACCAATTGGTATTGGGTCACTCTTGTAAGTCCTTGTACAGTGTACCATAGGTACATAGGGCATGAGTGCACCCAAGGTCTACCAGGGGCTGCAGCATGCATTGTGCCACCCCTGGCTGGCCATCTAAACAGGCACAACAGGCTGGTAAAACAGCTGGGGCAAGGTGGTGTAATCACTCTTTGCTTTAGATATAGTATACCTATATCTAACCCTAAAATGGACACATATCCTCCTATAAGTCACTCCTATGGCAGGCCTTAACAATCCTGGAGGCAGCGTGCTTCGAATTATGTGAGAAGGTGCTCTAGCATGAGCTGAGCCTGTCTGCAGCTTTCGGAACCAAGTCCTTTAGCTGTTTCCATGATACCGCTATACCATATACTCTTAAGTGCATTATAATCCTCGCGGTTATTGCTAACTTTGGCATAGCATTATCAAAACATGTCGAGTAAGGTGTCATACGAATTGGAATACTACCCCCTCGCCAGTTCTGGCAACGGGGGTAGCATTCCACCCTTTTAGAGGGACACGACATGTATGTAACTGCGAACCCCGGTAAAAGTTAACTCGAGCCTCAGCGTCACAAAATGGATGCTGCCACCACAGACACAAGTCTGACCTCCTGCTGCTGGGAGTCCTTCCAGCGAGGGAGGCCTTGCCAAAGGGTTTCCTGCCTTGGGAGGTGCTAGCACCACCCCAGACATGATTTTGTGTATTAGGTATGACAGGCTGAAAGGAATGAGACATGCCTGGGGCACACAAGGTGTCCCTGTGCATACCCCGGTTCAAACCAGCTGCTGGGGCACTCCAGCCCCAGCTCTGGCGCAAAACCGGACAACGGATAGGGGGTGTAACCACCCCCCTTCCTGGTCCCACCCATAGGAGGGACCTAGTCACAGTACAGCCCCCTTTAAGAGAATAAAGGTAGGAGCTGGTCCCATTCCAAATTAGATTAATCCTGATTTGAAACTACAAAGAAGAAACTCTGGACTTCGACATTCTGCTCCACAGAAGACTGAAGAAATCTCCCTTGTGGCCAAGGAGTGACCACCCTGCAGCAGCAGGCACCATCAAGCGTTCTAGCGGTTCACTTTGTCGTCCTTCCTGCCGGAACCAGACTTCAGAGCCCGACGAGATCCGGACTTCCGGACCTCTCCGACCTCTACCTACATCTGCAGCACATCTGAGATCCGTGGGTGCGACGAGACACGTGGGACCGGCCATCTTGGAGAAACTGCACTTCGCTTCCAGCACGACTTCAGAGGCATCCTCGAGAAAGTGCTTTGGGGATTGAGAAGCTTCAGCCCCGAGCAGCTCCTGCACAGAAGATCAGCCCTCCAGCATCCACGAGATCTGCGTGGGGCCCTTTTGCTTGATTGTTGCTCTGGTCACTTGCCAGCTGGCTAGTGGCCTCCTAGATGACGATCCACAACATCTACACCACTGGTCTGGTTGCTCCAGACTGGCCCTTGCTTCCCTGCATAAGAGAAGCACCCCGGACCCTCCTGGTCCACACCAGACACCTTTTCCACTCACCGCGTGGGTTGCCTTTGCCAAGGCCTGTTGACGCCGAATCCGGAATAGACACCGCCGACAGCGAGAGCCTGCTTGGGACAGCTTGTGCCTCCATCCTGGTCGTCGGAGACACCTCCTGGCCTACGTGGCTGCAGAGTCAAGTGTCCACTCTTCACCTGATTGCGACGACAGCATCTGGTTCCTTCCTGGTTCCACTCCGGTCACTGGCTAGTGACTTTGAACATTGTCCCCTCTGCTTTCAGGTCTTCATCTTCCTCCATCCACCCTTGGATCGCTCCGGACATCTTCCTCCTGGTGGCCTGCAGCATCTTTTCTTTAAGGCTCCATTGACTTCAACGCGGAAACCCAACACACTTTCACACCTATGCACCTGCAGCCCGTGGGTGAGGTAACAAGAGCATTTCGGTGCTCATAGGTAGATTGACTCTCCTAGTGTCCAGGTATCCAGGGGGGTCCGGGGTGCTTCTCTTTTGGAAGGAAGCAAGGGCCAGTCTGGAGCAACCAGACCAGCGGTGTAGATTTCAAGGTTCGTCGTCTAGGAGGCCACTAGCCAGCCGGCAAGTGACCAGACAACACGTCGAGCAGCAACCAGGCAGAAGGGCCCCATGCAGATCTCGTGGAGGCTGGAGGGCTGGTCTTCGGTGCAGGAGCTGCTCGGGGCTGGGGCTTCTCAAACCCCAAATCACTTTTTCGATGGTGCCTCAGAGGTCGTGCTGGAAGCCAAGTGCAGTTTCTTCAAGATGGCCGGTCCCACGTGTCTCGTCGCACCCACAGATTTCAGCTGTGCTGCAGATGTGAGTTGAGGTCGGAGAGGTCTGAAAGTCCGGGTCTCGTCGGGCTCTGAAGTCTGGTTCCACCAGGAAGGACGACAAAGTGAACCGCTAGGACGCTTGATGGTGCCTGCAGATGCAGCGTGGTCACTCCTTGGCCACAAGGGAGATTTCTTCAGTCTTCTGTGGAGCAGAACGTCGAAGTCCAGAGTTTCTAATTGTAAAGTTGATCAGGATAATCTAATTTGGAATGGGACCAGCTCCTACCTTTATTCTGCTAAAGGGGGCTGTACTAGCGACTACGTCCCTCCCATGGGTGGGACCAGGAAGGGGGGTGGTTACACCCCCTACCCTTTGTCCGGTTTTGCTCTAGAGCTTGGGCTGGAGTGCCCCAGCAACTAGTTTGAACCCGGGTATGCACAGGGACACCTTGTGTGCCCCAGGCATGTCTCATTCCTTTCAGCCCTGCCTATCTGGATACACAAAGTCCTGTCTGGGGTGGTGCTAGCACCTCCCCAGGCAGGAAACCTTTTGTCCAGGCCTCCCTCACTGGAAGGACACCCAGCAGCAGGAGGTCAGACTTGTGTCTGTGGCAGCAGCATCCATTTTGTGATGCTGAGGCTCGGGTTAACTTTAACCGGGGTTCTAGTTACATACATGTCTTATCCCTCTAAAAGGGTGGAATGCTACCCCCGTCGCCAGAACTGGCGAAGGGGTAGTATTCCAAAGCATATGACACCTTACACTTAAGAGTATATGGTATAGCGTTATCATGGAACAGCTATAAGGACATGGTTCCGAAAGCTGCAGACAGGCTCAGCTCATGTTAGAGCACCATCTCACATAAATCCACGCACTCTGCCTTCAGGATTGATATGGCCTACCATAGGAGTGACTTATAGGAATCTATGTGTCCATTTTGGGTTAGATATAGGTATACTATATCTACAGCAAAGGGTGATTACACCACCTTGCCCCAGCTGATTGATCAGCCAGTTGTGTCAAATAGTAATGCCAGGCCAGGGGTGGCACAATACGTGCTGCAGCCCCCAGTAGGCCTTGGACGCACCTATGCCCTGGGTACCTAGGGTACACTGTACAGGGGCTCACAAGGTGATCTAGGTTCCGATTGGTATGTACCTAGAGTACATGGAATCCATTTTAACAGAGAGCAGAGGGCCTGGGGTCCTGAATAGCAGGGCCCCAGGTCAACTAAGTTGAAAACCAGCTAAACACCAGGCAAAAAGTTGGGGTTAACCATAGTCAGATATCCACCTTCCTACATTCTGCAGCACACCACAGTATTGTGCATTGAACATGAACTAGACTCCGGGAGCGGGGGGAGGGGGAGAGCTGGTGGGTGTGAGAGAGACAAAGGGAGGCTGGGAGGAAACTTTGCAGGGCTTTTATTATTAGTTATGTTATTCAAGTAGAATGAATGTCCTTTGCTCAAATACAATGCCGAAGCCTGTAGGAAATCAATAAAAACGAGTGAACCATAAAACAAATTCAGCATACATATCATTTGGGTGAAGGGATGATTTACAGATTCTACAGGAATACTCATCTCGCCCTCAGAAACTGATGCGGCCCGTAGTCTCTCCCGCTTCTCCTGCCTGACGGTAATTAGAATTTGCGTGGGTTCCACTTTGGTTTAGGAACAGATAAATCATTATTTCTTTCATTTTAAATTCGTTAATAGTAACCCGATGCAGTACAGTTATAACATTCAGCCATCATGTTACTGCAGTGGATTCAAAGGTCGGATTAACTTTGTTTCGACAATTAACAGTGTCTATAGCTGGATGAAGATATGTAAGGAGGGACTGATCTTTCTTGTTGCGAGTTCAACCGTTACAGAAAAGTTAGCAAAGGGAGGCTAACTGAGCCAGTGAGTAAACTAAACAGCAGGCGTTTTATGTTTACTGTGAAGGACTGCAATTATGCACGGAAAACCAAAGTAGTTAGGTAAGAACAGGTATTTTTCAGAATTTATATGCGGCATTTGACAAGAAAACATAAAAACTGCTTACTGTATTATGAAGGAAAATACACGTATTAGAAATCATGTTCAAATTAATTGTAATATTAACCATCCCTCACCCCATAAAGTACCCACCGTGAGCTAAATGGTAATTTGGCGCTGAAATAATTGGTTGTGTTATAAGTAATGGTACTAATTTTCTTGATCATTCAGCGATCAAAGACTGTTTGCGCCACTGGACTGGACCCTACGGTCCTCAGGAAGATGTCTGTGGAAGGCGCTCAACACACAGGACTTACTACATTTGAGTGTGACCAGTCACTCACTGCCTACCTGCCCTATTGCACAGCTTAATGAACTTGCTGCTACAACTCAAAGCCAGATATACGACAATTCCGATTCACGCAATTTGCGACTTGCAAAACGGAATGTACTAATGTGTGTCAGACACATTTAGCATTTCCCAATGGGATCGGAATTGGCCTGCCTCAAACATTCATGAGGCAGGTCACAATTTGGGACCCACTGGGACTGGGCTAGATGAATCACAGGGATGGTGGACTGCTGGGGACAGCAGACCACAATGTCTGTTTGCTTTTTAAATAAAGCAAATGTTTTTTCCAAATGCAGCCTGTTTTCCTTATAGGAAAATGGGATAAGTTTAAAAGAAAAAAATGAAAAGTTTTCTTTAAATTTTTTAAGGGCAACCAGTGGTCCGTGGGAAAATATTTTCACATATATTCACAAAGGGGAAGGGGTCCCATGGGGACCTCTTCCTATTTGCGAATGACTTACCTTTTTCTTGAAGTAGGTGGTTGTCACGGGGTCAAGACATGCCCTGTAACGGACTCTCGATCTCGCTTTCAAGACACGTCCGGGCTATTTAAGGATGGCTTGGATTTCCCGGACTGGAATCCGCCCCTATGACGGAGGAACTCGCAAGCCAATAAGAGTCCGGCACAGGAAGGACAAAGGCGGACCCGGAAGACGCGAAGTTGTGGATGGTGCGGCGTGAGTCGGAGCCGGGAAGCCGAAGAGAAACCACCCACCTTGGAGGACTGGACACTGAGGACACCGGAGGAGTGAGACTCGCCCCTGGAGAAACGGCCCAAGCTGCAGACGGAGAAACCGGTATCCGCCAATTGGACGAGGAGAACGAACCTGAGGCGGCATCACAGGAGAAGCCAGGAGACCAACGTCCCCATGAATCGCCCAGCCACGCGCAGGAAGACGCGTGGTTATACCAGGTACGGGAACGCTTGCGTACCTTGCTAACCTTTAAATGAGCAGGGACCGGGTAACTGAGGGAGAAGGGAGGAGGCCGGGCACTAAGGACTTTGAGCACAGCACCCTACACATTCCGGGTATACTCGTTCGTGGTTATTTGGTGACGGTATCTTTGCCTTCCTCATGTCTGTTACCCTCACTCCCTTTTTTCCAAGTCTTGAGAGATAACGTGCTGTGAGCTAACGGCCACGTTTCTTTTCCTTTGTTTTGGGTTCGAGAGAGACGGGCCGAAGAGGAGGACTACACCAGCCCAAGAACCGGAAGCCACCCCCCCTTCCCAGCAAGAACCTTTTGCCTTATGGACACAAGTTACAATTAGGACGTTCATTGATTTTTGTAGAACCAAATAAAACTGTAATATCGCACTTCAGTGTTGACTCCTTCCCTCCTTGTGAACCCTTAAGGTTACAGTGGTAAACTGCAATTGTTTGCAACCGCATTTGTGGTTGCAAAATAATGGTACATCCCCCTGCAACTCGGTACTCGGAAGGGACGCTCTTGGCAAACCCCTTCCTAATAGCGACACGCAAACCCTATTTTGCAAGTCGGTAATAGGTTATTGACTTGCTAAATAGGGTTTGTAAATACTACAACCCATTTTAGTGGTCGTAAAGCACAAGTTACTTACCTTCGGTAACGATATATCTGTAAGAAACAGTAGTTAGTATTAGATTACTTACCTTAGAATATCCCCAGGCGTCAGACTAGAGCCGGAAACGTTTGCGTAGCAGTACCCTTGCACGTCGGTAGGCATCGACAGCGGCTCCGCGTCCGTCGTCGTGATGATGTTGCCGGAGTACTTAGACGCCGCCCTCGCGCGCTGACGTCAGTTCTTATACACAGCTTTTCCGCGCCAGAAACGCAGAGCCATGATAAAAACCAACACTGGTGCCATTAAACTAGGGCCCTGAAAGGGGATGACCTTAACCCTAGATATCGGTTCGCAGAACGGGGAGGATGGGTAAGGCGGTAAGGAATCTAATACTAACTACTGCTTCTTACAGATATATTGTTACCGAAGGTAAGTAACTTGTGCATCTGAAAGAAACAGGCTAGTATTAGGCTCCTTACCTTAGAATAGATACCCGAGCAATACCAACCCCGGTGGTGGGTCTGCAAACCAATAATCACACCAGAAAGTCCTGAAGGACGGAACGGCCAAAGAAGCCATCCCTCCGGACTTGGCTGTCCAGGCAGTAGTGTCTTGCGAACGTGTACAGGGAGGCCCACTTAGTTGCCTCACAGATGTCCTGCAAGGGGACTCCCCGGCCCAGGTGCCGTGGCCCGAGTGGAATGGGCCCTCAGCCCAACAGGAGGCTCCTTCTTAGCCAAAGAGTAGCATGCCTTGATACATAACACGACTCACCGAGAGATGGTCCGTTTGTGCACCGCCCGCCCCCTTCTTAGTGCCCACGTAACCTACAAAGAGTTGGTCATCCACCCGGAACTGGCGTGTGCGGTCCAGATAGTATGAGAGCGCACGTTTTGGGTCCAGACGGTGGAGCCGCTCTTCCTCTTTAGAGGGATGCGGAGGCGGAAAGAAGGTGGGCAAGGTGATGGACTGCCCGATGTGGAAGGCTGTGACTACCTTGGGCAGGAAAGAGGGTCTTGTCCGCAACACAACCTTGTCCGGATGTACAGAAAGGAAAGGAGGCTTGGTGGAAAGAGCCTGGAGCTCACTCACTCTCCTGGCGGAGGTGATGGCAACCAGGAAAGGTAAGAAGACCGAGAGGTCAGTTATGAAGCGGCTCAAAAGTAGCGCACATCAGGTAAGTCAGAAGGCGGAAAAGGCAGAAAGGTAGCCCTTGATTGTGCCCAGAGCAGAGCCCTGCTGGGCAAGAGAAAGAAGGGAGAGGAGAACCTCAGAAAGGGGGGCAAAGAGTGGATCCACAGCCTTTGCTGTGCACCATGCCACAAATCTGTTCCACCTGCAGGCGTATACCGACTTTGTGGAGGGGCGCCTGGCTGCCAGAATTACATTACAAACTACAGGAGGCAAGTCAAATGGCCTCAACTGTCGCCGCTCAATCTCCAAGCATGGAGGTGGAGACTGGACAGGTTCGGGTGGAGAACTGTCCCCTGCTGCTGCGACAGAAGGTCCTCCTGAAGAGGCAGACGAATCGGGGGATCAACAGACATGCTGAGTAGCTCGGAATACCAGTATCTTCGTGCCCAGTCCGGAGCCACAAGGAGAACTTGGGCCCGGTCGCGTCTGATCTTCTTCAGCACTCTGGGCAGAAGTAGTATAGGCGGAAAGGCGTACAACAGACCGCAGCTCCACTCGCAACGAAAAGCGTCTCCGATCGAGTGCCGCCTTGGAAATTCCAACGCGCAGAACTGATGACATTGCGCATTCTCTTCTGTGGCGAATACATCTAACCAAGGCTCTCCCGGCCACGTCCGAGTTCAGATGCCATTCGTGATCCATCATGCACCGACGGCTGAGTTAGTCCGCCCTGGTGTTCAGGGAACCTGCCAGGTGTTGAACCACTAGGGTCACGCCCTGATGTTCCAGCGACTGCCAGAGGCGCAGAGCCTCTTGGCATAGGGTCCACGACCCCACCCGCCCTGTTTGTTGGAGTACCACATGGCGGTGGTGTTGTCCGTGAACAGCTGCACTACACTCCCCCAGACAGAGGGGAGGAATGCCTTCAGTGCAAGCCGGATCGCCCGCAGCTCCAGACGGTTGATGTGGAGCCGGGACTCCGCCGGAGACCAGAGGCCTCTGATCTCTGCCTCTCCCATGTGGCCCCCCAGCCCTGGAGGGACGCGTCCGTCACAACTGCGTGCTCCGGTTGGGGTAGGGAGAGGAATCTGCCGCTGACCGAACAACCAGTCGTCGAGGTAGGGGAAGACAGAAACCCCTAACCTGCGCAGATGAGCTGCGACCACCGCCATCCCTTTCGTGAACACCCGTGGGGGGGAACTGCCATGACAACGCGGGGATTAACCCGCACTACCATTACAATGCAGGGATTACAACGAAAGTCGTTACAACAACTTTCGCTGGAGGGCGCTGCTGGATAGGAAATAGTTTAATTTTCTATCCAACACCTTCCCTACTGTCAACGTGGGCTGGAGTTGGAATAGAAAATTAAACTATTCCACTATCCAGCGCCCTACAGCGAAAGTCATTATAACGACCTTCGTTGTAATCCCCGCGTTGTAATGGCACGCGTGGTAATACCACGCGTTGTCATGACATACAACCCAGTGGGGCGCTGGCAAGGCCAAAGGGGAGCACGACAAACTGAAAGTGCTCGTGGCCTACCGAGAACAGCAGTTAACGCCGGTGGGTCAGCAGGACGGGGATATGATAAAAAGCGTCCTGCAAGTCCAACGCTACCATCCAGTCTCCCGGGTCCAGGGCAGCTAAGATCTGAGCCAGTGTCAGCATCTTGAACTTCTCCTTCCGGAGGAAGCCCTTGACGTTCCGCAGGTCCAAGATAGGGCGTAGGCCCCCTTTGCCCTTCTTGGGTACCAGAAAGTAGTGTGAGTAACAACCACACCCTACTTCTGGCCCAGGAACGCGCTTGATGGCCCCCTTGGTCAAGAGGACCGTAACTTCCTCTTGTAGAAGTTTCAAGTGATCCCCCGACACGCGGTGGTACTGCGGTGGCATGGCTGGAGGGGTCGCCTCGAAGGGGAGGGAGTAGCCCCTTCGGACGATTTGCAGCACACACCTGTCCGATGTGACAGTGCGCCAGTGGAGGTGGTGATGGCGAACCCTGCCCCCTACTGGTGTCACATGGGCCTGAAAGCTCGGACTAGGAGGGTTTTGAGGTGGATGCTGCAGGGGTAGATGTGGACTAGCCTCGCCGTTGTCCCCGACCGTCGCCACGTTAGTTTCCACGCCCGCCACCGCGCAAGATGATAGTCTGCAGCCTGTGGCTGGCAGGACGTGTGGGGGCGACCCTTCCTTGGCCACGAAAGGAGCAAAAGGCAGCCGTTTTCTGGCGCAGGCCGTGAGGCCCAAAGACTTGTCCGTAGCCCTGGAGTCCTTAAAGCGCTCAAGCGCATGGTCTGCCTTGTCGCCAAAGAGGCGACGGCCATCAAACGGCATGTCCATAAGGGCGTTTTGGACATCAGCCGAAAAGTTGGCGGACCTCAACCAGGTGTGGCAACGAATCGAAACCGTCGTTGCCATCGCTCTGCCCAGTGAGTCCGTGGTATCCAGCCCACACCAGATGGAATACCGTGCCGCATCACGACCCTCCGCAAGGGCTTGGGCGAGTTTAGTCTGGGCCCCCTCCGGACATTGTGGCAGCACGTCCGCGACCGTGTCCCACAGAGAGAGGGTGTAAAGGCCCCAGAGGTACGCAGTGTTGACTGACCGCAACCCCAAACTCAGGGAGGAGAATACCTTCTTCCCGTATTGCTCATACCTCTTGGATTCCAGATCAGGGGGAGCCGTCTGGAATGCGGTCTGGGAGTTAGAGGCCTGGCTGACCAGCCTCTCGGGGGTGGGCTGGGTGGACAGGAAGCAAGGGTCGCCCGGAGCCGGCGCCTGGCCACGTTCCTATCTACAGGCGGACCTGTAGCGGGCTTGGACAAAGTGCCCAGAAGAACGTATGACAAGGCCTCATTAAAAGGCAGCAGAGGCTCAGACGAGCTTGCCTGCGGTGTAAGGACCTCAGTGAGCAGGTTAGTCCTCACGGCCACGACGTTGAGCTCAAGGCCCAAGGACTTGGCAGCCCGCGTCAGAACCATACTATAGGCAGCCCCCTCCTCCATAGGGACGGTAGGAGGGGACAAAACCAGTGTCGGGTGAAGTGTCCAGACCACTGGCCTCCCCAAGCTCACCTGTCCAGTCCTGAGAATACTGGCACTCACGTGCCAGAGGGTCCTCGGACCCCTCCCAATCCTCCTCGCCACCCATCACCTGGTACTCAGGTTCAAAGGATGGGGCCGGGTCATAGAAATAGAAATCTCCAAGCGGCGCCAAACGGCGCTGCTTCCACGCCGGACCCGAATTGAGGGTAGGACCAGGAACGACGTCGTCCTGTGACGGCGCCGGGGGTGACACTTTTGGGGCCGGCGCGGTCGACCCGGACCCGGATCTGGCAGGGCCCTGCGGCGTCGGGACCGAAGTCGCCGACGCCGCCGGGGCCAAAGCACCAGACGGCGCCGGGGCCGAAGCACCCGGCCCGCTTGGGGTCCCAGTCGGGGTCGCTTTGCCCGAAGGCGCCACGGAGGAGGAGTGACCGACCTCATGGCCATGAGGAAGGCGTTGATCTCCTCCGGCGTCGTGTTCTGCCCAGGGACCGGCGGGTATGGAGCAGACCGCGACGCCTGCGGCTCAGTCGGAGCCGCCCGAACCCCCGGCCGCTTCGCGGGGAGTCAAAAGGGCGATGTCGCCTCTTTGACTTCTTGTGCCTCTTACCTGAGGACTTCGAGCCCGAAGACTGATGACGACTCCCAGAACTGTGGTGACTCCGGCCCCGCGACCGGTCCCTCGACCTCCTTCCGGACCGCGACCTCGAGCGGTGCGGGGATCACTGCCGGAGCTCGAGTCGCTTGCGGGACCGCTCTCGTCTAGCTTTGGACGTCAGGGCCCGGCACTCAGAACAGGACTTGTTGTCGTGGTCGGGGCCCAGACAGTGAAAGCACCGGCGATGGGGGTTGGTTACCGACATCATTCGGCAACAATCGGCGAAGGGTTTGAACCCGGGCATCCCTACCGGCACCGTCGGAGTCGAGAGACTTCGAAAGGCGATCAAAAAGGATCAAAAAAGTTAGTCAAAAATTGACTACAGGGACAACTTTTTCCGGATCGGCGCTTGTTGGCGCGGAAAAAAGAAGAACTGACGTCAGCGCGCGAGGGCGGCGTCTAAGTACTCCGGCAACGTCAGCCCAGCGCCAACGACGCCGACGACGGACGCGAAGCCACACCGACGCGCAAGGGCACAGCTACGCAAAAGTTTCCGGATCCAGTCTGACTCCTGGGTATTTTCTAAGGTAAGGAATCTAATACTAACCTGTTTCTTTCAGATTAGCTTGATTTCCCGTTTGCGACCGCTAAAAACATTCACACATCTGGCCCCCTTTTATTTTATGCAATTGTTGATTGGTAATTCTTCCTAACTGTTGGTACAGTATTCCCATTTTATTTACGTTTTCTTCCTAGGCACTCATGGCTCTGCACCCAGTCTCTGCACCCAGTTATCTATCTCACTTGGAAAGTGAAAGAAATGTCAAGTTTCACAATCGCAAGTTATATGTCGGATGCTTGTGGAGAAACAACCATGAAAGGTGTGTGTGCATAAAGCTATTTTACAAAAGGAGAAACATGTACTTAGTGACAGTTTAGGATCTTGCATCCAATAAGTTGGGCAAATTCATTTATACCAAACATTTTCAGTAATGGAAGACTTCATTAAATGATTAAAAAGTGTGCATATAGCACCATGACTTACTTAAGAGGAATGCGGGATGCTGCACCAGTGTTTGGTATCGAACTCGCAGCCTGCAGAATGTGCTCGAGTGCAGAGAGTCCTCCAGCTGCTCGGAAGGCAATCTGATCAGCCACATGCTGAGAAGAGAGAAAAGGGCACATTGAGAAGACTAGGCAGATAGCAGTATCCTTCCATAGATTCAAGCAGGTCTATGATATAGTGATTGAACAAGGCCGATAAAATAACATATCTGTCCCCTAAGCTGGCCCATTGTAGGAGGGTGGCTCAGCATATAATGTCCACCAGGGTGAGGCATTGGGCACTGAGTCAACGCAACCCTTAGTGATAGTGTTTAGGTCCCTGATAGCCTAAGATTTCAAGGGGTAACCGTGGAGAGCAGCTAAGACTTATTGAGGAGGGTGTAAAGCGGATGCAATCAGCACATATTCAGTCAGCAAGCTTTCACACAAGAACCACACCAGTGCTTATAAAAATACTGCAGTATTTATTTACACTACACTAATAACTAACTTGGTATATCTCCTACACAAAGATATCAAATACACATCAGAAACACTTCAAAAACAGGTAAGTAGCATAAAAAAAAAATCACGAAGCCCTACCGGGGCACTAAACCATATACTAAGAAAGTGGTATATGAAGTAGGAACTAAAATTAGATTGTTACCAAAGGATGGGGAAGCCCAGCGGAAGCCGAGGACCACCAGAGGTGAGTAGCTTGGGACCCCAAGGCACCCAGGTACAGAGTGGTAACACTGGTTCAAACATCCATAGGGTAAGTCACGGTTAGTATTTTCTTGTTTCAGGGCCCTTACCAAAGGACCCAGATGACAACAATTAGACCAAGGGAGGTTGGCGAGCCACCCCACTGTGGAAATATACCTTTTTAGGGGTACACTGGTGCAGGGTCACCCATTTGTCCACAGGTTCAAAAACCAAAAAAGTAGAACAGCACTGGTGTAGGAATAAATAACAATTTTATTAATCACTCATGACTGAGACCACGTCCACATAGCACTCTCAAGTGGTAAATTTTTCTGAAGTCACAGAACACAGGTCTTTTATACAGTTTTTGTGCAGTGTAAGCACGTGAACAGAAATAGGGAGAACACGTTTTAGGAATAGTTATCAGCAAACAAGGCCAGATAAAAACTACATGGTCAGCAAAGTAGGAGTAATCAGATTAATCAGAATGTTGTGGTGATCTGTCAATGCAGCTGGGCTTAAGAGGGCATGTGGCTTGGATTCCCCAGGCCACGGATCGTGTCCTTCACCCTGCGACCGGTCTGGAAGAACTTCCTGCACTTGCTGATAAATAGAAGACAAGCTGTCAGTTAACTGGGACAAATAGTCACTCATCAACACATGGGGTACATTATGTATAGGACGAGGCTTAGGGATTCCCCAAATATTCATAGGCCTGACAAACAAAGCCTCACATGGCGTAAGGCCAGGTTGCGTATGTGGTATTGATCTGATAGAAAGTAGTGCTAGGGGCAGGGCATCAGGCCATTTCAAAGACGTGGAAGCCTGTATTTGTAGCCAATTTGAATTTCAGGGTGGAGTTGTAACACTCCACCACGCCTGCTGACTGGGTGAAAAGCAAAGCACACAAGGTGATGGACGGAATGTTGCACAATGGCAAAACATTCACCCCCAGTCACAGATCTCGGTTTAATCCATTGTTATTTTGCTCACCAAGCCACCCTAGCTCAGACATGGCCATATGCAAATCAGTCTTGACCCTGTGCCTCATGGGAACAGTCCAGCCTGAACTGCCAAGCCATGTCTTCCCTGGACCGGAATCAATCATCCTAGGACCGGTTTCTGGCTATCAGCCGTCTTCAGCCAGGATAGCTTGACTTCACTGGCTTAGTGAGCACGGGACCCACGTCTGGGCATACCCTTCCCACATAGGGTGAACAGCGAAACATACAAGATGATGGACAGAATGTTGCACAATGGCAAAACAATCACCTCCAGTCACAGATCTGTGTTTAATCCATTGTTATTTTGCTCACCAAGCCACCCCAGTTCAGACATGGCCATATGCAAATCAGTCTTGAACCTGTGCCTCATGGGAACAGGCCAGCCTGAACTGCAAAGCCTTGTCTTCCCTGAACCGGAAGCATGCATCCTAGGACCGGTTTCAGGATAATCTTGTGTCATTTGCTGTTCACCCTATGTGAGAAGGGTATGCCCAGACGTGGGTCCCGTGCTCACTAAGCCACTGGAGTCAAGCTATCCTTGCTGAAGACGGCTGATAGCCAGAAACCGGTCCTAGGATGCTTGATTCGGGTCCAGGGATGACATGGCTTGGCAGTTCGGGCTGGACTGTTCCCATGAGGCACAGGGTCAAGACTGATTTGCATACGGCCATGTCTGAACTGAGGTGGCTTGGTGAGCAAAATAGTGATGGATTAAACCCAGATCTGTGACTGGGGAGAATGTTTTTCCATTGTGCAACATTCCGTCCATCATCTTGTGTGTTTTGCTGTTCACCCTATGTGGGAAGGGTATGCCCAGACGTGGGTCCCGTGCTCACTAAGCCACTGGAGTCAAGCTATCCTGGCTGAAGACGGCTGATAGCCAGAAACCGGTCCTAGGACGCTTGATTCTGGTCAAGGGAAGACATGGCTTGGCAGCTCGGGCTGGACTGTTCCCATGAGGGACAGGGTCAAGACTGATTTGCATATGGCCATGTCTGAACTGGGGTGGCTTGGTGAGCAAAATAACGATGGATTAAACCCAGATCTGTGACTGGGGGTGAATGTTTTGCCATTGTGCAACATTCCGTCCATCATCTTGTGTGTTTTGCTGTTCACCCTATGTGGGAAGGGTATGCCCAGACGTGGGTCCCGTGCTCACTAAGCCAATGCAGTCAAGCTATCCTGGCTGAAGACGGCTGATAGCCAGAAACCGGTCCTAGGATGCTTGATTCCGGTCCAGGGAAGACATGGCTTGGCAGATCGGGCTGGACTGTTCACATGAGGCACAGGGTCAAGACTGATTTGCATATGTCCATGTCTGAACTGGGGTGACTTGGTGAGCAAAATAACGATGGATTAAACCCAAATCTGTGACTGGGCATGAATGTTTTGCCATTGTGCAACATTCAGTCCATCATCTTGTGTGTTTTACTAGGAAAAAAGCGGCATGAAATTTATGTTTAATCCCCAACCCTTTCATGACATATTCTACAACTTACCCAATGAAATGAGGTCCGTTGTCCATTTGCACAACCTCAAAAGGTGCAGTTGGTGTCATAAACTCTCCTGTTTGCGTTCACTTTTTAGGATTATATTGGAGACAGACCAGACAAGAGTGGATTATCTTTTTAGCAGTTCGGGCAATATCAGGATGATCCCAAACTTGCATACGTTGTTTTGCTATTGAGGATGCACCAACATGTGCCGGCCCATGTGCCACTTGAATCAAGGAATATAAGTAGGCTTAGGGTAACTTCCATTTGGTCATATCTTTATTTCTCCAACAGCCCTCATAATTCAGTGTTCCCTTCTTAGACTATTGGTCTAGTTCTTCAGCAGAGGCAGATTGTTGCATGTCCACATCATCTGGAGATCCTGTTTCTTACAGAAACATGGCTCGCTCCAGACTCAGACGCCGATATTGTACAGGCACTGCCCTACGGCTTCCTTATACAACACTTGAACCGTCCAAAGGGTAGGGGAGGAGGAATAGCCGTCATCTTTAAAGAGTCTTTTCCATGCAGATTTTTTGACAGCCCTCTGACGGAATGTGAAAATACGCATTTCACTATCCAAATTTCCCCCGGTAACTCCCTTTCAGGAGTTCTCATCTACCGTCCACCAGGAGCCATGGGGCAGTTCCATAACTCACTTTTGGAATGCTCCTTGGCCATTGCCAGCACCCGGCCCAATTTCCTAATTTTAGGGGACCTCAATGTCCACTTCGACAATAGTAAAGATGATACTGCCATATAACTGATCCTAGACCTGGCAGCTCACCAACTCCACTTACAAAACTATCTTCCCACGCACAATCTTGGGCACTTGCTTGATCCCATTTTTTGCAATTTCCCCAACCTCATGGTGGGAACACAGATCCCAGTGCCCTGGAACGACCACCTGCTTATCCCTTTCAGCTGGCGGATTCAGACCACTCCTCCTTCCATCCAAGCACCGGGCAGACTCTCCCGTCCATGGGCCAAACTTGACCTCGACAAATGGAAACAAGCACTAGAGCATACCTGGCCACATCTTTAAACTAACCCTTATTCAGCAGACGCAGAGTTCACGTCCTGGATTGAAAACTGCCTTGATACCGTTCTTCCCAAAAAACCATATCTGAAACCTAGGAAAAAAGCCACCTCCCCGTGGTTTACACACGAGGTCCGCCTCCTAAAGAAAAACTGCAAGAGAGCGGAAAGAGTATGGAGGAAAGACTTCGATCTCAACAGCAAAAGTGACTATAAACGGGCTATTCTCAACTTCAAAAAAGCCCTCAAAAATGCTCAAACAGCCTTCTTTAATGAAAAAATTAGCAAGGCATCCTGCTCGTCCAGAGAAACTTTCCAAATCGTGAAAAAAACTTTTAAAAACCCCAGAACCAACTTGCACTTATAATCTCTCGGACAATCACTGTATTGAGTTAGCCACGTTTTTTGACCAAAAAATACAAAACATCCTCCAACATCTCCCCCCTCTTCCCCCTGCGGACCCCCCACTTCTCCACTCGTTGCAGTTCCAGAACCTGAAAACAGAATTGGATATGTTCTCTCCCATCAGTGAGGAAACCCTAGGGCCCATCCTTCAATCCCTCAAAACCGGGTCCCTGCATGATCCAGCACCAGTCAGACATCTAAAACAGGTCGCTCCTACCATTCTTGCACCAATGGTGAACCTGATAAACACCTCTATAGAAAGCGGAACGGTTCCTCCGAGCTGGAAGAAGGCGGTAGTCAAAGCCTTAATCAAACCCAACCTTGACCCCAGCAATCAGGCTAACTTCAGGCTGATCTCCTTCGTTCCTTGCATTAGCAAGATGGCTGAAAAGTTCATCAACGGTCAGCTATCAAACTACCTGGAAACCAATGAATTGTTAAAACCGTCACAGACAGGCTTCCGCCCGGGCCAGGGCACGGAAACAGCGATGGTAGCGGTTGTCGAAGAGGCTAGGAAGATCATTGATGCAGGAGTATCAGTGGCAGTGATCCTTCTAGACCTCAGCGCGGCATTCAACACCGTCAACCACATCATCCTGGCTCAGCGGCTCAGAGACCTTGGTATCTCAGGGCCGGCCCTGTCTTGGCTAAAATCCTATCTCCACAACCGCTCTTTCCAGGTGGCGGAAGGCAACTTCATTTCCAGGGAGACCCCTATACGTTGCGGAGTGCCTCAGGGCTCGTCATTGAGCCCGACGCTCTTCAATGTGTATATGGCGCCCCTGGAAAAAATTGTCAACCCGTACGGTATCAAACTCCTGACCTACGCGGATGACACCCAGCTGGTTGTCTCCCTCAGCTGGCAAGATAATCTCACCATCGACCTGTACTCCTGCCTGGTGGACATAGTCAGCTGGATAAACTCATCCCAGCTAAAACTCAACGGCGACAAAACGGAGATAATGGTGATGGGCAGCCAGTCCCATTTTTGCACGGAGTCTTTGTGGCCCCCGTGCATGGGCCCTGCCCCAACCCCCAAAGCGGACATCAAAAGCTTGGGGATTTGGCTTGATCATAACCTCACCCTAAAAACCCAGGCAAGGAAAACGGTAGGAACCTGCTTTGGTCTGCTACGCACTACCCGCAAGATCCTCCCCCTGCTCCCTTTCCAGTCAAGAAAGCTCCTCTTACAGGGCCTTATCCTGTCCAGACTGGACTACGGAAATGCCCTATATCTCGGCGCACCAAAGAAAGTTACAGCCAGGCTACAGGTTGTGCAAAACGCTGCTGCCCGAATTCTTACTGACACCAAGAACCGCTGTTCAGCTAAACCAGCGATTAGAGCATTACATTGGCTGCCCGTGGAGCAAAGGGTGCAGTTCAAGGCCCTGTGCCTAACCCACAAAATCCTTCATGGAAAAGCCCCGCCGATCCTTAAGGACCTTGTTGTCCTGCATACCACGTCTAGAACTCTCCGATCCTCTAATGCCCATCCAACCCAAATACCCAGGATCAAGAAAGCACGCTCGGAGGCCGGCGTTTTTCCTATCACGCGTCCAAGTTGTGGAACGCCCTCCCGCTTGACCTCCGTGCCCAACACAATCTTCTGCCATTCCGAAAGCTTTTAAAGACTTGGCTGTTACCGTAACCATCTTTTCCGCACTCGCCTGATCCATCTAGATCATCTGTTAGTGCTGGGACGCTCACGGCCAGCCATGCGCTTTAGAAAGCCCATTACAATTACAATTACAATTACAATTGTACCAGGCATCATGCCAACATTCAGCTTGTGACTTCACCACATACATGGAGGTGGCACTTTGCTGCATTGCGGTCTCACGGGCTGTGTGATCTGCAAATGCATTTACATGCTTCTATTTTATCAGTCACTTTCTTGTGTGCACTACATTTAACATTTTCTACTTTCTTAGGATAGGTTAGGGTATTAAGAAGCGTATGCACTAATTCTCCATGCACTATCCCATGTGAGGTGCGGAAACCCCTTTCTGTCCATAAGCGACCAAAATTATGTGCCACCCCAAATGCGTACTGGCTGTCAGTAAAAAATATTGACAAGTAAGTCTGTACTAAGCTCACATGCTCTTGTTAGTGAGTGTAGTCTAGAGTTCCTAATACAGGTACAGAACAAAGAGCTTGGAGTGACTGTTGGAAGACATTCTGACATTCAGTAGGACATGGGAAAGGCATTTGTGTTTCATTAGTCAAAAGGGCCAACAAAGGTTTAATAATGTGTAAAAAACTGGGGATCCACTGCCTACAAAAAAAAAATGTAAAGTCAATCGATGCACAAACATCCTTCGTGGTACGGGGCACAGGAGTATCTAAAATAGTCTGAATGCGGTCTGGTGTAGGTGCACGTCCCTCCTTAGACAGGAGGTGACCTAAATAGGTAACCTGCTGTCTACAAAATTGTTTCTGGATATTGGAGCACTACAATTTTATTAACTTCTCGCAAATCAAGAATGAATCCGTACATTTTGGCGTCAATGTCTTTTTTTCAAAATAGTAAGAATAGGGCTATTGCAATTGTTATAAGGGACCTCTTCCACTACCCCCACTTTAATCCTATCGTGAACAATGAGTGCCAATGCTTCTGCACCTTCTCTGGATATTTTGTATTGGGGCAGGCAAGGCAATGAAACACCCTCCTTTACTTGAATATGCACAGGTGGAATAACCATTTGATCCACATCAGTATCTGTGTTAACCCACAAAATACTGGGTAAGGATGCCAGAGCGATATCCTCATTGATAAGACAAGACCTCTCAACTATTGGATAATTGTCATTCAAAATAACATGCACACCTTCCGGAGAACAACGTATTGTGGCACGAAAATATTTAAGCATATTGATACCCACAATGTTGTCCGGTGTGGTAGGGGAAAGCAAAAATGGACATGCTGCAGTAAATCTATCAAGTCTGAATTCAAGTGGCTGTGAAAGTGGGCTAGGTGTAGGTGTCCCATCTAATCCTATGGACGTTATCATTGTGCCAGACAGGGTAGCCCTCTGAACCAGTTTTTTAGACCGAGCACTACAGGTAGCCCCTACATCAACCAGAAACCAATCAGTAGATCCCAAGTCATTTGCGTCAACACAAGGACCCATTTGATCTACTGGCACCTCAACCGGTTCCTTGCCCCATTCTAGGCCTCCCTATGCGTAATCAGAATCTGCAAGGACCTCATCAGAATAATCAAACATTTGATATTGATTTCATCTATCAAAAGTATTAGAGTAATTTGGTCCTCGTTCAACTGCTTCAAATCTGGGGTGAGCTCCTGTACCTCCCCAGTATCCTAAATTCCCTGGGCGTCTTTTCACACTATCCCTTCTCCGTTGGTACTGCTGACTTTGCAAAAGAGGACACTCAGAACGCCAATGCCCAGTCTCTTTACAATAAGCACACTGATCAGGAGACAAATTTACTCAAGGGAGAGGGGGCAAACCAGGTGTATACATTGCACGTCTGCCTCTTCCACCTCCCCAAATGGTGGACCATATACTTTAGCCAAAATAACGTTTGTCTATTAATTCTTTTAACCTTCTTATCCTCCCTGCCTTTCGCTTCCTGTTCCTGTCACTCATAATATTGGGCCCTAGTCAAAATAGAAACTGGGGAAGCCGTTGTCCAAGAACTCTCGCTGGCCTTTCAGCAACTAGCTATTTCCGGTAATATATTAGCGACAAATTTATCAAACAAACAAATGCCTACCCGTATCATCGGCAATGACTGACCACTAAAATCATGGAATGTCTCTTCAAATCGTGAAAAGAAATCAGAAACCAACCCATCCTTTTTCTGTTTACAGGATGCTAACGTAGTCCAATCTATTTTCTTATTCACAATAGCTTTAGGAAGATCTAATATCTCCTCCTTCTGAGGTGTCTGCGCAGGCTGCCTTTCCGCATCTATTTCTTCTAAATGTTCCCAGGTATCACCATATGCTACATTGTCATCTATTTTATGTATTATTCTTCACATATCAGGAGGCAAAATAAGCCCAAAGAACATATCAGTATCTGGCAAGGTCATAGTGCAGGACCTAATGGCTCCTTCCATCTCCTCAAAGAAGGCAGCAGGATTTTTCCTGGGGACGGCCAAAGCAGCTTTAAGAGCCATCACATCAACTCTACTCCAAGGAGTATAAACCCAATTATATATAAAATATCCCTTTGCATCATTTGAAGTTTTATCATCATTTGTTCCTGCACCCTTAAGAGGAACATACAGGGGTGCAGCTTCAGGCATAGGTTTCATATTAATTTCACTACTACTGGATTTGTTCGCATCCACCAAAGCATCTGCTTCCATTGCCTGAGACTGAACTATTTCTACAACTTTATTTTTTCTAGCTAGTTCTTGCTCCATTCGCAAATGTAATGTTGCGTCTTGTATTTTAACCACTAGTCTAATCATAGCAGATAGGTTTGAAAAAGGAAAAGTCCCCTCTGTTAATCATTTCTAATCAGTATTTGTATCAGCTGGCTCTAGTTCCTGAGAAATTTGCCTAGAATCAAACATTACCTCTCAAGCGAATTTTTCTACAAAATAAAATTGCTCCACACTGTTCCACTGTTGAACCATAGTTACAATGAGCTATCCGGTTGAGATTGACGAGCCTCCTCCGTAGAAGTGGTTTTCAATGTATCTTTTTCTGCTCTAGTCAAAGTAGAGCGAGTCTGCCGCCTGCCTTGCTTATCTTTAACTTCATCCTCTGAAGAGAATGCTACTCGTCAGAAGACTCATCCTTAGGGGCTCTTGGAATGGGAATGTATACGGGGTGGGTGGCGTTCTAATAGGATGCAGTCATCCTGAGGTTTATTAAGTATGGGACAAATAGGGCGCCTAATAGGAAACTTGCCATTTACCTCTAATCGACGTTCCCTATCTTCGTTTTCTATTTTTTCCTTCTTTTCTTTAATTTTTTTATTTGTGATGTATCGTTTTTCATTGTTCTTTTTCTGCTATAGCTTCTGCTTTCTTCACTCTCTCTCTCGTACTTCTTTCTCCCACATATGCACACAATCAACCATATCCTGTCTACTTTTTCTTTAAAAAAAAAACTTGTGATCTACATATTGAACCTTTTTTCAAATCAAATGACCCATTCACTGGCCGTTGTAGATCAGAATTTTTTTTGCGTATTTGTTCTACAGTGGACCGTACATTATGGAAGAAATACCATATTTGACATACATGTCTCTATTAGGTGTCCCCTCTGGGGCAGCCGGCTGACTTTTTTCTAAACTTTGTTTTGGTACCACCAGAGCAGCATCACTACCTACGGAGTGTGCTGAGAAAAGGCATGCTTCAAAATTATGTGTGAATTATTACTACTCCAAAATATTTCAAAAGGAGAAAAATCTCCTCATTACCTGCCTTCAATCTTTGCAAAGAGTGTATAACAGATTCAAACAAAAAGCCCAGGTATAACAAATCTAGAGTGCCGCTTTAGCGACCTTTTCATAGAGAAGACTCCAAATCCCACCTGCTGATCTCTGGTCGACCTAATGGTCACTACAAAAGTGCGCCAAAGAAAACTCCAGTTGAGACCGGCCACCACCTGTAGGGTCAAATCGGGAAAACCGGAAAAGTTGCGTCGGCCTGCAAAGACAAAGGTCTCCTCGAGCAGTGGGTTTCCTCAGCAAAATTCCAATCCTCCATCAAGACCACTCCTTTGGACGACCGCGTCTCCAATGGGGCACCACAACGGGTTTCAACTGTGGAAATATACTTTTTAGGGGTACACCGGTACAGGGTAACCCTTTTGTCCACAGGTTCAAAAACTAACAAAGTAGAGATAAGTATTCGAGTAGGAATAAATAATTGTATTAATCACTCATGAGTGGGACCAAGTCCACACAGCACTCTCAAGTGCTGGAGGAGGTAGTACACTGAAGTCACAGAACACAGGTCTTTAATACAGGTTTTGTGCAGTGTAAGCATGTGAACAGAAATAGGGAGAACACGTTTTAGGAATAGTTATCAGCAAACAAGGGCAGATAAAACTACATGGTCAGCAAAGTGGTAGGGGGAACAGAAATGCTTATGGCAGCAATAGATGATTGACAGTTAACAGATGTACCGGCAGCTACAACTCACAGCACGTACATTGCTTTTAGCTG
Organism: Lissotriton vulgaris; assembly: GCF_964263255.1. NCBI lineage: Eukaryota > Metazoa > Chordata > Amphibia > Caudata > Salamandridae > Lissotriton > Lissotriton vulgaris. Next base: position 121,945,832 of record NC_141688.1, read on the forward strand.
AGTCAGGTAGTCAACTAAAATAGATAGCATAAGCAGAGTGAAAGGAAAAAAGAATTACGAAAGAAACCTAAATGGAAACCACAGCCAAAATGGCTGCAGCTTATGCCAAATAGAATATTACACATTTTCCACAACACCTGGGGATATAAATGGTACCTGGATACCTACACCAGGGATCCAGGGTTAATAGGTGCGAAGTGGTTTCAGAATCGTCCATAGGAGCCAATGGAGAGTCTTGGAAGTCCTGCAGCTACAGTGACTCGAGGACCAGGACGGTGGAACCCAAACATGGATTTTGGATGAGGAGTTTTTGAAAGCAGAAGGGACAGAGTCCAAACCACCCAGAGGTGTCCACCACTTGTCGGAGGCTCTTGTTGTAGAAAGACAGTGTTGATGAAGCAGTTGTGAAGCCCAAGAGACAATACAGGAGCACAGGAGCTGTCCTCAAGCTGTCCCACAAAAGATGCAGAGAGGTCGGTGGCTGGCAGGACCACCTACAAGCCTTGGTAACTGCAGCAGTAGGGTCGAAGGAAAAGATGCTTACCAGCAAGGTCTGTGGGAACAACCCAGCAAGGTTGAGTCAGGGCCGGCCCTCAGCAACAGTTGTTGGAGCTGCCTCATGGACTGTCTGCAAAACAGAACAAAGTGGCTAGCCAGGATAGTTTGAAGGGAAATTCAGACCCACACAGCCCATGTATGCTGCGTGACCCAACAATTTGTTTAACAAAACATTTATTTTCATTTATAATCAAGCTTCAAGAATTCATACAAACATGTCTTCAAAGGAAAAACCTGTCAAAACAGTCAAGTCAAAAACATACAATTGTGTGCACAATAAATACAGGTGTACAAACATTTATAATGAATACTCAAAATTACATGACACCAAAATAAGACTTAGTACACAGTACGTACATTCCAAATCAATTGCGATCATAAAACATTACACAAAACATAAAGGGAGAAACCAGTCCTTTAACTAAAATACCAGTGGACAGGCGGAACTAAAGGTGGAATAAGACTGCTTGCCTATCTCACAGAACCAGTGGTGGAGTGTTTTATAAGATTGCAAACAAGGGCCCACAACAGTGGAATTAATTGATCCCTAGCTGCACCCTTCTTTCTTGTCACAGGCTGGGGGTCAACGTGTTTGGAACCATAAGAATTGTAGGTTCTCCTCAGGACAGGGACTGGGTATGAACTTCACTGCACAACGAGCAAAAGGGTTGCAGGAGTGGAGGTAGACTGTGAATCAAGAGATGATGTCTGTGAGGAGTTGCGGAGGTGTCAAAGCACAGGGCGCCCGCGAGGCGGTACGCAGTCAGGTCGTGGCTTGGCTCACATTCTTTGATCAACTGCACGCCGTTTGACATGTAAGACGGCTGCACCTAGGACGGGTCCGGGGGATGTGGCAGGTATTACTCAGCCGCGTGTAGCCGGTGCAATAGATGGATTCAATTCTTTCAGATGCTTCACGTCCGCGCCCTGTGCTTTGACACCTCCGCAACTCCTCACAGACATCATCTCTTGATTCACAGTCTACCTCCACTCCTGCAACCCTTTTGCTCGTTGTGCAGTGAAGTTCACTGGTATTTTAGTTAAAGGACTGGTTTCTTCCTTTATGTTTTGTGTAATGTTTTATGATCTCAATTGATTTGGAATGTACGTACTGTGTACTAAGTCTTATTTTGGTGTCAAGTAATTTTGAGTATTCATTATAAATGGTTGTACACCTGAATTTATTGTACACACAATTGCATGTTTTTGACTTGACTGTTTTGACAGGTTTTACCTTTGAAGACATGTTTGTATGAATTCTTGAAGCTTGATTATAAATGAAAATAAATGTTTTGTTAAACAAATTGTTGGGTCACGCAGCATACATGGGCTGTGTGGGTCTGAATTTCCTTTTAAACTATCCTGGCTAGCCACTTTGTTCTGTTTTGCAATTGTTGAGGTCCAGGCTGGTCAGTTGTAGGATCCAAAACCTTTGTTGTGTACATCACGGACTGTCTGGCAGGAAGCACAGGGAGTCGCAACTCTCAGAAGATGGAGGCCAATAGTGGGGAGGATGCAGGCAGGCTGCTGTTCTTGAAGCATGGCAATGCTGGGGATTTTTGGAGCTTGTAGATTTTCCGTGAAGAGAGTCAACAAGCCTTGACACAATGCACATGGATGCATTTTAAATCAGCTGGAGAGTGATTACAGTCTCCCAAGTTGCAGGGTGATTTGTCAGGCCTCTAGATAGCCAAAAACAACCCCCTGTGTTCCAGAGCCGGAAGATTTCTGTGTCAGCAGGATCAGCATACCGGTCTTCTACATCGAGGTGCCTGCGGATGCAGGGAAGCAACTCCTTCACTCCAAGGGAGATTCTGTCTTGCTTGGATGCATGCAGAGTCCTTGCTGACTCGGAGGATGCTCGCCACAGAGTTGAAGAAACTTGAGGAGCGTGGAGAGAGAGTTGCAGCAGGAGTCCTCCCAACAAAATCAGTTTTGTTTTTGGTCCTCACTCGAAGAAGCAGCAAAGTTCCAGTGTTCACCAGCAGAAGAGTCTTTAGACAATCCTAAGAAGACAGGCAGTCATTTCTTGAAGATGTGGTTCGAACTAATCTTAGGACCAAGCCTCAGGGGAGCCCTTAAGCACACTAAAAAGGGGACGGACATCAGCTGAGGTGACCCACCTATCAGGAGAGAACAGGGTCGTTACTCAGCTGGCCTAGCCCGTCAGATGCTACCAGAGGCCAAGATTCAACATGACAGAATCGAGTTACCACCAGGGAGGAGCGCGATGGAGGGGGTTTACACTTGCCTATCCTTTGTGTTGGGTCACGCCAGAGTGGGAACAAAGGGTTTCTGAAATGGGCAAAATTGGTTTATGAAAGGAGGGCACCAATTGTGCCCTTCAATGCAGTCTGGTGGCGCTCGGAAGCGACCCCTGCCTACCAAATTCTTAAGGAGAGGTAGTCACACCACTCCTTCGCAGGTAATCCTTTGTTCAGCGTCTCCTGTCCGAGTTAGGCCCATCAGCAGGGGGGAGGGGAAGAACAGTGTCTGAGACAGTCAGCAGCACGAGATGGCAGGTAGACCCTACAAGGCTAGACAGGGAGTTATTGGGCGGTCCTCTAAGGAGCCCCCCAGTACATGGTATCCAACTTGGTGTAGTTGCATGATTCCAACATGTTTGATTCTAAACGTGACCAGGTTTGGGTTAGCCATTATGTAGCTGGACATATCGACTTGCCAGTGTCCCCTACATACCTTAACTCCTTCGACGCTCATGACGAGCTCAGCTCGTCATGATGTACACCTCCATACACTCATGACGAGCTGAGCTTGTCATGAACAATGGGAATTATCAAAGATCAGCACAGGAGGAAAATAACACTAGCATCGATGGTGTTAAAATGGCTGCCCTCCACTTAGAAAGCCCAGAAAATGGAGTCCGGGGTTTGTAGGGGTACCCACACACTTAGAACCATGCACCCTGCTCTTGGTCTGAAGTGCCTACAATAGGGGTGACTTACAAGTATAAAGTGCAGTAACTGGGTTATAGGGAAAACCTTAGATCTAAATTGAAAGGTGCATCCACCATTTTACCCAGACTGTGATGGCAGCTCTGCAGACACAGTTTACAAGGACTCCCATGGGTGGCATACTGCACAAGTTTCTTACCTTTGGTAACAATATATCTGTAAGAAACATTAGTTAGTTAAATATTCCTTACCTTAGACTTACCCCCAGGCGTCAGACTGGATCCGGAAAGATTTTTCGTCAGCAGTACCTCTGCGCGTCGGTTGGCTCCTTGTTCGTCGTTGGCGTCGTGGATGCCGTCGCGGCAGCTACTTAGATGCCGCCTTCTGGCGCGGACGTCAGTTCGGTAAACGACTTTCCGCACCAGAAACGCAGAGCCATGCAAGACACTGACCACTGGTGCACAAGACTAGGTCCCTGAAAGGATATCCTTAACCCTAGAAATCAGTTTGCAGAACGGGGAGGATGGGTGGGGCGGTAAGGAATCTATAACTAACTAATGTTTCTTACAGATATACCCATACCGAAGACAAGTAACTTGTCCATCTTAAAGAAACACGTTAGTTATAGATTCCTTACTTTAGAATAGATACCCCATCAATACCAACCCCAGTGGTGGGTCTGCAAACCAAAATCACACCAGAAAGTTCTGGAGACCAGAACGACCAAAGAAGCCATCTCTCCAAACTTGGCTGTCCAGGCAGTAGGGTTTGGTGAACGTATGCAGCGATGCCCACGTTGCCGCCTGACAGATGTCATTCAGAGGCACTCCTCTTCCTAAGGCTGTAGTGGCTGCTGTCGCCTTGGTGGAGTGAGCGCGTAGACCGACTGGAGGCTCCTTTTTAGCCAGATAGTAACAAGCACAACACGACCCATCGAGAAATGGTGAGTTTGTGTACGGCCCAACCCTTCTTTGCACCCAAGTAGCCAACAAAAAGCTGATCATCCACCCGGAACTGTTTTGTGTGGTCCAGATAGGAGAGCGCACGTTTTGGGTCCGGACGGTGGAGCCTCTCTTCTTCCTTTGAAGGATGCGGAGGAGGAAAGAAGGTGGGCAAAGTAATGGTCCGCCCGATGTGGAAGGCAGTGAACACCTTAGAAAGGAAGGACGGATCCGAAGAACAACCTTGTCCGGATGAACAGACAAGAAAGGAGGTTTTGAAGAGAGAGCCTGATGCTCACTCACCCTTCAAGCGGAAGTGATGGCTACCAGGAAAGCAGTCTTAAGAGTTAAGAGACGTAATAGACAGTTATGAAGCGGCTCAAAGAGAGCACATTAAATAAGTTAGCAGATGATTCAAGTCCCACTGAGGCATAACAAATGGAATTGGCGGAAAAAAATGTGTTAAGCCTTTCAAAAAACGGTTAACTACCGGGGACTTGAAAAGAGAAAGATGGTCTGGCAGCCGAAGGTAGGCACAGATGGCAGAAAGGTAACCCTTTATAGTGTCCAGAGCAGAGCCCTGCTGGGCCAAAGAGAGAAGGAACAAGAGTATTCCTGAGAGGGGCAGAAAGGGGATCCACAGCCTTTGCTGTGCACCATGCCACAAATTTGTTCCACCTTCAGGCTTACACCGTCTTAGTTGAGGGACGCCTGGCAGCCAAGATTACATCTCAAACTTCAGGAGGAAGGTCGAAAGACATCAACTGCCGCCGCTCAAACTTCACGCAAGGAGGTGGAGACTAGACAGGTTCAGGCGGAGGATCGTCCCCTGCTGCTGCGACAGGAGATCCTCCTGAAGAGGCAGTCTGATTGGAGGATCGATCGCTTTGCTGAGCAGCTCGGGATACCAGACTCTTCGTGCCCAATCCAGAGCCATAAGAATGACTTGGGCCCGGTTGCGCCGTATCTTCTTCAGCACTCTGGGCAGAAGTGGTATAGGCGGAAAGGCGTACAACAGACCGCAACTCCACTTGTGATGAAAAGCGTCGCCGAGCGAGTGCCACCTTGGAAATTTCAACGTGCAGAATTGCTGACATTGCGCGTTCTCTTCGGTGGCGAATAGATCTAACCAAGGCTCTCCCCACTGTCGAAAGAGACCTTGCACCACCTCCGAGTGAAGACGCTATTCATGATCCATCATGCACCTGCAGCTGAGTTTGTCTGCCCTGGTGCTCAGAGAACCTGCCAGGTGTTGAACCACCTAGGAAATACCTTGATGTTCCAGCCATGTCCAGAGGCGGAGAGCCTCCTGACATAGGGTTCACGACCCCACCCAGCCCTGTTTGTTGCAATACCACATGGCGGTGGTGTCCGTGAACACCTGCACTAACTACTCTTCCCCCAACAGAGAGAAGGAATGTCTTCAGTGCAAGACGAATCGCCCGGAGCTCCAGAAGATTGATGTGAAGCCCAGACTCGGCCGGAGACCAGAGGCCTCTGATCTCTACCTCTCCCATGTGGCCCCCCCATCCCAGAAGAAAGGCATCCGTCACCACAGTGTGGTCTGGTTGGGGAAGGGAGAGGGATTTGCCTTTGACCCAATCCTGGTTCGTAAGCCACCTCTGCAGTTGTCGGACAGTGCCCTCCGAGATCTGAACGCAATCGGACAGATTCCCCTGGTGCTATGCCCACTAGAACTTCAGGTCCCACTGCAGAACGTGCATTAGCCACCTGGCATAATCGACCAGCAGGATACAGGCGGCCCATGAGGCCCAGCAGCCTCAGAGTCATTCTGACCGAAAACCGGGACAGAGGCTGAAAGATCGGAATCATAGCCCGAACATCCCGGAATCGCTGTTCGGGAGGATAGACCCGAAACTGCGTTGTGTCCAGAACTGCTCAGATGAAGAGGTGATTCTGGGAAGGAATCAGGTGAGACTTCGGCACATTGATGCAAAACCCCAGCATATGCAGGAGGTAGGCCGTAGTCAGGAGGTGGGAGACGACTGCCTGGGGCAAGCCCACCTTCAACAACCAGTCGTCGAGATAGGGGAAGACTGACACCCCTGATCTGCGCAGATGAGCTGTGACCACCGCCATCACTTTCGTGAACACCCAAGGGACGCTGGTAAGGCCAGAGGGGAGCTTGGTAAACTGAATATGCTCCTGGCCTACAGTGAACTGCAGGTAACGCCGGTTTGCTGGCAGGATGGGTATGTGAAATTAAGCATCCTACAAGTCCAACACTACCATCCAGTCTTGCAGGTCGAGAGCAGTTAAGACCTGAACAAAGGTCAACATCTAGAACTTCTCCTTCCAGAGGAAGCGATTGATGTCCCTGGGGTCCAAGATAGGACGCAGGCCCTTGTCCTTCTTGCGAAACAAAAAATGTAATGGGAGTTACAAACACAACCTACTTCTGGGACAGGAACGCGCTTGATGGCTCCCTTGGCCAAGAGAGCCATAACTTCCTGCTGGAGAAGGGCCAGATGATCCTCCGACATGCGGTGGTATCGCGGTGGCATGGCTGGTGGAGTCGTCTCGAAGGGGAGGGAGTAGCCCCTTCAAACTATTTGCAAAACCCACCTGTCCGAAGGGATGGTGCGCCAGTGGAGGAGGTAATGGCGAATCCTGCCACCCACTGGCCTTTGATAGGCCTGAAAGGTCGGAGCAGGAGGGTTTGGAGGCTGCAGCAGAGGGGGCGTTGATGGACTAGCCCGCCCGCTAGCCCCTGGAACCTTGCCGGTTATTTCCACGGCCACGCGAAGGCTGGGTAACTTGCTGCGGCCTGTGGCCCTGGGTGGGGCACCCCTTCCGTAGCCACAAAGGGGGCGAAAAGCAGACTGCGACGGACGGGTGGAGAGGCCCCAGGACTTGGCCGTAGCCCACGAGTCCTTTTTGTGCTCAAGGGAGTTGTCTGCCTTGTCTCCAAAAAGGTGACGGCCATCAAAGGGCATGTCCATCAAGGTGTTCTGGACATCCCCGAAAAGAAAGTGGACCTCACCCAGGCGTAGCCCTACCGATGTTGAAATGGTCCTACCCAGAGAGTCGGCGGTGTCCAACCCACGTTTTGTAAACCTTGCATCTCTCCCGGCGGCGACAGCCTGGGAGAGCACTGTCCGGGCTTCCTAAGGACACTGAGGCAGCACTTGCACCACTGTATCCCACACAGAGTGGGAATAACGGTCCAAGAGACATGCAGTGTTTTTGGACCGCAGTCCCTTTCCGGTGGTGTGGTAACGAAGGCGCTTTTGGAGGTGGAGGCTTGGACCACCAAGCTCTCCGTGGTGGGGTGTTGGGAGAGGGAAGTGGGGTCGCCCGGAGCCATGCGGTGGCGTCAGGCAATCATCCTGTCCACTGGAGCCCCCCGTGTTGGACCTAGACCACGTGCCCAAAAGAACGTCTGTGAGGGCCTCATTAAATGGTAACAGGAGCTCCGAAGAGCTCGCCGCCAGTTGAAGCACCTCAGTCAGGATGTTAGTCCTGATCGCCACCATAGGAAGCTCGAGGTTGAGAGCCTCAGCCACCCTACGCAACATCACAGGGTATGACGCTCCCTCCTCCGTAGCTACAGTAGGAGGAGACAACATGCCAAAGTCAGGTGAAGTGTCAAGACCACTGGCATTCCCAGGTCCTCACTCCAGATCTGCTCAGTATGAAGCTGGTCACTTAAATGGTCACCTGACCCCTCCCAGTCTTCCACACCCTCCTCTGGCTGCCAAACGGGCTGAAAATGGCGAGGATTTAACACAGGGACAAAAGTATGCATCGCCGCCAGCCGATGCTGTTCCGGCTCCGTGTCCACGTTGGGAGGGAGAACGAGGTCGATGCCGGCCGGGGAGCGGACCGGTGCCGAACGCGGTAGTGGTGCTGGAAGAAGAGGCATCGGTGGAGGTATAATAAGGTCAACCGGCGCCGATGCGGATCCAGGCCTGGAACCAAGGGGGAGCCTGAGGCACAGGGGCAGGAACCGGTGGCGGGAAAGACCCAGACCTCCCAACCGCCGGAGGAATCGGTCTGCCCAAAGATGGCATGCATTGCCTCGTAGAACGTACGAACCTGGGTGGGGACCGCTACAGGTCCCGGAAAGGGAGGGCAGCTTGGAGTCAACCCATCTTGCTCCGCGTGTGGAGCGCACCACCAGCGGGCCTCATTGGGTCGGCCGACTGACGAAGGGAAGTCGAAGAGTGACAATGCTTTTTCAACTTCTTCTTATGCTTCGACTTACCCGACCCCGAATGCGAAGACTTCGATGACTTGTAGGAATGTCGATGGCTCCATGACCGGTACCTCGACCTCCCTCTCGACTGTGACCTCGAACGCCGCGTAGCCGACTGTCGGTGCTCAGGACCGCTCCCGCAAATCCTTCGGCGTCAACAACCAACAGTCTGAGCACAACTTGGGTTGTGCTCGCGCTTCAGGCAAAAGAGGCACACGCGGTGCAGATCTGTGACGGACATCCGCCGGTTACAGTAACTGCAGGCCTTGAACCCAGGCATCCCTCGTACACCTGCTTGGAGTCGAAGACTTGATACAAGAAGTTGAGAAAAACATAGTCAAAAAATGACTGAGATGTCGCTCTTCTTTGATCTGCGCTGGCAGCCGCAGAAAAAGAAAGAACTGATGTCAGCACGTAAGGGCGGCTTCTAAGTAGCTGCAGCGATGTCATCCCGGCGACCACGGCAGAGGTACTGCTGACGAAAAATCTTTCCCGATCCAGTCTGACGCGTGGGGGTAATACTAAGGTAAGGAATCTATAACTAAAGTATTTCTTTCAGATATATGCTGCAGTCCATGGGGTTCGAATGCCCTGGGTACCTCAGTACCATCCACTGGGAACTTATAGTGGTGCCCCCGTATGCCAATTGTGGGGTGTCCAAAATACTTATCATCCAATTTAGAGGAAAGAGAACAGGCACTGGGGTGCTAATTGACAGGATCCCAGTGAAGTGCACTCAAAGTCGGGATCCCCCTTGATCCAGCTCCGCCTAAAATATTGATGCAAGGAATGGAAAAAATGTGCTCCTACGTCCAACAGCTAATAGCTCTATCCTTTTGCATAGGCTGTATACCACAGAAACTGAAGCAAGCAATAGTACTTTGCAGAAAAAAACCTTCTGCTGACCCTTTGCTACTAGAAAACTTACAGCCTATTTCTCAGGTACCATTCTTTGCCAAAATTGCGGATAAAGTGGTGAATAACCAACTCCTATCAACTCGAATGACTTATTTCATCCCACGCAACCGGGCTTAGGGCCTCTTACTCTACGGAGTCAGCCCTACTTCTTACAACTGAAACTTTGAGAGCGTGTGCTGATGAAGTCAAACAGCTGTGTTGGTCTTAAGGACCTAAGCGCAGCCTTCAACACTGTATCAGCTTCCAAGTTGCCCAGCACCCACATATTATTGTTGTTATTTTATTATTAAAACTATTTATTAAGCGCCTGGTTACCCAAAAACAGTGTTTCCCTGCGCTGAATACTGCACAAAAAAGCTAAGGCTCATATATGAGAGTATTCCTCTCATGTAAGGGGTCCCACAGGGCTCTATACTGAGCCCTACCCTATTCAATCTTTATATTGGCCCCCTTGCAGAAATCATGAAAAAACGGAATTTATACAATTGTGTCATATGTGGAAGATACTCAGGTCATTGTTACCTTATCTCAGGACACGGAGGTGGCTACAAGGCAATTCTCTTTATGTCTAGAGGAGCGAGCCTCCTGGCTGTATAATAATTGCCTAAAACTAATGGCAATAAAACTGAAGTAATGATATCTTGGGGTGATCCTAAACTCTTGTTAGAGAGCCAAATTAGTAAGGTAGCTAGCAGGTGCTTAGGGACTCTCAAAGTCCTAAGGACACTCCTAGACCTACTACCTCTAGTGGACAGTAAAACGATTGTTCATGCCCTGGTTACATCTCAAATAGACTATGGATATATACTTTATCTGGGAGCTTCTAAAGCAAGTTTAATTAAACTTCAGCGCATCCAAAACGCTGCTGCGCGTTTGTTCCTTACTCTCCTGAGAAGAGCATCTACCTTTAAAGCTCTGTCAACTCTTCACTGGCTGCCAGCGGAGAAGAGCATTACCTACAAGGCCATGTGCTACTGCTACAGACTTTTGTGGAATATGGGGCCCGAGCTACATACGATCTATGACAACTCCTTACATACCTGTACGTAATCTAAGATTTGTAGGGGGTCATTTGGTCAAGGTGCCAAGAATTCAAAGATCGAGGATGGAAGCCTGATCTTTTAGCTATCTTGCCCCCAAAGGGTGGAACACTTTGCCACTGAATTTGAGATCCAAACCTATCGAAAGGCCCTTCCGTAAGGGACTTAAATCTTGGCTGTTTTACCTTTAAAATAGACAATATCTAGTTGCCTTCCTTCAGTACTCCTGCTCTCTCTAGCTTATGCAGAGTTCTCCTTCTCCCCTACTCTCTGCTTATTTTTAGAGGGTTAGAATCCTTGTGCGGTGAAACACCGCTGGGTGTAACCATGTGCTTTACAAATAGTACAATAAATAAATAAACTAAATACAGTGACACTAGGGAGAAAGTGGGGTATCTATGCCAGAAAGATTCTACTTTCCTACACTCACTAATTAAGAAACATCTTCTGTGGAATGCTAACAGTGGCTCAGCCAATCAGAAGGCTTGAAATGCAGGTATGCACTACTAATGTTTGCCTGCTGGCATACAGTGAAAGGTCAGAGAAGGAACATGAGGCAAATGTGAAAAACAGAAGCTTGTGCTTGGGTTACTGGGTATGGTGGAGGAAGAGGTGGGGATAAGTGAGAATAGCCTTGCTAGCCGTACATTGAAAAACATTATCATTTTTACACAAGAAAACATTGCCTTCAGCTCACTATCATGGGCACGCCTTTTGCAGCAGGACAAGCATTCAACAGACATGTAACCTGGGTAGGAATATTGCTCCGATATGTCCAAAACCATATGATCAACTGACTTCATTATGCAATCTTTGAATTACCCAATAAAAGAGACCAAGAAAAACGTACAGAATTCAAAGAGAGAAATGTAAAGTTATATTAAAAAAGAAAACTACTAGAATGTCATTGTGAGCTGTACGTTATCCTAGAGTTATAACTAACTGAAATAAAATGAGGGATTGTCCAAGTACTACAAGGTACATCCCTTCCTTCTTCTCCATTCCTGTGCACAGAAATCCCATTCAACAGAATGGCAAGCTGACTAGATCACCGTCCTTCATCCCTTCTCATCACTCTACCTCAAAACCAGTCTCACTCACAGGGGTTATATGGGAGGCTGGCCTCTCAATGCTATTGGATTGTTTAACATTGAGAAGCAGAAGACTTCAAGCTGGGGCATTGTGGACAGCAGGACAGGAGCTTACAGTTGGCGTCTACATGCCTCTGAAAAGATCATGCTATAAGGAAAACTAACAGCACAGGCTGCATCTCTGAGAGGACTGCTCTATTGCTGCAGACCCAGGAGCTAGGGAGAAATGTACATCATGAACATCAATGGACGAAGAACGCTCCTGTACTTCCTTAAGCTGCTCAGGTGAACAACATGTTAGGAAGCTCTAAAGCCAGGCATTAGGCCCCTACACAGTGTGCACAATACCGGACACAGGTCTCATTGGTGAGACCTTAAGTGCTCAGGTGCAGAACTAGAAATGGATCCTTCCCCCTACATAGTGTGCACAATGTCAGACACAGGTTATGTTATGTTATTGCTTATTTGTATAGCGCCTATCACCGCCGGTCTCTAACCGCTTAGAAACAGAACAACACAACACACTGTTAACCCAAGTCCCTCAGGCTACCCATCGACTATGCTGGAGTCATCACCCTTTTAAATAGATGGGTTTTTAATTTCTTTCTGAAGGGCAGTAACTGAGATTCTTCCTTCAAAGTAGTCGGAAGTGCATTCCACAACTGTGGGAGAAGAACAGACAGGGCTCTGCCTCCTCTGGTTTTAAGCTTGAATCTGGGTTGAATCAGATTAGAGGTCTTCCCTGAGCGCAGAGGTCTACCGGGAACGTATCTCATGAGACGTTGTTTTATGTACTCTGGTGCTTTACCAAAGAGAGCCTTGTGGGCCACACAGAGACATTTGAATTGTACTCTATACATGACCGGTAGCCAGTGCAACTTTTGGAGCAGGGGGGTGGCGTGAGAGTTTCTAGGCAGGGAGTGGATCAGCCTTGCGGCATCGTTCTGTACTACCTGCAGCTTCCTCAACAGCTTCTGTGGCAAGCCGAGGTATAGTGCATTGCCGTAATCAAGTCTTGAAATAACTGTGGCAGATACAATAGATTGCAGGGTAGAGGCTGATAAGATGGGTACCAATTTCCGCAATTGCCTCAGTACACCCGTGCAAGAGCCAACCACGGCTGCGACTTGGGGAGCCATCGAGAGGTCTGCATCAATCCTCAGACCCAGACTTTTTACCACCCTACCAGGAGGGGGAGTAGAACCTAGCTCTGGGGGCCAGTATAGGTCACTCCAGGGGTTCCCTGGGTAACTGAGGACCAGCACCTCTGTTTTTTCGGCATTCACTTTCAAAACATTTGGGATCTTAGGTCCTCAGGTGCTGAACTAGAAATGGATCCTTCCCCTCTACACAGTGTGCATCATGACGGACACAGGTCTCACCTTTGAGACATTAGGTCCTCAGGTGCAGAACTAGAAATGGATCCTTCCCCCCCCTACACAGTGTACACAATGTCGGACACAGGTCTCACCTTTGAGACCTTAGGTCCTCAGGTGCAGAACTAGAAATGGATCCTTCAGTGAAGAGGAAGGCAGTTTCTGTACTGCCAAAGTCTGTGAAATGCAACACCAGTATACATCCAAGCCAACGCCTGGACAAACAGGACAGCTGAGAATGAATGCTTCCAGTGGCACCCCGCCTCTCCATTATAAGCACCATGAAGAGACTGTATCCTTAAAATAACCACATACACAATAAAATAAATTGCATATTGTCAAAAACAATTGTAACTTTGTAAAAACAGCAATTTAAAACTACACTCATGGTACAGCCCTTAACAATAAAATATCTGAAAATGGTAAAATGACCATTCCAGGAGTATTAGATATTTTGTGACCTCAGAGAGATGCTTGATAATAACCGTCAAAAATGTAACCAAACAAACCGTTAACATGAAGCTAGAGCCACTTACGGCAGATTGTTGTAGGTTCTAAACATGAACACTGAAAATTTCAATAAACAGTGACTTCTACCATGTTCAGTACTCTGACAGAAGGGGAGCGCATGCAGATTATAGCAACACAATTCTAGCATTAACAACAGTGGCCGTAAATGTTGACCAAGCCAACATAAAATCATAAATTGGAAGCAAATTAAAACTAATTTTTAAAAATGTGTCTCTCATCTCTGTCAGATGATGTTACACACAAGGATAAGAAAATAAAGGACTAGCTTTATACAGTAAACTTTTCTCACTTCTTACACAAACTCATCATAGTCTCTAGCTAGAACAGTGTGACCCAAGATTCTTGTGTGATTGTTCAGCAAATATATGCACAGAGAGTGAAACAGCCCAAAACCAGAGAACTAAAAGGCTGTTTTTATTGATTGTTATTGTATCATATATGTGGCCTTGGGTTAGGAACTGCCTTCCTCTTTACCAATTCCAAACAAAATGGATGTTTACGGAAATGATAATCTGATTAACGTAGGCTATTACAAACCAGAAGAAACCACAATTTAAGATTTTACGATTGCCTCATCAGTTTAAATTCCAATCTTCTCTTCCCTGAACGCGCGACCGCGAAAGACTGAAAATCAAGTCAAAAGCAAGGTAGTGTATGAAATCGATCGAAATTGTAACTTTTCTGGAATGGACAAGCATATTACAACAGTGAAACCTCTGTTTGAGGTAACTGTTGCGCTTGACAAATGCCTGTATTATTATTATTAGTGACGGCATCAAATTGCCAAAACAACTAACACAAAAAGAGTTTGATACTAGGGGAGGCCAAGTTATTAAACAACTGCCTCTGTTAACAAATGAGTTGAGGGAGTTAGTTTTTAGGGCCGCAAATTGTAGTTTATGACTACAGCTAGACTAGGGAATCAAAAGCAGACCTGGCCACAATGCTCAACAAAGCCCCGCTCCCTTCTCTCCTAAAGCAATCCCTCTCTTTATATCCATCCATTCATCGCTCTCTCTCTGCTCCCAGGGAGGACCTGGCTAGGCAGTTCGGGCTAGATTGTTCCCAAAATTGAACAGGGTCAAGACTGATTTGCATATGGCTGGGTTCAAACTGGGGTGGTGTGGTGAGCAAAAAAATGATGGATTAAACCCAGATCCTTGTGACTGTTTGCATTGTCAAGCACTCCGTCCATTAACTGTTTCTTTTGCATATGCCAGAGTGGCACCTTAATTTGGTCCTGACGTTTCTCACGTGTGCTCTCTTCGTGCCGATGCGCAGCTGACTTAGTTGTAGTATGAGACTAAATACTGTCTTCCTTTTTGCAGGAGTGAGCACTAGGCTCTCTCAGTGCAGCTGCCCTACATCACCTTTTTCCCAGATAAACTGGTACAGAGGACCAGTGTGTCCTTTTTTGCCAAAATGTGTCTTTCCTTTTCACGTTAGACAATCCATCAATCAAGGTCCATCATTGGAATAAGGCACTGACATTAAGGGGTATTCAGCCCCGTTGGTGCAGAAATCGGCGCTGGACAATGCCCATCCAGCACCGTGTCGGGGATGACAATGGGATTGGCATCGTCATGGGTGTCAGCACTGGAGCTGAGCCTGGCAAGGTTGAGGTGGCTCAGCTGGCACTGCTCCTGATCCATCAACGGATCCAAGGGGCCCGACTGGCACTGGGAAAGAACCCACCAACGGCAGACCAGTAGGGGCTCCCCCTGTGCCAGTGGAGCCCGAGGCGTTCCAGTGGGGATAGGCTGCCCTAACATGAGGTGCATGGTCTCATAAAATTAATGTAACTAGTCGTGGTTGCTCCGGCTCCCGTAAACTCTAGGAGGTGAGGAGACGGCCAAGGCACAGGCACCACCACAGAGTTAGGCCTCAAGTACCAATGCTACCTCGTCTCATAAAATGACTTCAACGGACATGGCAAAGTCAAAGATCTCTTCAACTTCTTGCTCTTATTGTGCTTGTGGGACTTACCCAACTTCTCAGATGATCTCAACTGCGATGATGAGCGCATGGAGAGGCTCTGCGACTGATCTCGGGACCTTCCTTTCGACCACGATCATGAGTGTCACAGTGGCGAGAAGCTTGAGGGACTGCTCCCTCAAGGCCTTGATGTGCATGCCAAGTGACACAGGTCTTGACATCGTGGTTGCGCTCCAAACCCCAGTGGCAAGCACGGGCCCATCACTGACTTCTATTGGAGACAGCCACCACACAGCTTTCCTAGCTGATATCATTGATGCATCAGGAGATAAGTATCGAAAAAATGTTGACAAAAAGTTTTTTTTTTTAAAAGAAAAAAAGAGTGTTTGTCAAAAAAGACAGAGGGGATCTCTTCTCGGATATGCACGGACTGCTGAAGAAAGAAAAGAACTGACGTCAGTGTGCTGGGGGTGGCGCCTATATAGGCAACGCGCATGTCCCTTGCCGCAAAGACTAAGCCAAAGAGGCCACACAGAGCCAAACTACGCCACATATCACTGTATATCAGTACTGCACATGACAAATTTTAGGATCCAGGATCACACTTGGGAATTAATTTAAGGTAAGAAATCTTTCACTAGAAGTCTCAATCATATATTTGTTTTAAATATGTGTTAAACTGCATCACAAATGATTCGTACAAGGATGGCTGGTCTGGTATAACCAAAAAAGATGGAAGGGCCAATAAATACCTTAATAGTAAACACCCCAAGACCTTACTAGGCCAAAGTTAAAACAAGTAACAAAATAAGCAAAACCCATGACACAATTTTGCACAAGAGCCCGGCAAGAGACTTTGTAGAAGAGCTACTAGTAGTTAGGATGACATTCACAACATCAGTTGGAAGTGAAACGCTTTCAAACACTGCTGGTAAATCTTCACACATGGAGGCGAAGACTACAAAGGCTTGGATGGCGAATCCTGCCTTGGTGCTGCAATAGAAGATCTTCCCCCAAGTGGCAGCCTCATATGTGAGCAGACGCACATTCTCAGAAGTTCCAGGTACCAGACTCTCCTTGGCCAATCGAGGGCCACCAAGATGACTTGGGCCAGGTCGTACTTGATCGTCGTATACTCTAGGAAAGAAAAACAGAGGCAAGAAGGCATATTGGAGACCCATGTACTACCCCCGTCAAAAGGAGACTCTTGGGGTGAACTTTTGCAGAAATTCCAAGGCATATGTTTGGACACTGTGCGTTCTTGAAGGTGGTGAAAAGTTCTAGTCAGGGTTCTCCCCAAAGTTTGATAATGCCACCTCGAGGTGTAGCCAGCATTCGCTAGGTAACTACTGCTGAGCGCTCTTGTCTTGGCATTTGATGATCCCACCAGGTGGTTCACAATCATGGAAATACCCTGACATTGCAACCACCTCCACATTTGTAGAGCTCTTGGCATAGGATCCCATACTGGCCTGTTTGTTACAGAACCATATGGTGGTGGTAGTGTTGAAAATCCGTCATGCAGGTTTCTCCAACCAGTCTATTGAGAAACCTTCAGATTAGTTCTTAGCCTTGAGTTCATTTTTAACTAGGAACTTCAATAAATGAGTGCTGTGTTTTCGCTGGTGGCTCTACCACATGGAGGCGTGGAACGGATGAGTTATATTTGATTCGGTTCCTGACCTGGTTATAGAATACGATGCCAGCACGTCAGGTTCGGGCACGAGGTGTGGAGATTTTTCCACAGGAGGGTTGTGGTCTCCCCAGGAGCAAGAGTTGCACATCAACTGTTGAGAACTTCTGGCGTGATCCTTTGCGGTCCCGTTTTGGACCAGGGACATAATTTAGACATGTGTCCTTCTACGTATGGAAAATATTTTGGCCGTCAGGTACATAAATCACCTGGGAGGGACTAATTCAAAGTTCTTTCAAATCTGGCAACACATTTTTAGCAGTTATGCCTTGACCACCAGACATCTGTGACAGCGGAGTACCTCCCTTGGTTGAGAGAATCAGGTGGTGGACTTGCTCTCTCACCAGTATTGAGATTCCAGCCTATGGAGGCTACGCCCAGATGTTTTTGCCATGCTCCAAACCCAGTGGGGGCTTTTTCCAGTGGATCTTTTCGCCTCTAGGCTTCATCATCAGGTACCCCAGTTCTTCAGGTGGAGGCCGGATCCTCTGGCAGCGGCCAAGGATGCGTTCCTGCAGGATTGGGGACAGGAGCGAGCATATGCCTTCCAGCTGTTTATGATGACCACGGAAACTTTGACTCAGATCAGGCGGCAACAGGCGAAAGTGGTTCTCAACACCCCGATTTCGAAGTCGCAAGTTTGGTTTCTAGTTCTTCTGGAACTCTCTTGGGATTTTCCAAACTGTATCCCCAAGTTTCTAGAGCTTCTTCTCAACCCGGATTGGTGTCCGCATCAGATGGTGCTGGACAGGTCACTATGACGGATGGTGTGGAGGATTACAGGAGCAAATGGTCATTCCCAGTTGGACGTGATGTTGTCATTGGCTTGTGCGATGAGGTTGTAATCTCGTGGGCAATGACATAGTTCAGGTCCTGAAGAACAAGTTAATTACCTTCGGTAACGATGTATTTATAAGAGACGTATGTAGTTAAAGATTCCTTAACTTCGAATTACCCCCAGGATTCAGACTGGATCTGGAGAAGTTTTTTGGTAGCAGTACCCCTGCACGTTGGTAGGTGGCATCGGTCGATTCTGTGTCCATCGTCTGCATCGTGGTCGCCAGGATCGCCCAGTGGTCTACTTAGACATCACCCATGCGCGCTGACTTAGTTCTGACACGCCTTTCCACACCAGAAGTGCAGAGCCATGAAAGCCACTGACCACTAACTAGGGCCCTGCAAGGGAGTCCCTATCTCTAGAAGTCAGTTCGCATAACGGGGAGGATGGGTAGGGTGGTAAGGAATCTATAACTACATATGTCTCTTACAGATACATTCCTATCGAAGATAAGTAACTTGCTCATCTGAAACAAATTGCAGTTATAGAGTCCTTACCTTAGAATAGATCCCCCAGCAATGCCAAACCCTGTGGTGGGTCTGTGAACTAAGTTCACACCAGGAAGTCCTGGAGAACCGAATGGCCGAAAAAGCTGTTTCTCCGGACTTGGCTGTCCAGGCAGTATTGTTTTGTGGATGTGTGCGGGAATGCTCACGTGGCTGACTAGCAGATGTCAACTAGTGGAGCTCCACGTCCCAATACAGTGGTGGCTGCTGTCTTCTTGGTACAGGGGGTACGCAGTCCTACTGAAGGTTTCTTTTTACCTAAAGATTTGCCGATCTTGATGCATAGGACAATCCATCGAGAGATGGTACGTTTGTGCACGGTCCAACATTTCTTGGTGCCCACATAACCCACAAACAGTTGATCGTCCACCTGGAAGTCCTTAGTGGGGTCAAGGTAGAAGGACAGCACACGTTTTGGGTCCAGACGGTGGAGTTTCTCCTCCTCCTTGGAGAGATGTGGGGGCGTGAAGAAGGTGGGCAATATGATGGTCTGACCTAGGTGGAAGGAGGTAACCACTTTGGGCAGAAAAGAGGGCCTAGTACGAAGGACCACTTTGTCAGGATGGACAGCAAGAAAGGGAGGATTGGAAGACAGAGCCTGAAGCTCACTCGACATGCGAGCAGAGGAACTGGCATGCAGGAAAGCAGCCTGTAAAGTAAGAAGACCTAGAGGACAATTATGTAGCGGCTCTAAGGGAGCACACATAGGATAAGTAAGGACAAGATCCAAATTCCACTGGGGCATTACGAAAGGAGAAGGAAAGAGATGACTAATGCAGCTCAGAAATCTGCTTACAATAGGGGATTTGAAAAGAGAAGGCTCATCAGGAAGGTGAAGAAAGCCCGAAATTGCCAAAAGATAGCCTAGATAGCCTTTAAGAGTGCCCAGAGCAGAGCCCTGCTGGGCCAAAGAATGAATGAATGAATGAATAGGCAAACTTCAAAAAGAGGGGCTGAAAGGAGATCCAAAGCCTTTGCTGTGAACCATGCCATAAATGTGTTCCATAAATAAGCGTATACCGTTTTAGTGGAGGGACGCCTGGCTGCCTAGATGACATTACAGACTTCAGGAGGAAGGTCGAAAGCTGTCAACTGTCGCCACTCAATCTCCACGAAAGGAGGTGGAGGCTGGATAGGTTCGGGTGAAGGACCGTCCCCTGCTGCTACGACAGAAGATCATCCCGAAGAGGCAGTCTGATCGGAGGAGCGATGGCAATGCTCAAGAGCTTGGGGTACCAGACTCTTCCTGCCCAGTCCGGAGCCACAAGAATGACTTAGGCCTGGTTGCTCTTGATCTTCTAGCACTCTGGGTAGAAATGGTACAGACGAAAAGGCATACAAGAGGCCACAACTCCACTCACGACGAACGGCGTCGACGAGCGAGTGCTGTCTTGGAAACGCCAATGCGCAGAACTGCTGACATTGCGTGTTCTCTGTGATGGCAAATAGATCTAACCAAGGCTCTCGCCCTTACTGAAAGAGACATTGTACAACCTCCAAGGGAAAACGCCATTCGTGATCCATCATGCACCGGCGTCTGAGTTCATCCACCCTGGCGTTCAGGGAACCTTCCAGGCGTTGAACCACCAGGGCTATGCCCTGATGTTCCATCCATGTCCAAAGGCGAAGAGCCTCTTGACACCCCGCCCTATTTGTTGCAGTAGCACATGGCGGTGGGATTGTCCTTGAACACCTGCCCTACTAATCTTTTGACAGAAAGAAGAAATTCCGTCAGTGCAAGGCGAATCGCCCGGAGCTCCAGAAGGTTGATTTGGAGGCCGGACTCTACCGGAGACCTCTGATCACTGCCTACCCCATGTGGCTGTCCCATCCCAAGAGTGATGCATCCGTCACCACTGTGAACTCTGGTTCGGGAAAGGAGAGGGATCTGCCGTCAACCCAATCCTGGTTCGTGAGCCACCACTGCAACTGACTTGCAGTTTCCTCCGCGATCTGGATGACATCAGAAAGATTGCCCTGATGCTGCGCCAACTGGAACTTCAGATCCCACTGCACAGCCTGCATATGCCATCTGGCATGATGTAACTGCAAGATGCAGAAGGCCATGAGGCCCGGCAGCCTCAGGGTTATTCCCACTGATATCCGGAATAGAAGCTAAAACATTGGAATCATAGCCGAATATCCCAGACTTGCTGCTCGGGAGGATAAGTCTGAAACTGTGCTGTATGCAGACCTGCTCCGATGAAAAAGAGCTTCTTAGAGGAAAGCAGGTGCGACTTCGGCACATTGATAGTGAACCACAGCGAATGCAGGAGGTTTGCAGTAGCACAGTAGTGAGAAGTTGGCCTGATATATAGTGCTCACTATTCTAGTGATCACTGTGTAGCATACCAAACGACCCTTATTGATGATTGGTTGTAAGTCAACCTTATAGACCAGCTATCCTAGTAGCATGGACAAGAGCAGTCTTTAGGCTAAACTCTAGAGGGCGTGTTAAGCCAGCTGTTATACCATCACATATACCCCTTGAACACCAAGTGAAAGGACACCACACAAGTTATGAAAATAAAAGGATATTTATTTATAACAAGTCTACCCTGAACTCTTTATGAGTCAGGGAGCTAAGCACACAACAAAACTCTTATGAAAATACTTTAAGTTGCACAATTTACACAAATGCCCGAGGGGCACGAAAAACCATATACAGTAAAAGTGGAATGCGAAATACTAGCAGGTAAGTAACAAGATCCAGAGGCTTCAGGATCGCTAGGACTACACTACTGAACCCTGAGGTTAGGAGCAGGAGGCCTAGCGAGATCGGGTGCAGAGTGTGCACTCTCACGCGGGATGCGGGACAAAGTCTATGGATGCTAGTATTCGTAAAGTTAGTGTTATCGGACGAATCAGACTAGATAGACTGAAAAGGAAATAGGATCTGGACACTTAGATAGTGAACCTACGTTGGAGCACCGAAATGCTCGGGTTACCTAGCCCAGGGGCTGCGGCTGCATAGGGTTCAAAAGACGTCGGGAATCCTCGTTGAAGTCTATGGAGCCTGAAAGAAGAAGTTGCTTGCAGGCGACCAGTGATGCTGTTCGGAGTGATCCAAGCCTGGATCGAGGGTGGAGACGACCTGAAAGCAGAGGGGACTCCGTTCTTAATCACTAGCCAGTGATTAGGTGGGCACCAGGATGGCACCGGATGAAGTCACCTCGACCAGGTGAGTGGGCGACGCTGGAATCTGCTGTTCCTCGGACCAGGAGGCGTTGTCGGCAACCAGGCTGGAGGTGCGAGCTGTCCCACGAAGGTGTCTGCTGTCGGCGATGCTGGACCCAGGATTGGGGCAACAAACCTTGGCAAAGTCAAGCCCACGCGGTGGAGTCAAGATGGCGTCTGGAGTGGACCAGGAGGGTCCGGGGTGCTCCTCTTTTGGAAGGGAGCAAGGGCCAGTCTGGAGCAACCAGACCGGCGATGTAATCGTCATGGTTCGTCGTCGGGAGGGCCACTAGCCAGCAGGCAAGTGACCGGACAACGCGGTGAGCAGCAAAGAGCAGAAGGGCCCCACACAGATCTCGTGGATGCTGGGGGGCTGGACTTCGGTGCTGGAGCTGCTCAGGGTTAGGGCTTCTCAAACCCCAAAGCACTCAATCGAGGATCCCTCAGCGGTCGTGCTGGATAAGCGTCGTGCAGGTTTTGAAGATGGCCGGTCCCGCAGGTCTCGTCACACCCACGAATCTTAGCTGGGCTGATGATGCAGGTAGAGGTCAGAGATGCCAGGGAATCTGGGTCTCGTCGAGCTGGTCAGTCTTGATCCGGAGGATGGAAGTGCAGCAAACCGCAAGAGCTTAGATGGTGCCCGCTGGTGCAGGGTGGCTACTCCTTAGCCACAAGGGAGAGTCTTCAGAAATAGTCAAGAGTCCTTTCGTGGAAAGTAGTCAAGATTCAGAATTATCTAATTTGGGAAGGGGGCCCGCTCCTACCTTTATACTAAAGAAAGGGGCTGGCACGCGACTAGGTCCTGCCCATGGGTGGGACCAGGAGGGGGGTGGTTACACCCCTCTCCCTTGTCCGGACTTTCCCCAGCTCAGGGGCTGGTGTGCCCCTGGAACTGGTTCAAGCCGGCATATGTACAGGGAGCACCGGGGTGCCACTTGCAGTCACCTTCCTCTCAGCCCTGCCTACCTGGGAAACACAAAACCCTGTCTGGGATGGTGCTAGCACCGCCCCTGACAGGAAACCCTTTGTCCAAGCTCTCCTCGCTGGAAGGACTCCCAGCAGCAGGAGGTCAGACTTGTGTCTGTGGTGGCAGCATCCATTTTGTGATGCTGAGGCTCGAGTTAGCTTTAACCGGGGTTCACAGTTAGCTACATGTCGTGTCCCTCTAGAAGGGTGGAATGCTAACCCCGTCGCCAGAATTGGCGAGGGGTTAGTATTCCAATTCGTATGACACCTTACTCGACATGTTTTGATAAAGCGATACCAAAGTTGGCAAATAACCGCGAGGATTATAATGCACTTAAGAGTATATGGTACGCGTTATCATGGAACAGCTATTAGGACTTGGTTCCGCAAGCTGCAAACGGGCTCAGCTCATGCCAGAGCACCATCTCACATAATTCCAAGCACTCTGCCTTCAGGATTGATAAAGCCTGCCATAGGAGTGACTGATAGGAATACATGTGTCCATTTTAGGGTTAGATATAGGACTACTATACCTAAAGCAAAGGGTGATTACACCACCTTGCCCTAGCTGTCGTGCAGCCAGTTGTGTCAGATTTGGATGGCCAGCCAGGGGTGGCATAATACATGCTGCAGCCCCTAGTAGGCCCTGGGTACACCTATGCCCTGGATACCTAAGGTATACTGTACAGGGACTGATAAGGTGGCCCAGTACCAATTGGTAAATGCACCTAAGGTACATGTGCGTCAATTTAGAGAGAGAACAGCTAGGCTGTGGGTCTGATTAGTAGGCCCACAGCCAGGGAAAGTCGTAAACCAGTGAAGCAAAAAGCAAAAATCTGGGGTGATCATAGGATTGCAGACCCTACTCTCCTACAACGGTAAACTGAAAATGCTTGTGGCCTACTGTCAGGGCCGGACTGGGAACTGAAAGCAGCCCTGGCAAATTTTGCCAGACCAGCCCCCGTCCGGCGCGTAGCGATCGCAGCGACTAGGAAGATTTGTAGGCTGCTGCAGGGGGGGGGGGCATTGGTGACCTGGCCTGCCCGCTGGCCCCAGACCCGTGACGCTGGGTCCCTCGTCCCCAGCCATGCATAGGCTGGGTAGCTTGCGCAGCTCTGTAGATCTGGGTGGAACATGGTGGGCACCCCTTCGTAACCACAAAAGGGGCGCAAGTCAGACTGCATGGGGCGAGAAGTTGCTGTGAGGCCCAAGGATCTGGCCGTGGACCTATAGACCTTGTGGCGCTCAAGCGCGTTGTTCGCCATGTCACCAAACAGGCAACGGCCATCAAAAGGCAAGTCCAAAAGTGTAGATAGTACATCCCCAGAGAAGCCAGACATTCTCAGCCAAGCGAAGCGCCTCAGGGCTACCGACATGGAAACCGTACTACCCAGCGAGTTGGCGTTATATAGCTCACACTGCATGGTGAACTTAGCTGCTTCTCGACCCTCAGCAACAGCGTGGGAGAGCAAGGCCTGGGCATCCCCTGGGCGCTGTGGCAGCACTTGAGCAACCATATCCTACTCCGTGTGTCCATACCGGTCCAAAAGACGTGGTGTTCACCGGCTGCAGTTCCAACCTGGCTGAAGAAAACATTTTCTTACCAAGATGGTCCAGCTTCTTGGATTCCCTATCTGGGGGAGCAGTAGGGAATGCGCCACTCAGGGGGGTAGGGAAAGCTAGGGATGAACAGCAGTACAAAAGTACCCTCCGGTGCCAGTACCGACGTTGGTCGATGTCCGTCCAGAGCCGTGTCAAATCGGGGATGAGGTTGGGGTCGACACCGGTTGGGGGCGCAATCGACATCGGGGACATTGTCACTGGAATCGGTGCCGGGGAAGGTACCGTGAAGTCGACTGGCACCGATGCAGATCCTGGCTTGGATCCTTGGGTACCCCGCAGCACCGAGGCTGGAACCGCCGGTATCGAAGGCCGAGTCCGTGTGGCTCAAAGGCACGCCTACAGAGTTGGACTGCCCAAATATGCTTTGCAGTGCGTCGTAAAAATGCACGAAGCTAGGCAGGGGAAGCTCCGACTCCGGAAAAAGGAGGGAAGCACGGAGTCATCCCAGCGGGCTCCGAGGAAGGAGCCGAAGAGCAACGACGATCCGGTACCGCGTTGCATCGGCCTAAGGACGGGGAGAAGGCTTAGAGTGACGACGCTTCTTCGCCTTCTTCTTGTGCTTCGACTTACCAAGGAGTGAGAAGACTTAAGAGGACAAATGGTAGTGACTCTGCGACCGGTCCCGCGATCTACCCCGCGACCGGGACCTATAACAGCACGGAGCGGACTGAAAGACCTCCAATAGCTTTCGGGACCGCTACCACAAAGACTTTGGGTTTAGGGCCCGGCAGTCGGAGCACGACTTTGGGTCATGGTCATGCTCCAGGCACAAGAGACACACGAGGTGCAGATCGGTGACCGACATCAGCTTGTGACAGGAGTCAAGGGCTTGAAACTGGGCCGACGGCTGGAAATCCCTCATGCACCAGGAGTCGAAGACTCAAAAAGATGTTGACAAAAGTCAAAAAAGAGTTCCTTCCACTACGTAATATTGGTTGGACCTTCCCTGTGGAGGTTCTCAATGGAGGAGCATACTTTTGTTTGCTGATTGCTGCGAGGTATTAGGTTATCTCTTCTGCCAGAACAACGCTATTCGGAGATGAGAAATATTAATAAGGTACTCAACCATTTCTTATCCCGGGTACCAAATACGTTTTCGTCCCATAAGGAGCTTTTGTTGAAGCTGGCAATGCTTCACTGATTGATATTGTGTAGAAGTGTTTCGGATGTTAGAGTTCTGGATCTCACAGGAAGAGCTTTTTCTCCTACGGGGGTATCTTTTACAAGCCACCAGAGAACTAAATGTCAAAAAAGGCTTATTGAGTACCCAGTATTTCCTGAGTCGCCTAAACTATGTGTGGTGCAGTGTTTAAAGGTCTATCAGGAGATGTTGGCGGATTTTAGGACTCTGGGAGAAAAGACAGCTCCTGGTTGCCCTCCAAAAACCTCATTAGGTGGTTTTGAGTCCCACTATTGCACGTGGGTGTGGTGGTCAATCAGGAGTCGGGCATTGATCTCAAGATTTTTGGAACCTATTTGGCCAGGGTGTCAATGGCTTCCAAGGCCTTCAGACTAGGTGCACGACTAGAGGACATTAGAAATGCGGCTGATTGGTCCTCAGATTCAACCTTCAAGAGGTTCTATTCTAAGCCTATCTTAGATATGGCTCATTCAGAGGTAAGAAAGCTTTAAACTAGCATAATCCGAACCGGTGTTCCTGATGAACAAGTTACTTACCTTCGGTAACGCATTATCTGGTAGAGACTCTATCTAGGTGCAGATTCCTTACCTTTGAATTTCCCAGGTGTCAAGCGGCTCCGCGTGACGTAGTCAGCGTCGGTAGTGTTGGTTATGATGTTGAGGTGCCTATATAGGCGCCACCCAGGTGCGTGGACGTCAGTACTTTTTGTATCTTCCATGCCAGAAGCGCAGAGCCACGAAGTAACTGACGTAGTTGTATGGAAAAACTAGGGCCCGAAAGGGGAACAACCCTAGACCTACTACATCAGTCGGCAAAGCAGGGAGGCATACGCGGGTCTCTAGGGAATCTGCAGCTAGATAGAGTCTCTACCAGATAATGCATTACCGAAAGTAAGTAACTTGTTCATCTGATAGAGACTTTTAGCTGCAGATTCCTTACCTTTGAATCAAATACCCGAGCCATACCATCTCGGCGGTGGGCTACGGACTCATGAACTGGACTATGAAGTCTTGCAGGGCTGAACGGGCAAAATGCCTGTCCCTGCACACTTGACCATCAAGGCAATAATGTTTAGCGAACGTGTGCAATGATGCCCACGTTGCTGCCTGACAGATGTCTTGGACTGGGACACCCCGAGCTAGGCCATAGTCACAGCCTTCTCCTGGTGGAGTGGGCCCTTAATCCCTCATGGGGCTGCTTTTCGCCAAGGCATAATCGATTTTAATGCAGGGAACGACCCAGCAAGACATGGTCCTTTTCTGCACTGCCCTTTCCTGCTTCGATCCCACATACCCAACAAAGAGTTGGTTGTCCACCCGGAAGTGTTTTTGGGTCCAGACAGTGGAGACGGTCCTCTTCCTTAGAGGGATGTGGGGGAGCGAAGAAGGGAGGCAAAGTGATGGACGGACCCAGATGGAATGAGGTCACAACCTTGTCAAAGCTCCACCTTGTCCGTAAAGGACATAAGATAAGGAGGCGAGCTGGATAATGCCTGCAATTCACTCACGCTCGAGGCCGAGGGAATCGCCATTAAGAAGGCTGTTTTGGTGGTCAACAGCCGAAGGGGACAATTGTGCAAAGGCTCGAAAGGAGCACACATCAGGTAAGTGAGGACCAAATTAAGGTCCCACTGTGGCATAACAAAGGGCTTAGGTGGAAATAAATGATCCAGCCCTTTCAGAAATCTATTTACAATAGGAGATTTAAAGAGAGAAGGCTGGTCTGGCGGCCGCAAAATAGCAGACAGAGCAGAAAGGTAACCCTTGAGAGTTCTCACGGCAGAGCCCTGCTGGGCCAGGGTTAGAATGAATAAAAAGGCAGTAGAAAGAGAAGCAGTATAAAACAAATTTCTGCCAACAGCAGAAGTATACCGTCTTAGTAGAGGGACACCTGGCTGCCCGAATAATATTACAAACTTCGGGAGGAATGTCAAAAGGGATCAACTGTTGCCGATCAATCTCCACTCATGGAGGCGCAGAGTTGACAGGTTCGGGTGGAGAACCCTCCCCTGCTGCTGCAACAGAAGATCCTCCCGAAGGGGCAACCTGATCGAAGGATCGACACTCAGGCTCAGAAGCTCTAGATACCAGACTCTCCTTTTCCAGTCCGGTGCCACAAGAATGACTTGGGCACAGTCGCTCCTGCTTTTCTTTAGTACCCTCGGCAGGTGTGGTATGGGAGGAAAGGCGTACAACAGGCCTGAGCTCCACTCAAGACGAAACGCATCGCCGAGCGTTAGACGCCTTGGAAACTTCGGCGCGCAGTACTGCAGACATTGCTTGCTCTCTTCTGAGGCAATCAAATTTAATCAAGGTTCTCTCCACGGCTAAAAGACACCTTGCGCAACTGCCGACTGGAGATGCCATTCGTGATCCTGAAATCATTGACGGCTGAGTTTGTATATAACTAAACAACAGGAGAGAGCGGGAAGCTACTGGAGCCACTCTTGATCCCCCTATTGATCCTACTATTTAAACAACAAAAGATTGTATCCAAGAACGAAATACGCTAGCAAAAAAAATCTCACTGTGTTTTAAAAGAACCCTTACTCACCAACCTAGTTAGTGACATGCTTCATCATTGGGTTCTCACCAGAAAGGCCGAATGCCCTTCCGGTGTGCTACAACGCCTGATTACAGCGGCGCTGGTTTTTGTGAAGTCGGTGCACGTCGTGAATGGTGCAAGAAGTGAAGTTAAAATGGTGCCACAGTTTAATCCAAAAATAATTTTAATGGTGGAAAACTGGGCACTGTTAAAAGGGTGCGTCAGATGTGTTAAAAATGGTTTTAGTAGACCAGTTACATCCTAAAGTGCATAGAGACAAATGGTCAACATGTTTCTGCTTCTTAGTATATTAAGCAAAGCATTTGTCAGGACTAAAGAGGACTACCACGGTGGTATGCGCTGGCTAAGGCGCACCCTAACGTGTGGAGTCAAGGACCGTGTAAACTCACGGTTCTTAAGTTGCCTTCGGGATTTCTGAAAGCCTTTTATACCAGTTGAAACAAAAGAGACAAATGAACACAATAATTCACAGCGTACACATAGATCATAGAAAATGCCCAATTGAAAACGTGTACTAAAGGGCTATCATGCATGCCATCTATTGTGCTCTTTGTAATTACAGCGGCAAGATTAGCTTGCGAATTAAAACCGCAATGAACAGTGACCGGTAGTGTATGTGTCTTAGCACAATTCATTTAGTGCTTATTTCCATGATGCCATGGTATTCAGAGAAACTGCCAAGTGTTGAACCACCAGCCATGTCCAGAGACGCAGGGCCTCTCGACAAAAGGTCCACGACCCCACCCCACCCTGCATTTTGCAGTCCCACATGGCGGTGGTGTTGTCTGTGAACACCTGCACCAGCTTCCCCTTGACAGAGGGAAGAAATGCTTTCAATGCCAACCGAATTGCACGGAGCTCAAACAAGTTTATGTGGAGTCCCGACTCCGCCGTAGACCAGTGACCCCTGATCTCCACCTCTCTTGTGGCTGCCCCATCCCAGAAGTGACACATCCGTCACAATTTTGAAATCTGGTTGGGGAAGGGAGAGGTCTGCCGCTGACCCAATCACAGTTCGTTAACCACCACTGCAGATCCTTTGCAGTTCCTTCCGAGAGCTGAACCACGTCAGTGAGATTTCCCCGATGCTGTGCCCATAGGAACTTCAAGTCCCACTGCAGAGCCCGCATACGCCACCTGGTGTGTCTTACTAACAGAATGCAGGAGGCCATGAGACCCAACAGCTTCAGAGTCAACCTGGCCGAAATCCAGGAAGGAGGCTGAAATATTGGAATCATAACCTGAATATCCCAGAGTTGCTGCTCGGGAGGATAAGTCCTAAACTGCACTTTGTCCAGAACAGCTCGGATGAAAGGGCGCATCTGAGGAGTCAGGTGTGACTTCAGTATGTTTATAGAGAACCCCAGCAAATGCAGGAGGTTTGCCGTAGTCTTAAGGTGTGAGACTGCCTGGTGCAAGGACGTATTCAACAGCCAGTTGTCTAGGAAGGGGAAGACTCGCACCCTTTATCTGCGCTGATGAGCTGCAACAAACGCCATCACCCTGGTGAACAACCGAGTGGCCTAGTAAGACCGAAGGGAAGTACGTTAAACCTTGAACCGCTGATAACGCCTGTGGCCGGGCAGGATGGGAATGTGAAAATACGCATCCTGCAGGTCTAACGCCACCATCCAGTCTCCCTGATTGAAAATCTGAAGATCTAAAATAAGCCAAAGCCCCCTGTTCTTCTTCGGAATATGAAGCTGGGACCCTTTCTATAGCTCCTTTGGCCAAAAGAGCTGTAACTTCCACATGGAGAAACTTTAAATGATCCTCCACCAGCTGTTCCTGACTTGGCGGAGTAGGAGGAGGAAAAGAAAGGAAAGGAAGAGAATAGCCCTCCTGGACCCCCTGCAAGACCAACAGGCCTGAAGGCTCACCAACGGGGTTGTTCCGCTCAAATACACAGGGCATGGCCTCGTAAAACTCTTATTTGAGTGCGAATTGCTCTGCCTCACGGAAAGGGTGGGAGGCGCGAAGATGACTCAGACTCCAGCTCCGCAGAACCGTGCCTTGATCGTCTGTGCTCCTTACCTCTCTGAACGATGGACGCCAGTTGAGGTGAAGTCAAAGTCCGCTTGGCCTTCTTCTTGTGCCTCTTCCCCAAGTGTCCTGAAGAGCTCGAATGGGAGGAAGAGGACTTAGGGCTCCGTGAGAGGTCCTGCAACCTCCTCTTCTTCGAACGGATTGTGACCTTCTCAGAGTCTCGCTTGATGGTGTCAACTGCCGGGCCGCAAGCAATTTCATCACTCGCTTTCATTGCCCAACAGTCTGAACGTAACTTCGAATTGTGGTCGCAATCATGACACCACAGACGTATGTGGTGGGGATCAGTAACTGACATCATGCGGGAACAAGTCCCGCATGGTTTGAAACCTGTCTTTCTCGAAGACATCCCTCGCACACAAAGTCAAATGCAAAAATATCGACAAAAGTCGAGAAAAAGCCTACCAAAAGCGGCAGAGGGGTAGCTCTTCCAGATCAGCGCTTAACTGGCGCGGAAAGAATTGATATCAGCGCGCCTCGGTGGCGCCTATATAGGCATGCAACGTTATAACCGCCTCTACTGCGGCTGTCACGCCGAGGCACATGGAGCCGCTCGACATCGCGTGCAATCAGTATTGCTCAGCAAAAGTTTCAGGATCCAGCCTGACGCCTGAGAAATTCAAAGGTAAGGAATCTGCACCTAGAAGTCAATCAGATACAGAATTAAAAATGTCCTAGCTAACATTACGGAAAGTTTCAATTCTATTAAGCACTCAGAGACAAGGATTATCCCACCTGAGGATACATGCTCCGGAATTCTCTTCCTGTAAGTAGCAAGTAATGTGCTTCTTGTAAGAGAGTAGGGTCTGCAATCCTATGATCACCCAGATTTTTTGCTTTTGTTTCACTGGTTTACGACTTTCTCTGGCTGTGGGCCTGCTAATCAGACCCACAGCCTAGCTGTTCTCTCACTAAATTACAACGTGTACCTTAGGTGCATTTACCAATTGGTACTGGGCCACCTTATCAGACCCTGTAAATCAGGGCATAGGTGTACCCAGGGCCTACCAGGGGCTGCAGCATGTATTATGCCACCCCTGGCTGGCCATCTAAATCTGACACAACTGGCTGCACGACAGCTGGGGCATGGTGGTGTACTCACCCTTTGCTTTAGATATAGTATACCTATATCTAACCCTAAGATGGACACACAGATTCCTATCAGTCACTCCTATGGCAGGCCTTGACAATCCTGAAGGCAGAGTGCTTGGAATCGTGTGAGATGGTGCTCTGGCATGAGCTGGGCCCGTTTGCAGCTTGCGGAACCAAGTCCTTATAGCTGTTCCATGATAACGCATACCATATACTCTTAAGTGCATTATAATCCTCGCGGTTATATGCTATCTTTGGTATCGCTTTATCAAAACATGTCGAGTAAGGTGTCATACGAATTGGAATACTAACCCCTCGCCAATTCTGGCGACGGGGTTAGCATTCCACCCTTCTAGAGGGACACGACATGTATGTAACTGTGAACACCGGAAAAAGTTAACTCAAGCCTCAGCATCATAAAATGGATGCTGCCACCACAGACACAAGTCTGACCTCCTGCAGCTGGGAGTCCTTCCAGCGAGGGGAGCTTGGACAAAGGGTTTCCTGTCAGGGGCGGTGCTAGCACCATCCCAGACAGGGTTTTGTGTATCCTGGGTAGGCAGGGCTTTACAGGAAGGTGACTGCAAGTGGCACCCCGGTGCTCACTACGCATCTGCCGGCTAGAACCAGTTCCAGGGGCACACCAGCCCCTGAGCTGGGGAAAGTCCGGCATGGGAGAGGGGTGTAACCACCCCCCTTCCTGGTCCCACCCCTAGGGCAGGACCTAGTCGCGTACTCACCCTTTTCTTTAGGATAAAGGCAGGAGAGGGGACCCTTCCAAATTAGATCATCTTTGAATCAAGAAACTACTTTCTACGAAAGGAACTCTCGAATTCTTCTCAAGATTTCTCCCTTGTGACTAAGGAGTAGTCACCCTGCACCCGCAGGCACCATCTAAGAACACTGCGGTTTGCTGCACGTCCTTCCTCCGGAATCCGACCGACCAGCACGACGAGACCCGGCTTCCCTGTCACCTCTGACCTCTACCTACCTCTACAGCTAAGCTGAGAGCCGTAGGTGCGACGAGACCTCGAGGGACCGGCCATCATCAGAACTGCACGACTTCTATCCAGCACGACCGCCGAGGGATCCTCTGGTGAGTGCTTTGGGGTCCGAGAAGCCCCGACCCTGAGCAGCTCCAGCACCGCAGACCAGCCCCCCAGCATCCAAGAGATCTGCGTGGGGCCCTTCTGCTTTTTGGCTGCTCACCGTGTTGTCTGGCTACTAGCCCACTGGCTTGTGGCCTTCTCGACGACGACCGACGACATCCACACTGCTGGTCTGGTTGCTCCAGACTGGCCCTTGCTCCCTTCCAAAAGAGGAGCCCCCCGGACCCTCCTGGTCCATTCCAGACGCCATTTTAGGTCCACCGCGTGGGCTTGAATTTGCCAAGACTTGTTGCCCCAATCCTGGGTCCAGCGACGTCGACAGCAGCAACCATCGTGGGACAGCTCGCACCTCCATCCTGGTCGCCGACAACGCCTCCTGGTCCGTGAGACTGCAGAGCCCAGCGTCGCCCACTCACCTGGTCGAGGTGACTCCATCCGGTGCCATCCTGGTGCCCATCTAATCACTGGCTAGTGATTCAGAACTTGGTCCCCTCTGCTTACAGGTGTCTTCCATCTTCGATCCAGGCTTGGATCCACCGAACAATCTTCACTGGTCGCCTGCCAGCAACTTCTTCTTTCAGGCTCCATAAACTGCAACGACGTTTCCCGACGTCTTTCCAGACCTATGCAGCAGCAGCCCCTGGGCTAGGTAACTTCGGCATTTCGGTGCCCCAGCATAGCCTCACTATCCAAGAGTCCAGATCCTTTTCGTTTTTCAGCCTACCTAGTCGGGTTCGCCCGAGAACACTAACTTTGCTTTTAATAGCCTCCATAGACTTTGTCCCGCATCCCGCGTGAGAGTGCACACTCTGCACCCGAGTCCCCTAGGCCTCCTACTAGTAATCTGAAGGTTCAGTAACGTAGTCCTAGCGATTCCAAAGCCTATTAGTCCAGTACTTACCTGCTAGTAATTTCGCATTCCACTTTCATAGTATATGGTTTTCCGTGCCCCTCGGGCATTTGTGTAACTTGTGCAACTTAAAGTATTTTCGTAAGAGTTTTGTTGTGTGCTTAGTACCCTGTCCTCATAAAGAGTACAGGGCTGTTGTGATCTAAATAAATACACTGTTTATT
Source organism: Lissotriton vulgaris (assembly GCF_964263255.1). Lineage (NCBI taxonomy): Eukaryota > Metazoa > Chordata > Amphibia > Caudata > Salamandridae > Lissotriton > Lissotriton vulgaris. The sequence goes on from NC_141688.1 coordinate 121,979,186, forward strand.
TTCATAACACTTGTGTGGTGTGCTTTCACTTGGTGTTCAAGGGGTATATGTGATGGTATAACAGCTGGCTTAACACGCCCTCTAGAGTTTAGCCCGAAGACTGCTCGGATCCATGCTACTAGGATAGCTGGTCTATAAGGTTGACTTACAACCAATCATCAATAAGGGTTGTTTGGACTGATGCAAAGTGCTCACTAGAATAGTGAACACTATATATCAGGCCAACTTCTCACACTTCTGTTTGGTGTTTAACGCAATGTGCTCCTAATTTCCTGATGTTAGCAGATTGAAAGCTTTTCTCTGTTCATAGATGTTTCAGCATCCTTGACTGTTTATACTATTCCATAGAGTGAAATTCTAGGGCTGATTTCACTTCTTTTGTTCCAGGAGAGATCACTGAAAAGCAAGATGCGCAGGGAAAGACTAAGGGTGTGTCTCACGCGAAGAAAGAGGATTACCAGGACAGAGATGAGGGACTATATGGTGGACCTGGCTCCTGATTGGGTGATGAAACTTGCTGAACTATGTTGACAGTAGTTTGTTTTTACCAATTTCCCTGTGGTTCATGGGAAATATGATTTAGTTTACTACTTTAAAATGTCTGCTGTAGAATTAAAGTGGAGAAAGTAAATCATAAATCTCGACGCCGAGTCCTTGATAGATTTGAAACTTTCTGGTATATTAGCTAGGACATTTTTCAAGCCTAACATTTAAACAAATGGCTGTATTTTCCTGTTGTAAATATGGCAGCATGTCTACAGGCCACTGAAGTATATGCCTCCTGTTTGTAAAGACATTGAAATGGGAAAAAACTTAAATGATGAGTTTTATGTAATGGATATAAACATACAGTTAACTCTTCAGTGGAATTTTCTCCCATTTCAAAGAGTTGCATTTACACACAGCAGGCATCTTGCTCCCAGCGGCTGGCAGACACGCTGCCATATGTATACCTAAAAAATACAGCAATTTTTTAACATGGTAGAAATTTAAAGTGTAGAGAAATGTTTCATCAAGTGCATAAATATGTTCCTTACTCTGAACATTTTTGCAGAACATTATTCTGCACTTTCAATTTCTCTCATTTAAAATAAAGTTGTATATTTGTGTTGTACATGTAACGGTGCCACATTTGGTGAATGATGTGTCCTGTGCCACAAGTACATATGACACAGGCTCTCAGTCACCCATACACATTTCCCATTCATTCACACATGTTCATAAAAGCCCACAGACCATGCACTCACTGAGGCACATGGCAACCCTATCATAGTATCCCAGGACGCAGTATTTTTTTCAAGACATAGTATTGGGCTCCATGGACATTAGATTTTGAGTCAAAGAAGCTGGGCACGGGGGTGTCTGGTAACAATGCTGAGTTAATTGGCCTTCAGTAGCTCACGATTTTGGTTGATCAGAACTCTCTCTCATTAACCTCTTCCATACTCATGACAAGGTCATCGCTAGGCTGCGCACATTGCCCTCAGTTGATAAGTATAGCTTTGCTGACTGCCGTGTACAATCACGCTATTGTGCGACTAGCCCTGCCAATTTGCATTTGTATTCATATTATCTGCGCTCGCTGTGTTGCTCGTAGCCATAAGTGTGTGATGTGAATATATGTAGCGGTTAACAGAATTGTGCTTTGGAGATTTGCAGCGCTTTATAGAATAATCGCAGAAGCTGCTTGATTGGAGCCCAGCCTCTCTCTAGTTTCGTTTCTGTGGCTGCTACGGCCATTTTGTTGTTGTTTTGCCTTGCAGACCCTCCCCTACACCTCGCACCCACCTCCCAGCTGACCCTCCCTACCACTGAGCAGACAGCCCTGCTCCCGCCCTCGGCAGCGCTGTGACCGTCCTGACGCTCTCAGTAGCGGTCGCTCCCCAGGCTCCCTGCTCTAAACCTGGCATCGTTTGGCTCCCTGATTCACTCCTGACGACGCTAGGCTGCGCACATTGCCCTCAGTTGATAAGTATATCTTTGCTGACAGCCGTGTACAATTGAGCTATTGTGCGACTAGCCCTGCCAATTTGCATTTTTATTCATATTATCTGCGCTCGCTGTGTTGCTCGTAGCCATAAGTGTGTGATGTGAATATTTGTAGCGCTTTACAGAATTGTGCTTTGGAGATATGCAGCGCTTTATAGAATAATCGCAGAAGCTGCTTGATTGGAGCCCAGCCTCTCTCTAGATTCGTTTCTGTGGCTGCTAAGCCATTTTGTTGTTGTTCTGCCTTGCAGACCCTCCCCTACACCTCGCACCCGCCTCCCAGCTGAACCTCCCTCGCTCCTCCCCCCCACTATCCGCATATGACAGATGCATTTTCGCGCAGCGTTTACGCGCAGCGGTCGCGCCCCATGCGCCAAAGGTAAGCCCGTCTACGCCCGTCCGCGCCTGGAAGGAGCCCAGCGCCAGAAGCCCTGCCCCCCGTATCTCCCACTCCACCCGCATAACGTATGACGTCGTCACCCTCCTAGCACTTAACCCCGGACGCACACCTCAATGCTACGAAGCTGCACCTGGACGTATCCACAGCCCCTTCACCTGCCTCTTCTGCAAATATACCAGCATCAAGACCCTTACCACATCCACTAACCCCAAACACAGCTCTGACACTGACCACCTGAAGTGCATCCTGCTGAACACCCGCTCGGTCCACAGACACGCCACCGAACTCTGGGACCTACTCGACACTACATCACCGGACGTCGCCTTCCTTACTGAAACATGGATGAACGCATCATCAACACCCGACATCGCCATAGCCATCCCAAACAATTACAAGATCATCCGAAAAGACTGCACCGTCCAAACAGGAGGAGGCATCGCCATTGTCCATAAGAGCACCATCAAAATCACGACCAGCTGCGACGATAACCTTGCAACAGCCGAACACCTCCACTTCCAGATCCACACCGACCCTAGAACCACACTCAGAGGCACCCTCATCTACAGGCCTCCAGGAACCCGTAAACAATTCAGCGAAGACATCACTGACTTCATCAGTCCACATGCCCTCGCCTCCGAGAACTACATTCTACTAGGAGACCTCAACTTCTACCTGGAAAAGAAAAACGACAGCAACACCACCACCCTTCTGGACAACCTCGCCAATCTCGGACTCAAACAACTTGTTGACACCCCCACCCACCTTGCCGGACACACGCTCGACCCCATCTTCACCTCCAGAAAGCACATCTCCTTCGATCGCATCACAGCTCTCCATTGGACTGACCACAGTTGTGTTCACTTCAGCTACAAAACCACCTCGACCCACAACCCCCCACAACCTATCCCCCCGAAGAAAATGGAACAAAATCACCACCGACCAACTCCTCACATCGCTCAACCGAAACCCACCCGCCCTCTCACCGGACCCAAACCAAGCTGCCATCAATTTCAAACAGTGGATCACTCACAGCGCGGACGAATTAGCACCGGTGAAAAACCATCACACCAAACAAGACAGCAAAAAGGCTCCCTGGTTCAACGATGACCTTAAGAAATCCAAAAAGATATGCCGTACTCTCGAGAAAACATGGAGAAAAAACCCAACCACCGACAACATGACCACCTTCAAGGCAGCCACCCGCAAACACCACCAGCTGATTCGATCCACCAAGAAATCAGCATTCAAGAATCGTCTCGACAACAACGCCCATAACAGCAAGGAACTATTCAACATCGTCAAAGAATTCACCAACCCCACCGCAGCCTCAAATGACATCACTCCCTCCCAAGACCTCTGCGATTCGTTATCCTCCTTTTTCTACAACAAAATTGCTGACATACATAACAGCTTCGAAAACAGCTCCAACGAACAACCCTCTCCACCCCCCTCAGAACCTAAACCGCCCTCTAACAACCTCAGCGCCTGGAACCCAGTCACTACTGAAGACACCATCCGCCTTATGAATTCCATCCACTCAGGCTCGCCAACCGCCCCATGTCCCCACCACATCTTCAACAAAGCAGACTCCATCATCACACCCCATCTGCGTGATGTCATCAACTGCTCCTTCATCTCTGCTACCTTCCCAGAAAGCTGGAAACATGCCGAAGTCAGCGCCCTCCTGAAGAAACCCACAGCAGACCCCACTGAACTTAAAAAGTACCGCCCCATATCCCTCCTCCCATTCCCGGCCAAAGTCATTGAGAAAGCCGTCAATAGCCAACTCGCCGCCTTCCTCGAATCCAACAACTCCCTCGATCCCTCACAGTCCGGCATTCGAGCTAAACACAGCACCGAAACTGCCCTCATCGCAGCAACAGACGACATCCGAACACTACTAGACAACGGAGAAACAGTAGCCCTCATCCTACTCGACCTCTCCGCCGCCTTTGACACTGCCTGTCACAGCACCCTCATACAACGCCTCAGCAACATCGGCATAGAAGGAAAAGCCTTGGACTGGATCATCTCGTTCCTAGCTGGGAGAACACAGAGAGTCCGACTTCCCCCATTCAAATCAGAGGCCACCGAAGTCATCTGCGGTGTATCACAAGGATCATCACTCAGTCCCACCCTCTTCAACGTTTACATGAGTCCACTCGCTTCCATCGCACGTCAACACAACCTTAACATCATCTCCTACGCCGACGACACCCAGCTGATCCTTTCCCTCACCAAAGACCCCAACACCGCCAAAACCAATCTTCACGAAGGCATGAAAGAAGTAGCCGTATGGATGAAAAACAGCTGCCTTAAACTTAACTCAGACAAAACGGAAGTGCTTATCCTAGGATCATCCCCCTCAGCCTGGGACGACTCATGGTGGCCCTCGGATCTGGGCTCAGCACCCATACCCACAGACCACGCACGTAACCTTGGCTTCATCCTAGACTCCTCACTCTCGATGACCAAACAAGTCAACGCCGTCTCATCCTCCTGCTTCAACGTACTTCGTATGCTCAAAAAAATCTTCCATTGGATCCCCGCCGAGACAAGAAAGACTGTCACCCACGCACTGGTCACTAGCCGACTGGACTATGGAAACGCCCTCTACGCCGGAACCACAGCCAAATTACATTAAAAACTCCAACGCATCCAAAACGCATCAGCCAGACTCATATTGGACATCCCTCGCCAAGATCACATTACCGGCCACCTGAAAGACCTCCCCTGGCTTCCAGTCAACAAGAGAATAACATTCCGTCTCCTCACCCACGCACACAAGGCCCTCTACAAACTAGGCCCCGAATGCCTCAACACTCGACCATCCTTCTACACACCCACCCGCCAACTAAGATCCTCCAATCAAGGCCTCGCCGCAGTCCCGCGTATCCAAAGATCCACCATGGGAGGTAGATCCTTCTCCGACTTGGCGGCCAAGACCTGGAACTCACTCCCCACTCACCTCCGCCTTACTCAGAACCACATCTCCTTCAGAAAAGAACTTAAAACCTGGCTATTCGATAAATAATGAATCCCCTCCCTAAGCGCCTTGAGACCCTCTGAGTGAGTAGTGCGCTATATAAATTCTTGAACTTGAACTTGGTGTTACCTGCGCTGTGCTTATGACGAGTTAACCTTGTCATGAAACTATAGTATTCAAGCATTTTCAGCACAGGAGGGGAACACCCCTTAGCAGCCAAGGTGTTAAGGAAAAGGTTCGGGAGCCCTGCTGTACTGGCTTCCCCATGATGGATGACAGTGAGGTTTTTAATGCCAGGTGAACAGTTCACAACTTCAACAGATTGATATGTAGGTGGTTTTCTGATGGAGACCAGAGTCCACTGATTTCCACCTATCCCAGATAACCTTTCTGACCCAGCAGTGATGCATCCGTCACTACCATTCGCTCTAAGCAAGGGAGGGAGACAGGTCAGTTTGTTGTCGGAGCAGCCACCACTGCAGACTGAGACTTCAGATTACACTGCTAAGCCAGCATATGCCACCCCGCGAAGTGTGCAAGCGGGATGCATGAGGACAAGAGGCCAAGAAGCCTTCAGAACCACTTTCACAGCGATCTAGGACTAATCTAGAATGGCCACAATGTCCTAGAGTCAACGTTATCGAGGAAAGGCTCTGAACTGCAGAGTATCCACAATAACTCCTAAAAAAGGAAGCCTCTGTGAAGGTGTACAGTCTCCCTTTGGCCCCGTCATTGAGAACTTTAACAATGTCAGAATGTTTGCTGTCATCTGGCGATAGTCTACAACTTACTAGGTATGGCGAGTTCACCGTCAACAAGGTAGGGGAAAACTTGTAGCCCCAGCTACCAAAGATGGGAAGCGAACACTGCCATCACTTTTGTGAACGCCCAAGGGGGACAGGGAAGGACGAAGGGTAGCACGGCAAACTTAAAATGCTCTTGGCCAAACTAGAGGCACAGGCAACGTCTGTGGGACTGCAGGTAGATTAAACTATGCATCCTGCAGGTCTAACACTGCTTACCAGTCACCCAGATCCTGGACTAAAAGAATCTGGAAAAGAGTGACCATGTTTATTCGTACTTCCACACAAAAGCATTCAGAGGGCAAAGATCCAAAATAGGACAAAGGCCTCCGGTCCTTCTTCAGCACGAGGAAATCACAGCAGCAACAATCCAGCCTCATTTCGGAGTCTAGCACTCTATAAATTACCTCTTTGGACAGCAGAGCTTGCAATTCGTGCAGTAAGATGGATAGGTGTGCCTCTGAAAGCTGCTCTGTCGTGGGAGGAAACTGTGCTGGGTCTTAAAGGAACATAAAGGTATCGCCCTGCTGGATGATTTGGAGGGCCCATATGCCGGATGTGATGGATTGCCATCCTGGGAGAAAATGTCAGATCCTGCCAGCCACTGGGTTGTTTGATACCACTAAGGGCAAAGTAAAGTGGCTTGAAGGGTAATGTCGCAGAAGTGGGGGAATGGGAAGATCTGTGCCCCAGAACCTGTGCCTTGCTTGCTGATCCCAGACCATGAAAAGACTGGGATGACAGCAGCGGGAACTGGGAGACAGGGGGGTTGGCATTTCCTGTATGCCAAACCTCATGAGAAGCCTCGGAAGGGCTAAAGCCGATAAGGAAACTGACTGGCAGGGGCCGTAAGGCCCAAAGAAAGTGCCATTTCTGGCTTTCAAAGAAACTAGAGAAGAATCAGCTTCCTTGCTAAATAGGTGTGCCCACCAAAGGGCATATCCAAGAGGTAGGCCATCACATCTCTAGAAAAACCTGCAGATCGAAGGAGCACCAAACTAGTGCAGACTGCTTGCCCCAAGCATTTGGTCATATCTGAGATGGCACTGATGACTTATTTCATTACATCTTGACCATCCTAAATGGTTTGAGTCAAGGAGGCCCTGCATGCATCTGGAACCACTGAATTGACCACTCTGGCCTTGGCCAAGAAGGCATGTGTACATCAGCCTTGTAAGCAAACTATGTGTACCACCCGCAAGGTCAAGCTGGCCGAAAGTAACTCCATATTCCTCAATCCTCTTTGTCTTGCCAAGAGGACACAGGGAATACATTCTGGATCACTAGACTCTGCAATAAGATGCTGTGTAAAACAAATCAGGGTGGTCTGGGGCCAGTCTTTGGCGTCTGGCCACCTGCCTGTTCACCAGTGGACAAGAGCAAAACTTAGACCATGTGCCCATTACAGTATCAGCTAAGGTTTTGATTAATGGGAGTAGGGGTTTAAAGAAAGGAGGGCAAGGACATTTGTTTTACCCTCAACAGAAGGCAGTTATAAGTCCAGAACCCAAGTTGCACATTTAATTACCATACAAAAGGTTCCTTTGTGGGCCCAATGAGAGACAACAACCCTGTATCAAGTGAGGTATCAAGTGCACTAGGCCTCCTGTAGGTCCATATATAAGCTGCTACCATCATAAAGTGAGGGGAAAGGAAATAATCCTCACCACTATTGTCATGTCAAGGAGATAAACTTTGGACCAAATTTGAACCAAAAAGATGATGACAGAGCCACTTAGGACAGTTCCACACTAGTGACAGTACAGAACCGGGTGCGACGCTGTCATTTTGGAGCACGACCTCTGTTGGAGTCAGACATCAGAGTCAGCACTGGATCCCCCTGCAGCCGGAATTAAAGTCAACACTGGGGACGGTGCGAAACCTAGGTGGATTTGAGGTACTCAGATGGTGCTGAGGACGAATATGCCAGCAGTAACTTATCCGGAGGCCTGTCCAGATCCGTGGGGTCCAAAGACGTACCAGAGAAAGCTAGAATAGAGCCGAAAATAAGCAGTATGGTTTATTTAAAGGACTCCACATGCTGTAGCTTGTTGAACTCGGGGTACACAAGGATCAACTGCAGAATCGGTTCCTCAAGTGGGGATCAAGAGTGAGACCGATTGGCACCTCAATGACATTGCAACTTCTCTTTTGACAGAAAATAGCAGGATGGGGTTCAGTCTCATTGCATGTTCTAATGTTTCCTCTTTTACTTACCTGATGATTTTGAGTACAACGAGTATCTGTCTCTGCAATGACCTTGAGGGCCAGAACAAGTCTACGCTCTCAACTTGAAGGTAAAGCACCACTAACTAAAGGCTCAGACTTATTTCTATGTTCGGCAAGGTACAGATCGCTTTCGGGAGCACGAGGACACACTCATTGTACAACTTGGAGTCGTGCCTCTTAGCCAACCATCAAAGGCACACCTTATGCGGTTCAATTATCTGCACCTGTTTCCGGGAGCCATGGATTGGTTTCAACCCCGCTTTTTAAGTGAGGAAAATGTTCCCTTTCGCAATGGAATCAAATTGCAAAATCATCGATAACTGACGAAAATGGCGCCAGAGCTCTGGATCCGTGTTCAAAGGTGACAAAAGAAAGGAACTGATGTTGGTGTGCAGGCATGGTGCATATGCAGCTCCACTCCATTACTTCTGGGGCGATGCCAACGTAGAGCAGCATGGCGCTACTTAGAAGCACCTGGGAGCACAGCTATAGAATCTTCCGGATCCAGCCTGATGCCAGGAGCATATTCTACATGTGAGGAATCTGTAGTTACAAGTATACATCAGAATGAGCCCCACTGACCACCACAAAAGCTCGATAAAAAGTCACAGGGCCTCTCTGTATTTACCGTCTCTACCAATATACCCCTACTGCTGCGCAGAGTATGTACTGCTGCAGCCTCCGGCCTCAATCCAATCCTGGCCTATTTATAGGGACTGCAGAGGAGCCATCTAAAGTCAGCGACTGGCGTGCTTCTTTTTTTAAGTGGTCAACTTCCTATTAAAACAAAATAAAGTGCTATAGAAAAACTCACAACTCAAACCATTGAGTGTTTATCATCAGGACATCACAGGGAGCTGCAGCATCCATAGAATTGTGGCACATAAAGACATACTTTGTAGTAACATTTACGAAGACTGTAGGAAATACGTTTTTAGGAGATCAAAGATCTGTCTCATTGCTGCTAAACCTTGACACAGGTTATCAGGTAAAGCCATTTGATGATGCCGGTTCAGACATGCATTATGTAATGTAGTGGTAGCACTTGTTACCTGGAACCTACCTCCTCATCACACAGTTTTCAATGGAGATCCTTAAAAACACCCATCAGTAGAGGGTGGGTGGATGAGCGGGATAAAATTAGCATGTGGTCCCTCCCTATTCCATAATGGTCAAGCCCTCTCAACACTAACGACCAATCCCAGTGTTACGATGCCATCACAGAGATGACGAATGCTGCTGGTGTAGATGGGGAACATTCTTGGAGAGGGCGTATATATGTTGATGTCTAAGGGACCACTGGTGGGAAGGAGGTAGAGGAGTAAAAATCGCATCCGTAGAGCTTATGGAGCAACGGTTACAAAAGCAAGTGGGTGAGAAAGTGGCCTGCTGACCCCTTGGATTCATTTTTAATACCTCTGCAGCATTCCACCGGCCGCCTTTAAAACACCATACATACAACTTAACATATCAGCTTAACTCTCTCTGGGTAATGTGGGACATCAAAGAAGGAGCAGTAAAGAAAAGAATATTAAGATTAAATAATTTTATTGACGTGACTGTTTTTTCATTCTAAGCCACAGTCCAATCCTACATGGAATAATGTGTGAGTAGTTTGTGAGCCTTGTAGGAAGGACAAGAGTCGCGACAAGAACTATGTCTGTTTTCAGTGGCGACATATGACACTTGAAGCACACGTTGACCCTTCCAATTTATTTAACAAAGTAAAATTGTGGGCTATTCTCCAATCGGAATAGAAAAGCACTGAAATGACTTTTTAAGAGGAGAAAATAAAAGAAGGGAGTGTAAGTAACCAATCCCTGATCCCAAACCAGCGCCTGGGTCCTGAAGGAGGGGGGGTAGGAGCTGGGGCGGTGCACCTTGGCAGAGGGCCCACTGGCATGGAATTCTTTGTTGGCCCAAATTACATATTACTTGTACCTTTTTTATTATTACAAAGTATTCACTAAGAGGGCATTTACCAAGAACAAACACGTGACAGCAGGCACACAGGGCAGTAATTAGAAGGCTTGACGTTCATTCCTGGAACCTGTTCTCCGATAGACAGTAAAGCTGCGGCAAACATCCGCCACAGTTTAGCACCACATAAAAGGCACTACCAACAACAACAACAAGTGCAGAGCTTGAAACAACCCCTAATTTGGAGACTCGCACATGGCATGCATCTTTACAGCTTGAACGAGGAGAACGAGTCAGAAGAGACAGTAACATCCAGACCACTTTGAGACCCCACTTTAGATGTAATGCCTGCAGATGAAACGTAGGCATGCTCCTTACCGAGGGAAGAAGCGGAGATCCGATCTGCACAATTCAAGCACACTGGTGAGGCCGGGCGAGTGTGCACTAGACTCAGGTTGCCCATGGCCTGTTGAAAGCCTAGCCCAGACGGTACGGGCAGGCGAATACTGTAAAATCATATCAAGTGATTAAAAAATACATCCACTGTGACTGCTGCCCTCTTAGAGACCACGCACACAAATCCGCTAAGCTTATTACTAGCCTGAGGGTGGACTCCGGTCAGGCGTGGGCAGATCCGCCTGCCGGAAGACGACAAATGTACAGATATTCAGGGTCCTCTAGTTCCATCATTTATTTCGAACTTCAATTAAATCTTTTCACATCAACAACACACGCAGAGGTGTTTACATGTAATCAAACCCACACCATACAAGGGAAAAGCACTGCATGTCTTTCCATTCAAGAGCGACACGCTTGCCAAACAGAGGAATGTGGTAGTGACATGATTAGTTTCACCTTGATAGATCCCCGAGAACCTTGCTTCAATACCCTAACGCCCTGTGAGGCTGGAGCTTGGAACCTTTAGTAGTACAGCAGGGTCCCCAACCCCACACATACCCTGTATCACATTAGCTTATTACCACTTGCTCCTGGCTATTACGCCTACAAGCATGTAAACGTGTGTACGCTAGACTCAAGAGTTCTCATGGTGGATCGCAGAGCACTGTGGTAATTTTTGTTCAAGTCATTTATTTTCTGTATTTACACTCCCCGTATTAACATTTTGGGTCTTTCCAGTTAAAGGAATAGTACGTGGTAAAATTGTGCATGCTTGAGATCCAGGTTTCACCACTACTGACTGTTCCAATGGGGGTTTCACTAACTCTTATCTCATTGAGCGTGTCATATCTCTTGAGCCTTGAAATTATATGGGGTGGAATCAAAACATTGAATTAGTAAAATGTATGTCTATGTTTTGGGAAGGTGTTTTGGGGGACCCCTATATATTGCTTAACCTAACCTCATTGTGGCTAAAAGCTACATAAGTGACCTACCTTCCCCAACTGACTGTGTAGAGTAGAGGATGGAGAGAGCACTATTTTTCAGAGGGAGTGCTTGTCCTAATGTGCAGACCTGGGGAGTCAGCTGCTACTGCTTACATGTAGTTGTATTGGCAAAGGATATCACTATCCCCCACTATGCACCTGACTCTCGACACCAGCTGAACATTTCAACTAAATGCAACAGACCAAGGGATTGGCTTGCCACCATCCAAGTCGGGATGCTGAGCCTAAAAATATCTCCCACACATTCTATTCCTCCTCATTGCACTAAAGCTAATGAAAAGTAAAAACAAGACTGGCCATCAACTCTTAATCCTGACACTACTAACCTTTATAGACCAGCATTCAGAATCTCTAGGTAAATGTTCACCGAAGGTCCTCAGAGTACGTGAGGGTTGCTCACTATTCATAAGCAAAAACAGGTGAAAGGGGCAGAATTCAGAGTTGGGGAAACTGAAGGACAGCTCTATTGCCAACATATTCAAACATATGTATGCACTATATGTATAGCGCAAACCTAGCCAAAGGCAGTCGCACGCTATACAGAGTCAAAGCAAAGATGAATGGAAAGAAAGCTGTGTTCTGGTATTAGAAGTGTTCTGTTACTTTGTTCTGCGGTACTGTTCTTTTAAGAGGCGTGTCTTCAGCTCTTTCTTAAATTGGAGCAAGGCTGGGGCTGTCCTGGTCGATACACAGATCAAGTTCCAGATCCCGGGAGCATGAAAGGAGAAAGCCTCTACCAAATTTCATTTAACTTCGTACGCCAGCAATCTTTGTCTGACAAAAATCTCTTAAACTATCTTAAAAAAGTATGACATAGACAGAAGCAATTTTTCGTTAGGTTGAGTACTTGCAAACTATAAAATATTTGTTATAGTTCTATAGTTAGCGCATTTTCCTTTAAATGTATTTGAGTAGCTCATTTCAGGAATGTCCACAGTCTCCATGGAAGTGAAGTTCCATTGAGTGTTAGTTGGAGACCAGGAGCTGGCAGTCTGACATTGTTAGTGGTGTACGATGTATCCAATAAATACTTAATGAAATCCGTATGAATTCTGCCTTTTAACACTGGCAAAGAGTGACGAGCTTGATTGGGGACAAGCACACACAGGAGAAGTGTGGCTCAATGGTTAAAGCGGCAGACCCTGATGCAGAGGTCTGGCCCGGGACCAGGGTTCAATACCCGCCTCGGCAGGACTTGGGCTCAATTTCCTCGGACCTGATAATACTCGCCTCGGTGCCTATTCTAATCATGGGTCCCACTCTGCAACTCTGGGCAATAGCTTGCTTAATCTCCACAACGGCCCCAACAGCGCTGGGATGCCTGGTTTCACCTTGGGGGTACCCAGGAGTGGACATTTCACAGGGAAAAGCCAAGAAGGGTTCCACAGCGGTATGAGTACAGCGCCAGGATGCCCCAAAATGGGGCGGCAGTGCGCTTTACATGTACAAATACATTTACACACACCACCAATTCCGCTACTGAGCTACCTTCCTTGGACACGAAAGGGTCGAAAAGCGGAAATTTGCTAGTGCTGGCCTAGGCCCAAGGACTTGTCCGAAGCCCTGGGGTCCTTGAAACGTTCCGGCGCACTATCCGCTTTATCGCCAAAAAGGCGACGGCCATCGAAGTGCATGTCCATGAGAGTGGCCTGGACATACCCCGAAAAGTTAGCGGACCTCAGTCAGGTGTGGTGGCGAACCGCCGCCGTCGTTGCAATCGCTCTGCCTAGCGAGTCGGTGGTGTCAAGACCACATCTAATTGAGTACCGTGCTGCGTCCCGCCCTTCCGCCAGGGCTTGGCGAGCTTTGCCCGGGCCTCCTCTGACTCGCGGCGCCGCTAGGGATGCCTGGTTTTAAACCTTGTTAGGACTGTCACCGCCTGATGTCGGTGACAGACCCTGTGAGAAGTTGGCCTGATACAAGGTGATCACTAGAACTAGTGAGCATCATATATCAGTACAAACAACCCTTATGGTGATTGGTTGTAAGTCAACCTTATAGACCAGCTATCCTAATGGTAGCATGGACAGAGCAGTCTTAGGCTAAACTCTTTTGGCATGTGAAGCCAGCTGTTTTACCACATATAACCCCTCGTATACCAGATGAAAGGACACCACACAGGTTGTTATGAAAATAAACAATATATTTATTACTAACAAACACCTCTGAACTCTTTATGAGATAAGAGGGCTAAGCACATAACAATACTCTTCAGAAAAATACAATAAGTCGCACAAATTACAATGGTGCCCTAGGGGCACGGCAAACCATATACTAAGTAAATGGTATAAGTAGAACGATAGAAGAAATGAGGATGCCCAGATGCTGTAGATCGCTGGGGCTACACTACCCTAACCTTAGGTAAGGAGCAGGAGGCCCACGGGACGGGTGTACAGTGTTAGAACACACACGCAGGTTTCAATGCAAAGTCAATGGGCACAAACAATTCACAAAATAGGTAAGTAAAGACAGTTCCGACTGGTTGAGACTGAAACTACAGGATACCTAGACACTAGGAGAGTCAATCTACCTATGAGCACCGAAATGCTCTCAATACCTCACCCACGGGCTGCGGTAGCATAGGTGTGAAAGTGTGTCAGGTTTCCGCGTTGAAGTCAATGGAGCCTTGGAGAAAGATGCTGCAAGCGACCAGGAGGAAGATGTCCGGAGTGATCCAAGGGTGGATGGAGGAAGATGGAGACCTGAAAGCAGAGGGGACAATGTTCAAAGTCACTAGCCAGTGACCGGAGTGGAACCAGGAAGGAACCAGGTGATGGTGTCGCGATCAGGTGAAGAGGTGACGCTTGACTCTGCAGCCACGTGAACCAGGAGGTGCCTTCGACGACCAGGATGAAGGCACGAGCTGTCCCACGCAGGCTCTCGCTGTTGGCGGTGTCTGTTCCAGGATCAGAGTGAACAGGCCTTGGCAAAGGAAACCCACGCGGCAAGTGAAGATGGTGTCTGGTGCGGACCAAGAGGGTCCGGGGTACTTCTCTTTTGGAAGGAAGCAAGGGCCAGTCTGGAGCAACCAGACCAGCGGTGTAGATTTCAAGTTTCGTCGTCTAGGGGGCCACTAGCCAGCCGGCAAGTGACCAGACAACGCGTCGAGCAGCAATCAAGCAGAAGGGCCCCACGCAGATCTCGTGGATTCTGGAGGGCTGGTCTTCGGTGCAGGAGCTACCTGGGGCTGGGGCTTCTCAATCTCCAAAGCACTTTCTCGAGGGTGCCTCAGAGGTCGTGCTGGAAGCGAAGTGCAGTTCTTCAAAGATGGCCGGTCCCACGTGTCTCGTCGCACCCACGGGTCTCAGCTGCGCTGCAGATGTGGGTAGAGGTCGGAGAGGTCTGGGAGTCCGGGTCTCGTCGATCTCTGAGGTCTGGTTCCGGCAGGAAGGACGACAAAGTGAACCGCTATGTTGTAAATAAAACAGCGATAGTATTAAGCATTCGCTGAAGACATGCTATCATGTCTTTATTCTAGTTTTCCCGCCCGTACTTGAAATACGGCCACACTCCATTTTGTTTTCTGGCGTTCATCTTGTATGCTACACATTGCCATGTGCTCGCCACGAGGCAAGTCCTAACTCACTGACTGTCACCCCTGAAGTTTGCCCAGCAACAGGCTATAAATAGTTCTTTGCGTTTCTAGCGCATGCCCAGTAGGAATCACATCTGTTTCTGATTAGCGAAGATTGGAATGTGCATTCGGCGGTCTCAAGAACCGTTAACTCCACCCATGTATCGATCATGTTCAAGAAATGTCCATGTATGGTAGTAAATCATGCTTTGAGCTGTAACCGCCCACTTATGAGCCCCTTCTTTGTGTATAAAAGGGGACCGCATGTCCGAGTTCTTTGTGCTACCTTGTACAATACTGTAGAGTGTTGTGTAGGCTGTAGTACCACCTTTAAAGGTTTATTAAACTATGTTTTTGTATTTCCAGTTTCCGTGCCAATTTCTTGTGTAAGTCTGAGGACTCTGTGTACAGAAGGGCGAACCCTTTCGCATTCGCAGGCCTTGCGGAGGCCTGTATTCATCAATTGGCGTCCGTCACGTGGGGCTCATCGGCTACTCGGATGCTCGAAGGACTGGTCGTGACGAAGGATTGGAACCTTGCCGGGGACGTGATCACTGCCAGCGGCGCCTTTAGTCCTGGCATCCCGAGGTATTCTTCCTTTCCTTCCGATCTGACCATCTGGGTGGCGCCGGTCATCGACTGAGACCTCTTCTGTCGGTTTGCCGCATAGTGGCCGTTTAGGCGAATTCGGAAATTGGCAGTTGGAATCTGGACGCTTTGGATTGGTAAGAATCGTTGTACGGTACTTGCTGCGAGCCTTTGGTAGTCTTGATTGGCAAGGCAGTTTTAGGATACGCTTGCCCCGACTAATTTTTTTGTTTGTTTGAGGTGACTAGTCATATTGTTTGTTTGGCGATATTCATACATGTGTTGCAACTCATATAAGCAGGCAATGTGGAGATATTTCTCCTGATCTTTGGATTTGAGCGACGCAACATTTTAAGCGCTATTTTAATTATAATATTGCATAGTTTGCACTATTTTTAGACAAGCCTGTTTTTAGCGCACTTCGTAAGTGGTGCTGCTGTTTTGGAAATGAGCGGTTGATACATGAAGAATCACAGCCGGCTCCCCCGGAAGGGACGCCGAATAGGGACATGTACGTGAAATTTGGTCTTTCCCCCATAATGTACAGCACGTTGTGGCGGAAACATAACAAAAAAGATCCTGAGTTGCGATGGCCTATGTATGGATCATTCGATTTGCGGAAAATTGAGTATGTGGAGCAGTGTATGTGTAAGCGGCGAGTGAGACAAAATATGTTTGAGTGTATACATATGTGGGTGAAAGAGGTGCGAGAGCGTGAGAAGCGTGAGCAAGCACTGATTGAAAAAGAGCAGCGAAAAAGTGAGCGTGAGAGAGCGCATGAAGCGAAAAAGCGCGAAGCAAAGGAATTAGAAGAGAAGCAGGAGAAAGAACGTCGGTTGCAAATATCTGGCCAATATCCTGTTCGACAGCCTCTTTATCCTGTCCTTAATAAATCGGATGATGATTTTTCGTTATTAGATCGCTCTCCGCCCCCGTACGCTGGCCGTCTGCCCCGAGAGGAGGAGATCAAGATTTTAGACCGCCCGGACAAAAAGTGGATACGCGGTCTATGTTGTCGACCGAGCGTATGGCTGATATCCGTAAGATTCCCTACCGGGTTAACAAACATGCTGTCTCCCTGACAGATTTTTTGGAAGAGCTTGAGGCATGGGAGGATAGGGAGAACCTATATTTTACTGCATTTGTTTCTAATGAAGTAACAACAGCTTTTCGGAAATATTCCGATGTTCTTGAACCTGATGATGTGGTAGCCGATTCAAAAGAATTGCGTAAAGGTCTTTTTCTTCCTTCCCGGGTGCCTGATGCGATTCGACGGCTATTCGCGTTGCGGGATGAGATCTTTCGGCTACGGGATGAAGCGCGGAAAAGGAAAGCTGGCGAGGAGCAATCGAATCCGAGTGGCGGCGGGAAGCAGTCATCCATCTTTTATTCAGATAAGATCGATGCAGTGCATGTTAAACCAATGTGGGTGGCGGCGCCTTTGTATGTTCCTCCTAAAGGAGCGGGTACTAGTTCAGATAGAGGGTCTCCTGATGCTCAACGACTTCGACGCCAGCATCCCTCCTGACGATGGCTCAGTATTATGAGCGTCAGGAATTAGAAGCGAAGGGTAGTGAGGAAAAGAAATCTAAAGATTTAAAAAAAAAGGTTATGTTAGCGCAAGTGTATGGGCCGCCTCGTAGAGGTAATGAAAGGGGCGGTCGGAATTTCCCTGGTTCTTTTTCGGGCCTTACTGACTTGGCCCGGGATCAATGTGCATATTGCAGGCAGAAAGGTCATTGGGCGAATGAGTGTCCATTGTTGCGTGCACAGC
Organism: Lissotriton vulgaris; assembly: GCF_964263255.1. NCBI lineage: Eukaryota > Metazoa > Chordata > Amphibia > Caudata > Salamandridae > Lissotriton > Lissotriton vulgaris. Next base: position 121,996,855 of record NC_141688.1, read on the forward strand.
GGCAAGAGCGTGGGCAGGGATGAATGAGGGGTAGAGGAGGTTTTTCAGGCCCTAGGGGCAACACGAATGAGCGAGCTAGGTTTGAATCTAATATGCGACCACGAGATGGGTCCAATGTTTTCGAAATCAATATCAAATGTCTGATTATGTACCTCCTGAACAGCACGATTCACAGTATGCATAGGGTTGCGTAGGATGGGGTAAGGAATTAGTTGAAGTGCCAGTAGATCAGAGGGGTCCTTATGTTACAGCACATGTTTTGGGTTCTACTGATCGGTTCCTGGTTGATACAGGAGCTACTCATAGCGCTTTGTCTAAAAAATTAGTTCCGAGGGCTCCCCTGTCTGTCTCAACAATTACGTCAATAGGGTTAGATGGAATGCCTTCTGTTAGCCCACTATCACAACCTCTTGCACTTTATGTAGATCAGTTTGCTGCACCATGTCCATATTTGCTTTCTCCGGACACGTCTGATAACATTGTGGTCCTGGATATGCTCAAGCATTTTCGGGCTATGATACGGTGCTCCCCTGAGGAGTACGTGTTATCTTGAATGACAACTATCCAACAATGGAGAGGGTGTGTATGATTAAGGAAGATGCTGCACTGGCCTCTTTACCTCATACGTTGTGGGCCACTTCAGATACTGATGTGGGACAGATGATCATTCCTCCGGTGCACATTAGTGTAAAGGAGGGAGCTGTGTTACCACCCTGCCTCAGTATCGAATCTCACAGGAGGGAGAGGAGGCGCTCATACAGATAGTGCAGGATCTGATTAAAGTAGGGGTGGTTGAAGTAGTTCCATACAATGTGTGTAACAGTCCTATACTACCGATTTTGAAGAAAGACTCTGACACTAGGATTTATCGATTTATTATCGATTTGAGGGAGGTCAACAAGATAGTGATACCTCAATACCCAGTGGTTTCTGATATTACAACACTTCTTACTCTGGTCCCGCCAACTGCAACAACGTTCTCAGTTATAGACTTGAAGAACGCTTTCTTTTCGATCCCTATTCATCCTGACAGCCGATATCATTTCGGATTCACGTTGAATAATAGATCGTACAGATTTTGTAGAGTTCCCCAAGGCTATACTGAGAGCCCTAGCATTTATAGCCAGGCATTGAAACGGCAGTTGGATTCTTTCATACTGCCTGAAGGTATGGCGCTTATACAATATGTCGATGACATCTTGTTGGCAGCCGACACCCCTGAACAATGTGAGGAGTGTACGTTGTCTTTGCTTACCTTTTTGGCATCCCACAATCACAAAGTATCGAAAAAGAAACTGCAATATTGTAGACCAAAGGTAACCTACTTAGGTCACCTTTTGTCTAAGGAGCGGCGTGCACTTACACCAGATCGTATTTAAGCCATTTTAGACACACCAGCACCCTCCACGCATAAAGATGTTCGAGCTTTTCTGGGTCTCACCTCTTTTTGTAGACAGTGGATATTAGGGTTTTCATACATAGTTAAACCACTGCTAGCCCTTTTGACAAAAGATACTCCAGTTCCCCTTCCCTGGACAGATGAATGTGAGAATGCCTTTCAACAATTACATCAGGCCCTTTGTTCAGCACCAGTGTTAGGCACCCCTGATTACACGAAGCCCTTTACATTGTATGTGCATGAGAGAGATGGATGCGCGTTTTCAGTGTTAGTGCAGATGCACGGCGATAAGCAGCGCCCTTGTGCATACTTCTCGGCAATGCTTGATCCTCTCGCTCGAGCGTTGCCTGGTTGTCTACGCTCAGTTGCAGCAACAGCTGTGTCAATACGCCACAGTGAAGGAATTGTGTTATCTCATAAGTTGTTAGTATTGGCCCCCCATGCTGTTGACGCCCTTTTGAATCAGACAAAGACGCAGCATATAACTAGTTCTGTCTAACAGGATACGAGCTGATGTTGTTGGCTCCTCATATTACTTTGAAGAGATGTGCAACACTGAATCCAGCCACGTTGTTGCCTTTCCCAGTGACTCAGCCTGAGGCGCAAGAGACACATGACTGTGTATTTGTGACTGAGGAACAGACAAAGGGTCGTATTGACTTGCAAGATACGCCCTTTACAGATGTGGATGGAGAGCTGTGGGTGGATGGGTCTTGCTTGAAGTTACCAGACGGGACTACCTCCGCAGCATATGCAATCACTACGCTACACACAATAGTGGAGACAGCACGCATACCGCAGAAATCAGCTCAAGTAGCAGAACTGATAGCGTTGACACGAGCATTTGAGCTTAGTGCAGGATTATGTGTGACTGTCTATACGGACAGCCGCTATGCTTTCGGAGTAGCGCACAATTTTGGTCTGCTCTGGAAGGAAAGGGGCTTTTTGACATCACATGGAGCGCAGATAATGTATGGAGAATTAGTACAAAATCTCTAGACTGCACTGACCTATCCTAAAAGGATAGCTATAGTGAAATGTAGTGCGCACAAGAAAGTGACAGAAAGTAGGACAAGGAAACGCTTTCGTAGATCGAGTTACACGTGAAACTGCGATGCAGCCTGGCTCCACTGCAATTTATGTTGTGAAGTCACAAGCTGAGCGGTGGCACGACGCTAGAGAAAAGGTACTAGAGATACAAAAGACTGCTACTGAGAAAGAACGAGAGCAATGTTCTAAAGATGGAGAATTGGACGATGAAGGCTGTTGGAGGAATAAGCAGATGGATAGGTGGAAGTTACCTACAGCCTTCGTACAACCTATGGTTCAGATGGCACATGGGCTAGCACATGTTGGAGCTTCGGCAATTGTGAAATTGCTTACGCAAGTTTGGGAGCATCCAGAAATTGCTAGCACGGCTAAGAGAGTAGTACAGACCTGCATGATTTGCCTTAAATACAATCCAGGAAAAGGGACACGAACTCCAGCAGGAGGATTTGAAACACCTACTGCACCGTTTGAAGTATTGCAAATGGATTATATTCAGCTGGAATGCTGTAATAATCTGAAGTATGTCCTGGTTGTGGTTTGTCCATTCAGCAAATGGATTGAAGCATACCCTACGAAGGACAATACTGCAATGACTACTGCTAAGGTGCTGTTGAAGGAATTCTTTCCTCGTTTCGGTGTTTGCAGATTGTTGTGGAGTGATAATGGGCCCCATTTTGTGGTGGACGTTATTAAGTATGTCCTGAAGGGATTATTAGGCATTGTACAAAAATTTCATGCAGTGTTCCACCCTCAGTCAGCAGGATTGGTGGAAAAGTACAATGGCACGCTCAAGTTAAAAATAGCGAAAATACAGGCTTCTACCTCTCTGACTTGGCCAGATGCTTTGCCTTTGGCATTATTGTTTATCAGATCAGTACTGCATTCTCGGACGGGCCTAACGCCCTATGAGATTGTATTCGGGCGCCCCATGAACATATGGGGAGTGCCCAAACCGAGCTCAGTGTACGATGTACCTTGTATTTTAAAGAATGACTATTTGGCACAATTAACTGATAGCTTGGTTTCCATTCATCAACAGGTTCGAGAAGCACTCCCTGACCGGTCCACAGGAGAAGGCCATCACCTCCGACCTGGCGATTTCGTTCTGGTGAAGTCCTTCGAGAGGTCGAGTAGTCTGGAGCCGAGGTGGTGCGGTCCTGAGCAGGTCCTCCTCGCGACTAGAACAGCAGTGCGGGTGACCAATCGCAGAAACTGGATCCATTCTATCCATTGCCGAAAAGTACAACCTGACCTGGTGGAGCCTGCTGTATTGACCGACCATCGAGCTATCCTGACTACGGAAAGAGGCCGTGCTGTGGTACCTGACGAATCTGAGGAGTTCTTCCCGGACCAGACAATCCCTGCATCAAGAAGATACAATCTACGACCAAGAAAAGAATCTGCAATTGTGTGAGAAGTTGTCAGAACGGTCCCTAGGTCAGTGACACGGAGAGCCAATGAGGCAGGGGGGGGATCAGCCATGCATTAGTGTAGTGACACCCGTCTTGGCCCGCTGGTGAAGAAAACAACGGCTACCTACGGGGTAGAAGTTCTGACAACACTTTAGTTTCAGGAATATACTGTGTACATTTGCTTAAATGGATAAGAAGAAGATTTTTGGTTCTGTAGGATTCATTATCATCATGGCAGTTATTGCTACAGTCATGTGGTTTGTGGAGGATAAAGCTCCTGCCCATGAGCTATATGTTGTTTCCACTCGAGTCCCAAATGTACACTTTTTCTATACCCTCCCATATCAAGAGTTGAAACATCGACAGTCATATCTGAATAACACTTTCATCCAGATGTTGCATCCTACCCACGTTGCTACAAATGCTACAGACTGTTGGATATGTGGGATGATGCCAGCGCACCAAAAGAAAGGAGGAACACCGTTCGTACCTCTTCCTTTCTCTCATAATGGCTCTTGTAGAGCATGGTACACTTTGCTTTTTGCTACGAGAAAGCCTACAGTTGGAAGATTGCTTTTTAGACTGAATAAAGAATGTCATCAAAATAAAGAAGGTTATCCACAAGCCAACGGAACTATATGGGAGTGGGAAGAGTATCGACCAGACAATGAATCGACACCTTATATTTTCACGAACACTAGAGACACTGTTGGACAAGAGAAGTTTGTGATTTCAGTGGCCCAAGCACAAGCAGATTTATGTGTACAAAGTGTAGGCCATATTCCTGTAGGTGTTAGTGATTGTATTGTTGTATTGAATATTGATGGCCTTAATAATAGTACTTTCCTTGCCTCATATAACACCTATTTTGTATGCGGGAACAAAGGCTATTATCGATTACCAGCCGGATGGTCTGGAGTATGCTATGTATCGTTTTTATTGCCACCTGCATTCCTGGCACCTGCATCATATCATAAAGACTTGAAATTATTGAATAATGTGACTGTAAATAGATTCAAACAAACTTTATCTGTAAATGACATTGATTAGACTGATACTAGTCTGCAACAATATAAAGATTTCAACCTAGGATTGTTTTTCTTTGTGGGAGCTGCTCTGAACAGCAGAAATATATGACGAATAACGAGAGTAGTGGAAGCTGTTACCAATCAAACTGCTGCAGCCATTGGGAATCTTACTGAAGAGTTACAAATTACCAGGATTGTTGCGTTACAGAACCGAATGGTTCTTGATGTGATGTTAGCAGATAGAGGTGGGGCTTGTAGAATTATCGGAAGTAGCTGCTGTGCCTTTATCCCCAATCATACTCCTTCTGTGTATAAAGCCATTAACAAATTACATAAGATTTCAGCTGATATACATGTTGAAAATGGATCCTGGACTTTTTCTGGGTGGTTTTGGACCTTGATTTCTACATGGGGTTGGAAGGTTCTCACTGGACTATGCATAATTGTTGCCATATTATTCATGTGTTGTGTATGTTTCCAATGTAGTCCAATGATATGTTCTCTATGCGTTTCATTTTGTGTGCCTAATAAACAATCTGTCGCAGAAGCTACCCATAAGAAATCTATAACTAAAGAGATAGCTGATCTGATGAGCATCGATATAAACGATGAGTATTTAGATTATCCAAGGAAACCGAATGTCTTCAGCAAATGCTGAAAGGGTCGTCTGTTGTAAATAAAACAGCGATAGTATTAAGCATTCGCTGAAGACATGCTATCATGTCTTTATTATAGTTTTCCCGCCCGTACTTGAAATACGTCCAGACTCCATTTTGTTTTCTGGCGTCCATCTTGTATGCTACACATTGCCATGCGCTTGCCACGAGGCAAGTCCTACCTCACCGACTGTCACCCCTGAAGTTTGCCCAGCAACATGCTATAAATAGTTCTTTGCATTTCTAGTGCATGTCCAGTAGGAGTCACATCTGTTTCTGATTAGCAAAGATTGGAATGTGCATTCGGCGGTCTCAAGAACCGTTAACTCCACCCATGTATCGATCATGTTCAAGAAATGTCCATATATGGTTCTAAATCATGCTTTGAGCTGTAACCGCCCACTTATGAGCCCCTTCTTTGTGTATAAAAGGGTACCGCATGCCCGAGCTCTTTGTGCTACCTTGTACAATACTGTAGAATGTTGTGTAGGCTGTAGTACCACCTTTAAAGGTTTATTAAACTATGTTTTTGTATTTCCAGTTTCCGTGCCAATTTCTTGTGTAAGTCTGAGGACTCTGTGTACAGAAGGGCGAAACCTTTCGCATTTGCAGGCCTTGCTGAGGCCTGTATTCATCAGCTAGGACGCTTGATGGTGCCTGCTTGTGCAGGGTGGTCACTTCTTGGCCACAAGGGAGATTTCTTCAGTCTTCTGTGGAGCAGAACGTAGAAGTCCAGAGTTTCTTCTTGTAAAGTTGTTCAGGATAATCTAATTTGGAATGGTACCAGCTCCTACCTTTATTCTGCTAAAGGGGGCTGTACTAGTGACTAGGTCCCTCCCATGGGTGGGACCAGAAGGGGGGGTGGTTACACCCCCTATCCTTTGTCCGGTTTCGCGGCAGAGCTGGGGCTGGAGTGCCCCAGCAACTGGTTTGAACCGGGGTATGCACAGGGACACCTTGTGTGCCCCAGGCATGTCTCATTCCTTTCAGCCCTGCCTATCTGGATACACAAAGTCCTGTCTGGGGTGGTGCTGGCACCTCCCCAGGCAGGAAACCCTTTGTCCAGGCCTTCCTCGCTGGAAGGACTCCCTGCAGTAGGAGGTCAGACTTGTGTCTGTGGCAGCAGCATCCATTTAGTGATGCTGCGGCTCGGGTTAACTTTAACCGGGGATACAGTTACATACATGTCTTATCCCTCTAGAAGGGTTGAATGCTACCCCCGTCGCCAGAACTGGCGAGGGGGTAGTATTCCAAAGCGTATGACACCTTACCCGACATGTTTTGATAATGCTATGCCAAAGTTAGCAATAATCGCAAGGATTAAAATGCACTTAAAAGTATATGGTGTAGTGTTATCGTGGAACAGCTATAAGGACATGGTTCCGAAAGCTGCAGACAGGCTCAGCTCATGCTAGAGCACCATCTCACATAATTCCAAGCACTCTGCCTTCAGGATTGATAAGGCCTGCCATAGGAGTGACTTATAGGAGTATATGTGTCCATTATGGGGTTAGATATAGGTATACTATATCTACAGCAAAGGGTGATTACACCACCTTGCCCCAGCGGTGTTACCAGCCAGTTGTGTCTGTTTAGATGGCCAGCCAGGGGTGGCATAATACATGCTGCAGCCCCTGGCTGGCCATGGGTGCACTTATGCCCTGGGTACCCATGGTACACTGTACAAGGACTTATAAGAGTGACCCAATACCAATTGGTAAATGCACCTAAAGTACATGAGTGTCGATTTAGAGAGAGAACAGCTAGGCTGTGGGTCTGATTAGCAGGCCCACAGCCAGGGAAAGTCTTAAACCAGTGAAGCAAAAAGCAAAAATCTAGGGTGACCATAGAATTGCAGACCATACTCTCCTACAGTAACGTCGGTCACCTAATTAGGTCATGTAATATCGGGTGAGGGCATCCAGTCCAAACTAAAGTTGGCAAGTAGCACCCCACCCCAAGTGATAAAGAGCAAGTAAGGTTGTTCCTTAGATTTACAGAGTTCCACTCAATTTATAAACGGTTTTGTGGTACAGCCCATCAGAACACTGCGAAAAAAGGGGGTTGATTTTACAAGTTCAGATAAATGTAATGTGGCATTGAAGGCAGTGAAGTTAGGAATCAGTAAGAAGCCTAACTTAAGTCATTTTGATACTAAAAGAAAGATCATTGTGACCACAGACTTCATTCTAAACGGGTTGAGCGCATTGCTTACTCAAGTAGAAGATGGTGAAGAGAGGGTAGTTGCCTTTGCCTAGAGGGCACTCGAAGGCAGAAGAGCATTATTCGTTATTTGAGAGAGAAGCCCTAGTGATAGTTTAGGCAGTGAGACATTTAAGTTCCATTTGTGGGGCATTTCCATTTTAGTGAGGGCAGACCATTGTCCTCTAGTTCAAATTTTTTCCTGCAGCCACAGCGAGAGGTTAACTCCCAGACTCAAACGTTAAGAGTAAAGGATTGGAGGAATTTAATTTTCAAGTACATTATTGTTATGTTTATGTCACTTTAAGGAACACATTGTTGATTACATCATTGATGGAATGATTACATTCCAATTGCTGTGATTCAGTTGCTGTATCTTTTGCTGTTGATGGTTGTACATTAAAGCGATCTCTACATCATCCTCCTGATTGAGTGCTTTCATCACTGGCGACGAGGGTCAAGGCTTGATTGGAGACAAGCCATTCCGGCATCTCCATTCCAGGATCGGTGACGCGACGTTGACCCGGTGTTCAACGTGTGTCATCACACACCGTCCGGCGTCATCAAGTTTAGGAGGCCATTTTGTATTTCCATGGCAACGACCTCGCTTTTCAACGCCGATGCACACGGCAATGCATCGATGTATTTTTATGTATAAAGACTGGACTTACGATATCTACACTCACTTCTACAACGTCGATGTGCACGACAGCACATTCATTTTAAGATTGTTGTGAGTACATTCTCAAGAAAAGACAATTAAATTATTTTTGGATTTTATTATTTATTTTCTCACGCATTGCTGAAGACACTTTTGGATTTGGATATTTTTTCTTTTTATTACAATTACGAAATGGTTACTACATCCAGCATGTCACAACCACCACCATTTCTTTCAGAAGAGGGGGAACCTATACTTCCTTGGAAGAGATGGAGAAATGTATTTGATTCATATTTAGTGGCAATAGGAGGGGAAAAGTTTTCACCTTTTAGGAAGCAAGCTATTTTGCTGCATAATTTAGGGGTTGAGGGCAGGCACACATATGACGGTATGGATACTATACCTGTTGGTGGAGCTGATGGTGAACCTTCAGACATTTTTTAAATGTCCATGACTATGTTAGAACGTTATTTTGGCCCTAGAATTAATGTTGTTTTAGAACATCATAGATTTTTCACTCGGGTACAAGGTCTGGTTGAACGAGTTGGAACATATATTGCTGCTTTAAAAACTCTTGCACGTACTTGTGATTTTGGAGAATTATCAGAGTCACTTGTGAGAGATCAACTTGTTAGGTGTACGAATAGTTCTAGAGTTCAGGAGAAGTTGTTGTCAAAAAACCCTACGTTGAAAGAAGCTGTAGCCATTGTAGAGGGCATGGAGAATACTTCTACATAGTTTAAGGAAATTAGGAAAAATAAAGAGGAAGAGAGTCGCACCATAAGTGATAATAAAAAGAAAACTCATGATATGGTGCACATGCTGGAAGAGGATGATCTTCTTGGGGAGTGTCACAAAGGAGTTGCTAAAGTGGGTGTAGGTCCAAAGAACAAATCAACCCAAAATAACTCATCTTCTCAGAAGAGCACTCTTGAAAGTCGTCCTTCTTTTAGTAAAGAGTCTCTTATGACTAAAGAGCGTGATTTTCGCCAACAACGTCCATTTAGCAATCAGAGAATACGTTGTTTTAGGTGTGGGAGTTTCTCTCACACTTCTAATTTTCCAAATTGTTTTGCAAGAGACAGCATTTGTAATAACTGTGGAAGCAAAGGGCATTATGCTTGTGTGTGTAAGCCTGATAAGAAAAGAGAAGGAAGTGAATCTGCTTCTGACATTGTACGTATGGTTGTGGTGTCGAATGTTAACAGTGATGAAATGGTTGTTGATGTAGAACAAATTACTATGCCATTTTGTGATATAGGAATAGGCAAATATGTATTTACGCTTATGGCAGGCTCAGGGTCTCCTTTCACTTTAATTGGGAACAAAATTTGGGATGAAGTTGTGGGTCTAGAAAATGTTCAACTCCTACCTCCTGACATTGCTCCTGTGAGTTATGCTGGGTCAAAAATAGACATTCTGGGGTACACGGTAGCTAACATCACTTTCAGGAGCAAGAAAGTTTTTGGCAAGGTATATGTTGCAGTTAGAGGAGACAACCTTCTTGGATGGAGACATCAGCATGACTTAGGTATAATTCTTAATCCTGGGGCCAAAAATCCTAAGAATCAAGTTATGTTGATGGAAGATTTTCTGTCCAGTTTCCTTCCAGTTAAGGTTGATTCTGTGTGTGATTCGAACACATTTTTTGTAGATTATCCGAATGTGTTTTCTGATACCTTGGGGTGCTTAAAGGGATTTGAACACAGAATTATTCTTTAAAAATCTGCCAAAATATGTGTGCACAAGGTCAGGAAAGTGCCCAATATGATGCTTGAGCCACTGAGACATGAGATTGAGAGGTTACTGAAATAGGGCGTGATAGAAGAGATGGAATCTTCAGAATGGTTGAGTCCAGTGGTTTTAGCACCCAAGGATGGTGGTAAATAGATTACGATGTGTGTGGACCTGCGCGGATTGAATGAATGGATCTGGGTTGAACGACAGCCATTGCCAAATATAGCTGAGAGCATTAGTATTTTGAAAGGAGCCAACATTTTCAGTGTGCTGGATCTTTCTTCAGCTTATCACCAAATTGTATTACATAAGGATTCCAGACATTTAACTTCTTTCGTTACACCTTTTGGTGCTTATCAGTTTCTAAGAATGCCATTCGAGTTAGCTTCAGGTGCTGCGTGTTTTCAAAGGGTAATGAAAATGGTCCTTGGCACTCTTCACAATGTGATGTTTTTTCAGGACGATATTTTAGTTCATGGTGTGAATGTTTGTGAGCATGATAAGGTGTGGAGATCAGTTTTGGACAAATTAGATGAAGGGGGGCTCACAGTTAAAAAGGAGAAATGTCGGATTGGTTTGGAGTCAGTCACATATCTTGGACATGTTATTTCTGGGAATGGAATAAAACCCAAATTGGAATTGGCTGAGAGCATTGTAAAGGCACCGACCCCAGTAGATAAAGACCAAGCCAGGTCATTTTTATTCCAAGTTTGTCAAGGGTTTTGCCAGTATTGTTGAACCCATAAGGTCTCTTTTAAAAAAGGGTGTACGGTTCTGATAATTGTGAGAAAGCTTTTGAATCAGTTAAGACAGAGATTGGTAGGATGCCAACTTTGGATCATTTTGATTCCAAACTTAAGACCATTTTGACAAATGATGCCAGTGTTAAGGGACTTGGTGCTGTGCTTTCTCAAATTGTGAATGGGGAAGAAGTTGTTGTGGCATTCGCTTCCAGAGCTTTGAAAGAAGCAGAGTTGAATTACTCTTGTATTGAAAGAGAAGCGTTGGCAGTATTTTGGTCAGTACATCATTTCAAATTTTACTTGTGGGGCATTCCGTTTGTTGTCAAATCTGACCATCGGCCTCTTGTTCAAATTTTTTCTTGCCACCAGAGTGACCATATGACACCGAGGTTGAAGAGGTGGAGAGAAGGGTTACAAGAGTTTAATTTTCATGTACAATATATTCCAGGACAAAACAATAAGCCTGCGGATTGTTTATCACGTCTTCCAATTGAAAGAGATTGTGTTGCAGATGAAGTTGGAGTATGTATAAATTGGGTATTGGAGTCTACCATATCCAAGGAAGAATGGTTGCAGTGTTTTAAAGATGATGTCACTTTTCAATCGTAATGGAATGTCATTAGAAATGGGTGGCCAAATTATGATGTGCTTGAGTGTGAGTTGAAGCCTTATTGGACAGTGAGAAATGATTTAACCTTTTTCCAGGATAATTTGATGAGAGGAGACTGGTGGGTGGTGGTGGTGCCTCTGGGCGATTTGAGGAAGAGAGTTGTTAATCTGGCCCATGAGGGGCACTTGGGAAGGAATCTCACCAAAGCTCGGATTAGAGAAAGATACTGGTGGCCTGGAATGGATCGTAAGGTGGAGGCAGTTGTGAAAGATTGTCATTTGTGTGCGGTCAATGACAAATCACGCACCACTAGTCAGTCTCCACTTTCTCCTGTTGAGGTTCCTGTTGCGGTGTGGACTAAGTTGGGGTTGGATATTGCAGACCCTTTTGAGCTTATGCCTTCACATGAGAGATTTGTTGTATTGTTGGTGGATTACACCTCTAAGTGGGTGGTTTCAAAATGTATGGGTGTTGTAAATTCTAGAACTGTGATTGAGTTCTTAAGGGATGTGTTTGTGTCAGAAGGAGTGCCTAAGTACTTGCTCACTGATAATGGGGTGCAATTCACCTCCAATGAGATGGATAGTTTTCTTAGAGGTCTTGGGAATGTTCACCAGAAAACAGCTCTTTATTCTCCACAAGCGAATGGTCTCACTGAGAGAATGAATAGGGTTGTAAAGAGTTGTGCACAAAGGGCTTTGGAGTCTAAGGTTTCATTTAGCAGTGTGTTAAGGGAGACATGGTGGGCTCACTGCATGGCTCCCAATGCTGTCATGCAGAAGTCTCCTTTTGAAGCTTTGAGAGGTAGATTGGCGAGTTCTAAACTCAACCCAGCTTGGCTTCCGGAGAGGGTCTGTGATAATAGTGTGGAGAGTGAAAAGAAGAGATGTGTTGACAAAGTATCAGCAAAAATATAAACAACGCTATGATGACAAGATGGCTGTAAAGTTTAGGAAATGGAATGTGGGTGACAATGCTCTGGTGAAAAAAACGAAATTTGGTCACAGAGGTGTTTCCAATTTCAGTGGTCCTTTCACCATTATTGCTATTAAAAAAATGTTGTCACTTCGGATAATGGTTGCACTTGGAATATGTCTAAATTAGCAAAGTGCAATGATTTCAAGTATCACTTTAATAATTTTAAGTTTTCTGACAATCCCAGTGATGTTTCTCCTAGTAGTGACCAGAATAACATTCGTGGTAGATCCTTACAGCTTCCTAGGAGATTCATGGATTACATTATGTATTATTCTTTTATGTATTAATTTTATTATCATTCTGATTCTTTCTACATTCCTTTCTTAAGTTTCATTTTTATTACTTTTACTGTGTATAGGGGATGTGTTATGTTTATGCCACTTTAAGGAACACATTGTTGAATACATCATTGATGGAATGATTACATTTCAATTGCTGTGATTCAGTTGCTGTATCTTTTGCTGTTGATGGTTGTACATTAAAGTGATCTCTACATCATCTTCCTGATTGAGTGCTTTATCAATTATCTTCCTGTTTTGGCAAATAAAGCAGCTAAATGTAGGTCACAGTTACCAGTAGATAGCAAGAATGTGGTCATTTATTATTTGAATTGTGTGAGCTGGGTTAAACAGCCCGCCATTACGAATGGAGAAGAGGATGAATTATTTCTCATAAAGGGTTGGCCTGATTACAAGGGTTTGGATGCAGACTTGAAACCATTCTGGTTGTGAAGTAATTAACTCACGTTATACCAAGAAGACCTTCTGATGGGTTAAAGTCTTGGTAGGAGTCTCACTAAAGCGATATTGGTGGCTGGGCATGCATTGGCAGGTGGAGAGGGTAGTCAAAGAGTGCAGTTTATGTAATTCAAAGGATAAAACCTGTGTCCTAATTCAGTTCCTCTATTACCGGTTGTTATGCCTGCTGAGCTGTGGACCAAAGTAGATCTAGATATTATGGCACGTTTTGAGTTCTTGCCACCATCTGAAAGATACGTGTTGTTGTTGGTGGACTACACTTCAAAATGGGTATTTACCAGGTGTGTGGGTACAGTGAGCACCAGGCAGTCTTAGAGTTCCTCAAGGATGAGTTTGCAAATGAAGAGGTACCTAAATATCTGGTCACTAATAATGGGGTGCAGTTCACCCCACGAGAAATGCAGGAGTTCTTGACTTATTTTAGGCTAACTCATCAAAAGACAGCTCTCTAGGCACCACAGGCAAATGGCCTTGCGGAACACATGAACAGAGTGCTGAATGCCAGTGTGCAGAGAGCTATGAAAATCAGGGTTCCACTCAAAGGGGTACTTAGAAACATGTGGTGGGAACATTGCACTACTCCTAATTGTGAGATGCAGAAATCCCTTTGTGAGTTCTTATGGGCAGAGTAGTCATTTCCAAATTGAAACTATAGTGGTTGCCTATTAAGAGAACTGTTAAACTGGAAAATGAGGCAATGGAGGCCAGAATCAGATCTGATTACAAAGGTATGAACTCAGATATGATGAAAAGAACCCAGTAAAAGGCAAGAAGTGGTACGTGGGAAAGCTAGTTCCAAAAAAGAAACCAAGATGGGGGAGGACCGGTGTGACTGGGTTAATGGGACTTTTGCCATTCCTTCCAATAAGAGAAACGTAGCAAGGGCGTCACACAGGTTGCATGTGTAGCATGTCCACGTTGGAGAGGTACCCTAGCAACTGTTCGCCAGCTGGAAATTACACTATCCTGCCAGGAACAGGGACACATGGGGATGAGGTAAGCTTATTTATTTATTTGTTTATTATCTAATGACTCTTCGAGGAGGGGGCCTCTGGAAGTAATCCTCTAGTCAAATCTACCATTAGATCTAAAAAGGTACAAGTTCGATTTATAGATGATGTTATGAAATAGTGATCATCTTACTGGTGCTTCCATGGTCCCTTCAAATCATGATTAATTTCCTTTCTTTATGCAATATTAATTTCAATTTAAGGCATTTACATTCATTTATTATCTACTCAATATTTATATGAATTTCAGTGGCGACACCTACGCTAAAGCATACAAGCGCAATTCCACTGCTCAAAAGGAAAAATAAAATTATAATAACTTATCTTTATTATCATTTTATTTTTCCTATTGCACTCAGTTGTGGGGTGGGACTAGCCAGATCTTGGGTTGATATTACTTCAAACTCCTCTCATGAATATTGTTAAAAGGTAGAATCCACACAGATTCCATTAATTATTTATTGGATAAATTGTACACCAACGATGTCAGATTGCCATTGCAACTCCCAGTCTCCAAATGACTCTCAATGGAGCTTCACTTTCATGGAGACTGGGAACATTCCTGGTATGAACACCTTAGATACAATTAAAGGAAAATGCACTAACTATATAACACATCCTCCTTACATAACAATACATAACAATACAGGGGGACAGGCAATAAATGAACACATAAACTTTAAATTGATCAGTAGCAGCTGCTACCGGACGGGGTGGTGGGCGGGTGTGGGAGGAGAGGAATGTCATTTTTAAAAAAGGACTTACCTTTAACGTCTGACCGCTGCCTCTCTTCCTACTCGTCCTCTTCATTAAACTGTCCCGGCCAGGAGCAGTAAGCACACAGCACATAGGCTCTGTTGAGCCAGTCACAACACTGCAATGCAGCGTTGTGATTGGTCTGAGCGCCGCAGATCGGTGCTCAGACTGGAACAGTGAACCTTCTTCAGGGGTACGGTATTCTTGGAGATCAGAGCATGAATTACAGCCCATGAAGGAACTGTTTTTTATTGTTCCTTCATTCCGCACGGAATAAGTAAAATGATAAATTCAGCTAAATCGGCTTTGCGGACCGCAGCATCAGGTAGAAGGTCCACAGCCACTTCAAAACTTTCTGGTACACTGGGACGTATTGTTGGCTTTTTGTGATTTTACACACATTGACAAGGTAGTTGGGTTATACGTTTGCACCTTCATTTGTTTATGCCTATGGCTGACAGCTTGTTTTCTAGCAGCTATTTCATTGTACAGTCTTGAAAAAGCACCATGGAATTATCATGTCTGCTGGATGTTCCAGACAAAGAAGAGTTTTCTTCAAAATCAACATTATCATGAGCAGTAATTGTAAACTCTTTCCTGGTAAGGTGACTTGGAAGTGGTGTGCTGTCGGATTCACAAGATTTTATAGCATGAGCTGCTAACAAGTTCTTGCTCTGCACTATGTCATTATAACTTGTTGATATTCCAATCCTATTCATTAGTGATTAGCTCTCTACTTTTCCACTTGTCCTTAAAGTCCTTAAAGCGCTCCAAAGTACTATCTGTCTTACTGCCAGAGAGGCGAATGCCATCAAAGGGCATGTCGTACGAGTTACTTACCTTCGGTAACAATGTATTTGGTTGAGACAATTGTAGCTGCAGATTCCTTCACATATAATTATCCCCAGGTTTGACACTGGATCCGGATACTTTTTTGCCACAGCATCCCTGCATGCCGGGTGCGGGGCGAAATCACGCGACTCCGCCCAGGAGTCATCTGCATACGTGACGTCAGCGAGGTCACATAAGACCTACCCCGACGCGCCTACGTCAGTTTTCTTCGGAGAACTTTTCCGCACCACAACGCAGAACCACCAGATGAAAAACTGTGGAAGCATGGGAACAGTGTGCGAAGAGCAGAAAAACTGGAAAGAAACAGTGACTAACAACACCACACAAAGTAGTGTCAACACCACAGAAACCCAAAGTCAGGGAAAGAAGAAAGAACAGGCAGAACCCTGCGCAGCCACCCTGCCAGCACATGGACAGCCTCCCACCCCTGTGCCCAAGAGGCAAGGAACATGCGTAAAAGTCATGGAACACGTAGTAACCTACCACCCCCATCCTGAGCAAGGAAGGGGACCAGTCCCAAGACAGACCAAGACAACAAACCTCACAGCCACCCCAACATAGAGGGCAACCACTCACAGGGGACAAGGGCAAGACAGGGCCAGATGACCTTTAATCAGAGGATAGCAATGGAAGGAGGGAAGGGAGGGGAAGACAGGGATAGAAAGAAATCCCCCCCAAACCTGGAGTAGCCAGAGCGGCAGGGCACCGGAGCACCGGAACCCCACCCTCCAAAGAACCAAGGGAGGAATGAACCGTCCCCACAAGGAGCCACCCGCCAAGAACAAGGAAGGCAGTCACAGAGACACAGCCCCCCACAGGGAGGCGAGTACCGAAGACCAACCCAAGAGTCCTCGCAGAATAGGGGAGGAAGGGTGTCCGTGAAGGAATATGCAGCTAGAATCGTCTCTACCAGATACATCGTTACCAAAGGTAAGTAACTCGTACATCTGATAGAGACTACTATCCACAGATTCCTTCACGTAGAATAGATACCCTAGCAATACCCCATGGAAAGGAAGGTCTGCGAAAGGACCCCATCAGTCAACACAGAACAGAGGGCCCCACAGGGGACCAGATCTGTGGACCAGGTAGAATCTTGTCCCTGCCAGGCAATGGAAACCCCTACAAGTAGAACCTCACCGACCCCAAGAAGATGTAGGAGGAAGAAGAAGGCTGAAGAGGCCTGTAAACTCACAGCAGAGGAACCAAGGGCAAGGTCGGAGAGGCCGAAGCACACCACTCCCCCACAAGGCAACATAGCTTCCGCCCAATGCAAAGACAGGAAGGGAGGAAGAAGAAGCCTAGAAGCCACAAGGAAGCGAGGTAAAAGAAGGCCTACCCACTCCAGATGGAGAGTAACCTGCCAGCCAGAACAGCGCCGGCATTCAAAAGCCGCCAGAAGCAGGAAGAACAATCCGAGGCCCGAGGAAGGCCAAGTAGGCGGTGCCTGGCCAGGGAGAACAGAGGATCATCCCAGACCTCAGGACAGGAGCAGGGAGAGGAGGAGATGCCCGGGCACACCACTACGAGTGGCCGCGCACACGACCTCAAGAAGCAAAAGCAACCTACATAAAAATCATGGAGAACAGGCACCCGAAGGCGACCAGAACCCCCTAGCAGAGCGCAAGCCATATGACAGCTACCACTATCCCACATAGGATACGTTAAGTCCCAAAATATGGGAACCCTCTTTGGAAGAACGTCCGCAGCAGAGGAAAAATAAAAGAGCCACGGGGAAAAACACAACGCGAAAGGCTTGAGAGGCAGTCCAAGCAAAGCAGAAGAACTAATCTCAGTGGCCAAGTCTGCGCAACAACTCAGGCAGAACACACACACACATAATCAACAAAAGGGCCGTCCAGCAGCCAACAATGCCAAAGGCCCAGAATCAGCCCCACTCAGGAGTCACTGGAGGAGGAGGAGGATAAGGCGGAGGAGGAGGAGGACGGTGAACTGCCAAGAGCCTTTGGATGGCGGAGTCGGCCGGGCTATGGAACAACAGGCTGCCATCAAAAGGAAGGTCGATGAGTCGCTTACGAATATTCTCTGGGAATACTCCGTCCCAAAGCCAAGCATGGCGACGGAGAGCGACTGAGGAAGCAATGGCCAGGCCCAGCACCTATGAGATGTCCAGAGCGGAGCAGAGAATAAACGCTGCAAGCTCCCGGCCATACAACGCATGATGCTGTAAGTCCACCTGACCAGTCTCCTGGGACGCTGCGATCCCAGAGACTCAACTGAGTCCCACAAACAGGAGAAGGCCCTAGCCAGAACACACAAGGTATTAAGGGCCCACAGGGCAGCGCTGGTCGAGGCGAACATGTTGCACCCCCCAGAGTCCAGCCAGTGGGCCTCCCGGGACGGAGGAGTCAACAGTGGCGGCAGGGGGGGAAAAGCATTCTGCAAAAGGGGGCTGGTGGCTGAGGGGTGAAGGGAAAGACACGACGGGTCACGCGGCGCCAGGAGGTGTTGGTGCAGAAGATGAGGCACCGGTTCCCCTGAGGCAGGACGCCTCCAAGCCCCCGTTAAGGACGAAAGGATCGAACCTTCAAAGGGAAGTAAGGTTTCCCTCCCACCAGAACCCTGGTGGATGACCTCCAATAGATGGTCAGTCGGAAAGTGAGCCACAAGGTCACCCATGCGCAGCATGTCCATAGCTGTGGACACCGAGCGAGCAAAGGCCGCACCCGCCTCCATAGGGCACAGCGGCGGAGAAAGCAGCTCCTCCGTGGGCGAGGGCTGCAAAGTAAGGCGGCTTCTCCCCGAGGCAAAGCGGGACGGGCAAAGGCCAGACCGGGAAGGCAGAGGGAGCCGAAGAATGAAGGACCTGCCGCTCTTCTGACGAACACCTCTGCCGCAGGAAGGGCGGGGAGCTGCCCTGCGACGCCTGAGAAAAAGACACCACATGGCGGCCAGTCTCCGGAGAGGACGACACCAATATACAGCCTGCCTCCGGAGAAGAAGGAGCGTCCGAAGACAAATCTGCGGTTCGACCTCTGTGCAGAGCTGTAGAGTCCGCCGCGTGAGGCAGGAAGTTGGCACCATCCAGCGTCACCAGACAAGATTCCTTCAAGTCACCTCGCAGTGGAGACCGGGGTGGAGCTGGAGCCGAACAGGCCCCGGGGCGGCGCCGGAACGATGGTGACCAGATCCCCCGCTGAGGCAGACACCTGCGTGGGGGAACGAGATGGGCCCGGGGAGTGACACAAAGCCCTCTGCCAGCTGCGGCCCAGAATAAGGCGTAGATGACTCTGCAACCCATGTGGCGGTGCAAGAGACGAGTCAGCCTCCGACTCACCATCCCGGAGAGGGACTAGGGGTCCCCACCCAGCCTCGACCTGGCGCGGGATGAGGAGGGTCGACCGACCCCTCTGGCTCCGCACGGTCCAGCTGCTGCTGGCGCCGTAGCGGCGTCACCTCGGCCTTAGACAGGACCACCTTGTCAAAGGACCAAGAGGGGCTCGGGATGTGACCCGAGCCCCGGCGACCTCCCGCGACACCACAGGGACTCCCACAGGAGTTTGCGGCTAGGCAGAGATGCAGTGGCCTGAAGGAAATGCCCCGGAGGAGCCGCACCCCAAAAGCACCATATCCTACAAGCCTGGATCCGAACCAATCTGCGTTGGGGCTGGAGCCGCTGGCGGCGCCGCAGAGGGCCCCGGCCCAAGGCAAGGGATCCACCAATTCATATAGGAGGGGAAGGAGGAGGCGACACCAGCGAGGCCTGCAAAGCCGCTGCGTATGTCTCCATCTGGACTCTCGACACCCCAACACCAGGAAACGGTGGATAGGACGACACGCGGGACCGGATCCGCGGTGCATGCGGAGAAGGAAAATACTGACGTAGGCACGCCAGGGTGGGTCTTATGTGACCTTGCTGACGTCATGTACGCGGACGACGCCTGGGCGGAATCGCGTTATGTCGCCAGGCCCCCGGCTCACAGGGATGCTGTGGCAAAAAAGGTTCTGGATCCAGTCTCACGCCTGGGGATAATTCTATGTGAAGGAATCTGTGGCTAGTACTCTATCAGAACATCAGAGTGTTCTGACACGGTGGACCACTCCATCCTCCTCACCCGTGTCAGTGCGGCGGGCATAGAGGGCATGGCTTTCGCGTGGCTCGAGTCCTTCCTGAGCGAGAGGGCTCAGGCGGTCCACCTTGCCGGTTTCACTGCCGCCGCCTGCAAGGTAGTGTGTGGTGTTCCCCAGGGCTCTTCACTTTCCCCTCTTTTGTTTAATTTATACATCTACCCCCTCTTTTTTATGTTTGCAGCAGCTCGAGGTCACGGTGTTCAATTACGCCGATGACCTCCAGCTAATCTTTAACCTTTCCCATTCTCCCTCATCCGCCCTGAATGTCCAAACTGTCATGTTGTTCATTCAGGACTGGATGAACTGCAACCACCTCAAACTCAATCCGGACAAGACGGAGCTGGTCTTGACCGGAGGTGGTTGCAGCCCCTGGTCTCCTTCCCATTGACCCCTTTCACTCAGTGTTCCCCCACTCCCAGTCCCTAAAGTCAAAACTCTCGGTATCCTTCTTAACCCCCAACTTTCTGTTCACTCTCAGGTTAGTTCTGTTGTGCCCTCTTGTTTCTTTTCCCTTAGGACAATCAGGAAGATTTCCCGCTTCTTCTCCCTCCCGGCTCTAAAAATCATCGTGATGGCAATGGTGCTCTCACGCCTTGATTATGGCAACATAATCTATAATGGCGCGCCAGCCTATGCTATTCACCGTCTACATCTAGTGCAGAACCAGGCTGCTCGCCTGATTGATGGCCTGCCCAAATTTCATCGTGCCACCCCTCTACTGCAGGCATTACACTGGCTGCCTGTGAAAGAGCGAGCCCTATTCAAACTTGGCTGCCTCACCTTTCAGGCCAAAATGGGCACCGCTCCGGAGTTTATATGCTCTGCCATCAAGCCCTACATGCCGGGTAGAGAACTCCGCTCCACCCACATGGCACTCCTGACCACTCCACGATTTAAAAAGAAGAAGGCTGGCGGAACAAAATTTGCGGTCCTCGCCCCAGCTTTCTGGAACTCCCTCCCTGTGGGACTTCGCACCTCATCTTCCTACATAGAGTTCCGGAAAAGTCTTAAAACCTTGCTTTTCTCCCGAGCTTTTGCTGCCTAATCTCCCTTCGCCACTGTCGTTGTTCGCAATCTGAAAAGCGCCATGAAACCGCTGGGTAAAAGCGCGCTAAATAAATGTTTTTAAATTCAAATTCAAATTCAAATTCTGGACATCCCCTGAGAAGCAAGTTGTCTTCAGGCACCGAAGCGCCACCGTTGTGGAAATGGCCCTGCACAGCGAGTTGGCGGTATCAAGCCCACAACAGATGTTGAACTTAGCTGCGTCTCTCCCAGCTACAATAGCTTGGGAGAGTACGGTCTGGGCCTCCTCCGGACACTTAGTGAGCGCCTGCGCAACCGTGTCCCACACAGAGTAGGAATAACGGCCCAAGAGGCATGCGGTGTTCATCGACCGCAGTCCTAAGCTGGCAGATGAAAACAGGTTCTTCCCAAGCTGCTCCAGCTTCTTGGATTCCCTATGTTAATGTTAATGTTGCTTTTAAAGCGTGAACAATCATCCTAGAGAGGATATCACGGCACTATGATTTCTGTAGTAGGTGATGGGCTAATACTTGAGTGATACAAAGTTTTTAGTCGGGTTTAGGGAAAAGAATGTTTTTAAAGAAAATTTTGAAAGTCAGGTGACAGTCCATGAGTCTGAGATCCTTGGGCAGATCGTTCCATCTAGTTGCGGCTAGGTGGGAGAAGGCCCGTCCTCCCATCCTGGCTCTTTTCACTCAAGTAGTTGTTGCTCTCGCTGTTGATTGAGAGCGGAGATTCCTAGTGGGTGCATAAAACTTGATCTTGTTTTTTAAGATATAAGGGCCAGTGTTATACAGTGCTCTATGTGTTATGCACATCATTTTGAAAGTGGCTCTTTGTCTCATTGGGAGCCAATGGAGCTCTCTTAGGCAACTCTTGGCTGGGTCATATTTTCTTCTATTGCAGATTGCCTTTGCCGCTGCATTCTGCACTAATTGTAATTTTGTGAAGAGGTAGTCTGCCATACCTACAAACAGGGAGTTTCCGTAGTCCAGCCTGCTCATCAGCAGTGACTGGACTAGAATCTTTCTACATTAAGTGGGGATCCAGGGAAAGACTCTTCTGAGCATTTTTAATAGTGCGAAACCTTTGCCGCAGATTGTTGACACATGGTTTTCCATAGACAGGGTGCTGTCTATGATAACGCCTAGATTCCTTGCTGTCAGTGTTGGATTGGGGGGGGGGGGGGGGGGTACCCAGAGTACTGGGCCACCAGCTGTTGTCCCAAAGCTGTGTGTGTCCACCGAACAGCAGTATTTCCGACTTATCGCGTTAAGCTTTAAACGGTGATTGTGCATCCAACTGGATAGTTCAGTGGGGCAGTTTAACAGCCTGTCCTTCGGGTTATTTTCCCTGTCTAAGGTTACCATTAGTTGGGTATCGTCTGCATATGAACAGATATCGATACCCCACTTTCTTCTTATCTCTGCAAGGGAAGATACAAACACGTTGAATAACGTTGGGCTCAATGAGGCCCCCTGTGGGACCCCATATTTGATGTTCCGGAGGGAAGACGAAAAGTTGCCTATATGCACCGAGTGAGTTCTGTCTGACAAAAATGATTGCAACCAACCTAATGCTTTTGCCTGGATTCCTTTTGCTGCGAGGGTTCCTAATAACAGGTTGTGCATTATGGTGTCAAATGCCGGAGGGGCGGAAGGGAACGCGCTCTGGGAAGCAGATGCTTGGACAACCAAGGGCTCAGGAGTGGGATATTGGGAGAGAAAAAGGAAGCTGGGCTATGGCATCAGCCCACGTACCTGTCCACAGGAGCCCCTGTGTTGCACCTGGACCAGGTGCCCAAAAGAACGTCAGAAAGTGCCTCATTGAAAGGCAGCAGTGGCTCCGCAGAGGTAGCCCCCAGCTGAAGCACTTCTGTCAGGAGGTTAGTCTTGAAGGCCACTGTAGGGAGTTCGAGGTGAAGGGCCTCGGCCGCCCTACGCAACACCATCGCGTAACTTGCTCCCTCCTCCGTAGTCACGGAAGGAGAAGACAGCATGCCAAGGTCAGGTGAAGTGTCAAGACCTCTGGCATCCTCCAAATCCTCTGCCCAGTCCAGATCATAACCACACGGTTTTGTGAGAGGGTCCTCAGACTCCTCCCAGTCCTCCCCTTCCTGTGAAACAGGCTGAAAATGAGGAGGACAGACATAGGGGTAAAAAGGCCCCATTGGCATCGGAGTCGAGCGACACTGTTACGGCGTCGTGTCTGAGTCGGTGCTGAAACCGGGGTCCACGTGGGCGGTAGCAACGGTTGACGTCGGAGGTGGTGCCGAAGGAGGGTTCAACACCGTTGGAGGTGTTATGAGTTCAGCTGGTGTCGCCCGGGATCAGAGCCCGGATCCAAGGGAATCCTGCGGCGGCGGGGCCAGAGCCAGTGGCAGCGCCAGGGCCAAAGCCGCTGGCGATGGAAGAACAGGACCCCCCAGTCGGGCCCGTGAGGCCGGAAGGCGCACCGGCGGGGCCAGACGGCCCAAAGAGTTGGGCCATAGCAGCAAGACATTCTTTCACCTGAGCAGGTTTCTCCGACGAACCCGGGAAGGGCGGGTAGGCCGACAGCGACGTCGCAGGTTCCGCAGGAGCCGCGGGGTGGCACCACCCGCACCCTCAGCCGTGGCGGACGAGGGGACGTCGAGGAGCGACGATGCTTTTTTGACTTCTTTTTGGAATGCTTTGACTTACCTGACCCAGAGTGCGAAGACTTAGATCCAGACAAACAATGGTGACGGCTCCACCACCGGTCCCTCGACCTCCCTCGGGACAAGGACCGTGAGCGGCGTGGAGCCGACTGCCGGACTTCTAGCAACTTTCGGGACCGCAAACGCAAAGTCTTCAGCGCCATAGCCCAGCAGTCGGGGCACGACTTGGAACCGTGGTCGCGCCCCAGGCAGTAGAGACACACACGGTGCAGATCGAACACCGACATGCGGTGACAGTCCCCACAGTTCTTGAAGCCGGTAATCCCTACGACACCAGGAGTCGATCGACTCGAAAGACTGGAGACAAAAAGGCCTCAAAAAACGCAGCCAAAAAGTGACTGGGGGTACTCGCTCTGCCTGGATCTGCGCTTGCTTGCAAGGAAAAAGAAATAACTGACGTCAGCGCGCCTGGGCTCTTCCAAGTAGCTCCAGCGACGACATCTCGGTGCCAGTGAATCCAACGACGCATGAGGGGCCGCACAACGACGCCTACCGATGCGCAGGGGTACTGCTGACGAAAACTTACCGGATCCAGTCTGACGCTTGGGGGTAATTCTAAGGTAAGGAATCTATCACTACGTGTTTCTTTCAGATTAATAATTTGAATCAACAGAAAACCGGAAACAAAAACAATATTAAAATAATTTAGTAATATGATGATCATTACAGAGCTGCCATTTTGGAAAATGGTGAAAGGATTGCACTGAGGAGTTATTTTCTGTCTTTATAGGACTACTTGACCCTCAAAACCTATGTTTTGACACCAACATGAAGTATATAGGTCTGTAGGTTCCTGAAATATGAGATCACTGCAACACAGCTGCCATTTTAAAACATTCAGCCCGGATTAGCAATCTCTACCCAAGTTAAATTACTTCTCTAATGATACAAAAACCCAAATCTAAAATGAAACTCTCTGCACAACCATTTTTTTTTACAGAAGTATATCAAGGGACGCGGACTAACCTGTGTGCCTGTGAAATGTTCCTTGTCAGCACAGTGCTCCGTAAGGTCTCCTTCCTACATCTCAGCTCCTGCCTGCCACTCAGTCACACACCTATTTTCCTGCTTCCTTGGCTTGTGCAGCAAAGTCTGATTTCCTCTGTCTCCCCCCCCTTCCTTCATCGTATGTCAGCGATCTTCTTGTGCTACTCATAGTTACTGTGGCGGGTCTAGATTCTTACCTGGATAAAAAGGAGGTTCCGGGCAAGCTCATTATCGACCATCATCACCAGACATCCTGTCCTTCAGGGGTGCATGCAGGGGGAATAGTTTCTTACTATAATAACGCTGACAGTTCACACTGTAAGATAACCACATTTAGTAAATACCCTTGATCTATACTTGCGTACTCTATACTCGGGAAAGAGGCAGACTGTTTACTTCTTTTACTATCTACATGGAACTACATATGAAGGTTAGTTGTGGAATCTTATGAACTGGGGATTTACTGCTCCAGCAGTTGGCTGGTGGTCGCCTCCAAGAATGAGTGGGCACATTAAAACTCCTCTTCTTCAATTATCTTTGGACCCCTGTTTTGTTTCATTGGCAACATGCGATTCTCCAGGGAGAACAAGTATGCAAGAATTATCGCACCTGCTAAGCGGCCAACAATCACCCTGATTGCACATCTCAATACTATAGAGGGCAAGTCCTTGTTAGGCTTGAATATCATACCTCCACATCACACCAGCGGGATAACGTCAGTACCTTTCCCCGATCTTGGCGGCCAACAGGGTTGCGCCTTCCTACCTTGATCATATGCCAACCAGGGCCTCAAATCTTATCATATTTTGGGGGGCAACTCCTAGCTCTGTAGACCTCCCGCACCATAAGGCCACACTGGCCCATTCTCATCCTCCACATCCTGAAGGTTGGAGCATCCATGGAGCTTCACATTCGGGCAATGTATCGCTTGGCCACCAAGCAGCTGACGCCCATTAGCAGTCTGCAGTATCTCGAGTCCCCTTCCTCCTCCATCAGTCCCAGTATAGCAAACTCGGCGTGTAGATGCCCTGCTGCTGACAGATGGTTCCCCACCCATGTCCAGAATTATCTGGTGAGAGGTCAATTTCATGTTACATGCAGCAGTGTGCCCCTCTAGGCGGCACATCTCCTCCCCATCCTTCAGAGTCGAAAAGAAGTGGAAGTATTTTAAAGTATACCCTGTGGAAGTATGTAAGTTGGATCAATCATATCTATCTTTTGAAGGAAGGGCTGGTGCGTTTATCCGGCTCTCAGGGAACGATTGAAAGGACAGAGGCTCTGGGGACAGCAGGTATTAGAAGCACGCTCTCCAGCTAGTAAGGCAACTAGGCTAAGTCAGGCAGCGGACTCAGTACTGATCCTCTCCCTCCATAAAGCAATTCTGTAGAGCAGCAAAGATGCTGTTGTCACTGTTACTCGTTGCTGATGAGAAGAAAAGCTGACTTCTGGAGCTGGTGGGAGAGTGGAAGTTACTTTATAAATAAATAAATAAATATGGACTGAGTGATGACAGCCAATGCATTCGGGACCGGTGACGGGGTATAGAACATCTCAATCATAATAGTACAAGGGGCGGGCAACTGCCCGGGTGACAACAGAATTAGCTATGGTGGGTTCAGCTTCGCAAAGACCTCAAGCCGGTCACCGTCCCGTACTGAGCGAATTATGCTGATGTCCTAAACAAATAACCTCCCCCCCCCAAACCAACAGTATCTCCCCCCTCCCGCCCAGTCCGGTGGTGACAAAATGAAAGTAAAATAAGTAAAGCAATAAATAACAAAGATATAAGTAGGCAATGATACAGGCAGCAATGGCGATGCACAGAGTGAACCAGAATACAAACATGGTAGCAGCCGAGGCTCACCGTCTCCAAAAGGAGGCCGCTAAAGCTGAAAGAGATGCATAGCTCGCAATGTTGGCGGACAAACCGCAGAAGGCAAACCCCGCGATAAGTAGGCTACCAGAGGTCCTCAGCGGAGTGCAAAGTCTTCAGAATCAGTTTGGAAAATGTCCGCTAGG
Organism: Lissotriton vulgaris; assembly: GCF_964263255.1. Lineage (NCBI taxonomy): Eukaryota > Metazoa > Chordata > Amphibia > Caudata > Salamandridae > Lissotriton > Lissotriton vulgaris. The sequence goes on from NC_141688.1 coordinate 122,023,529, forward strand.
CGCTCCATGGATAAGATCCTCCACAGGCGAGCATGCCATAAAGAAAGCGCCGGGGCCTCAGTCTTTTTCCACGCCACTGCCAAAGTGAGTTTGGCCGCCCTTAAACAAGTCCACATGATCGCTTTGTCCGCCTTAGTTTGTCTTATCAGGAGGGGGTCACGCAGACCCAGAAGGGTGAAGTCCATGGAGAGGGGAATGGGATAACCCAAGATATCCTTGATGTGAGAGAGGATTTCATCCCAAAAAGGCCGGATTTTAGGACAGTCCCACCAGATATGTCTGAAGTCCCCCTGCAAACCACACCCCGCCAACATATATCAGAAGTGCCTAGGAAGATACGCTTAAGTTTAGTAGGGTAGAGGTACCAGTCGTAGAGGGGTTTATAGTGGGCTTCTCGTAAGGCTAAGGACCGATTGTGCTTAAAAATGTCCCTCCAAACATGAAACCACTCCCCGTCCTCAATATCCCTCCCCAAGACCCGTTCCCAAAACTGCATGAATCTCGTCGGGGGGGAATGTAGTGGAAAGAAGTGTGAGAAGTTGGCCTGATATTCAGTGTTCACTATTCTAGTGATCACTATGTATCAGTCCAAACAACCCTTATGGTGATTGGTTGTAAGTCAACCTTATAGACCAGCTATCCTAGTAGCATGGATACGAGCAGTCTTCGGGCTAAACTCTAGAGGGCGTGTTAAGCCAGCTGTTCTACCATCACATATACCCCTTGAACACCAAGTGAAAGGACACCACACAAGTGTTATGAAAATAAACAGTGTATTTATTTAGATCACAACAGCCCTGTACTCTTTATGAGGACAGGGTACTAAGCACACAACAAAACTCTTACGAAAATACTTTAAGTTGCACAATTTACACAAATGCCCGAGGGGCACGGAAAACCATATACTATAGAAGTGGAATGCAAAATTACTAGCAGGTAAGTACTGGACTAATAGGCTTTGGAATCGCTAGGACTACGTTACTGAACCTTCAGATTACTAGTAGGAGGCCTAGGGGACTCGGGTGCAGAGTGTGCACTCTCACGCGGGATGCGGGACAAAGTCTATGGGAGCTAGTAAAAGCAAAGTTAGTGTTCTCGGGCGAACCCGATAAGGTAGGTTGAAAACGAAAGTGGATCTGGACCCTTGGATAGTGAGGCTATGCTGGGGCACCGAAATGTCGAAGTTACCTAGCCCAGGGGCTGCGGCTGCATAGGTCTGAAAAGACGTCGGAAACCTTCGTTGACGAACCAGGAGCCTGAAAGAAGGAGTTGCTGGCAGGCGACCAGTGAAGATTGTTCGGTGGATCCAAGCCTGGATCGAAGATGGAAGACACCTGTAAGCAGAGGGGACCAAGTCCTGAATCACTAGCCAGTGATCAGATGGGCACCAGGATGGCACCGGATGGAGTCACCTCGACCAGGTGAGTGGGCGACGCTGGGCTCTGCAGTCTCACGGACCAGGAGGCGTTGTCGGCGACCAGGATGGAGGTGCGAGCTGTCCCACGATGGTTGATGCTGTCGACGTCGCTGGACTCAGGATTGGGGCAACAAGTCTTGGCAAATTCAAGCCCACGCGGTGGACCTAAAATGGCGTCTGGAGTGGACCAGGAGGGTTCGGGGTGCTCCTCTTTTGGAAGGGAGCAAGGGCCAGTCTGGAGCAACAAGACCAGCAGTGTTGAAGTCGTCGTCGGGAAGGCCACAAGCCAGCGGGCTAGTAGCCAGACAACGCGGTGAGCAGCCAAAAAGCAGAAGGACCCCACGCAGATCTCGTGGATGCTGGGGGGCTGGTCTTCGGTGCTGGAGCTGCTCAGGGTCGGGGCTTCTCGGACCCAAAAGCACTCACCAGAGTCGTGCAGTTCTTATGATGGCCGGTCCCTCGAGGTCTCGTCGCACCTACGGTTCTCAGCTTAGCTGTAGAGGTAGGTAGAGGTCAGAGGTGCCAGAGAAGCCGGGTCTCGTCGAGCTGGTCAGTCGGATTCCGGAGGAAGGACGTGCAGCAAACCGCAGTGTTCTTAGATGGTGCCTGCGGGTGCAGGGTGACTACTCCTTAGCCACAAGGGAGAAATCTTGAGAAGAAGTCGAGAGTTCCTATCGCAGAAAGTAGTTTCTTGATTCAAAGATGATCTGATTTGGAAGGGTCCCCGCTCCTGCCTTTATCCTAAAGAAAGGGGTGGGTACGCGACTAGGTCCTGCCCTAGGGGTGGGACCAGGAAGGGGGGTGGTTACACCCCTCTCCCATGCCGGACTTTCCCCAGGCCAGGGGCTGGTGTGCCCCTGGAACTGGTTCTAGCCGGCAGATGCGTAGTGAGCACTGGGGTGCCACTTGCAGTCACCTTCCTGTAAAGCCCTGCCTACCCAGGATACACAAAACCCTGTCTGGGATGGTGCAAGCACCGCCCCTGACAGGAAACCCTTTGTCCAAGCTCCCCTCGCTGGAAGGACTCCCAGCTGCAAGGGGTCAGACTTGTGTCTGTGGTGGCAGCATCCATTTTGTGATGCTGAGGCTTGAGTTAACTTTAACCGGGGTTCACAGTTACATACATGTCGTGTCCCTCTAGAAGGGTGGAATGCTAACCCCGTCGCCAGAATTGGCGAGGGGTTAGTATTCAAATTCGTATGACACCTTACTCGACATGTTTTGATAAAGCGATACCAAAGATAGCATTTAACCGCGAGGATTATAATGCACTTAAGAGTATATGGTATGCGTTATCATGGAACAGCTATTAGGACTTGGTTCCGCAAGCTGCAAACGGGCTCAGCTCATGCCAGAGCACCATCTCACACAATTCCAAGCACTCTGCCTTCAGGATTGTCAAGGCCTGCCATAGGAGTGACTGATAGGAATCTGTGCGTCCATTTTTAGGGTTAGATATAGGTATACTATATCTAAAGCAAAGGGTGATTACACCACCTTGCCCCAGCTGTCGTGCAGCCAGTTGTGTCAGATTTAGATGGCCATCCAGGGGTGGCATAATACATGCTTCAGCCCCTGGTAGGCCCTGGGTACACCTATGCCCTGAGTTACAGGGTCTGATAAGGTGGCCCAGTACCAATTGGTAACTGCACCTAAGGTACATGTTGTAATTTAGTGAGAGAACAGCTAGGCTGTGGGTCTGATTAGCAGGCCCACAGCCAGAGAAAGTCGTAAACCAGTGAAACAAAAGCATAAAATCTGGGTGATCATAGGATTGCAGACCCTACTCTCCTACAAGAAGCATCCCATAATTAGCTGAAATAGCTCCCTTCATGGACCCCGCCCGCAGGGCCACAAATTTGTCTATTTCCGTGCGCTCCCTAACAGCCGCCTCTCGGAAAGGAGGCATCAAGACCCAATGTTCAAGCTGTAAGTAATGGTACTGTTTGCTCTGAGGGAGTGCAAATTCCTACCTACATTCAGAAAAAGACAAAACCTCCCCATCCCGAAACATACCAGCTATCTTGAGTCAATCTCCCTTTCTCCAGCAATCAAAAGGTCCTTCCCTTAGTGCCGGGGAAAATACGGATTAAAATGAATAGGCGTGTACGGGGAAGGAAAGGATGACCAGCCCACCCTCTTGGTGACCCTATCCCAAGTAGTGAGAGTTGTATGGGTGGGAGTGCTAACAAAAGCGTTGTAGGGCGATGTCGGGAAGCAATCAGGTGATGTTGTGAAGCTTGTCTCTGCAGCCACATGGACCATGAGGTGTCGACGACGACCAGGAGCTGGGCACGGACTGTCCCACGAAGGATCTCGCTGTCGGCGGTGTCGGCTTCTGGATTGGAGTCAACAAGCCTTGGCTAAGGCAACCCACACAGTAATTGAAGATGGCTTTTGGATCAGACCAGCAAGGGCTGATGGGCTTCTCCTTTTCAGGGAAGCAAGGGCCATCCTGGAGCAACCAGGCTAGCGGTGGAAATTGTAGGTTCGTCGTCACAGAGGCCACTAGCCAACGGGCAAGTGACTGGACAGACGTGTCGAGCAGGAAAATGCAGAAGGGCCACACGCGGCACTCGTGAAGTGTGGAGGGCTGATCTTCGGTGCAGATAATGCTCAGGGCTGGGGCTTCTCAATCCCCAATGCACAACTTCGAGGGTGCCTCAGAAGTTAAGTTGCACGGGAAGCAATTTGAAGGCTTTCCAAGATGGCCGGTCCCACGCCTCTTGTCGCCTCCACGGGTCTCAGCTTTGCTGTGGCCGTGGATCGGGCTGAAGGAAGTCTGGGTGTCCGGGTCTTGTCAGGCTCTGTGCTCGGGCCCTGGCGGGAGCGTCGACAAAGCAAACCGTTGATCGCTTGATGGTGCCTGCTTGCACAGGGTGGTCACTCCTTGACCACAAGGGAGATTCTTCAGTCTTCTATGTCGAGTAGAATGTCAATGGTCCAGAGTTTCGTTTCAAGTTTCAGTTCAGGATAAATCTAAAGTCTCTTGACGCACAAGTTACTACTTGTGTAACAATATATCTGTAAGAGACATTAGTTAGTGATAGATTTCTTACCTTAGAATATTCCCAGGCGTCAGACTGGATACAGATATTTTTGCTTAGCAATACCCCTGCGCGTTGGTAGGCGTCGTCTGCGGGCTCCGCGTCCGTCGTCGTCGGCGTCGTTAGCGCCGGAATGACGTTGTCGGAGTACTTAGACGCTGCCCATGCGCGCTGATGTCGGTTCTGATACACAGCTTTTCCGCGGCAGATACGCAGAGCCATGATAGAACCAACACTGGTGCCATCAAACTAGGGCCCTGAAAGGGGATGACCTTAACCCTAGATATCGGTTCGCAGAACGGGGAGGATGGGTGGGTCGGTAAGGAATCTATCTAATGTCTCTTACAGATATATCGTTACACAAGTAGTAACTTGTGCATCTGAAAGAGACACGTTAGTGATAGATTCCTTACCTTAGAATAGATACCCCAGCAATACCAACCCCGGTGGTGGGTCTGCGAACCAATATCACACCAGAAAGTCCTGGAGGATGGAACGGCCAAAGAAGCCATCCCTCCGGACTTGACTGTCCAGGCAGTAGTGTCTTGCGAACGTGTGCAGCGAGGCCCACGTAGCTGCCTGGCAAATGTCCTGTAAGGGGACTCCTCGGCCTAGGGCAGTTGTTGTTGCCGTGGCACGAGTGGAATGAGCCCGCAATCCAGCAGGGGGCTCCTTTTTGGCCATGGAGTAACATGCCTGAATACACAAGATGATCCACCGTGAAATGGTCCTCTTGTCTACTGCCTTTCCCTTCTTCGCGCCCACGTAACCAAAAAAGAGTTGGTCATCCACCCGGAACTGGCGTGTGTGATCCAGTAATAAGAGAGCGCACGTTTTGGGTCCAGACGGTGGAGCCTCTCTTCCTCTTCCGAGGGATGCGGAGGCGGAAAGAAGATGGGCAAGGTGATGGACTGCCCGATGTGGAAGGCCGTGACAACCTTGGGCAGAAAGGAAGGTTGTGTACGCAACACCACCTTGTCCGGATGAACAGAGAGGAAAGGTGGAGTAGAAGAAAGACCCTGGAGCTCACTCACTCTCCTGGCAGAAGTGATGGCAACCAGGAAAGCAGTCTTCAGGGTAAGAAGACGGAGAGGACAGTTATGGAGCAGCTCAAAGGGAGCACACATTAGATTAGTGAGTACAAGATTCAAGTCCCACTGGGGCATCACAAAGGGAACAGGAGGGAACATGTGTGTGATGACCTTCAGAAATCTCTTTACAATGGGGGACTTGAATAAGGAAGGCTGATCAGGCAGCCGTAAGAAGGCGGAAAGAGCCGAAAGGTACCCCTTAAGAGTGCCCAGAGCAGAGCCCTGCTGGGCAAGGGAAAGAAGGAAGAGAAGAACTTCAGAAAGGGGTGCAGAGAGAGGGTCCACAGCCTTTGCTGTGCACCATGCCACAAATCTGTTCCACCTGCTGGCGTATACCGACTTTGTGGAGGGACGCCTGGCTGCCAGAATGATATCAGAGACTTCGGGAGGCAAGTCAAATGGACTCAACTGCCGCCGCTCAATCTCCAAGCTTGTAGGTGGAGACTGGACAGGTTCGGGTGCAGGACCGTCCCCTGCTGCTGCGACAGAAGGTCCTCCCGAAGAGGCAGACGAATCGGGGGATCGACTGACATGCTGAGTAGCTCGGAATACCAGTATCTTCGTGCCCAGTCCGGAGCCACAAGGATAACCTGTGCCCGGTCGCGCCTGATCATCTTCAGCACTCTGGGCAGAAGTGGTATAGGCGGAAAGGCGTACAATAGACCGCAACTCCACTCGCGACGAAAAGCGTCTCCGAGCGAGTGCCGCCTGGGAAATTCCAACGCGAAGAACTGATGACATTGCGCGTTCTCTTCTATGTCGAATAGATCTAACCAAGCCTCTCCCCATTGCTGACAGAGAGCTTGCGCCACGTCCGAGTTCAGACGCCATTCGTGATCCATCATGCACCGACGGCTGAGTTTGTCCGACCTGGCATTCAGAGAGCCTGCCAGGTGTTGAACCACCAGGGTCACGCCCTGATGTTCCAGCCACTGCCAGAGGAGCAGAGCATCCTGGCATAGGGTCCACGACCCCACCCCGCCTTGTTTGTTGCAGTACCACATGGCGGTGGTGTTGTCCGTAAACACCTGCACTACACTCCCCTGGACAGAGGGGAGGAATGCCTTCAGTGCTAGACGAATCGCCCGCAGCTCCGAAAGGTTGATATGGAGCGGGACTCCGCCGGAGACCAGACGCCTCTGATCTCCGCCTCTCCCATGTGGCCTCCCCAGCCCTGGAGGGACGCGTCAGTCACAACCACGTGCTCTGGGTGGGGTAAGGAGAGGGATCTGCCACTGACCCAGTCGCGGTCCTTGAGCCACCACTGCAGTTGTCTCGCAGTGCCCTCCGAGATCAAGACATGATCGGACAGGTTGCCCTGATGCAGGGCCCACTGAAACTTCAGGTCCCACTGCATAGCCCGCATCCGCCACCTGCCGTGATGCACCAGAAGGATGCAGGAGGCCATCAGCCCCAGAAGCCGCAGCGTCAACCTGACCGAGACTCGGGATAACGGCTGGAAGATGGGAATCAGAGCCTGTATATCCCGAACCCGCTGTTCGGGAGGGTAAACCCGAAACTGCGCCGAGTCGAGAACCGCTCCAATGAAGAGGAGCTTCTGAGAGGGACACAGGTGCGCCTTCGGCACATTGATGGAGAACCCCAGCAAACGCAGGAGGTCGGCCGTAGTCTGGAGGTGGCTGACGACTGTCTGGGGCGAGCCCGCCTTCAACAACCAGTCGTCTAGGTAGGGGAAGACTGACACCCCTAACCTGCGCAGATGAGCTGCGACCACCGCCATCACCTTTGTGAACACCCGTGGGGCGCTGGTAAGGCCGAAGGGGAGCAAGGTAAGCTAAAAGTGCTTTTGGCCTACCGTGAACCGCAGATAACGCCGGTGGGCCAGCATGACGGGGATGTGGAAATAAGCGTCCTGCAAGTCCAGCGCTACCATCCCGTCTTCCGGGTCCAGGGCAGCCAGGACCTGAGCCAAAGTCAGCATCTTGAACTTCTCCTTCCGGAGGAAGCCGTTGACGTTCCGCAGGTCCAAGATAGGACGTAGGCCCCCTTTGCCCTTCTTGGGTACCAGAAAGTAGTGGGAGTAACATCCACACCCTACTTCTGGCCCAGGAACGCGCTCAATGGCCCCCTTGGCCTAGAGGGCCGTGACTTCCTCTTGCAGAAGTTGCAAGTGATCCCCCGACACACTGTGGCATTGCGGTGGCATGGATGGAGGGGTCGCCTCGAAGGGGAGGGAGTAGCCCCTTCGGACGATCTGCAGCACCCACCTGTCCGAAGTGACTGTGCGCCAGTGGGAGAGGTATTTGATATTTATTAAAATTTGTATAGCGCGACTATCGCTCCGGAAGGAGCATCTTGGCGCTGAGCACACAGAGAACCAGCAATGGAGAGCGAGGATCAGATAGCTGCGAGGACCGATGAGTCAGACTGAGAGAAAATCCAGGTCTTCAGAAGTTTCCTAAAAAGGCTGATGGTGATGGCGAAGGTGAAGGTGATGGCGAACCCTGAAGGTGATGGCGAGCCTGAAGGTGATGGCGAACCCTGCCTCCCACAGGAGTCACATTGGCCTGAAAACTCGGACTAGGAAGGTTTTGAGGAGGGTGCTGTGGAGGGAGGTGTGGACTGGCCTCGCCGTTGTACCCGACCACCGCCACGGCAGTTTCCACGGCCGCCACCGCGCTGTTGAACATTTTGCGGCACGTGGCTGGCAGCAGGTGTGGGGGTGCCCCTTCCCTGGCCACGAAAGGAGCGAAAGGCACCCGTTTGCTGGCGTGGGGCCGTGAGGCCCAAGTTCTTGGCCGTAGCCCTGGAGTCCTTAAATCGTTCTAGCGCATGGTCTGCCTTGTCGCCGAAGAGGCGACGGCCATCAAACGGCATGTCCAGAAGTGTGGCCTGGACATCGGCCGAGAAGTTGGCGGACCTCAACCAGGCGTGGCGTCGAACCGCCACCGTCGTTGCCATTGCCCTGCCCAGTGAGTCCGTTGTATCCAGCCCACGCCGGATGGAATAACGTGCTGCATCTCGGCCCTCCGCAAGGGTTTGGGCGAGTTTAGCCCGGACCTCCTCCGGGCATTGTGGCAGCACCTCCGCAACCGTGTCCCACAGAGTGTGGGTGTAGCGGCCCAAGAGACAGGCGGTATTCACAGACCGCAGCCCTAAGCTAACAGACGAGAACACCTTCTTCCCGAACTGTTCGTATCTCTTGGATTCCCGGTCGGGCGGAGCCGACGGGAATGCGGTCTGGGAATTGGAGGCCTGGATGACCAGGCTGTCGGGGGTGGGATGGGTGGACAAAAAGCATGGGTCGCCCAGGGCTGGGTGGTAGCGTCTGGCCATGTTCCTATCCACAGGCGGACCTGTGGCGGGCTTGGACCAAGTGCACACAAGAACATCACATAAGGCCTCATTGAACGGCAGCAGAGGCTCGCTGGAGCTTGACTGCGGTTTGAGGACCTCAGTGAGGAGGTAGTCCTCACAGCCGCGACAGGGAGCTCAAGGTGTAAGGCCTTGGCTGCCTTCGTCAACACTACACTATATGTAGACCCCTCCTCCAAAGCCACAGTCGGAGAGGAGGTAAATCCAGTGTCTGGCGATGTGTCAAGACCACTGGCCTCCCCAAGCTCATATGTCCAGTCCTGTTGAGACTGGCCCAGAGGGTCCTCAGATCCCTCCCAATCCTCCTCGTCACCCGTAACCTGCAAAACAGGATTAGCAGACGGGGCCTCCTCGTGGAAATGGAAATCTCCATAGGCCGTCGGAAGCGACGCCCAGCGTAGGGGACATTGGGGACGGCGTCCACAGCGGGCGCCGGGGGCGACACCCGTGGGGCTGGCGCCGGTGAGGTCGTAAGGTCGACCGGCGACGACCCGGATCCGGAAGCGGATCCAGTGAGGTCCTGCGGCGCCGGGACCGAAGTCCCCGGCGGCGCCGGGGCCGAAGCACCCGGCGTCGTCGGAGCCTAAGCACCCGACCTGCTAGGGCCTCAGGTCGGGACCGTTGGGCCCGAAGGCGCCATGGAACCCGACTAAGGAGGGAGGGACCTCATGGCCATGAGGTACCGCTCGATCTTCTCTGGCGTCGCGCCGTGCCCAGGGACCCGAAGGTGTGGGGCAGGCGGCGATGCTTGCGACTCCCGCAGAGCCGCGTGGGCGGTGTCGCCCGAGCCCCCGGTCGCATCGTGCGAGCGTCGGGGTGGGTCGGAAGTATGATGACGTCTCTTCGACCTCTCATGCCTCTTACCTGAGGACTTGGAGCCTGACGACCGGTGTCCACTCCCGGAGCCACGATGACTCCGACCTCGCGACCTGTCCCTCGACCTCCCGTGGGACCGGGACCTGGAGTGGCGCGGGGCCGACTGCCGGAGCTCGAGCCGCTTGCGGGACCGCTCCCGCCTAGCCTATGACGTCAGGGCCCGGCAGTCGGAGCAGGTTTGATCGTCATGGTCGAGGCCTAGGCACTTCAGGCACCAGCGATGGGGGTCCGTGACCGACATCAGTTGGTCGCACTTCGAGCAGGGCTTGAACCCGGGCATCCCTACCGGCAATGATAGAGTCGAAGAAAAAGAATGATCAAAAAGATCAAAGTTTAGTCAAAAAATGACTAGGGGTAGAGCTTCTCCGGATCTGCGCTAGCTGGCGCGGAAAAAAGAAGAACTGGCATCAGCGCGCATGGGCGGCGTCTAAGTACTTCGACAACGTCATTCCGGCGCTAACGACGCCGGACGCGGAGCCGCAAACGGCGCCTACCCAAGCGCAGGGGTATTGCTACGCAAACATTTCCAGATCCAGTCTGACGCCTGGGGATATTCTAAGGTAAGGAATCTATCACTAACGTGTCTCTTTCAGATTCAGCTCCTACCTATGTACTAATCTGAGGGGCTGGATTACCTGCTATGTCCCTCCTATGGGTGGGACCAGGGAAGGGGGTGGTTACACCCCTTTCCCTTTGACCAGTTTCGCGCCAGAGCTGGGGCTGGAGTGCCCCAGCAACTGGTTTGAACCGGGCTATGCATGGGACACCATGTGTGCCCCAGGCAGTGTCTCCTTTGATTCAGCCCTCCCTGCCCCAATACACTATTGCCTGTCTGGGGTGGTGCTAGCACCTCCCAAGACAGGAAACCTATTGTCCAAGCCTCCCTCTCTGGAAGGACTCCCAGCAGCAGGAGGTCAGACTTGTGTCTGTGGCAGCAGCATCCATTTTGTGATGCTGAGGCTCTGGTTAACTTTAACCGGGTTTAGTGGGAACAACATGTCTTCTCCCTCTAGAAGGGTGGAATGCTACCCTAGTCACCAGAACTGGCGAGGGGGTAGTATTCCAAAGCTTATGACACCTTACACGACATGTTTTGATAAAGCCAAACCAAAGTTAGCATTCAACCGCAAGGATGATAATGCATTTAAGAGTATATGGTATGGCTATATCATAGAACAGCTATAAGGACATGGTTCCGAAAGCTGCAGACAGGCTCAGCTCATGCTAGAGCCTCATCTCACATAAAACCAAGCACTCTGCCTCCAGGATTGTTATGGCCTGCCATATGAGTGACTTATAGGTATATATGTGTCTATATGTAAAGGTAGGTATAGGGATACTACACCTAAGCAATGGGCGATTACACGACCTTGCCCCAGCTGAGTGAACAGCCAGATGTGTCAATGTGAATAGCCAGCCAGGGGTGGCATAATACAAGCTGCAGCCCCCGGTAGGCCTTGGATGCACCTATGCCCTGGGTACCTATAGTACACTGTACAGGGGCTCATAAGGTGACCCAATATCTAATTGGTAATGTACCTAAAGTACATGGTATGAATTTTAGAGAGCACAGCTGGGCTGTGGGTCTGATTAGCAGGCCCACAGCCACATTAAGTCGAAAACCAGTAAAGCAAAAAGCAAATAGTGTGGGGTGAACATAGGAAAGCAGACCCTCCTACCCTACATATGGATTGTTTTGTGATGTTTGACAGGTCAAAATAAAAGCGAAGCACACCTTTAGGAATAGTATACGCGGTTAGATATTTCAATATTAATTTAATAAATAATACCAGACAGGTAGTGGTCCACCTTATCAACACAGACTATTGCTGCACTCTACTCAAAATCAGCTACACACCAGGCTTATGCCCATGATCAAAACTGATACACACCGTACCAGATCATTGCTCTGTTACTCCCATAATTTCACTCAGTCATCTGTACACTGGAAGAGCTATGAAAGACAACAGAGCAATATCAGTTAAAGCAAGAATGAGCTACCAAGTGTGGTACAGACTTTGCAGTAAACAGTACGGTAACAGGAGACAGGACGTTTGTTGACTGATGCAGAATCGTCAAATGAATGCCTTAAAAGCCCTTCAGACCTGTCGCTGTGTGTGGCTCATTTGACTACTTGTTACAACAGCCAGGGAGATTCCAATTCCCTTTATCTACTTTATGCCTTGACTGACAACTGACTAATGGGATTACAAGCCCCTTTCCACTGACACAGCTCAACTACATGCCAGTGAAAAAAATACAGCCTAAACCAGAATTACATGGCTCCGAATCCATCCAATTATGAACTAAAGGAACTGTTATTACCAGGCCTAATCAAAGGAAAAGCAGCTGTTAATCTCTGCTGGGCGGCCAGGTCGCATGGGGCGACTTTGTACTTGATTTCTTGAGCAGACAATAATCCCATGCTTTGTGATCACCCGGGAAAAACGGCGGCAAAGGGGCGACCTAAGTATGCTCGGAAAACGCCCGAGGGGACCAGGACAGGCCGTGACATCTTCAGACACCACGACCTGCTGCACCCCTGTCAGTGGCACGAAAATGAGCACCCTCGCTTCTGAAATGGTCTTCGATAGCTAGCATGCTTAAATACTTAAAATACACAATGGACTTCATAAATCTGGCATTGCTCTGCCCTTATCGAAAGAATCAAAAGACTTATGGAAGACGAGGCCACGTTACAAATCGTTTTCCTTGAGAAAAACAAAAAGGTCCAAGTCTATACGGCTGTTTACCTAAAGTGCAACATGGCCAATAATATGTGTTTCAAAGTTTGCACGAGGGCGAAAACATTAAGCAAACTGTGTTTAACCTAGCTAGATGCATTTACTTAATGAAATCGAACAATTACGTTGCACTTCTTTTTTCAAAAGCGAAAGAAAAGACGAGTGAAATCTTTTTTGTTCAATTTCCTATAATGTGCGCAGCAAACGCAGAGCAATATTAATTTGTCCATGTAAAAAATATACTTTATTAACGGACCTGAAGTTCTGGGTTAAAACCACAACTCCCTTCTGTAATTTTGCAGTGATTTCACAGGTACTCTATTGTCCCCTAGAGCAAAACCCTTCTATAGCATGGTCTGGGGAAAATCTTTTTTGCTCAATTTTCTATCACACAAGCAGCAACAACTGTGTAAAATGAATTGCTTTTGCACCTGTTCAGTGAATATATAATATCGCCATTGGTCTTTAAATATTTCTGTTAAAAATATGCATCTATTTAAAATAAATGAATGATGAATTTAAAATGTGAATTAAAAAAAAATATATATATATATATATATATATATTGTCATCAGTGAAGTCAAGACCAGAAAGTTGTCCCAATTACTGGATCCTGCTTTGTAGCTAACCCAAATCTTACAAACAGAGGAGCCTTACAAAGCATGACAGGCACTACGGGGTGTTCACGTGCTAGAAAGATACTTATTGTTCACAGTGACACCTAAATAAGAATATATACCGGAGTGCAACATTTTGTAATAAAATGCACACACATTTATATTAATACATTTCTAGAAAAGAAAAGACAAAAAGGATCAAAGAAAAGTAAAATTGTACACATAAAACAAATACAAACAATATCAATACCAATATATCTGTCTTTAATATGCTACACTCTCACAGGCACATCACTCACTCTTTATCTTTGGTGTACTGGGCGTAGGAGAGAGAACAAAGAAAGCGCATATACCTGCTCTGCTGCAATCGAACATGGGCCCAAACAAGACTGAATGAGAAGAGGAATGAGGCTTGTTTGAGAGCACATGTCATTGATGCAGAGCTGAGATATTGAAGGGCCTTGTGCACCATGCAAAGCATCTTCCACAAGATCAGTTAATTCACTGGTAAAATGTGGAGCAAGTTTGACTGGAATTTAACAAAAGCATGCAGAGGTTAATTAGGTAACCGATGTGGCTGCCAATCTGACTGAACACAGGCAAAAAATGATCCATCGGCGCCGGAACCGGCATCGGTTGACGCTGTTCCGCCGTGGTGCAGGGGGAGGAGTAATCGGGTCAACCGGCGCCGATCCGGATCCAGGCCTGGATCCAAGGGGTCCCTGCGGGGCCACGGCCAGAGCCGCCGGCGTCAAAGGCCTAAGGCACCCAGCTGAGTCAACGGGGCCCAAATGTGCGCTGGCAGAGTCTGGTGGCCCAAAGATGAGATGCATCACTTCGTAGAACTAAGCTGGGCAGGGGTCACTCCCTGTCCCGGGAAGGGAGGGAAGCCCGGAGTCGAACCTGTGGGCTCCGCACGCTGAGCCGCTGGAGGGGAACCACCCACAATTTTCGTCACAACAGCCGATGGATGAGGGAAAGTCGAAGAGCGATGATGCTTCTTCGACTTCTTGTGCTTCGACTTACCTGACCCAAGTGCGAAAACTTGGAAGAGGAATGATGATGGCTCCGCGACCGGTCCCTCGACTTCCCATGGGACCGGGACCTCAAGCGATGCGGAGCCGACTGCCGAGCCTTGAGTAGCTTCTGGAGCACAACTTGGGGTCATGGTCGCGCTTCAGGCAGTGGAGGTACACATTGTGCGTATCAGTCACCGACATTAGTCAGTTACAGGAACAGCAGACCTTGAAACCAGGCATCCCTCATGCACCAGGAATCAACGGACTCAAAAAATGAAGTCGACAAAAGTCGAGAAAAAGTCAGTCAAATTGACTTTAAGGTACCGCTCTCGCCGGATCTGCGCTTGCTGGTGAGGAAAAAGAAAGATCTGACAGCATGCGAGGGCGGCGTCTAAGTAGCTACCACGACATCATCCCGGCAACCAAGGTGCCGACGATGAACGTGGAGTTTACCAACACCATCTCCCGACGTGTAATGGTACTGCTGTTGAAAAAACTTTCTGGATCCTGTCTGACGCCTGGGGGGATATTCTAAGGTAAGGAATTTACTTACCATAACTCATGTGATGTTGAAAATGTACATTTGAAAAACGCATACAAACAGGCGCTCTACTGTTAGTTGTCCAAAAGCCTATGATAATTTCAACAAGTGTTTATGTTCCTGACAATGCAATAATGGTGTTTTTCTAATATGCCGACAGATTGACATTGTATTATTTGGAAATGCCAATAAAGTTGTTCATAAAAATAAATGTTGGCATATCACTGTGTACGCAGAATTTTTCATACGAATCAACCAAATGCATTTTCCATGGGTTCCATAACGTTAAATTCAAATACCCTATCAGTTATCACCAATAATGTTTACAGAAGGTTTGAGACTATTCATTTCAAATATAATATGCCATGCTTTAGGAGAGTTTGGATTCCAGTTTTTTTCCGACCTCGTTTTCAAACATATTGGGGTATCTGCTTTAAGATATGGTGTACAACATACTCACAAGTGCTTGTAGTGCATGATAGAATAACATTGCAGGAATTTAGTCACCAAAAGGTGTACAGGGAGCACACATGTGAACTACAGAGTGCAGGCTAAGCTGCAGTTTGAGTTGGCTTTAGTTTTTCTCAATGTACAACCAGTGGCAGATCCTCCACAATGGCGGAGCAGCGTCGCCCCACTGCCTGGCTCAGAGCCTGCATATTAAAAATAAATCTATGTTCTTGCATCGTTTTATTTTGCATTTGCCAGCTCAGAGCCAGCACTGTAGGGAGGGGTGGGGCCTAGGCATGGGAGGGGAAGAGGGCTACGTTCACTCCACTCCCAAAGTGCTCATGTGTGTTTGGCCGTCCGTCTTAGGTTGACTAAAACACACATGCACACTTAGGTGTTCTCCAGCCCAGCTTCATTGAGCAACCAGGCTGGAGAAGCCTAACCAACTCCTTGGCCTGAGCGGAGCATCTTTCCTACCTGCTTAGAGGGGAGTCTGTCCCAGGGGCTAGTGGGACCAGGCAGTAATGCCCCCCCACGAACCCTCCCGAGTGACGCTACACGCCGCACCACGCTTTGTTTATGGCGACCTTGCTATGTACAACTAACTACATTTCACCAAATTCACAAAATAGAACTCAACATTTACAAAATTTGTTCCTGTACATTACTCAAATTTGGAGCAAATTTCTGACTTTTACAGGACTCAAAAAGAATTCTAGAACACTGTGTAAGTCATATATCTGCACAAGTGCTCAATTGTATAACATTTTCTCATTTTCCAACATGTGGAGAATTCCGTAGAAGAAAATCTTCCAATAATCAATTTTTATATTCAATATATATTTTTATATTCAATATATATATATATATATATATATATATATATATATATATATATATATATATATTTGTTTTTCGCATCTAAAATACTCATGGTTGTGAGAAGCCGGCCTGGTATAAGATGTCCACTTATGTAAGTGGGCACCTCCCACCAGTCCAGACAACCCTTATGGTGAATTAAGAAAACTTAGACAACCTTAGAAAGCTCTCTAAGTGGTAGCTGTGGAGAGCACCCTTCAGGCTTAGGCCAGAAGGAGTGTTGAGCAGATTGTTTTACCAGAACACAATCTTATAGTATAGATTAAGTGAAAAAAAGTGCCACACAAGGGATGTATAAAAATATGTATTTATTATATAATACTCTCTAACACATACAAATATCTCCTACCCGGAGATCTACACAATGCACACAATACTTTGATTAGAAATCAAGTAAATAGCATGTAATACACAGTGGACCCCAGGGGGGGACCAAACCATATACTAAGACAGTGGTTAAAGAACCACGACTCGGTCAAAACAATGTCGAGAGGACGTAGAAGTGCTGGGGACACAAGGAACTACTCAAGACGAGTGACTAGGAACCAGATAAAGCAAGTGTGCAGTGTGGGAACACGACCGCGAGCTGCGTACAAATCAACCTAAGTCGCGGTTGGATTTTTTAAGATAAAGACCCTGTGGACCCTGAAGAAACCCAGTGGAAGACAGAAGGTTGGAGAGCCACCCCCACTGTGGATACCCTAGTACCCACGTTATCTACACCAGGGAAGCCGGGTGCATAGGTGTGAAGTGGTGTTAGAAAACGCTGTCGAACCCAATGGAGGACTTCAGGAAAGTGCCCCTACCGACAAAGGAGAAAGTGCCCAGTGGAATTCAACAGTGGATTCCGGATGAGAAGTACCTGCAAGCAGAGGATTGTAACTCAGGAGTAAATAGGAGATCTGAAAGACTAATGCTCACCGATGTCAGGTGTTGCAGGAGAGTTGACTCGGCAGCGTTAGGACCAGGCGACGCTGAGAAAGAACAGGATCCGTGCATGAGCTGTCCCATGTCGGATGTTCAGAGTTGAGGGGTCAGTGTCCGTCTGGAGCACCAACAAGCCTTGGCAACTGCAGACAACGTAGAAATAAAATTAAAAAAGTGCAATGTCAGGACTGTGAGAAGTTGGCCTGATATATAATGTTCACTATTCTAGTGAGCACTCTGTATCAGTCCAAACAACCCTCATTGATGATTGGTTGTAAGTCAACCTTATAGACCAGCTATCCTAGTAGCATGGATACGAGCAGTCTTCGGGCTAAACTCTAGAGGGCGTGTTAAGCCAGCTGTTATACCATCACATATACCCCTTGAACACCAAGTGAAAGGACACCACACAAGTGTTATGAAAATAAACAGTGTATTTATTTAGATCACAACAGCCCTGTAATCTTTATGAGGACAGGGTACTAAGCACATAACAAAACTCTTACGAAAATACTTTAATTTGCAAAAGTTACACAAATGCCCGAGGGGCACGAAAAACCATATACTCTAAAAGTGGAATGCAAAATTACTAGCAGGTAAGTACTAATCTCATAGGGTTTGGAATCGCTAGGACTGGACTACTGAACCTTCAGATTACTAGCAGGAGGCCTAGGGGACTCGGGTGCAGAGTGTGCACTCTCACGCGGGATGCGGGACAAAGTCTATGGATGCTAGGAATTTACAAAGTTAGTGTTCTCGGGCGAACCCGACTAGGTAGAGCTGGAACGAAAAAGGATCTAGACCCTTGGATAGTGAGGCTATGCTGGGGCACCGAAATGCCGAAGTTACCTAGCCAAGGGGCTGCGGCTGCATAGGTCTGGAAAGACGTCGGGAATCCTCGTTGCAGTCTATGGAGCCTGAAAGAAGAAGTTGCTGGCAGGCGACCAGTGAAGAGATTCGGATGGATCCAAGCCTGGATCGGAGATGGAAGACACCTGTAAGCAGAGGGGACCAAGTTCTGAATCACTAGCCAGTGATTAGATGGGCACCAGGATGGCACCGGATGGAGTCACCTCGACCAGGTGAGTGGGCGACGCTGGGCTCTGCAGTCTCACGGACCAGGAGGCGTTGTCGGCGACCAGGATGGAGGTGCGAGCTGTCCCACGATGGTATCTGCTGTCGACGTCGCTGGACCCAGGATTGGGGCAACACATCTTGGCAAATGCAAGCCAACGCGGTGGACTTAAAATGGCGTCTGGAGTGGACCAGGAGGGTCCGGGGTGCTCCTCTTTTGGAAGGGAGCAAGGGCCAGTCTGGAGCAACCAGACCAGCAGTGTTGATGTCGTCGTTCGTCGTCGGGAAGGCCACAAGCCAGCGGGCTAGTAGCCAGACAACGCGGTGAGCAGCAAAAAGCAGAAGGGCCCCATGCAGATCTGGTGGATGCTGGAGGGCTGAACTTCGGTGCTGGAGCTGCTCAGGGTTGGGGCTTCTCGGACCCCAAAGCACTCACTCGAGGATCCCTCGGCGGTCGTGCTGGGCAAGAGTCGTGCAGTCTTGAAGATGCCGGTCCCTCGAGGTCTCGTCGCACCCACGGATCTCAGCTGAGCTGTAGACGTAGGTAGAGGTCAGAGGAGCCAGGGAAGCCGGGTCTCGTCGTGCTTGTCAGTCGGATTCCGGAGGAAGGACGTGCAGCAAACCGCAGTGTTCTTGGATGGTGCCTGCGAGTGCAGGGTGACTACTCCTTAGCCACAAGGGAGAAATCTTGAGAAGAAGTTGAGAGTTCCTTTCGTAGAAAGTAGTTTCAGGATTCAAAGATGATCTAATTTGGAAGGGGGCCCGCTCCTATCTTTATACTAGGAAAAGGGGCTGGCACGCGACTAGGTTCTGCCCATGTGTGGGACCAGGAAGGGGGGTGGTTACACCCCTCTCCCATGCCGGACTTTCCCCAGCTCAGGGGCTGGTGTGACCCTGGAACTGGTTCTAGCCGGCAGATGCATAGTGAGCACCGGGGTGCCACTTGCAGTCACCTTCCTCTAAAGCCCTGCCTACCCAGGATACACAAAACCCTATCTGGGATGGTGCTAGCACCGCCCCTGACAGGAAACACTTTGTCCAAGCCTCCCTCGCTGGAAGGACTCCCAGCAGCAGGAGTTCAGACTTGTGTCTGTGGTGGCAGCATCCATTTTGTGATGCTGAGGCTCGAGTTAACTTTGACCGGGGTTCACAGTTACATACATGTCGTGTCCCTCTAGAAGGGTGGAATGCTAACCCCGTCGCCAGAATTGGCGAGGGGTTAGTATTCCAATTCGTATGACACCTTACTCAACATGTTTTGATAAAGCAATACCAGAATTAGCATATAACAGCGAGGATTATAATGCACTTAAGAGTATATGGTATGCGTTATCATGGAACAGCTATTAGGACTTGGTTCCGCAAGCTGCAAACGGCTCAGCTCATGCCAGAGCACCATCTCACACGATTCCAAGCACTCTGCCTTCAGGATTGCCAAGGCCTGCCATAGGAGTGACTGATAGGAATACGGGTGTCCATTTTAGGGTTAGATATAGGTATACTATATCTAAAGCAAAGGGTGATTACACCACCTTGCCCCAGCTGTCGTGCAGCCAGTTGTGTCAGAATTAGATGGCCAGCCAGGGGCGGCATAATACATGCTGCAGCCCCTGGTAGGCCCTGGGTACCCCTATGCCCT
The DNA here is from genome assembly GCF_964263255.1 of Lissotriton vulgaris. NCBI lineage: Eukaryota > Metazoa > Chordata > Amphibia > Caudata > Salamandridae > Lissotriton > Lissotriton vulgaris. Next base: position 122,043,186 of record NC_141688.1, read on the forward strand.
GAGTTACAGGGTCTGACAAGGTGGCCCAGTACCAATTGGTAATTGCACCTAAGGTACATGGAATCCATTTTACAGAGAGAGCAGTAGGCCTGGGGCCCTGAATAGCAGGGTCCCAGGTCAACTAAGTCGGAAAACCAGCAAAACACCAGGCAAAATGTTGGGGGCAACCATAGTCCGGTATCCAGCCTCCTACAAGGACCAGCAAGGTCCAGGGGATTCGCCACAAGCAGGGGAGTCAGGGCAGGCCCTGAGCAATCAGGGGTACCCAAAAGAAACAAAGGTAACCCTCAACAGGACCCAAAGGCGGGAGGCACTGTAGGCGCAAGAGGACCTCGAGCAGCTCACCAAAAGATGCAGGTCAGGTTGAAAACATTGCGATATGGATGAAGACTTAAGTCACTGAAGATGCTTGAAGTTCGGGCTGCTTGGAGCCCGAGGATCTTGGAGGAAGGATGCCAGCAAGCTTTTGCAACTGCAAGTCAACAAGGTGCACAGGGGTTCAGCTCCAGCGCCTCCTACAAGGGATCATGGCCTTAAACTTGGTGAGAGGACAGGCGGGCCTAAAGAGCTGTGAGGAAAACAACATCTGTGTTGCAGAACCTTACGGAGTCGGTAGGAGCTCAGGATCAGCAGACCAGTCAGCTTGGTTGTGGTGCCTGAAAATCTAGGGAAGTGACTCCTTCACTGCAAGGGAGATTCCTTCAGGTGTCTTGGATGCCCACAGACCATGGAAGGTTCCTGTATGGTCCACAGACGATGAAGTAGACTGAAAGGGGAGCAAAGTCGAGCCCAAATGAAGTCCAGAGTGCCCAGACAGTAGAAGTAGAAGTGGTGTCTGAATTGAATCTTATCCCACAACAAATCTGGGGACCCACCTACAGGTTAGATCCTTCTTTGATTTCAGCGGGCTCCTCGGATTCCTTGGGGTCTGCTATCACTCCCCTGTTTGTGGTGAATAACCTTGACCTTGCTGGTTCCGACCCTGCACCTGCTTGATTTCACGTTGTATCCGGTTGCCAAGGCTTGTTGGTGCTCTCGACTTACAATGACCCCTCAACTCTCGACCTCTGACGTGGGACAGTTCGTGAACGGCTCCTGGTCTTCCATAGCATTGCCTGGTCCTCAGAGCTGCAGCTTCAAGGTCACTGCCAACTCTCCTGCAACACCCGACATCGGTGGGCATTCCTCTTCCGTGCCACCTGGTCAATCCTGAGTGGCATACACTCCGTCCCCTCTGCCAGCAGGGTCTTCTCACCTGGAATCCACCATTGGGTTCCACCGGACACTTTCACCTTCTCCAGCAGGGGCATCTTCTTGAAGTTCTCCATTGGGTTCGACCGCAGTTTCCGACACCACTTTACACCTATGCACCGGACTTCCCTGGTGTAGGTATCCTGGTTCCTAGGGTTTCCATGGGTGGGGTGGATCTCTAACCTTCTGTCTTCCATGGGGTTTCTTCAGGGTCCACTGGGAAGGGTCCTACTTTAAAATTGCAACTGCGACTTACCCATTGACTTGAATTGAGCACGCGGTCATGCTGCTACTCTACACACGGCCTCCGAGGGGTTCCTGGTTACTTACCTCGGGTTGTTCCTTGGGTCGCCGGCACTACTACGTCTTCTGGATACAGTCATGACTTGAGTCGTGGTTTGCATCCCACTATTTTAGTATATGGCTTGGTCTCCCGGAGGCGACTACTGTGTATCTGTGCTACTTACCTGTTTTATTTGCAAAGTATTGTGTGCATTTCGTATATCTCTGGTTAAGAGATATTTGTATGAGTTAGTGAGTGTAGGAAAGTGGCTATCTGACTATGGTTACCCCCAACTTTTTGCCTGGTGTTTAGCTGGTTTTTCGACTTAGTTGACCTAGGGCCCTGCTATTCAGGACCCCAGGCCCACTGCTCTCTCTGTAAAATGGATTCCATGTACTCTAGGTACATATCTATTTGGATACTGAGTCACCTTATCAGCCCCTGTACAGTGTACCTTAGGTACCCAGGGCATAGGTGCACCCAGGGCCTACCAGGGGCTGCAGAATGTATTATGCCACCCCTGGCTGGCCATCCAAATCTGACACAACTGGCTGATCAATCAGCTGGGGCAAGGTGGTGTATTCACCCTTTGCTTTAGATATAGTATCTCTATATCTAACCCTAAAATGGACACATATACCCCGATAAGTCACTCCTATGGCAGGCCTTAACAATCCTGGAGGCAGAGTGCTTGGAATTATGTGAGATGTGCTCTGGCATGAGCTGAGCCTGTCTACAGCTTTCGGAACCAAGTCCTGTAGCTGTTTCCATGATAACGCTATACCATATACTCTTAAGTGCATTATAATCATTGCGGTTATTGCTAACTTTGGTGTAGCATTATCAAAACATGTCGAGTAAGGTGTCATACGAATTGGAATACTACCCTCTCGCAAATTCTGGCAATGGGGGTAGCATTCCACGCATTCCACCCATCTAGAGGGACACAACATGTAAGTAACTGTGAACCCCGGTTAAAGTTAAGCTCAAGCCTCAGCATCACAAAATGGATGCTGCTACCAGACACAAGTCTGACCTCCTGCTGCTGGGAGTCCTTCTAGCGAGGGAGGCTTGGACAAAGGGTTTCCCGCCTTGGTAGGTCCTAGCACCACCCCAGACAGGATTTTGTGTATTAGGTAGGACAGGCCTGAAAGGAATGAGACATGCCTGGGGCACACTAGGTGCCTCTGTGCATACACCAGTTCAAACCAGTTGCTGGGGCACTCCAGCCCCAGCTCTGGCGCGAAACTGGACAAAGCATAGGGGGTGTAACCACCCCCCTTCCTGGTCCCACCCATAGGAGGGACCTAGTGATAGTACAGCCCCCTTTAGCAGGATAAAGGTAGGAGCTGGTCCCATTCCAAGTTAGATTAATCCTGAACCGAAATTCTGCAAGAAGAAACTATGGACTTCGACATTCTGCTACAGAAGACTGAAGAAATCTCCCTTGTGGCCAAGGAGTGTCCACCCTGCACAAGCAGGCACCATCAGCGTCCAGCGGCTTCACTTTGTCGTCTTCCCTCGAGGATCAAGACGTCAGAGCCCGACGAGACCCAGATTCCCAGACCTCTCTGACCTCTACCTACATCTGCAGCACAGCTGAGATCCGTGGGTGCAAGGAGATACGTGGGACCGGCCATCTTGGAGAAACTGCACTTCGCTTCCAGCACGACTTCTGAGGTATCCTCAACCAAGTGCTTTGGGGACTGAAGCCCCAGCCCTGAGCAGCTCCTGCACCGAAGACCAGCCCTCCAGCATCGACGAGATCTGCGTGGGGCCCTTCTGCCTGTCTGCTGCTCGACACATTGTCTGGTCACTTGCCGGCTGGCCAGTGACCTCCTAGACGACGATCCATGACATCAACACCGCTGGTCTGGTTGCTCCTGACTAGCCCTTGCTTCCTTCCAAAAGAGAGGCATCCCGGACCCTCCTGGTCCGCACCAGACGTCTTTTCCACTCACCGCGTGGGTTGCCTTTGCCAAGGCCTGTGGACTCCAAATCCGCCGACAGCGAGAGCCTGCGTGGGACAGCTCGTGCCTCCATCCTGGTCGTCGAAGACACCACCTGGTCCACGTGGCTGCAGGGTCAAGCGTCCACTCTTCACCTGTTCGCGACGAAAGCCTCTGGTTCCTTCCTGGTTCCACTCCAGTCACTGGCTAGTGACTTTGAACACTGTCCCCTCTGCTTTCAGGTCTTCTTCTTCCTCGATCCACCCTTGGGTCGCACCGGACATCTTCCTCCTGCTCGCCTGCAGCATCTTTCTTCAAGGCTCCATAGACTTCGACGCGGAAACCCGACACACTTTGATACCTATGCACCCGCAGCCCGCGGGTGAGGTAATAAGAGCATTTCGGTGCTCAAGGGTAGATTGACTCTCCTAGTGTCCAGATTTCCAGTAGTTTTAGTCCTAACTAGTCAGGATTGTCCGTACTCACCTTTTTCTTGAACTGTACTGTCCATAGACGTTGTTACGCATCTCGCGTGTGAGTTCTCACTCTGCACACGCGTTCCGTGGGCCTCCTATTACTTACCTAAAGTTAGGATAGCGTAGTCCCAGCGATCCTACAGCCTCTGGACAGCTCCATTCCTTCTATCGACTTCCTTATACCACTTGCTTAGTATATGGTTTGTTGCGCCCCTAGGGCAACATTGTAACTCATGCAACTTAATGTATTTTTCCTAAGAGTCTTGTCATGTGCTTAGCCCTCTGATCTCAAAGAGTTCAGAGGTGTTAGTTAGTTAATAAATATCTTGTTTATAACTACCTGTGTGGTGTCCTTTCATTTGGTATTCAAGGGGTTATATGTGGTAAAACAGCTGGGTTCACATGCCAAAAGAGTTTAGCCTAAGACTGCTTTTTCCATGCTACCATTAGGATAGCTGGTCTATAAGGTTGACTTACAACCAATCACCATAAGGGTTGTTTGGACTGATACAAGGTGATCACTAGAACTAGTGAGCATCATATATCAGGCCAACTTCTCACAGTGAGTGTCTTATAATAAATACATCTTTTTATAAATACACTGTGTGGTTCTGTTTCACTTAATCTATACCAATAAAATACTGCTCCTGTAAAACAAGCTGCTTTACACTCCTGGACTAAGCCTGAAGGCTACTCTCCTCAGCTACCACTTAGAGAGCCTACAAACCGCTTAACCGCGGCGGCAATTCCGCCGGGGGTGCGGCGGTTTGATTGAGTGGGTGGGGCAGCATCGGCCAACGGACGTGCGCAGCACTACTGAGGTAGTGCTCGCAACAGCCGTTGGCTGATGCAGGCATCGAAGGGGATAAGGTTGCCTATGAACACTAAAATCACCATATGGGTTGTCTGGATTAGTGCAGGGCGCCCACTTGCCTAAGGGTGCACCATATACGAAGCCAGCTTCTCACATCGGGTTGTTTCTGATCTTCTTGAGAACTCTCAGCAGAAGTGGTATTGGAGGAAAGACTCACATGAATCATGAGTGCCACTCGAGATGAAACGTGTTTTCAAGTGAGAGCCACCATCGAAACTCACAAACTCCAGAAGTGCTGGCATTGCACAGTCACGGAGGGGCAAATAGAGCTAACCAAGGTTCTTCCCAATTTCTGAAGAGACCTTGCACCACCTCCCGATGGGGATACCATTCGTGATCCACAAGGCAACAACGGCTGAGTTTGTCTGCTCTGGTGTGCAGAGAATAATAATTTTATAGAACAATGGTTCGGAGTAGGCCTTATGTGGTCCTTAAAGGAAAACAGGGTAACAGCGAGTATTTAATAAATCGCTAGGGAGCATTGGTAGTAGGAAAAATGAGTTATTTATTTCTACTTTTTACTCTTTTCTTATATCAAAACATAAAATATTAAAAAATATATACACTGTATTTCAGGTGCTCAGGTGAGTAGTACGGTGCAGGACGTGACATAAGTGAACAAAGTGAACGAACTGTCACACACAACAAGGATAAACACACACAACAATTATCTACAATGATACACGTGAAATTCCTTGGGTAGGTCGACGGCGTTTCGATCTATATTATTTTAGATCTTCATCAGGACAGTAGAGCCTCCTGAAAATTAAATTAAGTTAGATTCCAAGCTCTACTTGGGGATTCTGGTGGTAGCTGTTTCTTCCAGTGCGTGGAAAATATGAAAATTGGGTTTTAATACATAATCAAAATCGCTGCCAAGGCGCGTTCGTCGCTATGGTAGGAAAAATTGTCTGAAAGTAATTAATCGGGGTTTTTTTGACACAGCGCATTCGTCGCTTTTGTAGAAGCCTGAAAATTAATTTTATCAGGACGGTGCAGCAGGCGGGGGGTCAGAGTACCTCTTCCTAGCAGCTCACAGGCTTCTACAAAAGCGACGAATGCGCTGTGTCAAAAAAACCCCGATTAATTACTTTCAAGGAATTTACTACTCACCTGAGCACCTGAAATACAGTGTATATATTTTTTAATATTTTATGTTTTGATATAAGAAAAGAGTAAAAAGTAGAAATAAATAACTCATTTTTCCTACTACCAATGCTCCCTAGCGATTTATTAAATACTCGCTGTTACCCTGTTTTCCTTTAAGGACCACATAAGGCCTACTCCGAACCATTGTTCTATAAAATTATCTTTCCACCCCAGGTTCAACTGCATGGGGTTCCCTTGTATATAACAAACCTGGTGTGCAGAGAGCCCACCAAATGTTGAACCACTAGAAAAATGCCCCTGTTACAAGCCATGGTCCAAAACACAGGCACTCTTGACAAAAGGTTCATGACCCCACCCAGCCCTACTTGTTCCAATAACACATGGCTGTCGTGTTGTCCGTGAACACCTGGAACAGCCTTCTCTTCCTGCAAAGAAAAAGGCCTTTAATGCCAGGTGAATCACTCTCCGTTCCAACGGGTTTAGGTGGAGCTGAGATTCCACTGGAGACCAGAGCTCTCTATCTCCACCTCTCCCAAATGGCCACCACAAACCAGAAATGACATGTGTCACTACTGTGAGCTCTGGGTGGTGAAGGAGGGGTGTGCTGCTGGCCCAATCAAGTTATGTCAGCCGCCACTGCAGCTCTTTTATACTTCCCTCCAATTAGACCATGAGACCCAGCAGCCTCAGAGTCAGTCTCAGGATAGAGGATAGAGGCTGAAACATCGCATTATAGCCCAAATATCCTGGATGTGCCGGTCCGGAGGATAGGCCCAAAACTGCAGTGTATCCAGAACAGCTCCAATGAAAGGGAGCAACTGAAAGGGAATCAGGTGTGACTTTGAAACATTGATAATGAACCCCGCAAATGCAGGAGATCCGCCGTAGTCTGGAGGTGGAAGTTGACCGCCTGGGGCAAGCATGCCTGCTACACCCAGTCGTCAAGGTAGGGGAAGAATGGAATCCCCGAACTCCCCAGATTTGCTGCAATCATTGTCATTACCATAGTGAACACAGAGGGATACTGGTATGGCCAAACTGAAACATACAGAACAAATACTGCGTGTGGCTCACCACGTACTGCAGGTAACGCCTGTGGGCAGGCAGGAAGGGGATATGAAAGTAGGTGTCATTCAAATCCCACTCTTCCATCAAGTGTCCAAGGCAGGCAGAAACGGACCAGAGTGAGCATCTTGAACTTTTCCTTTTTCAGGTAGTAGTTGAGAGGGCGTAGGTCTAGTACAGTGCGGAGGCACCCATCCTTTTTTGGCACCAGAAAGTAGGGGAAGCACAAGTTACTTACCTTCAGTAACGTTATATCTGTAAGAAACAGTAGTTAGTGATAGATTCCTTGCCTTAGAATATCCCAGGTGTCAGACTGGATCCGGAAAGTTTTGCGTAGCAGTACCCCTGCGCGTCGGTAGGCGTCGTCTGCGGCTCTGCGTCCGTCGTCGGCGTCGCCGGGATGACGTCGGATTACTTAGACGCTGCCGTCAGTTCTTGTACATACCTTTACGCGCCAGGAACGCAGAGCCATGCCAGAGACCGACACTGTTGCCATAAAACTAGGGCCCTCAAAGGGAAATACTTAACCCTTGATATCAGTCCGCAGAACGGGGAGGATGGGTGGGGCGGTAGGGAATCTAACACTAACTACTGTTTCTTACAGATATAACGCTACCGTAGTAACTTGAGCATCTGAAAGAAACAGGTTAGTGTTAGATTCCTTACCTTAGAATAGATACCCCAGCAATACCAACCCCGGTGATAGTAATGTCTAGCAAACGTGTGCAGCGACGTCCACGTAGCTGCCTGACAGATGTCCTGCAAGGAGACCCCGCGACCCAGGGCAGTAGTAACCGTCGTGGCCCGAGTGGAATGGACCCTCAGCCCAACAGGGGGCTCCTTTTTAGCCAAGGAGTAACAGACCTTGATGCACAACACGACCCACCGAAAGATGGTCCGTTTGTGCACCGCCCGTGCCTTCTTCGCGCCCATGTGACCAACAAAGAGCTGGTTATCCACCCGGAACTGGCGTGTGCGATCAAGGTAGAAGGAGAGCGCACGTTTTGGGTCCAGATGGTGGAGCCTCTCTTCCTCTTTTGAGGGATGCGGAGGTGGAAAGAAGGTGAGCAAGGTGATGGACTGCCCGATGTGGAAGGCTGTGACTACCTTGGGCAGGAAAGAGGGTTGCGTCCGCAACACAACCTTGTCCGGATATACAGAAAGAAAAGGAGGTTGAGAAGAAAGGGCCTGGAGCTCACTCACTCTCCTGGCAGAGGTGATGGCAACCAGGAATGCAGTCTTGAGAGTCAGAAGACGAAGAGGGCAATTTTGAAGTAGCTCGAAAGGAGCATACATCAGATAGGTTAGGACAAGGTTCAAGTCCCACTGAGGCATCACAAAAGGAACAGGAGGAAACATGTGTGTGATGCCCTTCAAGAATCTATTTACAACAGGGAAATTGAAAAGACGGGGCTGATCAGAAAGTCTCAAGAAGGCAGAAATGGCAGAGAGGTAGCCCTTAAGAGTGCCCAGAGCAGACCCCTGCTGGGCAACAGAAAGAAGGAAGAGGAGAACCTCTAAAGGGGGGCAGAGAGATGATCCACAGCCTTTGCTGTGCACTATGCCACAAATTTCTTACACCTGCAGGCGTATAACGATTTTGTGGAGGGACGCCTGGCTGCTAGAATCACATCACAGACTTCAGGAGGCAAGTCAAATGGCCTCAACTGCCACCGCTCAATCTCCACGCATGGAGATGGAGGCTGGACAGGTTCAGGTGGAGGACCGTCCCCTGCTGCTGCGACAGAAGGTCATCCTGAAGAGGCAGACGAATCGGGGGATCAACTGACATGCTGAGTAGCTCGGGATACCAGTATCTTCATGCCCAGTCCGGAGCCACAAGGATGACTTGGGCCCGGCCTCACCTGATCTTCTGCAGCACTCTGGGCAGAAGTGGTATAGGCGGAAAGGCATACAACAGACCGCAGCTCCAGACCGGAGACCAGAGGCCTCTGATCTCCCTCTCTCCCATGTGGCCTCCCCATCCCAGGAGGGACGCATCTGTCACTACAACGTGATCCGGTTGGGGAAGGGAGAGAGGTCTGCCGCCGACCCAATCGCTGTTCGTGAGCCACCACTGCAACTGTTTTGCAGTGCCCTCCAAGATCTGGACGCAATCGGACAGGTTGCACCGATGCTGTGCCCACTGAAACTTCAGGTCCCACTGCAGAGCCCGAATCCGCCACCGAGTGTGATGCACCAGAAGGATGCAGGAAGCCATCAGCGCCAGGAGCCGCAGCGTCAACCTGACCGAGACTCGGGATAAAGGCTGTAAGACCGGAATCAGAGCCTAAATATCCCAAACCGCATATTCGGGGGGAAAAACCTGTTACTGCGCTGAGTCCAGTAGCGCTCCGATGAAAAGGAGCTTCTGCGAGGGGCACAGGTATGACTTTGGCACGTTGATGGAGAACCCCAGCGAGTGCAGGAGGTCGGCCGTAGTCTGGAGGTGGGAGACGACTGCTTGGGGCGAGCCCACCTTCAACAACCAGTTGTCGAGATAGGGGAAGACTGAAACCCCTAATCTGCGCAGATGAGCTGCGACCACCGCCATCACTTTCGTGAACACCCGTGGGGCACTGGTAAGGCCGAAGGGGAACACGGTAAACTGAAAGTGCTCGTGGCCTACCGTAAACCGCAGGTAACGGCGGTGGGCCGGCAGGACGGGGATGTGGAAATATGCGTCCTGCAAGTCCAACGCTACCATCCAGTCTTCTTAGTCCAGGGCAGCTAGGACCTGAGCCAAAGTCAGCATCTTGAACTTCTCCTTCCGGAGGAAACCGTTGACGCTCCTTAGATCCAAGATAGGGCGGAGGCCCCCTTTGCCCTTCTTGGGTACCAGAAAGTAGTGGGAATAGCAACAACGTCCTACTTTTGGCCCAGGAACGCGCTCGACGACCCCCTTGGCCAAGAGGGCCGCTACTTCCACCTGCAGAAGTTGCAAGTGATCCCCGACATGCGGTGGTACTGCGGTGGCATGGCTGGAGGGGTCGCCTCGAAGGGGAGGGAGTAGTTCCTTCAGACGATTTGCAGCACCAACCTGTCCGATGTGATGGAGCGCCAGTTGAGGAGGTGATAGCGAACCCTCCCCCACTGGCGTCGAATGGGCCTGAAAACTCAGATTAGGAGGATTTTGAGGCAGATGCTGCTGGAGCAGGTGTGGACTGACCTTGCCGATGTCCCATGGCACCACCACAGCAGTTACCAGGTCCGCGATCGCGTTGAGGTTGATTCTGCGGCCTGTGGCTAGCTGGACGTGAGGGGTCGCCCCTTCCTTGGCCATGAAAGAGGCTAAAGGCGGAAGTCTGCTGGCGTTGGCCGAGGCCCAAGGACTTAGCCGTAGCCCTGGAGTCCGTAAAACGTTCCAGCTCGCTGTCCGCCTTGTCGCCAAAGAAGCGACGGCCATCAAAGGCCATGTCCATAAGAGCTGCTTGGACATCGCCCGAAAAGGTGGCGGACTTCAGCCAGGCGTGGCGGCGAACCACCACCGTCGTAGCAATCGCCCTGCCTAGCGATTCCGTGGTATCCAGTCCACATCGAATGGAATATCGTGCTGCATCCCTTCCCTCTGCGAGGGCTTGGGTTAGCTTTGCCTGGACCTCCCCTAGGCACTGCAGCAGCACTTCCGCAACCGTATCCAACAAAGAGTGGGAATAACGGCCCAAAAGGCAGGCGGTGATGACAGACCGCAACCCCAAACTCAAAGAAGAGAACAGCTTCTTATCGAAATGGTCGTACCTTTTGGATTCCCGATCCGGGGGGGCTGTTGGTAATGTGGTCTGGGAAGTTGAGGCCTGATCACCAGGCTCTCAGGGGTGGGGTGAACGGACAGGAAACTGGGGTCGCCCGGAACCGGGTGGTGGCATCGGGACACGTTCCGATCTACAGGGAGGCCTGTAGAGGGCTTGGACCAAGTTGTAGGAGAGTAGTGTCTGCAATCCTATGATCACCCAGATTTTTTGCTTTTGTTTCACTGGTTTACGACTTTCTCTGGCTGTGGGCCTGCTAATCAGACCCACAGCCTAGCTGTTCTCTCACTAAATTACAACGTGTACCTTAGGTGCATTTACCAATTGGTACTGGGCCACCTTATCAGACCCTGTAACTCAGGGCATAGGTGTACCCAGGGCCTACCAGGGGCTGCAGCATGTATTATGCCACCCCTGGCTGGCCATCTAAATCTGACACAACTGGCTGCACGACAGCTGGGGCAAGGTGATGTAATCACCCTTTGCTTTAGATATAGTATGCCTATATCTAACCCTAAAAATGGACACACAGATTCCTATCAGTCACTCCTATGGCAGGCCTTGACAATCCTGAAAGCAGAGTGCTTGGAATCGTGTGAGATGGTGCTCTGGCATGAGCTGAGCCCGTTTGCAGCTTGCGGAACCAAGTCCTAATAGCTGTTCCATGATAACGCGTACCATATACTCTTAAGTGCATTATAATCCTCGCGGTTAAATGCTATCTTTGGTATCACTTTATCAAAGGTATTCACCTGTTACAACGCATTTTTTACTCCGCACTACCACTACAACGCGGGCATTACAACGCATACCGTTACAACGCATTGCGCTGGGGGGCGCTCTAGGATAAGAGGTAAGTTTAATTTACTATCCAACACCTTCACTAGGGTCCACGGGGACTGGAGTTAGAATAGTAAATTATACTTACCACTATCTTACCACTAAAGCGCTATGCATTGTAGCGGTATGCGTTGTAAATACCGCGTTGTAATGGTACGCGGAGTAAAAGTATGCGTTGTAACGACATACATCCCTTTATCAAAACATGTCGAGTAAGGTGTCATACGAATTGGAATACTAACCCCTCGCCAATTCTGGCGACGGGGTTAGCATTCCACCCTTCTAGAGGGACACGACATGTATGTAACTGTGAACCCCGGTTAAAGTTAACTCGAGCCTCAGCATCACAAAATGGATGCTGCCACCAAAGACACAAGTCTGACCCCCTGCAGCTGGGAGTCCTTCCAGCGAGGGGAGCTTGGACAAAGGGTTTCCTGTCAGGGGCGGTGATAGCACCATCCCAGACAGGGTTTTGTGTATCCTGGGTAGGCAGGGCTTTACAGGAAGGTGACTGCAAGTGGCACCCCGGTGCTCACTACGCATCTGCCGGCTAGAACCAGTTCCAGGGGCACACCAGCCCCTGGCCTGGGGAAAGTCCGGCATGGGAGAGGGGTGTAACCACCCCCCTTCCTGGTCCCACCCCTAGGGCAGGACCTAGTCGCGTACCCACCCCTTTCTTTAGGATAAAGGCAGGAGCGGGGACCCTTCCAAATTAGATCATCTTTGAATCAAGAAACTACGTTCTACGAAAGGAACTCTCGACTCTTCTCAAGATTTCTCCCTTGTGACTAAGGAGTAGTCACCCTGCATCCGCAGGCACCATCTAAGAACACTGCGGTTTGCTGCACGTCCTTCCTCCGGAATCCGACCGACCAGCACGACGAGACCCGGCTTCCCTGGCACCTCTGACCTCTACCTACCTCTACAGCTAAGCTGAGAACCGTAGGTGCGACGAGACCTCGAGGGACTGGCCATCATCAGAACTGCACGACTTCTATCCAGCACGACCGCCGAGGGATCCTCTGGTGAGTGCTTAGGGGTCCGAGAAGCCCCGACCCTGAGCAGCTCCAGCACCGAAGACAAGCCCCCCAGCATCCACGAGATCTGTGTGGGGCCCTTCTGCTTTTTGGCTGCTCACCGCGTTGTCTGGCTACTAGCCCGCTGGCTTGTGGCCTTCCCGACGACGACCGACGACATCACCACTGCTAGTCTGGTTGCTCCAGACTGGCCCTTGCTCCCTTCCAAAAGAGGAGCACCCCGGACCCTCCTGGTCCACTCCAGACACCATTTTAGGTCCACCGCGTGGGCTTGAATTTGCCAAGACTTGTTGCCCCAATCCTGGGTCCAGCGACGTCGACAGCATCAACCATCGTGGGACAGCTCGCACCTCCATCCTGGTCGCCGACAACGCCTCCTGGTCCGTGAGACTGCAGAGCCCAGCGTCGCCCACTCACCTGGTCGAGGTGACTCCATCCGGTGCCATCCTGGTGCCCATCTGATCACTGGCTAGTGATTGAGGACTTGGTCCCCTCTGCTTACAGGTGTCTTCCATCTTCGATCCAGGCTTGGATCCATTGTACAATCTTCACTGGTCGCATGCCAGCAACTCCTTCTTTCAGGCTCCTGGTTCGTCAACTAAGGTTTCCGACGTCTTTTCAGACCTATGCAGCCGCAGCCCCTGGGCTAGGTAACTTCGGCATTTCGGTGCCCCAGCATAGCCTCACTATCCAAGGGTCCAGATCCGCTTTCGTTTTCAACCTACCTTATCGGGTTCGCCCGAGAACACTAACTTTGCTTTTACTAGCTCCCATAGACTTTGTCCCGCATCCCGCCTGAGAGTGCACACTCTGCACCCGAGTCCCCTAGGCCTCCTACTAGTAATCTGAAGGTTCAGTAACGCAGTCCTGGCGATTCCAAAGCCTATTAGTCCAGTACTTACCTGCTAGTAATTTCGCATTCCACTTTTGTAGTATGTGGTTTTCCGTGCCCCTCGGGCATTTGTGTAAATTGTGCAACTTAAAGTATTTTCGTAAGAGTTTTGTTGTGTGCTTAGTACCCTGTCCTCATAAAGAGTACAGGGCTGTTGTGATCTAAATAAATACACTGTTTATTTTCATAACACTTGTGTGGTGTCCTTTCACTTGGTGTTCAAGGGGTATATGTGATGGTATAACAGCTGGCTTAACACACCCTCTAGAGTTTAGCCCGAAGACTGCTCGTATCCATGCTACTAGGATAGCTGGTCTATAAGGTTGACTTACAACCAATCATCAATAAGGGTTGTTTGAACTGATACAAAGTGCTCACTAGAATAGTGAACATTATATATCAGGCCAACTTCTCACACAAGTGCCCAACAGAACGTCAGTGAGGGCCTTGTTGAACGGCAGGAGAGGCTCCGAGGAGCTTGCCTGCGGTTTGAGTACATCAGTGAGGAGGTTAGTACTCACTGCCGCGCCTGGGAGCTCAAGAGCCAAGGCCTTGACTGCCCTAGTCAACACCACGCTATAAGCAGCCCCCTCCTCCGTAGCCACGGTCAGACAGGAGACAAAACCAGTGTCGGGCGGAGTGTCCAAACCACTGGCCTCCCTCAGTTCTTCTGCTCAGTCCTGGCTCAACTGGCACTGCAGTGCCAGAGGGTCGTCATACCCCTCCCAATCCCCCTAGTCATCCATCTCCTGAAGGGCAGGAAGAAATGATGGAGCCGGATCGTCGGTGAAGGGCTCACCAATCGGCGCGAATACGGCGCCGGTCCGACTCCGGATCCGGACCGGGGTGGGGATCGGGGACGACGCCGACTGAGGATGGCGCCGGGGGCGACACCCTTGGTGACGACGCCGGCGGAGGGGTCGTGAGGTCGACCGGCGTCATCACGGATCCAGGCCTGGATCCCGAGGAACCCTGCGGCATCGGGACCGAAGTCGCCGAAGCACCCGACAGCGCCGGGGCCAAAGCCGCCGTCCCGTGTGGGCTCCGAGAGGGGTTCGCGGGGCCCGAAGGTGCCTTAGCAGGACCCGAGGGAGGGAAGCGCGACCTCATGGCCGCGAGGAAGGCGCTGATCTCCTCCCGCGTCGTGTTCAGCCCAGGGACCGGCGGGTGTGGAGCTGCACGCGGCGCCTGCGGCTCACACGAGCGTCGGGGGGAGTCGGAAGAGCGATGTCGCTTCTTCGACTTCTTGTGCCTCGACTTACCCGAGGATTTGGAGCACGACAAGTGGTGTCGACTCGCTGAGCTGTGATGAATGTGGCCGCGCGGCCGGTCTCTCGACCTCTTCCTGGACCGGGACCTCGAGCAGCGCAGGCCGACTGCCGGATCTCGAGGCACTTATGGGACCGCTCCCCCATTGCTTTTGATGTCAAGGCCCGGCAGTTGGGGCACGACTTGTCATCATGGTCGGCCCCTAGGTAATACAGGCACCGACGGTGGAGGTCGGTAACTGACATCAGTCGGCTACAGTCGTCGCAGGGTTTGAACCCGGGCATCCCTATCGGCACCGGAGTCGAGATCGACTCAAAAAGATCCAAAACAGATCAAAAAAAGTTATTCAAAAAGTGAGTAGGAATACTGCTCTTTCCGGTTCTGCACTTGCTGTCGAGGAAAAAGAAAAACTGAAGTCAGCGCGCGAGGGCGGCGTCTAAGTACTTCGACAACGTCATCCAGGCGACCACGATGCAGATGACGGTCGCGGAGCCGCAGACGACGGACGTGGAGCCGCAGACGACACCTACGGACGAGCAGGGGTACTGCTACGCAAAACTTTCCGGATCCAGTCTGACGCCTGTGGATATTCTAAGGTAAGGAATTGAACACTAACCTGTTTCTTTCAGATATAGCTACCACTACCTACATCTGATGTGGGTACCATATCTATGGTTCCTTTGGCCAAAAGAGCCAGAACTACCCGTTGCAAGAGAGAATGGTGGTCCTCTGTCAGCTGATCAGGGGATGGTGGCAAAGGCAGCGGGATCTGTTGGAAAGGTAGGGCGTAACCGCACTGAACAGTCTGAAGCACCCATTTGTCTGATGTTATCTATCGCCATTGGGCCAGGTAATTCTGAATCCTGCCACCAACCGGTTGCTCATGATGGTGTGATGGAATATTAAAGGGGCTTTGGAGCATTGAGGCTGCGGCTTTTGGGTCGGGGATGTGAAGATTGGGTAGAGCTTAGGACATTGTTCCCACAAGGCTTGTGGGAGCTGTGTCGGCAGCCATGAAAGAACTGAGGTACCTGATAGCAGTGGTGACAGAGGGGAAAGGTTGCTGCTGATAGCCTCTACTGAAGCTGTGGGGCCTGAATGCAGCTGACGCTGGGCAATTGTGAGACCCAATGAACTAGCAGTGGGCCTACAATCTTTAAAACATTAAAGCTCCAATTTCACCTTCTTGGCAAAAAGGAGATTGCTGTCACAGGGCATTTCCATAAGGGATACTTGGACATCCCGCTAAAACCCAGTTGTTCTCAACCAAGCATGACATTGTAGCACCACTGTGGAAGTAATGGCTCGGAAGTATCCAAACGGCGTCTGATAGTGAGTTTCGCTGAAACCCTACCATCGGCAATAGCCTGGGAGAGTATGGCTCAGGCCTCCAACGAGACCATGGGCAGCACTTACGTTACTTAATATCATACTGTAAGGGAATATCGGTCCAATAAGCATGCAGTGTTTACTAACAGCAGTGCAAGACTGGTAGAATGAAAAAGAACTCTTCCCAGAAGTGTCCAGTCTCTTGGCTTTTCTATCTGGTGGTGTGATAGGTAATTCGCCTGGGTCCATTCTGGAGGTAGAGTCCCGAACCATCAGGCTGTCAGGGATAGGGCGATGGGTGAAGATTGCTAGATTCCCGGGAGCAGGCAACAGACAATGGTCCTCTGCACAGGAGAGCCTGTGCAGAGCTTGACCCAGGCCCAAGACATCAGTAGCCTCCGAACCACCATACTTTATAGCCACTGTGGGATAAGACCAGAGTCTTGTTGAAGTATCCAGACCACTGGAATCAGTCAGTTTCTTGTATCATTTGTCATGGGCCATGGACTCTCCTAGGGGGACGAATTAACCATAGGGATCCTCAGATCCCCTCTATTGGTGTTCCTCAGTGGACCATTCAGGAAAATAGGGCTCAGTCTCCATTCAAGCCGTGTGGGCCTGGTCAGCGCTGAAACCAGCATTGTGCGATGCGTGTTCATGTCCGTATCGGAGTTGGGAATCACAATTATTCGGTGTGAGTAGTTGGCCTGATATAAGATGCTCACTAGTTCTAGTAATCACCTTGTATCAGTCCAAACCACCCTTATGGTGATTGGTTGTAAGTCAACCTTATAGACCAGCTTTCCTAATGGTAGCATGGACAAAGCAGTCTTAGGCTAAACTCTTTTGGCATGTGAAGCCAGCTGTTTTACCACATATAACCCCTTGAATGCCAAGTGAAAGGACACCACACAGGTTGTTATGAAAATAAATAATATATTTATTAATAACAAATACCTCTGAACTCTTTATGAGATCAGAGGGCTAAGCACATGACGAGACTCTTAGGAAAAATACCTTTAAGTTGCACGAATTACAATGGTGCCCTAGGGGCACGAGAAACCATATACTAAACAAGTGGTATAAGGAAATCAATAGAAGGAATGGAGCTGTCCAGAGGCTGTAGGATCGCTGGGACTACACTACCCTAACCTTAGGTAAGTAATAGGAGGCCCACGGGACGCGTGTGCAGAGTGTGAACTCACATGCGAGATGCGTAACAAAGTCAATGGTCAATACAATTTACGAAAAAGGTGAGTACGGACAGTTCTGACTAGCTAGGACTAAAACGACTGAAAATCTGGACACTAGGAGAGTCAATCTACCCTTGAGCACCGAAATGCTCTTGTTACCTCACCCACGGGCTGCGGGTGCATAGGTGTCAAAGTGTGTCGGGTTTCCGCGTTGAAGTCTATGGAGCCTTGAAGAAAGATGCTGCAGGCGACTAGGAGGAAGCTGTCTGGAGTGATCCAAGGGTGGATCAAGGAAGATGAAGACCTGAAAGCAGAGGGGACAATGTTCACAGTCACTAGCCAGTGACTGGTGTGGAACCAGGACGGAGCCAGATGCTGTCGCCGCGATCAGGTGAAGATTGGACACTTGACTCTGCAGCCACGTGGACCAGGAGGTGTCTTCGACGACCAGGATGGAGGCACGAGCTGTCCCACGCAGGCTCTCGCTGTCGGCGGTGTTGGTTCCGGATTCGGCGTCAACAGGCCTTGGCAAAGGCAACCCACGCGGTGAATGGAAAAGACGTCTGGTGCGGACCAGGAGGGTCAGGGGTGCTTCTCCTTTGCAGGGAAGCAAGGGCCAGTCTGGAGCAACCAGACCAGCGGTGTAGATTTCAAGGATCGTCGTCTAGGAGGCCACTAGACAGCCGGCAAGTGACCAGACAACGCGTCGAGCAGCAATCAAGCAAAAGGGCCCCACGCAGATCTCGTGGATGCTGGAGGGCTGATCTTCTGTGCAGGAGCTGCTCGGGGCTGGGGCTTCTCAATTTCCAAAGCACTTCATCGAGGATGCCACAGAAGTAGTGCTGGAAGCGAAGTGCAGTTTCTTCAAGATGGCCGGTCCCACGTGTCTCGTCGCACCCACGGATCTCAGCTGTGCTGCAGATGTGAGTTGAGGTCGGAGAGGTCTGGAAGTTCGGGTCTCGTCGGGCTCTGAAGTCTGGATCCACCAGGGAAGACGACAAAGTGAACCGCTGGAACGATTGATGGTGCCTGCTTGTGCAGGGTGGTCACTCCTTGGCCACAAGGAAGATTTCTTCAGTCTTCTGTGGAGCAGAACGTCGAAGTCCAGAGTTTCTTCTTGTAGAGTTTCAAATCAGGATTAATCTAATTTGGAATGGGACCAGCTCCTACCTTTATTCGCCGAAAGGGGGCTGTACTATCACTAGGTCCCTCCTATCGGTAGGACCAGGAAGGGGGGTGGTTACACCCCCTAACCTTTGTCCGGTTTCGCGCCAGAGCTGGGGCTGGAGTGCCCCAGCGACTGGTTTGAACCGGTGTATGCACAGGGACACCTTGTGTGCCCCAGGCATGTCTCATTCCTTTCAGGCCTGTCCTACCCAATACACAAAATCCTGTCTGGGGTGGTGCTAGCACCTCCCAAGGCAGGAAACCCTTTGTGCAAGCCTCCCTCGCTGGAAAGACTCCCAGCAGAAGGAGGTCAGACTTGTGTCTGTGGTGGCAGCATCCATTTTGTGATGCTGAGGCTCGAGTTAACTTTAACCGGGGTTCACAGTTACATACATGTTGTGTCCCTCTAAAAGGGTGGAATGCTACCCCCGTCGCCAGAACTGGCGAGGGGTAGTATTCCAATTCGTATGACACCTTACTCGACATGTTTTGATAATGCTACGCCAAAGTTAGCAATAACCGAGAGGATTATAATGCACTTAAGAGTATATGGTATAGCGTTATCATGGAAACAGTTAAAGGACTAGGTTCCGAAAGCTGCAGACAGGCTCAGCTCATGCTAGAGCACCATCTCACATAATTCCAAGCACTCTGCCTCCAGGATTGTTAAGGCCTGCCATAGGAGTGACTTATAGGAGTATATGTGTCCATTTTAGGTTTAGATATAGGTATACTATATCTAAAGCAAAGGGTGATTACACCACCTTGCCCCAGCTGATTGATCAGCCAGTTGTGTCAGATTTGGATGGCCAGCCAGGGGTGGCATAATACATGCTGCAGCCCCTGGTAGGCCTTGGGTGCACTTATGCCCTGGGTACCTATGGTACACTGTACAAGGACTTACAAGAGTGACCCAATACCAATTAGCTATGTACCTAAGGTACATGGAGTCCATTTTAACAGAGAGAGCAGGAAGCCTGGGGTCCTGGATAGCAGGATCCCAGGCCAACTATGTCGAAAACAAGCAAAACACTAGGCAAAAAGTTGGGGGCAACCATAGTCCGATATCCACCTTCCTACATTCGGATTTTGCAGCACCAGGAACGGTGCCACTGGAGGTTCCCAGAGAAGGTATCAAAGTTATGGCCAGGGCCAATCCAGATTCACAAACGGATCCAACGGGTCCAACTAACCCGCCGGCTGAAACCCAGTCAGAGTTCATTCCAAACTCATGGGGACCAAAGGCACTCCTGCAGGGTCCTGCCACCCAAAAATTAGGTTCCATGTCTCAGAAAATTCTCAAAATTGAGTGGAGACCACTTCATCTCTGGGAAACTCGGGGAAGCACATAGTGGACTCAGGCCCCACAGGGATGACCTGGAAGCAGAAACTGGACTTGTGGCATCATCCAATGAATGGGACCAGCCCAGGAAGTTGAAGAATGCTTCGACTTCTTATGCAACATACTGGAAGAAATCTGGGAACACAAAAATGACCAGCGTGAGCGACTCAAATCGGTCCCAGGACCTTCCTAGCAAACAGGAGCTGGAGAGGTGTGGAATTGCATGCTGAACGGCCACCTTCAGATTCATGGTTTTAGAATATGAGCAGCCAGTGGAGCTGTGTTCTCCATCAAGGCACCACAAGCACACTAAGTGGGGGAATCAGTAGTTTTTTGTGAGACATACCCGAAAAAAGAAGGCAAACTGGTCGAAGTAGACAAAAAGGTCGAACAAAACAGTCAAAAAGTGTCTGACGGAATAGGGGAACAAAAGAAGGAAGAGACTCTGCAATGTTGGCAAATTGAGAAGCAGATCAGCCAAATGGAGGGCGAGGCTGGAATCACATCACGCGCGGAGGCGCGACACCGGTTGGCACTGAAACAACGGGAGCTGCGGGCCTTGGCGGAAGGTGAGGCACGGGCATATGCACTGGCCACCCAGCACCGCCTTTACGATGTTGGATATAAGACCCTCAAACTCCTAGCCTGGCTGGAGAGGCGCGATAGGGACAGGTCCTGGGTGGTGGGGATCTGAGATGCGGAGGGATTGCTTCGGTCCACCAGTCCTGATATCGCAGATGCATTTGCGACACTTCGAAAGCATATACACCCCAGTGAGCATGAGGTCCGTAATTGACTGTGAAGAATTTCTCAGGGATTGTAATCTACCAATGGTGCTCCCGGAAAATTTGATGACCTGGAGGCGGACATTACAGTAGAAGAGCTGGGTAAGGCACTGGGTTTGCTTCGGTCGGGGAAGGCGCCATGGCCCAAGGGGCTCCTGGTAGAAATCTACAAGAAGCAGGCGACGATCATCCTACCCCCGCTCTTAGCGATACTACAGGAGGCCCGGGAGATGGGTCATCTCCCGGCGGATCAAATGGCAGCCACGATCTTGGTTATCTACAAGGAGGGCAAGCCGGCTGATCAGTCTAGTTCCTATAGACCTATTTCTCTCATCAACATGGAGGCTGAGGTCCTGACAAAAGTGCTAGCGGACAGGGTGCTGCTGGTAATCAAAGACCTGGTGCATGTAGACCAGTCAGGGTTTATGCCTGGCAGAAGCACTGGGCCCAAACTGCAGAGGCTCTATGGGGTACTGCATATGACAGGTGGGAATGTATCTCAGCAGACGGCATTGATGTTGCTTGATGCCTCAATGGCCTTCGACAGTATTGAACGACCATACCTTTTTATTGTCCTTCAGAGGCTGGGCTTTGGTCCCTCCTTTTGCAGCGGGGTCAGACTCCTATACAAGAGGCCTACGGCGCGAGTGTGGGTGAATGGTGCCCTGTCCAAATCCTTTCAGCTTCGGAGGGGCACTCTGCAAGGGAGCCCTCTTTCCCCGCTCCTGTTTGCCATGGTGATGGAGCCTCTGGCTAACTGTGTCAGGAGAGATCCTGAGATTTGGGGGTTGCGGGCACCGGAAGATTGGGAGTAGCGTATTTCTCTGTACGCCGATGACATTGTACTATACCTAGCACGGCCATATTACTCCATAGCGCAGGTCCTTCACATTTTCAAGTTGTTCAGTAGCTATTTGAGATACAATATCAACTGGTCGAAGTCGGTGATCTTTCTTCTCTCTGGTCCTCCCCTGGGGTCCTGCGGTGCTGCGCGGCTCCGGTAGTGGTGGACGGGATGAAGTACTTGGGGATTTTCATCAGAAAGATTTCCTGGTGCAAAACCTGGGGCCTCAAATGAGGGGTCTCACTGCAGATGTCAGCCACTGGTGCTCACTTCCGCTCTCAGTTCAGTTCAGTTCAAATCTTTTATTCGTTTAACCATTTTGTTAAACATAAAAAGTACATCACATATAGGCATTGCATCATAAAATCACAGTTACTATTAATACACTATAAAATGTGACAGGTAGAGAGCTACACTTCCGCTCTCACTTATGGGACAGGCGACCCTGCACAAGATGCTGGTGCTACCGCGGCTTCTTTATATACTACAGAAAACTACCTATCAGATACCACAGAATATTTTTGAGCGCATAGCACAGGAGGTTCGATCTCTGCTGTGGGCTGGAGGGTCGCCGAGAATTGCCCTATACAAGTTACACAGGGGGGTCTTTGACGGTGGGAATGCAGTTCCAGATGTCGGGTTGTACTACTGCACCTCCCACATGCAGGTGATTAATGATTGGGTATACGTAGGGATGGATGAACCAGCCTACGGAGTGGATAGGGCAACGATGTTGCAGGGCAATTACAAATCGCTTTTGTGCTCCCGGCAGAGGGGCCCAGCCTGAGCATACTAAAGTGGAGGTCCAATGCTTGAGAGACGCCAATAAACTGCTGGGCGGCCAGACTGACGGCAGAACCCCGCTTTGGGCAGGTGATCCCCTCAGAGAAGTGGCCGCGCTGACGGGATTCAGGGGTAGGCGCTTAATAGGCATTGAATATTTGGGCGACGTGTGGAAGGGGGATGCCCCCAGCACGTTTGAGTACCTGCAGAAAGAGTATAACATGCACGATTCACAGCGATACACGCATCCGCGGCTTCAACATGCTCTGCGCATTCACATCCAGCAAGGGGTCTCCGTTCCGGAATATTCCCCGATGGAGGGCCAGCTACTGATGGACATACAGGGGAACCCAACCTCTACGATCTACCACAAACTGATTAACAACCTCCTGGATCCCTTGGTCTCCCTTAGGGAAGCTTGGGCTAGTGATCTAGGTGCTCTGGGTGATGAGGACTGGCAGGAGGCGCTCCAGAGCCCTAGAGAAGTGGCTATACGAGTTAGGTTTAGGCTGGTACAGCTCAAGATGCTGCATTGCATTTACTATCCTCGCACTCACCTATTTTCCTGGGGTCGTGCCCTGTTGGCGCTGTGCGTCAGAGGGTGCGGGGAGAAAGGTGCCTTCATACACATCTTGTGGGAGTGTCCCGAGATTTCCATATTCTGGCGGAAGGTTACAGAAGTCATGTCGGCGGAGGGGAGCTCAATCCGGATCCACTATGTTGGCGCAGAAAAGGAACTGAGGTCAGCGTGCTGGAGTGGCTCCTGTGTAGGCACGGCACACATCACTTCCAGTGCAGACAACCGAGACGATGCCACGTTGATTAACTGGCATAAACATGGACAGAGCTCCAAAAGGCACGTGTATATAGGGTCAAAGAACGGTATCCCTTCGAAAATGGAATGAGGTCCGCAACGCACTAAGAAATGGAAAGGAGGCCAGGTTAACCACAAGAAATCGGCCCCGAGGAACTGCAGCAATGCCTTAGTGACGGACAATCATTCACCCCAAAAAAACTTTCCTTCCGTTCTTTTAAACTTTAATTCTCAGTACTGTTTAAGCGAAGCTATCTTCCTTTTATCTGTGTTTTTAACTTTTCACAAGAACTAACACTCAGGCCGCTACAGATATCTTCTATTTTAACTGTTTTTATCGCTGCTGGTTTTTTGTAATGGTTTTTATTAACTGTACAATAAATATTACTTACTTACTGACGATGCCACGTGGAGCTTAACGACGCCACCTGCCAGCACGCAAGGGGACTAATCAAAAGACTTTCTAGATCCACTTTCATGCCTGGGAAATATTCTACGGTAAGGAATCCGTGGTTAGAAGTCTCTGATATGCACACTTCTAAATTTTAAAGACACCTTATCATAATCGCTCATGATGCTTGTTGTATAATTTACGCGCTAATTATTTTTATGGCTCATGCACGTGCTCTTGGAGCCAGAGCTGACCCTTGGCTTGGCTCTGGACATAATCTCCATGTTAATTTGCAGGCTCATCCGACTCTACATGCATGCTATAAATGCACACGCACTGGACAAGCACACACAATGTCAGAGCAAGGTTCTGGGTTACATATAACAGTGGAACTTTACACAGGAGCAGGTGGTCAGTAGGCCACTGTCTCACTGGCAGAGATGAAAAGGTCTGGTAATACTATAAATCACTAAACACAGCACACTGCCAGTGCTGCTTCGTGTGCTAAACCTAGGATAGGAACAAAAGTCCTCTGTTCAATATTAGAGCAGTCTTGGTGAGACCCTGCGTGCACCACACATTGTCGGGGACAGGCCTAGGTCTCGTAAGACCAGCAGGACACTAGGGCCAAAATAAAAGTCAGGAAACCAGATTCCCATGTAGACAGGCGCTCAAGGTAGGTGTACACATTGCCATCCCAACAGCTTACAAAGAGCTTCTGATGGACGGCATCACAGGAGGTGAATCTGAGGTCTGGGCAATACATGATCAGAGGCAGTACATCTTCTCTTCGCAAGTTAAAACATTCTAAAATAACAAGAAAGTGATTAAAGCTAGGAAAACATATATTTAGGTAAGATTCCAGGACAACACTGTAACAATAGAACAACTGGGAAGCTGGTGGTTGAATCTTCGCTACAAAGACAACTTATTTAGCTAAACCTCTGCTGAAAGATGAACATGTCCAAGGCCGTTCATCCTTTCGAGGTTGATAAATTGAGCACCACTGAAAATGTTAACAATAACATCCATCAAGTGCCTAGAGGCAATTGCCTTCCTGATATGCATTACATAAATAATCATTATTGATGTGCAAGATGATGTTAAGAACAATCTATAAATGATGAGAACACAACACATAATTCATCGCGGACAGTGTGTCAGAGTTCTCGTTATGGCACACCCTTATAACAATATGATGGTGTGTGCGTGCACTTCTGAAAAACATCAACAGTGAGAAAGCGGCCTTCTGCGCCGGTAAACGAATTATCCCTTCTTTCTGACGAACGGGAAAGAGTTAAGAGTCCCAGCTGTGTGAAACTAAGTGCTACGGGTCCCATACTTCTGCGCTCCTGCTTGACCACATTGTGTGATCCAGGACAAATCACAATCCATCCTGCTGATGACGTTTGGGCGCGCATGTAAGGTTTTTCCTTATTTTGGTGTGCAGTAGAGATATTTAGAATGCATGTGTTGGACTTCAAAAATCGTGACACAACTGGTTACATTATCGCACGTAAGGGACTTGTGAGCTGCAGCGCTTCGAACTAATTTAACTACGTTTCCCAGAAGTAAAACTCAATCCCCAGTCTCTGTAAATGCTTATAGTTGTGTAATATTAACTTTTCTGTGGCCAGCTCCGGGCGCAGAACGCTAAGAGGAGGAGCGCGGGAGCTGCTGCTCACCCAGAGACGGTCCTTTGCGTAGTGGCGGGACACAAAATGATGGCATGTGATGAGGGGCCCCCGAGGCTCCCCGTCTCATATTTATCTGGTAACTTCGGGCTGAATATCTCCCGCGCCGTAGGGGCTTGCGGTACGCCCCTGTCTGTATCTAAACATGGCTTCTTCACAGTTACACCCCTGGCAGGTGCGTGTGACGCAGGCCCGCCGTGTGGCCGCTGACCTGGCAGCGTGACAGGGGTAGTAATTCCACTTGAGTGACGTGTTCTTTGCCATCCTACGGCGGCGGACCCGGGGACCAGCGGGGGGAAGCGCTGGAGCTTGGGCAGATGTGTAGCTGCTAAATGTAACATGCTCGCCGCCTCCAGGGAGACGGGAACAGCCAGGCCTTCTGTTCGCGGGCAGAGCACATGCATTAGCTGATCTTATCGCGGGCCGTGCTGGTCAGCGGGGACAGGCCGCCGTGGGCCGGGCGGGCAGCGCGGGTGACGACTCTTGGCACCGGGTGCGGGTAGCCGGGACCAAGAGCACTTAGTGCTGGTGACAGAGGACGTACCTCTGATGGGCTTCAAGTCCACGAGGTGACGCGCTTTACTAGCTCCCAGGCGCTATGCAGGGGACCGCCAGAGGCCCCGCACCTGCAAACATCAGAAAAACACCCTAAATAAGTACTTCTACGATCTACGAGTGGGAAGGAAGTTCAAGAAACAGGGCCACGATCAGATGTAAATAATATATGTGGGGGAAGGGAGCACGGCAAACACAAGCAGCACAACTGTTTACCCTGTCCCACAAAAGGCACAACAGCGAATTGAAGGCGAATACAATATTTCTACTGCACAGAACAGCAGCGCGGTAACCACATAACACTGAGTAAATGAAGCAGATGTTGGATTTAGGAGTAGGTTTAAATTATTAGCAACTAAAAAGGCAAGCACAGTGAAATAACTCAGTAGGTTAAGGGCTGTGAGGCAGCTCAGCTACTTCAGCGCTTGCTGCTGAAACGCGTGACAGACAATTAGCAAACCCACTACCTTCTTCAGACACTTTCCCATAGAGTCAAACTATATTCGGCGTCTATATGACCTTCTTCGGGCTGCGGACTCTGTAAAAAGACCAAGGATGGGGTGGGCAAGTAGTCTGCACACCGTTACGACCCACGAACTAGCACTATGAGAAATGACAAAAGGCACATATGTGACCATCGCTCTGTGTGCTTTAGACAGGCCAAAGGTGAGACATGCGGTTTAAAGACCTTTAAGACCCACTGAGCGGCAATGACACATATCCAACCATATCTTCGTGAGCTCTGCGGGGATAACAAAGACTGGATGGGCATGGAGTCTGAACACCTTTATGATTCACTGACGGGCACGATGAAAAACTGGCACCTCCTACAGCTACGCCCCCTACCCTATCACGAACACCCATTCCCACTCCGAAATCACCAAGATACTTCAAGCTCAGTTCCCAATATGCACTGCGTCATAGAAGAGGCCTATTTTGCACCGATCACCTCAAGAGTTTTACTGAGCGTCTCAGCCAGAAGGGACCACTGTAGAACGGACAATGGCGACAGAACACACACTCAGTGAGACAGTACTGCGCCGGTGACGTGGAGAGCGCGAGGTGCGGTTGACACTCCGCCCACGCGGTGACGTCACCACTAATACCCGCGCCACTAAAACGTCTAGACCTGGAGGGACCACCAGGCAGAATAAATGGCAGTAGGCTTCAACTGACACCGGCTGTGATCGATTGGTTTGTTTAGGTCCAGTCGGACCGTCAATACTCAATAGGCAGGACAGTGGGTCTGGCCCACGGGTGTTGATTGAAAAAGAACCAGTCCCCAATAATAATAAGGGCCGGTCATATCAACCCCCACATATGGCACCCTCCAAGTCATAATCGGTTCAAATGTATATCTGTTCCTAATCTACTCGTATATGCACTTACATCCCAAAGTGGCCCGAGGCCTACATAAGGTGGAATATAGCACTTGACAGAAACTCCAAACAAAATAAATAACGTCAGGAATCCACTGTTGTTGTGTCTAATCTGAAGAGGGTATGAGGGAGAAAAATGACCACTTTTTTTTAAAGCCTAGTGGAAAATACAAGAAATGCATGAATCCTGGCAAATAATACAGCCTACTTTAGAATTATCTTTTTGTCGGGCTACAAACGGTTAAGTATGCAAAACAAATGTTGGACCGAATGCTTAAATGAATCTCAACCACTGCTCATTACTTGGGGCCTCATCCCAGTCCAACGTTATTTTGTACACTATGCCACTTCAGTTTAGAACAGGCTCATGCACATCAATTGACCCAGCTCCAACAGAGACAGCCCCCCCCCCCCCAAACTGACAGGCCAGGTCCTGGTCCTCCATGAGCCACACCACTAGGGGCCAAGGACCGTTTCACCTTAGTTGAGACTCACCAGCCAGGTACCCAAGTCTGGGCATACCCGACCCCCTTAGAATACTAAAACGTGATGAATGGAGTGCTTGAATTCATCTTAGTCACTGGTAATTCGGGGCTGCACTGGTGCCTAAAAATGGACCTATCGGTTACGCCAAATCCTTTATTACTCCAAACTTAAAAAAACAGAAAGTTAAATATTCCCAGTGCAGAACCATATCTGGAGCCCTGCAAAGCCAATAAAATGAGTGACAAATGTGTACACCAATAAGCTACAGTGATCAGGTTTAGATTAAAGCGCGTCATAAATTCTAAATGTTCATCTCTGGATCGGGGTTCACATGGTGCACGGTATACCTGAAGGAAGCTTCGGCATCAGTCTCCTAAAATAACAGCATACTAAGAGCACGCCTTCCAGCCTCCAGGTCAGGGAAGACTTTGAAATTGTCAAATGTATTACAGTGATGTATTTAGCAGCAAAGCCACGAATAATAATACTGCTGTTTGTTGGCAGGTTTTCTATAGGCCTGGACAAAAAGCAAATTACGCTGGAGTAATCTAAGTAATGCCACTAATTACGCATTGCCCCTGTGATAAGAAATTACGTGATTACACAAGCTTCAGTAATTATGAGTAATTTGGGGCAAAAACCCTGCCACAAAAGCACAGGAAAAACGAACTAAGAGAGCGAGCGGCTGCTGGCTACCGCTAGTCGTGTTCAGTAACATTTTTATGCCGTTTGTGGAGCGAAAAATAAATCCTACGGCCCATTATGAATGCAAGGTCGCATGCTGCACTAAAATATACGCTTTTATTAGAATAACGCGTAATTTTGCAGTATTCACTAGAGCGAATTATGCCAACTACGCGCACACCTAGTTTTCTGTTGGCGCTATAAATATCACTGTTCTATCGCCCCTGCGCAATGACCCCTTCTAGACTTCGAAGCTGAACGATCCCAGCTGCATGCGAGGATCAGATGCAAACGTTAATCGCACGGGGTCCTACTGACACACCTCCTGGTCATTAAAAACTGTACACTTTCAGATGCTTAACTGCGTGTAAATATGAGAGGGAATGTTACTATGCGGCTAACAGTCCCGTCAAAGCACCTGTAACCTAGAGTCACTGAACTGAGCCAATGCATATATAAATTCATGTATACCTCTGCTACAGTAATCTGCGGTTTCCTAGATCTATAAATATCATCAATTGTTTTACTTGCCTTTTTTACGTTAGTGAGGATGACATTCTAAGAATGCCTAAAACAGCCTCCTCGAGATTCGCAACCTTTAGGTCATACTCGCAGATCTCAGCAGCAGAAGCACTAACCTACCGAGTTACGCAGCTTCGTTAATCACCTCGCACTGCTCAGTTCTCATGCTAAGAAAACGATGACGAGGGAGAGTTATCCACAGGCAGAAAGAAAACGAACCATGTATGTCTACCGGGTGTCATAGTTGGGTGTGTATCAAATAGCACATTTTAATATTCGCCTCTATACGTAACAATTGTTCAAAGATTCGGTGGAAAACCGACCTCATCCATACACGACCCTTTCATTTTTTCGAACCTAGATTTTGTAAACTGAAATCATTTAAGGCAGCATTATCAAGCTCCCGTAAATCCTAACTCCAATATTTTAGTATCCCTTTAATTGCTAGTGTGTACACACCTCGTGTAAATAAATCATCGAAGCAAACAAAGACACATTATCGACAGGAACAGTCTGATTTTAGTTTGCAAAACGCCAATTGTTGAATTAAAATGCCCGTTTAGCTTTAGAGGCAGGTGAGGGTTACAAAGGTTTTAACTATTCAGCTTTTAACGAGTGAATATAAAAATATTGATTTGACAAAAACGACATAAAGGTAGTTTTATTTTAAAATTAGGACAGCGATATCTGTGTGTATATCCATACATTTGAGGAGCTCTTCATTTGACACATATTACCTGCTCACAGTTCGGAAAGTAAACGGGGCAAGCACGGGATTGAAACATTGCTCAGGATTATAAAACGTGGCGGAGAGTGGAAGCCGGGACTAGAACGCGTCTCTTGGATCCACTATGTACAGATTTAACTCTGGTCCCATCGTGTGCTCACTATGGTACGTGGGTTGTCTACACTTGTTTCTAAGGGTACGAGCTTCTAAACTACACTGTGACTCAGTGTTGCATTTTTTTCTAGTTACTTTACAAAATAAATATAAGACACCCGGCAACATATCCCGTTTCAGATAAACTAAACTGCTCAACATCAGCACTCCCAATTAGAGGAAATTATCAGACACGTGAAAATGCCAGCAATGATAAAAAAAAGAGTAGAAATCGCGGAAGGACGTGTGGGAATAAAACATTTTGAAAATGCACATGGCGCAAGAAGGAAGCCATCCCCGAAATAATAATTAATAATGTATATCCTGCGCTTGTGTTTACAACCAAAGCTGACAAGGTCTGTCAGATCCTGACTAGAAATAACGCGTCACAATAGGCCAAGTTTAGAGCAATGAGTTCTCTGGGGACACCCTCTCGGAGTGACGTCACTAGCTCGACGTGACGTCACTTGCCGCTCTGAGAACCCTCCGGTGGGGACGCAACTCGAGCAATTCAACTTCGTCTCACGAACACCAGGGACTCAGAGGGTCCCTGGGCAATTACACCCAAGCAATTTACGTAAGGCGTTGACTAAGGAGGCGGGGGAGCACTTAATTTGTAAACGGTCCCAAACGTTTGGTCAGAAGATGTCGACGGCTCAGCATAAGGTCGTGGCGGCGGCGCTGAATACCAAAACTGCGTAATCTTAATTTCTTCTCTTGTATTTAATCCGACACTCCCTTCTCCTGCTCCTTCTGCTTAGTCCCTGCGTTCTCCCCTGGCCACTGGTCCGTTTTCCGCCTTTCTCTACCGCCCTTTTTACCCCTTCAGTTTATTTCTTTTGTTCTGAGTCAAAGTCTGCGGAGGAGAAATGAGTTTCAGTGGGCTCCACCGGGTCAAATTAGGCACGGGCAGTGTGTTGTAAACAGTACGAGTTAATTAGGCGGGAACGCGGCAGTGCACAACGCACGCACAATGGATACTGTACGGTAAGCACGTATTCCAGAAATAAATCTTTTAACCTAAACCAGGGAGATTGGAATAAAGAAGCGCGTATGCCAGGGGTCGGAAGGGCTCGACAAACCCGTGTCCCTCTTCACGCTGCGCCAGCGCCGCATGCAGCGCCATCCCAGAGCGCCCTCTAGCGGTTCGTGCTCGAAACACTCGTCACCGCTTTCATTACTTCGCTGGTACTGGAAAGGAGAGAGTACACCAGGCGCCGGCTCTTGGTCCTCACATTGCAGCCACTTCATTGAGTTTTAGGAGCCGACTTGTGCTCAACCTGGTTACTGGAGAGCAATGTCCTCTTCTGATGCAATTTCCAGCTGTGTTCACCTCTTTAAGGCACTCTGGTGAACACAAACAGTGACACCATGTAGACTGCGGCGAGGACTCCTCTCACAGAGGACTTCGTGAGCGCCACGTGTTGTTAATGATGTCTCACGGTCACAGAGATGCTGCCCGGTTGTGTCTGTAGCCCCCCTACACCCCGACAATTCTCTTGCAGAAAACAGCCAGGGCGAGTGCTATAGTAGTCTCTCTGTGCTCCCTTTAACACACTGCAGGAAACAGCGAAGGACTGATGGCCAGGCCTCCCGCAGGACAGTAACTGAGGTCACTGACGTCATTTAGAGGTCACTCCTCATACTCTCAGCTGTAAGATATGAGCTATCTCTAGCACCCAGGGTACTAGGGGCAGGTCTGTGCTCCACTCTATACTCCTGCAGGACAGTAACTGAGGTCATTTACGTCATTTAGATGTCACTCCTTATACTCTCAGCTGTAAGATATGAGATATCTCTAGCATCAAGGGTACAAGGGACAGTGGCAGGTCTGTCCTCAACTCGACACTCCTACAGGACAGTAACTGAGGTCACTGACGTCTTTTAGAGGTCACTCCTCATACTCTCAGCTGTAAATTATGAGCCATGTCTAGCACCCAGTGTACTTGGGACAGTGGCAGGTCTGTCCTCCATTCGACACTCATACAGGATAGTAACTGAGGTCACTGACGTCATTTAGAGGTCACTGCTCATACTCTCAGCTGTAAGATATGAGCCGTGTCTAGCACCCAGTGTACTTGGGACAGTGGACGGTCTGTGCTCCACTCAGTAACAAAGGTCACTGACGTCATTTAGAGGTCAATCTTGAGACTAGCAGCTGTAAGATATGAGCCATGTCTAGCACCCAGGGTACTTGGGACAGGGATAGGTCTGTGCTTCAATCTACACTCAGATTCAGAAAAGGGGGTGGTGATGAACAGAGTTTCTGAATTAAGCAGACCACTCTTACCCAGTCAAGAGATCAGGGCTTATTCCATCACCGTTATTTAGCTCACTGCTTCACCCCAGTTCAGAACCTGGCTATATGCAAATTAGTCTGACCCTGTGCCTCATGGGAACAGGGCAGACTAAACTACCAAGCCAATTCTTCACTGGAACGGAGACAAGCTTCCGGGGACCGGTTTCTGGCATTTCAGCCGTCGTCGGCCCGGCTTGCTTGAATCCTGGTGGTGCAGTGAGCAAGGGACTCATGTCTGAGTATACCCTGCCACACCTATAGTGGCCAAAAACGATTCAGAAAAGGGGGTGGTGATGAACAGAGTGTCTGAATTAAGCAGACCACTCTTACCCAGTCAAGAGATCAGGGCTTAATCCATCACCGTTATTTAGCTCACTGCATCACCCCAGTTCAGAACCTGGCTATATGCAAATTAGTCTGACCCCGTGCCTCATGGGAACAGGGCAGACCAAACTACCAAGCCAATTCTTCACTGGAACGGAGACAAGCTTCCGGGGACCGGTTTCTGGCATTTCAGCCGTCGTCAGCCCGGCTTGCTTGAATCCTGGTGGTGCAGTGAGCAAGGGACTCATGTCTGAGTATACCCTGCCACACCTATAGTGGCCAAAAACGATTCAGAAATGGGGGTGGTGATGAACAGAGTGTCTGAATTAAGCAAACCACTCTTACCCAGTCAAGAGATCAGGGCTTAATCCATCACCATTATTTAGCTCACTGCATCACCCCAGTTCAGAACCAGGCTATATCCAAATTAGTCTGACCCCGTGCCTCATGGGAACAGGGCAGACCAAACTACCAAGCCAATTCTTCACTGGAACGGAGACAAGCTTCCGGGGACCGGTTTCTGGCATTTCAGCCGTCGTCGGCCCGGCTTGCTTGAATCCTGGTGGTGCAGTGAGCAAGGGACTCATGTCTGAGTATACCCTGCCACACCTATAGTGGCCAAAAACGATTCAGAAAAGGGGGTGGTGATGAACAGAGTGTCTGAATTAAGCAGACCACTCTTACCCAGTCAAGAGATCAGGGCTTAATCCATCACCGTTATTTAGCTCACTGCATCACCCCAGTTCAGAACCTGGCTATATGCAAATTAGACTGACCCCGTGCCTCATGGGAACAGGGCAGACCAAACAAATTGGCTTGGTAGTCTGGTCTGCCCTGTTCCCATGATGCACTGGGCCAGGGACAGACTAATTTGCATGAAGCCAGGTTCTGAGCTGGGATGGTGCAGTGAGCTAAAAAACGGTGATGGATCAATCCCTGATCTTTGGACTGGGTAAGAGTGGTCTGCTTAATTCAGACACTCTGTTCATCACCACCCCCTTCTCTGAATCATTTTGTCCACCATAAGCGTGGAAGGGTATACTCAGATGTGAGTCCCTTGCTCATTGCACCATCAGGATTCAAGCAAGCCGGGCCAAAGACGGCTGAAATGCCAGAAACCGGTCCCCGGAAGCTTGTTTCCTTCCCAGTATAAGAATTGGCTTGGTAGTCTGGTCTGCCCAGTTCCCATGATGCACTGGGCCAGGGACAGACTAATTTGCATGTAGCCAGGTTCTGAGCTGGGATGGTGCAGTGAGCTAAAAAACGGTGATGGATCAAGCCCTGATCTTTGGACTGGGTAAGAGTGGTCTGCTTAATTCAGATATTCTGTTCATCACCACCTCCTTTTCTGAATCAATCTACACTCCTACAGGACAGTAACTGAGGTCACTGACGTCATTTAGAGGTCACTCCTAAGACTCTCAGCTGTAAGATATGAGCCATGTCTAGCACCCAGGGTACTTGGGACAGGGGTAGGTCTGTGCTTCACTCTACACTCCTACAGGACAGTAACTGAGGTCACTGACGTCATTTAGAGGTCACTCCTAAGACTCTCAGCTGTAAGATATGAGCCATGTCTAGCAGCAGGGTACTTGGGACAGGGGTAGGTCTGTGCTTCACTCTACACTCCTACAGGACAGTAACTGAGGTCACTGACGTCATTTAGAGGTCACTCCTAAGAGACTCAGCTGTAAGATATGAGCCATCTCTAGCAGCCAGGGTACTTGGGACAGGGGACGGTCTGCGCTCCACTCAGTAACGGAGGTCACTGACATCATTTAGAGGTCACTGCTCATACTCTCAGCTGTAAGATATGAGCCATGTCTAGCACCCAGTGTACTTGGGACAGTGGACGGTCTGCGCTCCACTCAGTAACAAGGTCACAGACGTCATTTAGAGGTCAATCTTGAGACTCTCAGCTGTAAGATATGAGCCATGTCTAGCACCCAGGGTACTTGGGACAGGGGCAGGTCTTTGTTCCACTTTACACTCCTGCAGGACAGTAACTGAGGTCACTGACGTCATTTAGAGGTCACTCCTAAGACTCTCAGCTTTAAGATATGAGCCATCTCTAGCAGCCAGGGTACTAGGGACATGGGTGGGTCTGTGCTTCACTCTACACTCCTACAGGACAGTAACTGAGGTCACTGACATCATTTAGAGGTCACTCTTGAGCTTCTCAGCAGTAAGATATGAGCCATCTCTAGCAGCCAGGGTACTAGGGACAGGGGTGGGTCTGTGCTTCACTCTACACTCCTACAGGACAGTAACTGAGGTCACTGACGTCATTTAGAGGTCACTCCTAAGACTCCCAGCTGTAAGATATGAGCCATCTCTAGCACCCAGTGCACTTGGACAGTGGACGCTCTGCGCTCCACTCTACACTCCTGCAGGACAGTAACTGAGGTCATTGACATCATTTAGAGGTCACTCCGCAAAATCTCAGCTGTAAGATATGAGCCATGTCCTGAATTTTTAGCACCCATGGTACTTGTGACAGGGAATGGTCTGTGCTCCATCCTCTACCCTGGGAACCAGCAAGGGACTGACAGCAGGGCCTCCTGCGGAACAGTAACTGATTGCAGGGACGTCACTTAGGGCCACTCTTGATACTCTGAGCATTTAGAAGGGCCATCTCTTGGGTGTCTTAACCTCAGAAGAACGGAGATAGGAGTTCTTCTGTGCACCACTAGTCTCCACCAGAGAACAAGCACTGGCAAAGCCAATATGTCTCGCAGATGGAAGAGCTATTGGCTTTGTCTATCAAGTAGGGGCTGTGAACGGGAAGGAAGTTGGGCAGTACTATCCTTATCTCTAAGAGAGAGTGCATGCGTGTGTTATCACCGATTTCTGGATAGTTCTTAGGAAAGAGCAGAACCTAGTAGGAAGTCTATTCCAGAAGAAGCTGTTCAGTTTTACTTTTTGTTGATGACACATGGCTTTGTGAGAGGATGTGCTGCTAATGAAAGGGAGTTTACACTTCAAAAGTAACGTTTGAATTTCTACATTAGTACAGTACATCCACAAATAGATTTTAGGGTGTACCACTTTTCAGTAGCGTCTGTCTGCTGCTGTGTGTTATAATGAAAGATGTAGTCTTGTAGGTTATTAAAGGAGTATGTTTATTAGGTTTAGATAATGTAACAGGTAAATCATGTAAAGCCCAGCTGCTCAGCCCTTCTCACTCCAACTGTTCACTCATCCAAGCACAAACACTCAACATTTTAGCTATCCAATGACCTCACTCACTGGCTGAGCAGCAGGGAACATCAAGACTGTGGGTAGAATATATAAGATCGCAAGAGGCCACAACACATCTCCCCCCTCCGCCCACCCCCCATGAAACAGGAAATTCAGAAGAATGGCAAAATACCCTCTGACAAAACGTCCAAGAAAACTATACCACCCCACCGAAACAAACACAAAAGGTTAAACACTGCAATAACTTCAAAGCTCCAATGGGCTGTAAGGTGGTGAAATACACAGATAATCAATATGACCCACAAATTCACAATGCCAGTGTGCAGATAACCCAAAAACTGAACTAACTACCTGTTCTCCTTACAACACATACACACAAACAGGACCCGCCCGTTACCCTCTATAACACAACACGACAGGACAAGGGCTTCTTCCGCATTCTACTGCATTAGGGTGTAGCCACGTACCATATAACTATACACCTAAACAGGACCAAGGTTCACCTACACTCTACTGCAGAGGGGTGTAAAAAGGTACCCCCTTAACACTGGGCAAACAACTTGCCCATCATCCTAACCCATAGGGAGGATGGTAACTACCCATATGGCTTAACATATTGTCGCTACAGCCTAAACCGCTTAGGAAGGAGGGTTAAAATCACACTTCAGAAAAATGTCACTCAACCCACTCTCCTCCTTCTGAATAGTCAACAGGACAGAGAAAACGTACATCAGTACAACCTTGGGCCAACACATGCTCCTACACCCTTAACCCCTTAGGAAGGGTGGAACCTTGAGCTTATGCACTGCCCCTACACCCTTAACCGCTTAGGCAGGGTGGAAACCTGGGTTTAATCCCTGACCCAACAACCATTACTCTTTCGGAAGGGTGGAACCTTGTGCTTGCACACTGCCCCTACACCCATAACCACATAGGAAGGGTTAAACTAGTCTAAAGACCATAACATGTCACTCAGCACAAGTGACTATAACATTCAACCCCATAAAAATATTCCTAAGATTCAGCACAATATTGAAGATTCAACACACTACACACACACATAGCACTGACAATTATTCACTGGCAGGGAGTATTAAAAGTACATCTCAGGTGAGCAACTCCTCACCCAAATCCAAAATCCACGTAAATGGAGAGTCTGTCCCCCTACTCAGTGTCTAGTTCACTAGGTATTTTACCTTGAAAGTGCTGTTGTCTCAAAACTTATTTCAACCCTATGTGCTCAGTGTAGGTGTTCTAGGCTTCTCAAGAAATGTTCATGTGTCACCATGGGACCATGGTGTCATCCCTGTATCTCGGGCACTCCTTAGGTTCTCATAAAAGCGAGACTCCCAAACGAGAACCTATGGAGTGCCCGAGATACAGGGATGACACCATGGTCCCATGGTGACACATGATCATTTGTTCTCATAAACGTGCCTAGGACGGACACGTTACCTGTCTGGTGCACCCAACTGATTACAACCTTGAGAACTCAAGTACCCAAAAATCTACTTTACAGCAAGCAGTGCGCTTCCTATTTTGAACAATTCTCAAGAAATGTCACATAAGCTTCCCATCCAATACCAATCTATACGCAGTTCCAGGCGCTTCCACACAGCCGTTTGCGAACTTGCTGCGCCGTGTGGATGAAGACAACATGCCCAGGATTTATCATAAAGAGACTGCTGATCAAATGCAGTTAACGATATAGATTTCTCTGAGTGCATTCTATCTTACCTCTTGACGTGACCACATGGCAAGAAGATGTCACAAACATGTACCACACACACCCTTTTGAGGATCTCTATAAAGACACAAAAATATCGGTGTGCCGGAGCAACCCAAATAACCTCCATAGAATGTCCATGAAATGCCAGAAACAAGAAGTGCGCCCACATAGGTCTTTCCACAATAGACCATCGGTTAGCAGGCGTGCACTATTTTTCACTATGACGTGTGTGCAGACTACAAACTGATTGGCAGTTCGGGCTGGACTGTTCCCATGAGGCACAGGGTCAGACTGATTTGCATATGGCCATGTCTGAACTGTTCTCAGGACAGCCCGCGCCGCACGGCCCCCAGCTGTGTGTGTGCCCCTCGTGTGCCCCTCAATGCTGCTCGCAGTCACGATCTGCCGTTTTTTCCTGTTTCCCTAGCTCGTCTTGTTGGCTACTGCCTCACTGTATTTTACCCCTGCTGTATCTTTGTATTTGTTGTAATTTTGTGCATTTCCCGTATTGCCTGTTTAGCCCCGCTTTCTGCCGCCGTTCTCGCAGCCACGCCCCCTTTTTCTCCGTGTCCTCCCCGCTCCCGCCTCCCAGCTGCTCCTCCCTCCCACTTAGCCTTAAATGGCGACCGCACGGTCGCGCAGCGGGCGCGTCGATTGTGCGCCAAAGGAAAGCTCGTCTGCACCCGTCCGCGCCTGGACCGCGCCCAGCGCCAGAACCCCTGGCCCCCGAAGACGCCTGCCCACACGACGGACCTACGACGCCGCCACCCTCAATGCATTCAACGCCGGCCAAACGCCCGCCTGCTACAGAGCCACCCCAAATGCACCCACGGACCCTTCACCTGCCAAGCCTGCAAATTCACCTGCCTCCGGACCTGCACCGCACCCGCCAAGCCGAGCACCCGCAGCAACCACCTAAAGTGCATCCTGCTCAACACCCGCTCCGTCCACAGACACGCCGTCGAACTCTGGAACCTGCTCGACACCACATCACCAGACGTCGCCTTCCTCACGGAAACCTGGATGGACCCCTCCTCAGAGCCCGACATCGCCATCGCCATCCCGGACGGATACAAGATCACCCGGAGAGACCGCGTCAACCAGACTGGAGGAGGCATCCCTATCGTACACAAGAACACCATCCGCATCACGACCGACTCCAACGACACCTTCCCCGCCGCCGAGCAACTCCACTTCCAGATACACACCGACCCAAAGACAATCCTCAGAGGCACCCTCGTCTACAGACCCCCGGGACCACGCACACAATTCAGCGAAGACATCACGGACTTCATCAGCCCGCACGCCCTCCCCTCCGCGGACTACATCCTCCTAGGGGACCTCAACTTCCACCTGAAGAACAACAAGGACCGCAACACCGCCGCCCTGCTGGACAACCTCGCAAACCTCGGACTCAAGCAACTGGTCAACACCCCCACCCACTACGCCGGCCACACGCTTGATCCCGTCTTCTCATCCAGCAAGCACATCACCTTCAGCCACTCCACCGGACTTCACTGGACCGACCACAGCTGTGTCCACTTCAGCTTCAGAAGAACAACGACCCACCACCACCCGCAACAGGTTCCTCACAGGAGCTGGAGCAAGATCACTGCCGAGCAGCTCACCACCTCCCTCAGCCAGAACCCGCCCGCCAGCACAACGGACCCCAACGAAGCAGCCCGCAACTTCACACAGTGGCTGACTGCCTGCGCAGACGACCTTGCGCCACTGAAGAACCCTCCCAGCAGACCCAGAAGCAAGAAAGCCACCTGGTTCACCGACGAACTCAAGGACTCAAAGAAGAACTGCCGCACCCTCGAGAAAGCCTGGCTCCTCAACCAGACCACAGACAACATGACCACCCTCAAACAAGCCACCCGCAAGCACCACCAGCTCATCAGCACCACCAAGAAGAAATCACTGAAGGAACGACTGGACAACAACGCCCACGACAGCAAGGAACTCTTCAGCATCGTCAAGGAGTTCGCAAACCCCAGCACCGGCAACAACGACATCACTCCTTCACAAGACCTCTGTGACTCTCTCGCCTTTTTCTTCCACCGCAAGATCGCCGACATCCACAACAGCTTCGGCGCACCATCCACGCACCCTACAGTCGAACCAACGCCCCCCACCGCCACCCTCCGCACATGGACCACGGTGACCACCGAAGACACAGCCCGCACGATGAACACCATCCACTCCGGATCTCCAACCGACCCCTGCCCCCACCACGTCTTCAACAAGGCCGACTCCATCATCGCACCCCAACTCCGGGACATCATCAACATCTCCTTCAACACCGCCACCTTCCTGGAGAGCTTGAAGCACGCCGAGCTCAGCGCCCTACTGAAGAAACCAACAGCGGACCCACCGACCTCAAGAACTTTCGCCCCATCTCGCTCCTCCCTTTTCCTGCCAAAGTCATCGAGAAGACCGTCAACAGACAGCTTGCCGCCTTCCTCGAGACGAACGGATCCCTTGACCCCTCGCAGTCCGGTTTCCGAGCCAACCACAGCACTGAGACCGCTATCATCGCAGCCACCGACGACATCAGAACCCTGCTCGACAACGGGGAAACAGCGGCCCTCATCCTCCTGGACCTCTCCGCAGTGTTCGACACTGTCTGCCACCGCACCCTAGTCCAACGCCTCAGCAACACAGGTGTCCAAGAGAAGGCACTGGAATGGATCATCTCGTTCCTCGCCGGAAGAACACAGAGAGTTCGCCTTTCCCCCTTTCGATCAAAGGCCACCGAAGTCATCTGCGGCGTACCGCAAGGATCATCACTCAGCCCCACCCTCTTCAACGTCTACATGAGACCCCTTGCAGCCATCGCATGCCAACACAACCTCAACATCATCTCCTACGCCGACGACACCCAACTGATCCTCTCCCTTACCAGAGACCCGCCACCGCCAGGACTAGCCTACACGAAGGGATGAAAGACGTCGCCGAGTGGATGAAGAACAGCCGCTTGAAACTGAACTCGGACAAGATGGAAGTCCTCATCCTGGGACCATCTCCCTCCGCCTGGGACGACTCCTGGTGGCCCCCAGCCCTGGGCATCACTCCCAAGCCAACAGATCACGCACGCAACCTGGGCTTCATCCTGGACTCCTCCCTCTCGATGACCAGACAAGTCAACGCCGGCTCCTCATCATGCTTCAACACCCTACGCATGCTCCGCAAGATCTTCCGATGGATCCCGACCGAAACCAGGAAGACGGTCACCCAGGCACTCGTCACAAGCCGACTGGACTACGGAAACACCCTCTACGCCGGAACCACAGCCAAGCTATAGAAAAGACTCCAACGCATCCAGAACGCCTCCGCCCGACTCATCCTGGACATCCCCCGACGCAGCCACATCTCCGGCCACCTGAGGGACCTGCACTGGCTCCCCGTCAGTAAGATAATCATGTTCAGACTCCTCACCCACGCACACAAGTCCCTCCACGACCTGGGCCCCAAGTACCTCAACGACTGCCTGACCTTCTACACGCCCACCCGCCAGCTACGTTCGACAAGCCTCGCCCTCACCGCCGTACCACGCATCCGAAGAGCCACCGCCGGAGGAAGATCCTTCACCTACCTGGTGGCCAAGACATGGAACTCCCTCCCCACCCACCTTCGGCTGACCAAGGACCATCTCGCCTTCAGGAGACAACTCAAGACCTGGCTGTTCGAGCAATAGCAGACCCCCTTCCCCCAAGCGCCTTGAGACCCTCCGGGTGAGTAGTGCGCTATACAAATGCTATGATTGATTGATTGAACTGGGGTGGCTGAGTGAGCTAAAGAAGGGTGATGGATTAAACCCAGATCAGTTGACTGGGGGTGAGTATTTGATTTGCTCAAACGCTCCGTCCATCATCCCCTTTTGTATTGCAGACTACCGTCGGCACTTAGCCTCACACACAGACATGCAGCGCAGTTTGAGCTCCATGCGGAGAGGCGCAGTTTGCACGCTCCTCAACTATGCTGCACATACCCTCCAGAATGCTGCTGCAGTCGTGCTCAAAACGAACAAGTTACTTACCTTCAGTAAGTATATATCTGTAAGAGACATATATTAGTTATAGATTCCTTACCTTAGAATTACCCTCAGGCGTCAGACTGGATGCGGAGACATTTTTTCGTAGCAGTACCCTTGA
Source organism: Lissotriton vulgaris (assembly GCF_964263255.1). Lineage (NCBI taxonomy): Eukaryota > Metazoa > Chordata > Amphibia > Caudata > Salamandridae > Lissotriton > Lissotriton vulgaris. Next base: position 122,084,539 of record NC_141688.1, read on the forward strand.
GCGCCGGTAGGTGGCGTTGGTTGACTCTGCATCCGTCGTCGGTGTCATGGTCGCCGGGATGACTCCCCTGCACACTGACGTCAGTTCTAACACGACTTTCCATGCCAGAACCGCAGAGCCATGCAAGATACTGACCACTGGCGTACAAAACTAGGGCCCTGGAAGGGAGTCTCTATCCCTAGATATCAGTTCACTGAATGGGGAGGATGGGATGGGCGGTAAGGAATAAATAACTAATATATGTCTCTTACAGACATCTTGTTACCGAAGGTAAGTAACTTCTTCATCTGAAAAAAAACAGTTATAGATTCCTTACCTTGGAATAGATACCCCAGCAATACCAACCCCGGAGGTAGGTAAATGTAAATGTAATTTGTACTTGTAAAGCGCACTAATACCCCAACTGGGGTGTCCTGGCGCTGTAACGCATACCACTGTGGAACCCTTGCTGGTTTTTTCCTGTGAAATGTCCACTCCTGGGCACCCCCAAGGTGAAGCCAGGCATCCCAGCGCTGTTGGGGCCGCTGTGGAGATTAAGCATGCTATTGCCCAGAGTTGCAGAGTGGGACCCATGCTTAGAATAGGCACCGAGGCGAGAATTATCAGGTCTGAGGAAATTGAGCTCAAGACCCGCCGAGGCGGGAATTGAACCCTGGTCCCGGGCCAGACCTCTGCATCAGACCTCTGCATCAGGGTCTGCTGCTCTAACCATTGAGCCACACTTCTCCACTAGGCCTACAACCAAGTTCACAGCAGAAAGTACTGGATGACAGAACGGCCGAAAAAGCAGTCTCTCCTAACTTGGCAGTAATACAGTGTAAAAGAATGCAAGGATACCCACGTGGCAGCCTGGCAAAGGTCAAGTAAGGGAACTCCACGTTCCAAATCACTAGTCGCCCTGGTAGAGGGGGCGCACAGTCCTACTGGAGGTTCTTTTCTAGCTAAGGAATAGCAGGGTTTAATTCATAGGACAACCCATCTAGAGATTCTAGGTTTGTGTACTGCCCGACCCTTCTTGGCACCCACATAACCCATGAAGAGTTGATCGTCCACCCGCAGTTCTTTAGTGGGGTCAAGGGAGAAAGACCGCACACGTTTTGGGTCTAGGCGGTGGAGTCTCTCCTCCTCTTTGGAAGGATGCGGAGGCGGAAAGAAGGTGGGCAGTGTGATGCTCTGACCTACTTAGAAAGAGGTAACCACTTTGGGCAGAAAAGAAGGCCTAGTACGGAGGACCACTTTGTCCGGATGGACAGAAAAAAAAGAAAGATTTGAAGATAAGGCCTGAAGCTCACTCGCCCTGCGAGCAGAGATGATGGCAAGAAAGAACGCAGTTTTCAAAGTAAGGAGATGAAAAGGACAAATATATTTAGTGGCCCAAAGTGAGCACACATAAGAAGAGTGTAAACAATGTTCAAGTTCCACTGTTCATCACCACCCCCTTTTCTGAATCGTTTTTGGCCACTATAGGTGTGGCAGGGTATACTCAGACATGAGTCCCTTTCTCACTGCACCATCAGGATTCAAGCAAGCCGGGCCGAAGACGGCTGAAATGCCAGAAACCGGTCCCCGGTAGCTTGTCTCCTTTCTGGTGAAGAATTGGCTTGGTAGTTTAGTCTGCCCTGTTCCCATGATGCACTGGGCCAGGGACAGACTGATTTGCATATAGCCAGGTTCTGAGCTGGGATGGTGCAGTGAGATAAATAACGGTGATGGATCAAGCCCTGATCTTTGGACTGGGTAAGAGTGGTCTGCTTAATTCAGACACTCTGTTCATCACCACCCCCTTTTCTGAATCAAGTTCCACTGGGGCATTACGAAAGGAGAAGGAGGGAAGAGATGAGTATTACCCTTCAGAAATCGGTTAACAATAGGGGACTTGAAAAGAGAAGGTTGATCAGGAAGGCAAAGAAAGGCCAAAATGGCCGAAAGAAAGCCTTTAGGAGTACCCAGAGCAGAGACCTGCTGGGCCAATGAAAGAACAAAGAGGACAACCCCTGGAAGAGTGGCAGAAAGAGGATCCACAGCCTTTGCTGTGCACCATGCCAGAAATTTGTTCCATCTACAGCATATACCGTTTTAGTAGAGGGTTGCCAGACTTTGGGAGGAAGATCGAAAGCGGTCACCACTCAATCTCCACGCAAGGAGGTGGAGGCTGGACAGGTCCGAGTGGAGGACTGTCCCCTGCTGCTGCGACAGAAGATCCTCCAGAAGAGGCAGTCTGATTGGAGGATTGATGGCCATGCTCAAGAGCTCGGGGTACCAGACACTATGTGCACAGTCTAGAGCCACAAGAATGACTTGGGCCCAGTCGTGACTGAGCTTCTTCAGCACTCTGAGTAGAAGTGGTACAGGCGCAAAAGCATACAGGAATCCCGAAATCAACTCGCAACGAAATTGTCACCTAGTGAGTGCTGCCTTGGAAAAAAAATAGCTACTTACCTGTACACTATGGTTTACAGTATTGCTATCTTTCATAGAAACATATGCTTGTACCTTCCCGTCGTCATGGTGGAAGTCTCCGGTAAAAGAATAACCATAGCAGTAAAAATGAAAACTGTATAGGAAAACCATAGGGAAGTATATACTTTGGTAACCTAATATTATTATTATGTGGTCCAAAACTCAGACAATCAGCTGCCAGCCCTGACATCACACTCTCCAGCAGAGCCACCATGCCTCAGATTTCCAGCCCCGAGTGAGAGCCAATGAAGCATCTATAGATAAAAATGGTCAATCTGAGAAACGGGGAGGCGGGCGGGTCGCATGTGAATCTACGAAAGATAGCAATACTGGAGAACCATAGTGTACAGGTAAGTAACTAGTTTTTTCTCCAGTATTGTATTTTTCATAGATTCACATGCTTGTATCAGAATAGAGAGCAGCACACCCATGCCAAAACGCGTTTCCAGGATAGAACCTCTGATTGTCTTAGGGCTCTGCTCTTTATAATTAGGATATCATAAACACATAAGACCAAATAAACACCAATGACCATGCATTGGAAAAAATTATTCAATGACAAAATAACAAAAAAAAAATAAAAAAAAAAATATATATATATATACATGAAAAGAGAAATACCTTATTGAAACAGGTGAAGTAGAACTGCTTGTCCCACAGCTGTATCCTCTTTCCACGCTGTGTCTAGACAGGAGTGTCTAGTAAAGGTGTATACATTCGACCATGTGGCCGCTCTACAGATGTCCGGGAGCGATATTCCCGTGAACAAAGCCGTTGAAGTTGCCATCTTTCTCTTAGAATGAGCGTGAACTCTGGATGGTAGAGGTTTTCCAGCTTTCTCATGGCATAGGGAAATGGCAGAAGCTATCTATCGTGAAATACTAGCTCTGGACAGAGCTAAGCCTTTTCTAGGTCCAGAAAAGGCCACAAACTGCTAGTTTGACTTTTAAAAGGATTTTGTGTTATCAATATAGAATTTCAGACATCTTTTGATGTCAAGAGTATGAAGGGACCATTCCGCTGCTGAAGAAGGATCCTTAAAAAATGTAGATAACACCACAGGTTCATTAAGATGAAAAATTGAAGGAATTTTGGGAATACATTTAGGATTTGTCCTGAGAATGACTTTATCGTGTCTGAATTGAAGAAATGGTTTTGAAATAGAGAAAGCTTGAATTTCACTGACCCTCCTAGCTGAAGTGAGGGCTAGTAGCAAGGTCTTTTTCCAAGATACGAACTGTAATTCAGCTTTATGTACTAGTTCAAACAGAGGCTTCATGAGCTGCGTTAGAACTGTATTGGGCTGCCATGGGGCCAGCGGATGTTGAACTGGAGGAAACACTCTGAATAGTCTTTTGAGAAATTCTTTTATCACCCTTTACGACCAAAGAGACGGACAATTTGGATGTACCTTGAGTGAAGCATGTGAGAGTCCTGCTTTAGCCAAATGTAAAAGGTACGGTAGAATTTGCTCTTGAGAGGCATTAAAAGGATGCAGATTTTGAGATACACACCACTGGCAAAATCTGTTCCATTTGGCTTTGTAAGTTTTATCTGTTTAGATTGCTCGAGATTGTGAGAGGGTATCTAGGCGTTCTTGAGAGATATTCAAGGAGTGGAATTCGTGCTCATGACGTTCCAGGCTGACAAGTTCAGGAATGTGAATAGAGATCAGGTCTGGAATTAGCAGAAACCGAACTCTGGGAGCCACTGACAACTGAAGGAGCTCCGAGAACCAGAACTGTCTCGTTCATGCCGGGGCTATCATAATTAAATGGCACGGTTCCAATCTCATTTTCCATAATACTTTCGGTATCAGAGGAAATGGAAGGAATGCATACGCAAACATTCCTCTCCAGCGTAGATGTAGAGCATTGCCCCAAGATCCCGCCTGAGGGAACCTGCTTGCAAAGTTCTTGCATTTTATGTTGTAGTGGTTTGCAAAGAGATCCAGAGATGGGGTGCCCCGTCGACAAAACACTCTCAGAAGCTGACATTAAGCTAATTCCCACTCGTGGGACACGCTGGCTGATCTGCTCAGTATGTCTGCCAGTGGGTTGTGAACTCCTGGAACATGCTGTAGCTGGAGAGAAATGTTGTGCAGCAAGAGCCATTTCCAAATATCTTGAGCTTGTTCCGATAAGAGCTTTAACTTTGTACCCCCTTGTTTCAACAGATAAAACATTGTCGTTGTACTGTCTGTTCTGACTAGAACCGTCAAATCGTGAATCCTGGGGAGAAACGCCGGTAATCCCAAGAACACTGATTTGAGCTCCAACAAGTTGATATGAAGCTGAGCTTCTTGAGTGGACCAGTGCCCTTGAATTTCGAGGTCTTGGAGGTGTGCCCCCCAACCTTGAAGTGGTGCGTCTGTCGTCATGACATAACTAGGACGTTGAGGTTCGAAGAGCAGACCTTTTGTCAAATGTTTTCTGATCCTCCACTATGACAGAGCTGCCTAATCTGAGGAGTGATGTTGATCCGATCCTCGAAGGTCCCTTGGGCTCGCACCCATTGTTTGTCCAGAAGCTCTTGAAGAGGTCTAATGTGCAGCCGGCATTTGGGAATTAAGGGGATGCAGGAAGACATCATTCCCAATAAAGACTTGAAGATTCTCACTGAAGTGAACTTTCTTATTTGCAATTGTGAAGTCCGGTTTAACATTTTTTGAGTTCGCTCCTCTGAAGGATAAGCTTTTGCTTCCTCTGTGTGAAACATTGCTCCCAGAAATTGAAGAGTTTGTGAAGGAATGAGAGCCGATTTTTCTATGTTGATTAGTAGTCCCAGACAGTGGAAGAGATCCATACAACATTGCAGAGAGTGTAGTGAGTCTTGATATGTGCCCTTTATTAGCCAGTCGTCCAGATATGGGTAAATCTGGTGCCCTTGTTGTCTCAGGTGCGCTGCTACTGGTGCCATGCACTTTGTGAAAACCCTTGGCACCGATTTTAGATCGAAGGGTAAGACTTTGAATTGGTAGTGGCGCCATGCCACCATGAAACGTAGATACTGCCTGTGCTTGATATGAATCGGGATTTGAAAATAGGCATCTTCGAGATCTAGGGATTCCATGAAGTCCCCTTTGTGGAGCATCAGAAGGATATCTTGAAACGACAGCATAAAAAACGATATTTTCTTGAATAATTGTTTTAGACTTCTCAAGCTTGCTTAATCTCCACAACGGCCCCCCGCGGCGGGATGCCTGGCTTTCACCTTGGGGATGCCCTGTAGGGGCTATCTCACAGGGAAAAGCCAGGACGGGTTCCCAAGGCAAGCGCGGAGATACCCCTTCGGGGGTCGACTCAGGCGCTATATAAGGAACATAATAATAATAATAATAATTTGGAAGTTTGCTTCTTTTTTATGAGGAAGAAATGTGTCACGAAGGCCATGACCCACAGGAGTCGGCGTAGGTCCCAACGCCCCTCCGACCCAAGGGCCACCCGAAAGTAACTCAAGGTAACCCCTGAAGCAGGGGGGAAAGGGGAAGTGGATAAAGAGAGAGAGAGAGAGAGCCCGCACTAGACAGCGGGTAACAACCTTCAGTGGACTGTCGTCGTCGTCACCTTGGGTTCTTGCGTAATAGTTAACACCAGTAGGCAAACAAAACATGTAACCACAATTCCACTAAATTCTCTTATTACACTGATTTTAATCAAGAAACTCTTACCCTCAGAACCTGGGCTAAGACTTCTCCCTCGTAGTAGTTGCTTGTTTAGTTATTTCGCCTGTACCTACGTAACACAGTATCGTTAAGACACCAGCCAACAGTTTTTTAATGGACTCTAAAATACACTATGTATCTCTTGTTACCTTTTGATTGGCAGACGATAAGTGGAATGTTTTCAACTGTTCAGAAATTAGAATCTCTTGTACTCCTGGACTCTGTGAGCACCTAACTATGAGTAAACTAAGGAGGCTTGAATGAACTCAGATAGTTCGTGTTCTCAAGGGATCAATAAATTTGTCCCTGAACATGAAGTGAGAGTTGCACCAAAAAGTCAAACAATAATTCACAACCCGGTGTGTCTAGCAGCCGCTAAACAGGAACACCGGAATACCTCGTTTGCTTGTCCCACGTTGCGCATGCGATATTTCTTCACCTGCAAGAAATTGAACAGGAGTTTTCAGCAAGTCTGGGGTCATCAGGAAAAACGTGGCGGACGCTGGAACTTGACAGTTGAAGTGCACAGTTCGTTAGTTGAACGTGCGCTTTGTTACGGCCACTGTGCGCGCGGCCAAAAAGACTAGACCGGCTTTTCGTTTTTAACCGCGTCCATCTTTGACGGACATTGTTCAATGTCAGACCACTCATTTCAGTTATACATCGTTTGGCAAACAACGATGTAACTCGATGAGTTCTCCGCCACTGCGGATATTTGGACTTGATTTTGAATTGTCTATTCTTCTTGCTTCGTTTTCTGAATTTATTTATTTTATTTATTTATCTTTTAGAGCGCGAACAGCTACCCGTGAGGGTTTCCCGGCGCTAATATGTTATGAGCTTACAATGGTGACGGAGGTCTTGACAGTACCTCCCTCCAAAAGGGGTTCCCCCAACTTGGGCGTCTTAGATGTGCTTTATGGAAATTCTGAGCCAATCTTGGGGCATGAATATGAGAGGAAGGTTCCCAAGATCTTTCCTCTGGACCAAACCCCTTCCATTCGACCAAATAGAACAGTTTGTTTTTTGTCACTCTTGAATCTAAGATTCTGCTAACCTCAAATTCCTCTCCTGACTCTACCATTACTGATTGAGGGGTTGGCTTGAATCTAACATTCTCTGGATTCTTTTTTAGTAGGGATACATGAAATGTGGGATGAATTTTTAATGATTTTGGCAATTGGATCTTAACTACCACGGGGTTTATAATCTTCAAGATTTTAAACGGGCCAATGAATCTAGGTTGGAATTTCGTATTCCCTTTTAACCGTAAATGTTTTGTGGACAACCACATGTGCTCTCCTACTTTATACTCAACCCCTCTTCTTCTTTTCTTGTCTGCCTGGACCTTGCATGATGCCTTAGCTTTACTTAGATTTTCTAAAGCCTTCTCATAGGACCTTCTCAATTCTCTTAACTCACTTGTAACAGCAGGTACATCTTTATTCTGGTTACCCATAATCCTCTTTGGATGACGATGTGAATTCAGATAAAAATGGGTGTAACCAGTGGAATTGTGCACCGCATTGTTATAAGCAAATTCCGCAGTCCACAATAAGTCAGACCAGTTCCCATCCTGCTCTAACAAATAGAGGCTCCAACTCTTGGTTCAGCCTCTCTGTCTGACCATCGGTCTCAGAATGATAACTGGTTGAATATCGTGAATCAACACCTAAATTGTGCATGAATGTTTTCCAAAACTTTGACATAAATTGGGTGCCTCGGTCACATATGATTACCTGAGGAATCCCAAGAATCCGAATGATGTGTTGGTTGAATGCTTGTACTGACTGCATGGCTGTGGGTACTGATTTGAAAGGGATAAAATGGCCCATTTTTGTAAACGAATACACCAAAATCACTGTGTTACCCTGACTAGATGGCAAGTCGACAATTAAATCTAAGGATACTGTGTGCCAGGGGTAAGGGGCGTTTGGCAAGGGTTGTAGCAAACCTTGAAGAGCTTGACGGCTAGGTTTTCCCTTAATGCATAATTCGCACGTCAAGACATACTGCCCTATGTGATCCGCCATGCCAGGCCACCAGAAATGCCGCTTGATCAAATCGGTAGTTTTCTTCACTCCCTTATGACCTGCCAAACGGTCGTCATGACAACCTCTCATTGCCTTCTCTTGCATTGCTTTAGTTGGCAGGTACAGCTTCCCTTCGTAGAAATGGCAAGCCATTAACAAGAGTCTTTTCATTCCCCGAGTCTGTCCACGCTTTGAACTCATCTGAAGAACAAGTATCTTGTATTTCTTTTGCAAATTCTTCCGAATGGATGGTTCCTATAATTTTATCCAATGCACGATTGGGCTCAGAGGCTGGTACACGAACTTCATCAAAAGAAGTCATTCGCGACAGAGCATCAGCCTTGCCATTTTTTGCACCAGGTTTGTAGGTTATCACAAAATCAAACTCTGAAAAGTACAGTGACCATCTCAATTGTCGTGGGGTAAGTGTTTTGCAGATTTCAAAAATTGCAAGTTCTGATGATCCGTGAACACAGTTACTGTATGTTTCGCCTCAAGGAGATAATGTTGCCAGTCTTGAAAGGCTTTCTTGACCGCTAACAGTTCTTTGTCTGCAATGGAATAGTTGTATTCGGGGTCCGACAGTTTCCTGGACCGGTAAGCGACTGGGTGAAGTTGGCCAGTTTGTTTGTCTCGCTGGGATAACACCCCACCAGTTGCAAAATCTGACGCATCAGTTTCCACTAAGAAAGGCTGATCTGGATCTGGGTGCATTAGAATTGGTGCAGTGATGAAGGCCTTTTTCAAGGTTCGAAAGGACAACTCTGCTTCCGGAGACCAATCAAACTTTTTCCCTTTCTTTAACAACTGAGTGATAGGCGCAACCTTGGTGGAAAAATTAGGAATTAATCTCCGATAAAAATTGGCGAAGCCAATAAAGCTCTGTATTCCTTTCACGCTTTTTGGGGACTACTAATCCTGTATAGCTTTAACCTTTGAATTATCCATCGATACTCCATCAGCAGACAGAACGAACCCCAGAAACTCCACCTTCTCCGCGTGAAATGAACACTCTCAAGCTTAACAAAAAGTGGTTTTCCAGCAATCTCTGAAGAATGGCCCTCACATGCTTGACATGATCTTCCAGACAATCTGAATATATCAAAATGTCATCGATATATACCACGGCTATGCAATCCAGAAATTCACGAAGGACATCATTGACAAAATTCTGGAACGCTGCTGGAGCGTTGCTCAACCCATAGGGCATGACCTGATATTCAAATAATCCGTACTTTGTCCGGAAAGCTGTTTTCCACTCATCTCCCTCTGCAACTCTTACCAAATGGTAGGCCCCTCGTAAGTCTAGCTTCGTATAAATTTTGGCCCCTTTTACCTGATCCAACAATTGAGAGATAAGTGGCAATGGGTACCGGTTCTTGACAGTAACCTGGTTTAATGCTCTGTAGTCAATGCATTGGCGCAAGGTTCCATCTTTTTTGGACCGGAAAAATAGAGGCGACGACACTGGTGACTGAGACGGACGTATAAATCCTATCTTAGTGTATTCATCCAAATATTCCTTTAAGTAAGTGTTCTCAGCTTCTGTTAGTGCATATATGCGGCTACAAGGTAAAACTACCCCAGCCTCCAAATCAATCTTGCAGTCGTACTCTCTGTGAGGCGGAAGCTTTTCCGCATTCTTCTTGTCAAACACACTTGCGAGGTCTTGACACTCCTCAGGAATTTCATGCGAGTCGACAATACAAATGTTTACTGGAAACTGAGCCAATTCTGTAGCTGGAGATCCTTCGTATTTTGGTTTTAACTTGGAACAACAATTTTTTTGACAGTATTCTGAGGTCATTTTACTGTCCTTCTCTCCCAGTCAATGACAGGATTATGCTACGTCAACCACGGCAATCCCAAAATCAATTGGAATTGTGGTGCATCAATCAAATTAAATCTAATATATTCTCGATGTCCCTGTAATCCTCTCAGTTCCAAGGTTTCAGTTTCCTCGACTATTGGACCGGAAGTCAAATTGGTGCCATCTACAGTCTTTACCACCGCTATGTGCTTCTTCCGAATGGCCTTGACTCCAATCTCTTGAGCGTACTTCATGTCGCAAAAGTTGCCAGTAGCACCGGAGTCAATCATGACGGAGACTTCCTTGATTTCTTGCATCCCGAACCTTACAGAGAAAGAAACAGTTAAATGAGGCGCTGCCGACTGTAGCGTGTTGACCAACTTTTGTTGTCCTCGAGTTGACTCTTCTGAACATCCCATAAGGGCAACTCCATTTACTGATGGGATCTGTCTTTTAACCCTTGATTCATCTTCGGCTTTTTGGACATTCCCTTACAAAATGTCCAGAACCACCACAGTACAAACAAAATTGTTGGTTCTCCGCTTCTCTTTCTCTTCTTTAGAAAGTGGGCCTCTAATTGAACCAATTTGCATGGGTTCGTCCCCGGAGCTGACTTCCGGCATACTTCCTTCGGGCTTGATTCGATCAAGACAGGGTACAAATGTTCTGTATTCCTTCTTCTTCTCTGACCGCCTCTCGAACTGCCGATGTTCGATCTGCAGAACCAAATCTATCAACTCTGAAATATCCTGCGGTCGCTTGGGAATCTGCGCTGGTGCATCCTTTAATTCATCCTTAAGGCCCCGATAGAATATTGCCGAGCGTTTACTATCGGGCCAATCAGTCTCTACAATTAAATTATTGAATTGAGCAATGTAGGCTACTAACTCATGGTTCCCTTGTTTGAGGTCAAATAATTCGTTATCGGTGGCTTGATTGGAGTTTCTTCGGTCAAATATCCTCAAGAACTCTTTTTTGAAAAGTTCAAAATCGTATAATGCAGCATCATAATTCGGGAGACTAATGGCATGGACCAGGCTGCAGCATCACCACTCAAATAGGACAGCATGAAGGCGACTTTTGCTTGATCCTCCTTAAAGACCACCGGCCTGCACAGAAAATGCAAAGCGCACTGGATGATAAAAATCTGGGCCTTGTGAGGATCCCCGTTGAATCTTTCTGGATTAGCTAAGGGAATGATGAGAGCTACCGAATGCACTACCTGGGTTGCTACCTCTGTCGCTGAACTATGTGTTAGATCCTGAGCTGGCAAAGGAGTAGTCCCTGCGAGAATTTGTTCAATTTTTTTGCTGCAAATGGTGCGTTTGTTGCTGGGATTTTTTTACCTGTTCTCTAAGAAATCTATTTTCCTCCGCTGTTTGCGTGAGTTGGTTCTGTAACCCATCTAAGATTCCCGCTAAGGATTTGAGGTCTATACCCTCGGCCATGTCGACTCAGGTGGTTAAAGGCACTTCAATCTGTCACGAAGGCCAGGAACCACAGGAGTCGACGTAGGTCCCAAGGCCCCTCCGCCCCAAGGGCCACCCGAAAGTAACTCAAGGTAACCCCTGAAGCAGGGGGGAAAGGGGAAGTGGATAAAGAGAGAGAGAGACCACACTAGACAGCGGGTGACAACCTTCAGTGGACGGTCGTCGTCGTCACCTTGGGTTCTTGCTGGCGTAATAGTTAACACCTGTAGGCAAACAAAACATGTAACCAAAATTCCACTAAATTCTCTTATTACACTGATTTTAATCAAGAAACTCTTACCCTCAGAACCTGGGCTAAGACTTCTCCCTCGTAGAAGTTGCTAGTTTAGTTAATTCGCCTGTACCTGCGTAACACAGTATCATTAAGACACTATCCAACAGTTTTTTAATGGACTCTAATGTACACTATGTATCTCTTTTTACCTTTTGATTGGCAGACGATAACTGAAATGTTTTCAACTGTTTAGAAGTTAGAATCTCTTGTACTCCTGGACTCTGTGAGCACCTAACTATGAGTAAACTAAGGAGGCTTGAATGAACTCAGATAGTTCGTGCACTATCGAGTTCTCAAGGGAACAATACATATGTCTTTGAACATGAAGTGCGAGTTGCACCAAAAAGTCAAGCAAGAATTTGAACAGGAGTTTTCAGCAAGACTGGGGTCATCAGGAAAAACGTGGCGGACGCTGAAACTTGACAGTTGAAGTGCACAGTTTGTTAGTTGAACGTGCGCTTTGTTACGGCCACTGTGCACGCGGCCAAAAAGACTAGACCGGCTTTTCGTTTTTTACCGTGTCCATCTTTGACGGCCATTGTTCAATGTCAGACCACTCATTTCAGTCATACATCATTTGGCAAACAACAATGTAACTCGATGAGTTCTCCGCCACTGCGGCTATATTTAGACTTGATTTTGAATTGTCGATTCTTCTTGCTTCGTTTTCTGAATGTGCCTACAATGGTGACGAAGGTCTTGACAAAATGCGAGTAAAATCCTTTCCCTCGCTGAAGAGGAGGAACTTCCTCTATCGGCCCTTTCACAATAAGAGACAAGATTTCTGCCTTGAGGTCTGAAAATGCTGTTGCTTCCTGTGAACAGGTGGTTGATTCAGGGGCTTCTGTATGAATTCTAAGGTATGTCCTTGATATATCACGTCCAGTACCCATCTGTTCGTTGTTATCGACAGCCACTGCTGGTAAAAGTGAGAGAGATAATGGTCTTTGCTGAGGTCCGACAAGGTGGTGGGCACCCTGGTAAAGTCACTTGGAGTGTTGTGGCTTTCCTCTTGCAGTAGCTTCCCTCTGGGCTGCTGTTGGTAGGATTTTGAAGAACGGTACTATTGGTTTTTCGAAAACCGGCGGTACCCTTGCTGATTGTAAGGTTGGTACCTATTGGCCTGGTAAGAAGACCTCTGGTTGTACTGGCCTCTAGAACCTCTTCCCCGAAAGGACTGGAATCTACCTTGTTGCAAAGAGCCCAGTGCTCGTGCTGTGTCTGTGTCTGCTTTGATTCCCTGGAGAGCATCCTCAATATGTTTGCCGAACAGATTCTCCCCATCAAAGGACATGTCCACAATTTTAGCCTGGACTTCCGGCCTGAATGCTAAGGCTTTCAGCCATCCTTGTCTCCGGAGCGCTACTGCCCCGGCCATTTGTCTAAAAGCTACCGACGAAATGTCCATAGCAATATTGATGGATTCGGAGGCTGCCCGAGCTCCATCTTGTAAAATAGTGGTCGCTTCTTCCTTTTTGTCATCTGGGAGATGAACTAATAACGGCACAATGTCGGACCACATTTGTCTATTGTACCGACTTATCAGGGCTAGAGAATTTGAGGCTCGAATTGCAGCTGCTGCCATCACTGCAAAACGCTTTCAAGCGTCATCCGTCTTCCTTCCTTGTCAGGGGGAGCTGAAGTGAAGGAGACTGGATTTTTGGACTATCTGTTTTGCCTGCATCACCACTGATTCTGAGCGCGGATGCTCAATCAAGCATGCTGAAGACGACTCTGGAGCTTGGTACTTCTTCCTATTCTGGGCACCTAGGCCGCAACTGAGGCTAGATTTTTCAATATCTTCAAGGCCCTTGTCCCAGATATGCTCGATTGTAGGAATTGACCTCATAGACTTCCTTGTTGTTTCTTTGAAGTCATAGAGGAAACAATCAGTTTCCTGTACTGGCATTGGAAGACCAAACCTCTTGGAGGCTCTTTCCATAAAGTCGTGGAACCCACCAATGTCCTCGGGAGGAGAATGTGCCGGTGAACGTGATGGAGACTGTGTCGTAGGCAAGATATATTGATCCCATTTGTCACCTATTGGACCCTCTTGAAGAAGCTCCCCTCCTGGTTGTTCATCACCGTCACTCTCTGCAAAATCGTCTATCGTAATTACTGGAGGAGAGCGTATTTTTTGCAGTGTAGGCGGAGGCTGAACCGCCGAGGCCTGAGCTGCAGGTTGGGAACCGCCTGATGTATTTGAAGCAGGAGCGTTCGCCTCAGGAAAACGACGATAATAGTCATTTATCATGTGACGTAGATCAGTCACTAAAGAAATAGGCATCGAAACTTCCTCTTCATATTCGTATGGCTGTTGGAAATAATCATATCTTTGGGACCCGGGTACCGGACGGTCTTTAAAAGAAAAAACTTCTTGGTCTTCCTGGCAATCTTCCTCATCCGTGTCCTGGCTCTTAATTTGTAACTGCGAGGGACTATAGGCCACTCCAAATGATCCTTCATCCTCCGTTCTTGTAACTCCAGCAAATTTGAGGGAGGAAGTGGAGAAAGTTTAGTCCAGGTAGTAAATTCAGTGGATTTTTTGTCCGTCGACGAGCCCCTCGAGGAGGTTCGCTGTAGTCTGGACTGGGGGAGACAACCGCCTGGGGGGAGCCCGCCTTCAGCAGCCAGTAGTTGAGATAAGGAAAGACTGAAATCCCTGATCCACGCTGATGAGCTGCGACCACCGCCATCTCTTTTGTGAACACCCGAAGGGCACTGGTAAGGCCAAAGGGAAGAACAGTAAACTGAAAATGCTTGTGGCCCAACATGAACCGTAGGTAATGCCGATGGGCAGGCAGGACTGGGATGTGAAAATAAGCGTCCTGCAAGTCGAACAACACCATCCAGCCCTCAGGGTCGAGGGCAGACAAGACCTGAGCTTAAGTCAACATTTTTAACTTCTCCTTGAGGAGGAAGCGATTGACATCCATGAGGTCTAAGATAGGACGCAGGCCTTTGTCCTTCTTGGGTACCAGAAAGTAGTGGGAATAGCAACCACAACCCAGAGACGCTTTCGAGGTACCCTTGGCCAAGAGAGCTGTAATTTCCTGAAGGAGAAGGGTCAGATGATCCTCCGATATGCGATGGAGTGTGGGTGGCATGGAGGGAGGGATAGTCTTCAAGGGGAGGGAGTAGCCCCTTCGGACTATTTGCAAAACCCACATGTCCAACGTGATGGTGCGCCAGTGGGGGAGGTGATGGTGGATCCTGCTGTCCACTGACAAGTGGTGGGCCTGAAAGGTCTGACTAAGAATGTTTGGAGGCAACTGCAGAGGGGGCATTGGTGGACTGGCCCGCCCGCTGCCCCCCACACCCACGGCGTGCGGTCCCACGTCCCCGGCAGCGCAGAGTTTGGGCAGCTTGCACATGCCTGTGGCCCTGGGCGGAACGTGGTGGAGCACCCCTTCCATAGCCGTGAAAGGCAGACTGCACTGGACGAGAGGTTGCAGCGAGGCCCAAGGATCTGGCCATAGCCCTAGAATCCTTGAAGTGCTCAAGCGTATTGTCTGCCTTGTCGCCAAACAGACGACGGCCATCAAAGAGCATGTCCAAAAGGGTCGATTGGACATCCCCAGAAAAGCCAGTGGATCTCAGTCAGGCGTAGTGCCTTAGGGCTTCTGAAGTAGAAATCATTCTACCCAGTGAGTTGGTGTTATCCAGCCCACATTGGATTGCGAACTTTGCTGCGTCTCTACCCACTGCGACTGCACAGGAGAACTAGCCAGCTGCGTTAACAGACACTCAGGCTTTCATGCTGGTTTCCCTTTTCAGCCGGATTCTCATAACCGGAAAAAAATCACTGAAACCCCCCCCCCCCCACCTCAATTGCCTTACCTGAGATGCTTAGGTACAGCCCAACTGGAAGAATTGCAAATCCCTCTACACTAACATGTAACAATGAAGAAGAGTAGACTAAGCGTGGAATTAAGACTGCTTGTACTTATTTAGGTTCCTGCTCATTTCACTGCCCGATAGATGCCCACCTCGCCATGACCCAGATCTCACTCTCGCATCACTGACCGATAGATGCCCCCCTCGCCGTGCCCAAAGCATCACTCTCGAATCACTGTTTGATAGATGCCCACCTCGCCGAATGTGCCCAAGACCATTCTTTCGCTTTGCTGCCTGATAGATGCCCACTTCGCCAGACATGCCCAAGACATCCCTCTAAGTCCAGTCATGCCTAGCTGGGCGCTGATGTAAGTCAGCTGCTGAGAAGCTGAAAAAATGTGGTTAAAACTTTTTACTGTCATGGGGCATCAGGCAGCTCTTAGACTTGCCAAGGCAGCACATTTATTATTTTAAACCGCTGGGTTGGAGCGTCACTCTATCCCAGGCTAGGTGGAGTGGGCGAGATGTTTCACTTAAGTCTACGAAAGGGTCGTGACTTCGACAACTTCGTTTTAGGTTTGTTACAAATTACTGCTGATTCACTTAGGAAAATAATTTCCTTTCCATGGCCGATCTGTTTTGAGAAACTGTGACTGTTCTTAAAGACCAGACGAACTGAAAAACGAACACTAACATATTTGCCTTTTTTTTCTCTTTTAGACGGAAACAGCGTCCCGCCTAAACCGGGAGGTCTGAACATGAAAACCTAATTCCCAGGCTTGAGGGCAGGCATCCCCGACAGAGTCTCGCTGCGATAAACACTCTGTCTACGGTCCCTGCTATCTGGAAGTTCCGACTAACATGTCAAATAGCTGCCTTCATGGAGGGGCGAGGGAGGGCCTAAAGCATTATCGGAAAATCAAGAGAACACGAGCTTGTTTGACACTAGATAAACCTCGAGCAGCCACCGAGGGAGGACTGCTCGCTGGGCACGGAGGGCTGGAGGGGATGGGCGCAGCTGCCAGCATGAAAAGAACCCTCAAGGGCCAGGTAAGCCCCTGGCACTTTCTACTCCGTATATCAACCAAGCCAAAGGACCCACTAAAGGCTACTACGGCTGGATGAGAAGGGACCAGGGTGCCTTTGAACCAGATATACAGAAGACGGTTGGCCAAAACACAGACACCACAGCAGCAAACGTATTCCCATTTTCCCAACGGATCCGAGACATTAGTTATTCTTCACATACCGACATTGATGAAAATACTCACTTTGTTTTTTTTGTTAGAAAAAATAGTACATTTTATGAATTCATTTGGGACAGTTGTATGTCTTTAATGTATTGCTAATTGATGTCAAGACTTTCTTCATGTTGTGTTCTGATGAAAATAAGAACGAATGAAATATAGAAATCTACATCCATGAGAGCGCTCTTTATTGCTTCTATTAGGTGTGCTAGTCTGGCTCAGAACACTCACTTCAATAAAAAAATTAAAAAACGTATTCGTACCATCTTCAGTGTGTTGAACAAACTTGTTTTTCCAGATGTTCTTAACTAAATATGTTTTTACATTGCGACAAATATAAACATACATATTTGACATATTATGTGTCTTCTTCAGTCTCTATACAAATGTCTATGTTTACCTATGATGATGTACGATACAGTGCAACAATAACGAACTTTACTCTACTGATCGTAAGACAGGCCTCTTGCCCGCCCCTTTTTCTTCTCATTGGACAAGTGGTGTTCTAAATGTCTCACGCGACTTTAAGTATCACAAACATCACATTTCATCTATTTCATTAGGGATGCAGAAACATTTTTGTTAATAAAATAATTCCCACTTTACAGTAGTCATTTGTTCACTGAGCGCAAAGGTACGCTCACACACGAGCGGTGCACGAGTCGGTTTCTTGTCGGAGAACCTCTGTCCCATTTGTCACTTCAAAGCAGTGGGGAAAGCTAAACTTCCCTCAGAAGAGCCGGCAAAAAATCTGGCTGAAAATGAAGGAATAGTCTTTGGATCACTAACCGATATAGGCTAGACCCAAACGTCGGGGGGTGGGAGGGGGTTTAAAACACTCATCCAGGGCTGGCCCTAGTACTGGCCGCACACGGTGCAGCAGTCTGTTTGTTGCCCTTCCTCTATTTCCTCCTTCTCTATGAATTCCCTCATTAACATTCACCAACAAAGCACCTCATCTCTCTCTATAGCACCTTTCTGACAAACATTTCATTTTTGATAGCGCTACTCATAGTTTACTCACACTCAGTTCTGTGATCTGCATGCTACACGTTCTTTGTAGCAGGCACATTAACCCTCTCGCCCTGCTGTCCAGCTGACACCCAGCCTTTACTAACCTGGGGCTTCCCAGCTACGCCTGGCACCCAGATCTTCCTCTGGCCTGGTCTTTAGTCTTTTTTGTGGCCTGTCATCATGGAGTTCGAGTATGATGATGACTCCCATGGAGAAGATAACGCCCTGACCGACCTCCAATGGGATTAGGGGTTCTATGAAGCGGTGGTTGCTTCTATCTATAGGGCAGTCGGGGAAGTAATGTCCACGCTGGAAGAAGGACTTACTCAGAGAATCGATCAAGCGGTGGCGAGCTTTGCTAATTTACCAGTGACTCCTCCACCCATAGCAACCCCCACCCCTGCAGTTCTGCCGGATCCCTCGCCTCCACCAGCCATACGTCCATGAGATGCAAGGATGGACACCACAGCCTTTGACTTGCTCAAGCAGGCTTTTCTTGCCACTCAACCGAGTCTACTGCAGCTGACTCCGCCTGCTCCCCCACAGATCTCGGGGTCTGACGATACCGCACCAGGCCCTTCCAGACCTCGCAACCCTACTCCTCTTCCTGATGTCTCCGATATGTTTGATCCGGACGAAATTTTCCACCCACGCTCGTCCGACTGGGCTCCAGCGGACAAAGTGGCAGAATATGTGGCTTTACGTATCAGAAAGCCTCTGGAGAAAGACGTCTTTAGAGGGCAAAGTCGCTCTCACCCCGGAAATAGACTCCCGCATGGTGTGATCCCAAGAAAGGAATCAACAGATCCTGACTAGCTTGCCAGGATAAGCTCCTTAATGTCCTCGGCCCTTTGACAAGTATACTAGACATGGCGGAGGGGGCCATGACGTCAGGCTCCCTCATCTCCCCCGATTCCCTATCTGGTTGGGCTCAGATGACGATTGTGTTTCTTGGCAATGCCAACTACACCATCTCAATGGAGTTCTCTACTTAACAAAGAGGACCCTAAACTTGGGGATCTTGCAGATTCAGAGGCTGGGGCAGTAGCTCAAGGGGGCTTGTTCAGGGACCCATCCGTGAAAGAATTCGGAAAATTCGTAAATACTTTAGACTCCCTTCACAAGGCCCAATCCACCATAAAGAAGGTGTTCCCCCGGGTTTTCCGCAGGGCCGGTCGACGCAGGGGCCGCTCGACCGGTCGTGGTACCAACAACCAGCCACGAGGGCAAGGCTCTACCAAAGGCCTATATCAGGACCAGTCCCGTTTTGGCAACTTTTACCCCACGAGAGGTAGGCAGGGCAAAGGACGAGGCTTCAGAGGAGCTGCTTTCTCTTCCAACGGTGAGTCTACTCCCATCTTCCCAGTAAAAAATAGGGAGGAGGATGGGGAATTTTTTCCAGGCCTGGACTTCTGTCATGGGGGAACAATGGGTTCTGCAAACCATACAAGGCTTTCACATAGAGTAGCTAGGGAACTCCTATCAAGTCACCAGACCATGCCCCCTTCAGTTCTCCCACCAAGATTCCGCCTTGGTAGACAAGGAGGTTTCGTCCCTCCTTGCCAAGGGAGCGATAGTTCCCTCAGTCCTTCATCCACACGGCTTTGTAAGCAATCTGTTTCTAGCAGACAAAACAGATGGGGGCAAGCGCCTAGTGATCAATCTAAGCAGTTTCAAGGAGTGGCTTGTCTGCCGTGATTTCAAGATGGAGGGCATCCATTTTCTCAGGGATAAGCTGCGCCCGAACGATTGGCTGGTCCGTCTCGACGTGAAAGACGCATATCTGGTGATCCCAATCTTTCCACCCCACCGGCATTTTCTTCAGTTCACTTGGTGCGATCAGGTGTTTGAATTCGCCTCCCTCCCGTTCAGCCTCTCTTCGGCCCCATGGTGTTTTACCGAGGTAATAAAACCTGTGGTAAAATGGTTAAGAGCTCGGGCATTTGGATGATAGTCTACCTCGACGATCTCCTTCTTATGGACGCCTGCCCTCGCCGACTGCATCAGCATCTTCAGATGATGGTCAACCTACTCCAAGGCCTGGGGTTTGTCATCAACGAGACCAAGTCAATGCTCTCTCCTTCGCAGACTCTGACATTTCTGGGTTTTGTGATTGATTCAAGGTCCTCTACTCTCAGTCTTCCCTCCGGGAAAGTTGCGAAGATCCACCATGAGCTGCGACGTACTCTGGTCAAAGCTCAGGTGTCCCTCAGGGATATAGCTCGAGTGGTAGGCTTGCTCTCCGCCTCCATCCAGGCGATCTTTCAAGGCCCCCTTCACTATCAGGTGCTACAATGTCTCAAGGTAACATACCTCCGGAAGGGGTCACCTTAGTTTCACAAGGTGGCGCTATCAGAGGAAGCCAGGGAAGAGATCCGATTGTGGCTCCAACATATGGAGGCTTGGAATGGTCACGTAATTTTCGGTTCCGCTCCAGACTTGGTTATAGAGTCGGACGCCAGCAACCTGGGCTGGGGTGCCAGGTGCAGGGATGCCTGGTGCAGGGATTTTTCTACAGGAGGGTTATGATTTCCAATCTCGCAACTTCTGGGATTCCAGTCTCTAGAAGCTGGACTCAGTGATATTTCAGAGATTGAACAACCTTTGGCGACCATTCTCGATCAACCTCTTTGCCTCGAGGTTCGACCACCAGCTGCCTCGGTACTTCAGTTGGATGCCGGACCCCCTGGCAGTGTTCCGGATGCTTTCCTCCAGGATTGGAGCCTGGAGTTGGGGTATGCATTTCCCCCCTTTGCGATGCTGATACGTGTCACGGCTCAGGTCCGTTGCCAGGGAGCAGAGTTGGTAGTCCTCTCTCCTCTGTGGAGATCTCAGGTTTGGTTTCCAGTTCTTCTGGTACTTTCCCGGGATTCTCCAGTGCTCCTCCCCCGTCACCTCATCTTCTTCTCAGTCCTGACGGGGTTCCTCATCCTCTAGTTCTGCAGAACTCGTTATGACTTGTAGAATGGAGGGTTACCAGAGACGTTGGGAAGTCCGAGGCCTTTTGGCAAAGGCTGAGAAGCCTATGTCTAATGCGTGGACGGACAGTACTGTCAAACGCTATAGATCTGCTTGGGGCAGATGGTCCCGTTGGTGTCTGCGAAGGGGTGCCAATCCCATGGACGCAGATATAGTCCATGTCCTGAACTTCTTAGCCCATTTGGCTTCCAACGGCCTGGCTTACCGCTCTGTTAACACCTTCCATTCTGCTAGTTCAGAGGGTCATGTTCCTGTTAGCAATTCCCCTGTTGGGGGAACATCCCCTTGTTTGCAAGCTTCTCAGGGGCATTCGGCTATCCCTGCCGCCAGAACCCAGTTATTCAGCTCTATTGGACGTAAACCAAATACTGAATTTGTTTTTGTCCTGGCAACCCAACTGGTTTCTTTCCAGGACAACGTCGACCAATAGCAATGTTTTATGTTGATTAAATAACTAGTAGAATGCTAGTGTATCCAAAATTGACAAAGTCTCATAGCTAAAACGCATTTGTCGGAGTGTTTTTTGTTTATAGCTCATTAAAAATACTTACGGCAATGCAGTCCAGTGAGTGCGCAATCTACTTTTAAAACGCACACGGACACACATATATATATATATAATTATTGAAAAATTTGTGAAGATTTGTGAAACGGCACCAAAGCTATTCGCAAAACATAAAAAACGTTATCTATGGAAACTAGGCCCTAACCATAACAAACTGCAGACAACCGCCAGTAGGATATTAGGCAGTTGTAGTTAAGGCCTAGTTTCCATAGGCAAAGCGTTCAGAAATGTTTAAAAACTAGTAGGCCAATCATTTCAGCTGCTATCTGGAAAGTTTTGGGGTGATTGTCAAGCAAGGGAGAAGGAAAAGGTTGAGGGGGAATTCTAAAAACACTCTTTGCCCCATGCATTTTCCCATAGGCATTTTGTACAAAACTACAGCCCAAACCCCTGAATGGAATTAAACTAAATTTGGTAGAAAGCTTGGTCCAGAAAGAGTGCTGTTGGTAATTTGGTGCAAATCTGTTGAGTAGTTAGGGAGCAATTAAAGAAAAAAGAAATATAGATATTTAGGGACGCGGATCCAGATCCCATGGTCAGATCTGATTGACTGCCAACACTTCACCGCTCACTAGTGCGAAAGGCTAGTAACTAGGCCTTTAAACGCACTTCTTTGTTTTTAGTCTTCCTATAACAGTGATCCACAGAATAAAAGACACTTGAGACTGGATATACGGAATTTTAAACCACATTCACTTGAGCACTAAGGCACCTTCTCTTTTTAGGTCTCGGCCTCCGTGTAAGCAGTGGGCGGAGTCCGATATTTTTTGTTTTGGCTACAGTGGGGCTTGAACCCACCCCTCTTCTCCATTGGCTGGCTTCCTAAACGGAGGCCAGCCAGTGGAGGAGAGGGGAATCACTCTGTTCAAGCCCCGTCTTTTTGCGATTCAGGGGCATGTTTTTTGCAGTTTTTAAGCCGTGACGTCATCCGTCACACACTGCTAAAAACACGCCCCGAATCGCAAAAATGGCGCCGCTTTTGTGACGCCATTTCTGGATGAACGCTGCCGGAAGAAGTCCTGTGTAGGTGAATGCTCAGTGTAGGGATAGGGGTGGTGGGCCTGGGCGTGCGGGCGGTGTGGTGGAGCGGGGGGGGGGGGGGGTCCATCCTTTATGCAGTGGTATGTCTTTATGCAGCACAGGCTTAGCAGGGGAGCTGGTGGGTCCTTCTAGGGTGTGGGGCAGGGGGTCCTGTCGGCCTCTCTCGCTTTCAGTGCTGGTGCTCCGGGTAATGGGTTTTGGGCCCCGTAGGCGGGTGTAGTGCTTGCTGGTGGGGCCTGCTTACTTTGCGAGTGCCGCCCTGCGCTGTCGTCCCTTGAGAGGACAGGATGGTTCTTTTTTAGTCATCTGCCTTTTGCGCCACATTCTTGTGCTTTCTGGTCGGGGCACGGTGAACTGCTCGCCATTTGTCCGGAGAGAAGGAGCTGTTGGGGAGTTGCGGGGCCTGACCTGATTTGCCTGGAGTCCCGTCTCGCCGCCTTTGCGCGGAGCCCCTCCTGCCTCGGCTGCCCCCCCTGACATCGTGGGGGGGGGGGGGGGGGGGGGGGGGGTCTCGCAGCATCGTTGGCTCTCCTGCTGGCAGGAGCCTCACTGCACTTGGAGGGTTGTGTGTCGCGCCTCGGCGCTGAGGTTCGTCCTTGTCTTCCCAGGTTCGGGGGGGGGGGGGAGCGGCGCTCATCAGGTGGGGTGTGCCCGTAGGGGCTTGGCACTGTTGGGGCCTGCCGCAGGAGCGGGGGGTCCCCCCCCGTGGCTCGTGTCGGGTGTAGGTGGCTCGTGGCGCGGGTCGGGTGTAGTCCGCACACTCTCCAGGGCCTCCGGGCGAAGGAGAGGGGCGGGGGAGGGAGGGGGGTGGGGCGGATTCGTGTTACATGATATTTATGCATGTTTATTTAGCGCGAACTTTACCCAAAGGTGTCAGAGCGCGTTACAATAAGACTGATAGATGAGCTACATACTTGATCCGTGAGATAGATCTTGATTCTGTCAGAGAGAGAGGCAGTCTCATGTGACCGTCAGACTGTTACCCTATTCAGCGGTGCACTTATTATCGGCCTCTTGGAGATGAAAGGATAAGCTGGCCAGCACCATTCAACCCTGTGAACTGCACGTTGCTGCACGCTGATGACTGCAGCCGGCGCCTTGGCCTACTGAGCAATGTAGAAAGGGCACTACGCATACACAGCGCATTGTGACTCGGTGATTTCTGGAGTGACAATCATGGGAGCTCCCCTCAAGGTTTAGGATTAAAGGAGCCACACGTGGTTTAGAGGAATGCATTGCCTCCAGCCCTCCCTCCCCCGACCTCACTCTCTGCTTTCCGACCCTCCAAGTGGAGTTTCACACAGACTGAGAAATTAGAGGTACATACAATTATGTCCTGACCACACACATTCTTCATGTAGGACTTGCCGCCACCTTTATGACACTTTAAAATAAAAATTGGACTGTGGAGAAAATGTGGGGTTGTGTCCACCGGTGTCAAACCAAAGTGGAACCTCCTGCGTCTTCCGTGTATGAAAACGCTGTGTGATCTTGGGCAGACGCTTTAACTCCTCAAGCCTGAGCCCCCTTCTTCTGCCTAGTTTGCCAGGCGGCCACTGCTTACGACATACAAGTATCATCTTACTTGACTTTCTTATTGTATGCAGACTTAACAGTAAATTATTAGTGAGAGAAGGATTTATATCGCTTCATGAGATATTGGCGGCGAGGCGAACAAGTTACTTACCTTCGGTAACGATATATCTGTAAGAAACATTAGTTAGTGTTAGATTCCTTACCTTAGAATATCCCCAGGCGTCAGTCTGGATCCGGAAACTTTTGCGTAGCAGTACCCCTGCGCGTCCGTAGGCGTCGTCTGCAGGCGTCCCCTGCGGCTCCGCGTCCGTCGTCGGCGTCGTGCGCCGTGATGACGTCGCTGGAGTATATAGACGCCGCCTCCGCGCGCTGACGTCAGTTCTTTGTACACAGCTTTTCCGCGCCAGGAGACGCAGAGCCATGAGAGAACCAACACTGGTGCCATGTAAAACTAGGGCCCTGAAAGGGATGTCCTTAACCCTAGGTATCAGTTCGCAGAACGGGGAGGATGGGTGGGTTCGGTAAGGAATCTAACACTAACTAATGTTTCTTACAGATATATCGTTACCGAAGGTAAGTAACTTGTTCATCTGAAAGAAACACGTTAGTGTTAGATTCCTTACCTTAGAATACATACCCCAGCAATACCAACCCCGGTGGTGGGTCTGCGAACCAATACAATACTACACCAGAAAGTCCTGGAGGACAGAACGGCCAAAGAAGCCATCCCTCCGGACTTGACTGTCCAGGCAGTAGTGCCTCGCAAAGGTGTGCAGCGAGGCCCACGTAGCCGCCTGGCAAATGTCCTGCAAGGGGACTCCCCGGCCCAGGGCAGTAGTAGCCGCCGTGGCCCGAGTGGAATGGGCCCTCAGCCCAACAGGAGGCTCCTTCCGAGCCAAAGAGTAGCACGCTTTGATGCAGAGAACGACCCATCGAGAGATGGTTCGTTTGCAGACCGCCCGTCCCTTCTTCGCACCCACGTAGCCAACAAACAGTTGGTCATCCACCCGGAACTGGCGTGTGCGATCCATATAAAATGAAAGCGCACGTTTTGGGTCCAGACGATGGAGCCGCTCTTCATCCTTTGAAGGATGCGGAGGCGGGAAGAAGGAAGGGAGGGTGATGGACTGCCCGATGTGAAAGGCCGAAACAACCTTGGGCAGGAAAGAAGGTCTAGTCCTCAGAACCACCTTGTCAGGATGAATGGACAAGCATGGAGGTATGACAGAAAGAGCCTGGAGCTCACTCACCCTCCTGGCAGAGGTGATGGCAACCAGGAAAGCCGTCTTTAAAGTCAGGAGACGGAGAGGGCAAGAATGAAGGGGCTCAAAGGGAGCACACATCAGAAAGGTCAGAACCAGGTTCAAATCCCACTGAGGCATCACAAACGGAACAGGTGGAAACATGTGAGGGATGACCTTCAAGAATCGAGTTACAATCGGGGATTTGAACAAAGAAGGCTGATCAGGAAGCCTTAAAAAGGCTGAAAGGGCAGAAAGGTAGCCCTTGATAGTGCCCAGAGCAGAGCCCTGCTGGGCAAGAGAAAGAAGAAACAGAAGAACCTCGGAAAGAGGGGCAGAAAGAGGATCCACAGCCTTTGCTGTGCACCATGCCACAAATCTGTTCCACCGACAGGCGTATACCGACTTAGTGGAGGGACGCCTGGCTGCCAGAATAACATCACAGACTTCAGGAGGCAAGTCAAATGGCCTCAACTGCCGCCGCTCAATCTCCAAGCATGGAGGTGGAGACTGGACAGGTTCGGGTGGAGGACCGTCCCCTGCTGCTGCGACAGAAGGTCCTCCTGAAGGGGCAGGCGGATCGGGGGACCGACTGACATGCTGAGTAGCTCGGGATACCAGTACCTTCGAGCCCAGTCCGGAGCCACAAGGATAACTTGGGCCCGGTCGCGCCTGATCTTCTTCAGCACTCTGGGCAGAAGTGGTATAGGCGGAAAGGCGTATAACAGACCGCAACTCCACTCGCGCCGAAAGGCGTCGCCGTGCGAGTGCCGTCTTGGAAACTCCAACGCGCAGAACTGATGACATTGCGGGTTCTCTTCTGTGGCGAATAGATCTAACCAAGGCTCTCCCCATTGCAGAAAGATGCCTTGCGCCACGTCCGAGTTCAGACGCCATTCGTGATCCATCGAGCACCGACGGCTGAGTTCGTCCGCCCTGGCGTTCAGAGAACCTGCCAGGTGTTGAACCGTCAGAGTCACGCCCTGACGTTCCAGCCATTGCCAGAGGCGCAGAGCCTCCTGGCAAAGGTTCCACGACCCCACTCCGCCCTGTTTGTTGCAGTACCACATGGCGGTGGTGTTGTCGGTGAACACCTGCACTACACTCCCGTTGACAAAGGGGAGGAATGCCTTCAGTGCCAGACGAATCGCCCGCAGCTCCAACAAATTGATATGGAGCCGGGACTCCGCCGGAGACCAGATGCCTCTGATCTCTGCCTCTCCCAAGTGGCCACCCCAGCCCTGGAGGGACGCGTCCGTCACGACAACGTGCTCCGGTTGGGGAAGGGAGAGGGATCTGCCCCTGACCCAATCGCGGTCCGTAAGCCACCACTGCAGCTGTCTCGCAGTGCCCTCCGAGATCAAGACGTGGTCGGACAAGTTGCCCTGATGCTGGGCCCACTGAAACTTCAGGTCCCACTGCAGAGCCCGCATCCGCCACCGGGCGTGATGCACCAGAAGGATGCAGGAAGCCATCAGTCCCAGCAGCCGCAGCGTCAACCTGACCGAAACCCGGGATAGCGGCTGAAAGATGGGAATCAAAGCCTGTATATCCCGGACCCGCCGTTCGGAGGATAAACCCGAAACTGCGCCGAGTCCAGAACCGCTCCGATGAAAAGGAGCTTTTGAGAGGGACACAGGTGTGATTTCGGCACATTGATGGAGAACCCCAGGTCGTGCAAGAGGTCTGCCGTCATCTGAAGGTGGTGGACGACTGTCTGGGGCGAGCCCGCCTTCAACAACCAGTCGTCTAGGTAGGGGAAGACTGAAACCCCCAACCTGCGCAGATGGGCTGCGACCACCGCCATCACCTTTGTGAACACCCGTGGGGCGCTGGTAAGGCCGAAGGGAAGCACGATAAACTGAAAGTGCTCCTGGCCTACCGTGAACCGCAGGTAACGCCGGTGGGCCGGCAGGACGGGGATGTGAAAATAGGCATCCTGCAAGTCCAACGCTACCATCCAGTCTTGTGGGTCTAGAGCAGCCAAGACCTGAGCTAACGTCAACATCTTGAACTTCTCCTTCCGAAGGAAGCCGTTGACGTTCCTTAGATCCAAGATAGGACGTAGGCCCCCCTTGTCCTTCTTGGGTACCAGAAAGTAGTGGGAATAGCAACCACGCCCTACTTCTGGCCCAGGAACGCGCACGATGGCCCCCTTGGCCAAGAGGGCCGTAACTTCCTCCTGCAGAAGTGTCAAGTGGTCCCCCGACACACGGTGGTTCTGCGGTGGCATGGCTGGAGGAGTGGTCTCGAAGGGGAGGGAGTAGCCCCTTCGGACGATTTGCAGCACCCACCTGTCCGAAGTGATCGTGCGCCAGTGAGCGTGGTGATGGCGAACCCTGCCACCCACTGGCGTCACATGGGGCCGAAAGCACGGACTAGGAGGATTTTGAGGCAGATGCTGCGGGGGGAGGTGTAGTCTGACCCCGCCGTTGTCCCAGACCGCCACCACGGCGGTTTCCACGGCCGCCACCGCGTTGAAAGGATTGTTGCGGCGCGTGGCTGGCAGCACGTGTGGGGGCGCCCCTTCCTTGGCCACGAAAGGGACGAAACGAACCCGGTTGCTGACGCTGGGTCGAGAGACCCAAGGACTTGGCCGTGACCCTGGAGTCCTTGAAGCGTTCCAGCGCGTGGTCCGCCTTGTCACCGAACAGGTGACAGCCATTGAACGGCATGTCCATCAATGTATTCTGGACATCTGCCGAAAAGTTGGCGGATCTCAGCCAGGCGTGGCGACGAATCGCCACCGTCGTTGACATAGCTCTGCCCAGCGAGTCGGTCGTATCAAGACCACACCGTATCGAATATTTCGCTGCATCTCGGCCCTCAGCCACAGCCTGACCGAGTTTTGCCCGCACCTCCATGGGGCATTCTGGCAGCAGTTCCGCGACCGTATCCCACACAGAGTGGGTGTAGCGGCCCAAGAGGCAAGCGGTGTTGCAAGACCGCAGGCCCAAACTAATGGACGAGAAGACCTTCTTGCCAAACTGGTCATACCTCTTGGATTCCCGGTTGGGCCGGGCCGACGGGAATGCGGACTGGGAGGTCGAGGCCTGGATCACCAGACTCTCAGGAGTGGGGTGGGTAGACAGGAACTTGGGGTCGTCCGGACAAGGACGGTGGCGCCTGGCCACGTTCCGATCAACAGGCGCACCTGAAGCGGGCCTGGACAACGTGCCCAACAGAACGTCTGACAAGGCTTCATTAAACGGCAGCAGTGGCTCCTGTGGGCATGACTGCGGTTTGAAGACCTCAGTGAGGATGTTAGGCCTCACGGCCGCGACGGGGAGCTCAAGGTGTAAGGCCTTGGCAGCCCTCATCAGCACCAATGAATATGCAGCTCCCTCCACCGATGCCACGGAAGGAGGAGAGATCAAACCAGGGTTAGGAGAGTCGTCCAGACCACTGGCATCCCCCAAGTCACCTGTCCAGTCCGGGTCATACTGGCACTCGCGTGACAGAGGGTCCTCGGACCCCTCCCAACCTTCACCGAACTCTTCATCTTCTCCGTATTCGGAGTCAACGATGTAGACCGGCTCCTCGGGGTTCATGGGCCCCACCGGCGCCGAGCCCGGCGTCGAGCGACGCCGGTCCGACTCCGCGTCCGGCGTCGGGGAAGGTAAGGGGACGGCGCCGCCCGGAGCCGGCGTCGGAGCCCCGTTGCCGGCCGGAGCCGGCCCTGGAGAACCGGCGCCGCGCGGGGACGGCGTCGGGGGCAACCCCGATGGTAACGGCGCCGGAGAGGGCGGAAGACCAGCCGGCGCCGATCCCAAAGGCCCTTGCGGCGCCGGGGTCGGAGCCGTCGGCGGCGCCGGGGCCGGAGCACCCGACGGCGCCGAGGCAGGGACACCCGAACCGCTAGGGCCCCCAGACGGTGGCACTGGGCCCGAAGGCGCCGTAGGCCCCGTCGGAGAACCGAGCGCCCTCATGGCCATGAGGAACGCCTCGATCTCCTCAGGCGTCGCGCCGTGCCCAGGGACCGGAGGGTATGAGGCAGGCCGCGCCGGCGACTCTCGCGGAGCCGCAGGGTTGGGGTCACCCGAGCCCCCGGCCGCATCGCGTGAGCGTCGGGGGGAGTCGGGGGTACGATGACGACGCCCCGACTTCTTGTGCTTCTTACCTGATGAGCCCGACGAGTGGTGTCGACTTCCGGAACGCTCGGCGCGGCTCCGCGACCGCTCCCTCGAACGCTCTCTCGACCTCCGGCGGACCGGGACCACTCCCGGTCCCGACGTGGGGCCGACACCCGGAGCTCCAGTAGCTTGCGGGACCGCTCCCGCCTAGCCTTGTTGGTGAGGGCCCGGCAGTCGACGCAGGAGTCCACGTCGTGGTCGGGGCCCAGACACCGGAGACAGAGGCGGTGATGGTCCGTGACCGACATCGTGCGCTCACAGTCATCACAGTGTTTGAACCCAGGCATCCTATCAGGCACAAGAGCGAAATAACAATTCGAAAAACTTGGTCAAAGACCGGAGTACTGCTCTTCAGATCTGCGTCCACTGGCGCGGAAAAAAGAAGAACTGACGTCAGCGCGCGGAGGCGGCGTCTATATACTCCAGCGACGTCATCACGGCGCACGACGACGGACGCGGAGCCGCAGGGGACGCCTGCAGACGACGCCTACCGACGCGCAGGGGTACTGCTACGCAAAAGTTTCCGGATCCAGACTGACGCCTGGGGATATTCTAAGGTAAGGAATCTAACACTA
Source organism: Lissotriton vulgaris (assembly GCF_964263255.1). Taxonomy (NCBI): domain Eukaryota; kingdom Metazoa; phylum Chordata; class Amphibia; order Caudata; family Salamandridae; genus Lissotriton; species Lissotriton vulgaris. The sequence continues at coordinate 122,114,438 of NC_141688.1, forward strand.
ACGTGTTTCTTTCAGATGCAATAAACGCTGCAAACCAATGAAGGCCCTGCAGTAGGAGGATCTTCGGGTATATTCAGTTGCAATTAACATACACATTTGAAAATTCGCATTTTTTCCTTATGTACTCTATACCGGTTGAAAGCATTCCACAAACCAAGTCAAGTCAAGTCATAAAATTTGTATAGCGCACTACATACCCAGGGGGTTTTCAAGGCGCTTAGGAAGGGGAGGAGGATTATTTGTCAAATATCCATGTTTTAAGCTGCTTTCTGAACGCTAGGTGGTTCTGGGTGAGGCGAAGGTAAGCGGGGAGTGAGTTCCATGTTTTAGCAGCCAGATATGAAAAGGATCTGCCTCCCATGGTGGTCTTGTTGATGCGAGGTACAGTGGCGAAGGCTTGGCTGGAAGAACGTAGTTGGCGGGAGGGGGTGTAGAAGGACAGTCGAGAGTTGAGGCAATCTGGTCCGATGTCGTAGAGTGATTTGTGTGCGTGGGTAAGCAGTCGGAAAGTGGTCCTCTTATTGACGGGTAGCCAGTGGAGGTCTTTAAGGTGACCAGAGATGTGTTCGTTGCGTGGGATGTCTAATATGAGCCTGGCTGAGGCGTTTTGGATTCGTTGGAGTTTCTTCTGGAGTTTAGCGGTGGTACCTGCGTAGAGGGTGTTTCCGTAGTCCCGTCGGCTTGTGACCAGAGCGTGGGTGACTGTTTTCCTTGTTTCGGCGGGGATCCAGCGAAATGTTTTTCTGAGCATGCGAAGAATGTTGAAGCAGGAAGAGGATACGGCGCTGACTTGTTTGTTCATTGAGAGTGAAGAATCCAGGATGACGCCAAGGTTCCGTGCGTGGTCTGTCGGGATGGGTCCTTTTCCGAGGGCTTCCGGCCACCAGGAGTCGTCCCAAGCAGAGGGGGATGTACCTAGGATGAGGACTTCTGTTTTGTCTGAGTTCAGTTTCAGACGGCTTTGTTTCATCCATTCTGCGACTTCTTTCATTCCTTCGTGTAGGTTAGTTTTGGCGGTGCTGGGGTCCTTGGTGAGAGAAAGGATCAGTTGAGTGTCATCCGCGTAAGAGATGATGTTGAGGTTGTGTTGGCGGGCGATGGCCGCGAGGGGGCTCATGTATACGTTGAAGAGGGTGGGACTGAGTGAGGATCCTTGAGGTACGCCGCAGATGACTTCAGAGGCCTCGGACTTAAATGGAGGAAGGCGGACTCTCTGGGTTCTTCCGGTGAGGAACGAGGTGATCCATTCAAGTGCTTTTCCTTGGATTCCGATGTTATTGAGGCGTTGTAAAAGGGTGCTGTGGCAGACTGTGTCGAATGCTGCAGAGAGGTCGAGGAGGATGAGGGCGACTGTGTCTCCATTGTCCAGTAGAGTTCGAATGTCGTCTGTTGCTGCGATGAGGGCGGTCTCAGTGCTGTGTTTTGCTCGGAAGCCAGATTGTGAGGGGTCGAGGGATTTGTTGGCTTCGAGGAAGGCGGCGAGCTGGTTGTTGACGGCTTTCTCGATGACTTTGGCCGGGAATGGAAGAAGCGAGATGGGGCGGTAATTTTTGAGTTCGGTGGGGTCCGCTGTTGGTTTTTTCAGAAGGGCGGTGAGTTCAGCGTGTTTCCAGACTTCTGGGAAGGTAGCGGAGTTGAAGGAGCAGTTGATGACGTCTCGGAGGTGCGGTGCTATGACGGAGTCTGCTTTGTTGAAGATGTGGTGAGGGCATGGGTCTGTGGGGGATCCAGAGTGGATGGAATTCATCAGGCGGATGGTTTCCTCAGTGGAGATTGGGTTCCAGGCGCTAAGGGTGTTTACGGGGGGAAGATGGTCAGCAGATGGTGGGGTGGGTTGGTTTCCGGGTTGGTTGTCAAAGCTGTTGTGGATGTCTGCAATCTTGTTGTGGAAGAAAGAGGCTAGGGAGTCGCAGAGGGTTTGAGAGGGGGTGATGTCGTTGGAGTTGGCTGAGGGGTTGGAAAATTCCTTGATGATGTTGAAAAGTTCCTTGCTGTTGTGGGCGTTGTTGTCAAGTCGATCCTTGAATGCTGTTTTCTTGGCTTTTCGGATCAGTTGGTGGTGAGTGCGGGTGGCGCTTTTGAAGGCGTCCTTGGTGCTGGTGGTTGGGTCTTTTTTCCAGGCCTTTTCAAGGGAGCGGCAGAGTTTCTTGGATTTCTTAAGATCATCATTGAACCATGAGGCCTTCTTGTTGCCAGGTTTGCTTTGACGTTTTTTCAGTGGTGCTAAGGTGTCGGCGGTGTTGGATAACCATAGGGTGAGGTTGGCGGCGGCTTCGTTGGCGTTAGAAGAGAGGGCTGGGGAGTTTCGAAGGAGCGATGCGGAGATTTGGTCCGTGGTGATTTTGTTCCAGTTTCTTTGCAGGGTAGGTTGGGAGTGGTTGATGGGTTTCGGCTTGTTGTAGGTGAAGTGAACGCAGCTGTGGTCGGTCCATAGGAGATCCGTAGTGTGGCTGAAGGAGACATGATTGCTGGAAGTGAAGATGGGGTCGAGTGTGTGACCTGCGATGTGGGTGGGGGAAGTGACTAGTTGTTTAAGTCCGAGGTTGGCGAGGTTGTCCACTAGGGTGGCGGTGTTGTGGTCGTTTATCTTTTCAAGGTGAAAGTTGAGGTCTCCCAGAAGAATATAGTCTTTGGAGGGAAGCGCGTGTGGAGAGATGAAGTCTGTGATGTCTTCACTGAATTTTGCGCGGGGTCCTGGTGGTCTGTAGAGGAGAGTGCCTCTGAGTGTGGTTTTGGGGTCGATGTGGATCTGGAAGTGAAGGTGTTCGGAGTTGGCGAGGTTGGTGTCAGAGCTGGTTGAGATGCGGATAGATTTCTTATGGACGATAGCGATTCCTCCTCCTGTGTGGCTGGTACGGTCTTTGCGAGTGATCTTATAGTCTTCAGGGATGGCAATGGTGATGTCTGGTGCGGAGGAAGCATTCATCCATGTCTCCGTAAGGAAGGCGACGTCTGGAGAGATGGTGTCTAGTAGGTTCCATAGGTCAATGGCGTGCCTGTGCACCGATCGGGTGTTGAGAAGGATGCATTGTAGGTGGTTGGGGTCGGGGATCTGTGGTGTAGTCGTAGCGGAGATCTTGTCGGTGCCGCAGAATTTGCAGGAGTAGCAGGAGAAAGGTCCATGGGTGTGTCCAGGAGCGGCTTGGACGCAGTTGGGGGCGCGGGCGGGGTTAAGGGCTAGGAGGGTGGCGGCATCGTAGGTAATGCGGGAGGGCTGGGCCGAGCGAGGGGCAGGGGGTCTGGCGCTGGGCGCGGTCCTGGCGCGGACGGGCGTAGACGGGCTTACCTTTGGCGCACCTTCGGCGCGGATTGGGCGCGGTCGCTGCGCGTGAACGCTGCGCGCAAATGCAACTGACATATGTGGATAGCGGAAGGGGAGGGGCGAGGGAGGGTCTGCAGGGAGGCGGGGTGGAGTCAACAACAAACAAAATGGCAGCAGTAAGCAGGCAATAGCAAAACAACACAGGGGTACAATGGAGGCGAGCGCGATTAAAAAACACAGCACAATTGCAGGCAATAATGTATTGTCAGGCAGCACAGACTCGGCGCTTCTCTAAAATAATGCTACTTATTAGAATGAATGCTCGGCGGTCTAGCGCTAATCACAGAGTAGGCGCTACAATTCAATAATGCTGGTTGTCTCAGAAATGCTCGGCGGTCTAGCGCTAATCACAGAGTAGGCGCTACAATTCAATAATGCTGGTTGTCTCAGAAATGCTCGGCGGTCTAGCGCTAATCACAGAGTAGGCGCTACAATTCAAAAATGCAGGCTCAGGTAGGGAGTGAGACCGAGTCTCTGCGTGTACGATACCACTTCCAGGGGGCAGGGAGCAGTGAGTGGAGCGGCCGCTTCTGCTGAGAGCAGGACGGTCACAGCGCGATCGAGCTGGGGCAGCGAGGTCAGTATCAGTGGGAGGGAGGGTCTGCAGGGAGGCGGGGTGGAGTCAACAACAAACAAAATGGCAGCAGTAAGCAGGCAATAGCAAAACAACACAGGGGTACAATGGAGGCGAGCGCGATGTAAAAAACACAGCACAATTGCAGGCAATAATGTATTGTCAGGCAGCACAGACTCGGTGCTTCTCTAAAATAATGCTACTTATTAGAATGAATGCTCGGCGGTCTAGCGCTAATCACAGAGTAGGCGCTACAATTCAATAATGCTGGTTGTCTCAGAAATGCTCGGCGGTCTAGCGCTAATCACAGAGTAGGCGCTACAATTCAATAATGCTGGTTGTCTCAGAAATGCTCGGCGGTCTAGCGCTAATCACAGAGTAGGCGCTACAATTCAAAAATGCAGGCTCAGGTAGGGAGTGAGACCGAGTCTCTGCGTGTACGATACCACTTCCAGGAGGCAGGGAGCAGTGAGTGGAGCGGCCGCTTCTGCTGAGAGCAGGACGGTCACAGCGCGATCGAGCTGGGGCAGCGAGGTCAGTATCAGTGGGAGGGAGGGTCTGCAGGGAGGCGGGGTGGAGTCAACAACAAACAAAATGGCAGCAGTAAGCAGGCAATAGCAAAACAACACAGGGGTACAATGGAGGCGAGCGCGATGTAAAAAACACAACACAATTGCAGGCAATAATGTATTGTCAGGCAGCACAGACTCGGCGCTTCTCTAAAATAATGCTACTTATTAGAATGAATGCTCGGCGGTCTAGCGCTAATCACAGAGTAGGCGCTACAATTCAATAATGCTGGTTGTCTCAGAAATGCTCGGCGGTCTAGCGCTAATCACAGAGTAGGCGCTACAATTCAATAATGCTGGTTGTCTCAGAAATGCTCGGCGGTCTAGCGCTAATCACAGAGTAGGCGCTACAATTCAAAAATGCAGGCTCAGGTAGGGAGTGAGACCGAGTCTCTGCGTGTACGATACCACTTCCAGGAGGCAGGGAGCAGTGAGTGGAGCGGCCGCTTCTGCTGAGAGCAGGACGGTCACAGCGCGATCGAGCTGGGGCAGCGAGGTCAGTATCAGTGGGAGGGAGGGTCTGCAGGGAGGCGGGGTGGAGTCAACAACAAACAAAATGGCAGCAGTAAGCAGGCAATAGCAAAACAACACAGGGGTACAATGGAGGCGAGCGCGATGTAAAAAACACAGCACAATTGCAGGCAATAATGTATTGTCAGGCAGCACAGACTCGGCGCTTCTCTAAAATAATGCTACTTATTAGAATGAATGCTCGGCGGTCTAGCGCTAATCACAGAGTAGGCGCTACAATTCAATAATGCTGGTTGTCTCAGAAATGCTCGGCGGTCTAGCGCTAATCACAGAGTAGGCGCTACAATTCAATAATGCTGGTTGTCTCAGAAATGCTCGGCGGTCTAGCGCTAATCACAGAGTAGGCGCTACAATTCAAAAATGCAGGCTCAGGTAGGGAGTGAGACCGAGTCTCTGCGTGTACGATACCACTTCCAGGAGGCAGGGAGCAGTGAGTGGAGCGGCCGCTTCTGCTGAGAGCAGGACGGTCACGGCGCGATCGAGCTGGGGCAGCGAGGTCAGTATCAGTGGGAGGGAGGGTCTGCAGGGAGGCGGGGTGGAGTCAACAACAAACAAAATGGCAGCAGTAAGCAGGCAATAGCAAAACAACACAGGGGTACAATGGAGGCGAGCGCGATGTAAAAAACACAGCACAATTGCAGGCAATAATGTATTGTCAGGCAGCACAGACTCGGCGCTTCTCTAAAATAATGCTACTTATTAGAATGAATGCTCGGCGGTCTAGCGCTAATCACAGAGTAGGCGCTACAATTCAATAATGCTGGTTGTCTCAGAAATGCTCGGCGGTCTAGCGCTAATCACAGAGTAGGCGCTACAATTCAATAATGCTGGTTGTCTCAGAAATGCTCGGCGGTCTAGCGCTAATCACAGAGTAGGCGCTACAATTCAAAAATGCAGGCTCAGGTAGGGAGTGAGACCGAGTCTCTGCGTGTACGATACCACTTCCAGGAGGCAGGGAGCAGTGAGTGGAGCGGCCGCTTCTGCTGAGAGCAGGACGGTCATCACTTCTCGACACCAGAATCGGAATGTTGAGTCCCGGGTTCGAGTGTCAGGGTGGGCGGGAAAAGCGAATCTGTAAAATGACATTTGGGTTCAGGACCACTCAAGGTGTGAATCGGGATGTTTTGTCAATTTTCATATCGTTCGAAAAGGTGATGATTCGACACAAATATGTTTAGCATCCATTTGAAATGCAATGGTCAGTATATTGTTTATGAGCTCGCCATTTTAACGCGTCAGATGTTAGTACACTGAACTATTTGAAGGTATATAAGATAACGCTCAGGGGGTGGCTGTAGTTTACATGTGTCTTAATATGTAAGATTCCGAGGTCAGTGCAGGCTACGTAGCATGAGGCGGCAGCTGCCCCTCTCGCAGCCAGTGCTACCGACATGGCCCATCTCAGCAGGTCTGAGGAGCCAGTACTTGAACAGGGGCAGAGCCAGGCTCTTGGTCTATTCTCGTGCTGAGGATGTGGCCACGACGGTCTGAACACTGGAATCCTCGATGCAGAACCCTCTCGCGACGCAGCAGGGGGGCTAACGTACGGTCTCGAGGAGGGTATCGAAGGTCCTGCGCTGAGGTGATGACTCCTCTGCCTTACGGTCCCATTTAACTAACAATCATGTACTCACTCTTTTTTAACTTTATATAGCGCAGACTTTACCCGTTGGTGTCACAACGCCTCACAGTAGGAACAGTACTCTTACACGAGAGCACCTATGTGAACGCTAAGTTACGTGAAGCTAAGTGACAAACATGAACATCAGTACCAGTGGTCGGCTCTGTGTGTGTGTTGTGGGCTCTGTGTGTGTGTGTGGTGGGCTCTGTGTGTGTGTGTGTGGTGGGCTCTGAGTGTGTGTGTGGTGGGCTCTGAGTGTATGTGTGGTGGGCTCTGAGTGTGTGTGTGTGTGTGTGGTGTGCTCTGTGTGTGTGTGGTGGGCTCTGTGTGTGTGTGTTGTGGGCTCTGTGTGTGTGTGTGTGTGTGTGGTGGGCTCTGTGTGTGTGTGTGTGGTGGGCTCCGAGTGTGTGTGTGTGTGTGTGGTGTGCTCTGTGTGTGTGTGGTGGGCTCTGTGTGTGTGTGTGGTGGGCTCTGTGTGTGTATGTGTGGTGGGCTCTGTGTGTGTGTGGTGGGCTCTGTGTGTGTGGCTCTGTGTGTGTGGCTCTCTGTGGTTTTGTGGGTGGGTGCAAATGCAATAGGTCTCACATTTGCGAGAGATTAAGCTATTGACATTGTAAATGATAATGCCATTTATTTATCTGTTTTGAAAACCAACACATAAATAAAAAAAATTGCCATTTACAATGCCAATAGCTCTAACTTTGGCAAAGCCGCGATCGTTGCATTGTAAATGCTTGTTATTCCTGGCCACTATTGTCATTCCAGTTGGTCTTCCTCCATGTGGAGGTCATCATAACATACAAAGGAAAAGACCCAATAATAATGCTAAAGAGACCCCTTTTTGCATTTCGAAAAAATAAGAACTTGAAAGATCATTTGGTCAGGGCAGCCTTACCCACCCCCGCTCCCAGAACCACTCTTGACTCTAACTGGGGTTACCACCACTATCAGGTCATGTGAAATGTGGGCATTGTATTGTTTGTGAATTCACAATTGAAGCACAGAATATTTGTCATAATGGCATTAACTTCGAGATGAAATCATTCACGAATTGCAACACCTGTAATGTCATTTATGCAATATTGTGTCCATGCCAGAAAATGTATATAGGACAAACCAGCCAAAAGGCTAAGACACGCATCAGCCAGCACCGGAGCAGATTCAGATGCAGAACGCCTAATGCTCCCATGGTGGAACACTTCACAGAGATGAACCACACAGCTGATGACATCCAATGGACAATTCTTAAAGCTATCAAACTTCCACAAAGAGGTGGAAATCTTTCCCAACTATTAAACAGAGAAGAACTTAAGTCCATAATCCAGTTTAACACTATCCGGACTGGTTTAAACAGAAGCGAGGACTCGACAAACCTGCTATGAACTTAAAACAAAAAACTTTTTCTGCATGCCACCACCTCCAGTATGTACACTGGGCCTCAACTTGCATTCTTGCACCAGCCCAGATTCCCCGTATTTATGCTGGAAAATGTACTCAGAAAGTGTAAATATCGTCCTTGTAAACCTAGCAAACTTCTATGGCTTCAAAGCATATTGTGTTTTTAAAATAACCTGCTCACTGTTATTTTTCCGAATTGTAAATGCTTTCACGCAAAGTATGTCACCGTTTTCTCATCTTAGCACCTTTCCGGCATAATTTCACTGCGCCTGCGCCGGTTTATCACCACCCCAGTAGCCTACCCAACCCACTCCAAGATGGCCGCCGTGGTTGATCCGCGATCACATGACCTCTGTCACATGACCGCACTGCCTTTAGCCTCGTTGGCGCGCTATCTCACTAGGAAGCAGCGTTACCTACGAGGAACCTGTGCATTGGCAAACTGTCCGACCATCCTTTTTTAGGTAAGAACCCTCTTAGCCTCAAACCATCTTGGCCACCCTGCGACTCCTCTCAAAGCGCCCGGATAATTTTCTTAACCTTAATTCCTTCCTTCCCACAGCGGATCGCGTAATACACCGACCGCGCCAACGGACAGGCTTCCCTCAAAAAGGTGAGAATGCCCCCACTCATAACCTTCACTGAGGCCATTAAATAACAACCCCTCACTGATGTTATTTCCGTCATTAATTCCTTTCAGTGGATCGAATATCATATCGAACGCTGATCTAAATCAACTAGACGGGGCACCGACACAGGGCTTGCCTCGATCCTCAAACCATTGCGCCATTATCTAATTTCAGAAATTGGTAAGTTGCGGCGACAGAGGCGGTCTGTTCCCCCTAATCCGCCCAGGTCATTTTTAATAACTATTGCCTTCCCCTCACAGCTACCAGGATCCAGCCACCAATCACCCGACTCCTCGGAGCTAATTTACGCGCAACTCGGATCATTCCAGCGCAGAGGGTACGCTTTCTTCGCATACCTCAACCACTAGATGGTTCACGACCTCCCCTTCACCATAACCACTTCCTAGCAATCTAATATCGACACTTAAAGCTCGAATCCTTCACCAGCCCAACCCTCGCATAGCGGCTAAATGCACACGGTGCCATTTTCTCACACTCACAAAAATGGCTACTTTTCACAATAATATGCACTCTCCTAGCTTAGTGACAATTCAAATATTTTCGCCAGGCCAGTCATTAACTAACAGTACCAAGACCATCCCTGCTATTGTGGATGCGTTAAACCAAACACCAATTGGCACTTTTCACTGCACTGCGATTCCGAATATGTTAAGTTTAGAGTGTGACTCAGTTGACTTCGATTTCTCTACCACAGAATAGCGACTTAAATATATTTGCTTTTCTGTTTCTCCTGTTTTCCTTACAGGCAATTTTTCTTGTTATACCAGGCAACAATTAAGTACTGATGATGATCCCATTATTTTGAGCGCGGGATCGAAACGCCGTCGACTTTGCTCAGTAGACATACAGTTGATTTATACATTTATGTACTACTCTGGGGAATACTGCCAATTTGAATTTTAAGCAGTATCCGGCTTTGCTCAAACTTTCTCTTTGCCTGACGTAAACTGTCCTCTCCTCTGCACCCTCTCTCACAACTTTCTTCTATCTCCTAGTACGGCACAGGCTTGTGTCTTACTTCAAACGCCAAATGTTTGTTGTCTGATTGTAACTTATATTTTGAATAATTGTTCTAAATAAATTCTTTGCCCGGCTGGGTATAAGAAAAGTACATATAGTGTCCGACTGTGGTCTATATGACATTGCGTTGAAATAATGTTCTAGGCTTATGACCTTTGTTTTCTGAAAATAATTGATACCCATGGTCCCGAGCCATTTAGTGGGTCCCCTTGTTTTTTGACAAAACGAGAAACATACACTGGCCCATGCCGGTTTCACGCGCCAGGAGGCGTTTAAAGGACACAGAGGACTCCCGCAGCGCCCGTCCTTTGCCCATCATCGACCGGATTAGGCTAGGCTGAGCCACATCTTTTTCATACACCTTAACTGAAAGTATTTGCTATATATTTTTTATCTTTGACTGCTAGGAATGATGGCCAGGAGAAAGGGCCTCAAGGATAAGGTTTTGGGAGGGGTGGGGAGGGGGGTTGGTGGTGAGGGGGGTGGGTAGGGGCTGTTACAACTCTGGATTCCTATCTCACCAGAGCAGCAAGTGTGTTAACTCAAGAAATTGAAAGGACTGAAAGGCGGTTATCTCTAGGAACAGGGGAATTGCCAGCGCCCCCGAAACTAACATTTGGCACTTTTAATCCCCCATCTCCGCTCTGTAAATAGTTATCACCCGGCATCCCTTGCGACTTAATCCAACTCCCCAGTGCTTCCCCTTTACCTAGCCTGGAAACAAGTATTATATTAGAGGAAAGCATAATGCGAATCTCGCAAGATGAATCCGAGGAGCTATCATCATCACCACAAATTCGGCAACGCACTAGAGCCAGAGGCCCACCCGAGCTTGGAAAAGCTAAGCCCCAGAAACCACGATTTGTTAGGCCCAAGACGCAACCAAAAAAAACTCGTACCAGCAAAGACTTCTGATCTCTCGGACAAGAATTTGGCATCTATATGGGCGGACATTGCATTAAAAATCGACTCTGTTATGGCACATTTACTGGAAAAATGTTCCCTCATTGAGAAGCGGATATCAATCCTAAAGGCAAATCGTCGCAAACCTGTGCTTACTCCATCTTTGTCTGATCTTTCCAGGCCTCTGGTCTGGGACCTTCAACCACGATTTCCGAGCGCAGATGCGCCAGCAGTAGCTCGGGCAGCTTCTACCAGCTCCCTGCCCATAGTCACCCAGCTGGGACAGGATCAACCATATATACATATGGTATGAAGTACCAACGCATCTACTATTGATCCCAAGACTTGCTTATCTACAGTTGCTGATAAACTCAGCCGCAAAGGGTCCAGTCCACCAAAATCGAAAGCTTCGCACGATCACTCAGAGCAACTATCCCTAGTTACTCTCTATCCTCCACCAGCAGCTGCCCCACTGGTCGTGGTTCTGGCAAACGTACCTCCCCTCAGAAGAGAGCAGACTGAGACTACTACAAATCTGATGAAAAAATGTCTCCACTGGGTTGCGAACAATATGAATATAACTGATATGGGGATGTGCATGATGGCCAGCGAAATAATTATGGCAAGGAGAGTACACTGGGTTGGAACTAAAAAAAAACTGTTCGAAGGGTATTGTATTATTATAAATTTTTCCCATCCTGATGTACTGCCTAACTTGTTGCCCAATCTTTATCCCCCCAACATAGGAACTCCCGGATAATCCCCCTAACACTGGGTGTTCTTTTTTGATAATCCCACGCCCCAAAGGCCTAGACTGAGTAGGGTCATTAACCAACAGCCTAGGCTTGGAGGGGGGGTGCAACTCCTGTAACAACCAGTGGGTATTCCCCTGGGTAATATATTTCAGCCTCTATCATCTCTTGAGGAATGTGATTGCCCATTAGCGGGTTGCATTCCTAGATCACCATGCCCAAGTATGACCAAGTCCGGCATTCCACTTGTTGCTTAACAAAAGTTGTGGGTCGCATGGTCTTGAATATTGTTCAGGAGAAGATTGATGAACATGCAATTCTGTCACCCTTTCAGGCGGGCTTTCGGTCAAAAACCAGTACAGTGGACCAGATCCTTCGTTTTATAACACTATATTGGCGCACTGTGGTCTTGGGGAATGGTTCACTTTTGTTGCTTTTATTGACCTCAGGTCAGCTTTTGACCTAGGTCCTCGCAGCAAATTATAGTCTGTCCTATCTGAGTTGGGGATGGCACCTGAGTTATTAACATTAATCATTTGCCTGCATGAGGACAATTTTGCCCACAATAAGATGGGGTGATCAGCTATTTATACCAATCATAGGCTGTCACATACCAAACTTATAAGTCCGGTCATACAAATTTATGATTCGAAAGTTTTGAGTTCTACATTGTATGGGGCTGAGTTGTGGGGCTTTGGAAACCTTAGAGCTATTTCTATTGCAGAAACAAAGTTTTTAAGGAAAATCATAGGCGTCCCACAAAGTACCCCCTCAGGCCCGTTGTTGTATGACCATGACAGGAAACCTGTAGCGGACCTGGCCAGACTTCGCCCCCTCTTATATTGGCGGAGGCTCTGGTCCACAAAGGAATTAAAACACTATGCGTTAGGCATTATGGACGTTATTTTGGCAGCTAGCCAACATAGAATTAAATGGCTTCGGGAAATCAAGTCCCTTCTTGAAATGATGGGCATGAGTGTATTATGGACAGACCCTGCCAATGCGCCTTTCCCCTCTAAAGAAGCTTTCAAGGCAAAATATTGGGAAATGGTGTTCTGCAACACATACCGCAGCCAATCTTCTTTATCTTTAACAGGTAAATTTATGGAATTTAAATCCTCTCCCTTCCTTGAGCAATACTGGGACACCATAACTAAACCCCGTGACCGGAAATTATATTTCCAGCTAAGGATAGGCACTCTGCCAATCAGATTATTTACTGCAAAGTGGGGTAAAGGCGAGTGCGATAAATGCCCTTTCTGCATAGACCAAGCAAAGCTTGCCCTGCATACTCTACTCCTCGGCATGAATTGCTAAGTCCGATAGCTAAATCACTGGGCCTTAGAAACTTTGCAGAGGCATTGAGAGTACTTTGTTCCGATCCTGCACCACCAATTGCCATAGCAATGGCTAAATTCTAAGCTGGTCATGGAGTACACGTATGCGCCACATTGGTGGAATCCAAGGCTGAGTAACACCTAAACTCCCCTGATTACAATAACAGTTTCAATTAATTACCTTTGTATTACATTCTGATTCTTTTAAATACATTTTAATCTAATGGATTAAATGTCCTTTCCTCTTTTTATTATATTTATACTGCATATTTTAATGTTTTGTAATTCATGGTTTTTAAAGCACTTGTTCTGTTATATGTATGTGCTTTAAGACTTAATTGTCGTAATAAAGCTTTTGAATTTGAATTTGAAACATACACTATTACGAGTCTTACAGTATGAGATAAACTACATTTTTAGGTTTCGCCTGGCGTCCGCTGCGCAGCAGCGTTCGCGCAAGCGAAATCTAATGTTAGAACAGTACTGGCTTTGGTCCCGCCTTCTCTTCCATTGGCTAGCTCCATAAATGGAGGCTAGCCATTGGAAGAGAGATCTGTCTGTCATTGCCGGAGCAGATTCGTGGGCGTTCCCGCGATTTTTACTCATCCCGCCCCTTTGCGATCGTCATGCGGCAGTGGGCGGTGTTTTTTTTTTTTAAAGCTTTGTTTTTGCCATTTTGGAAGTGTAGCTTTCAGGGGTGGATTGCGCGATGTCCCGCTGTCCGTTCCCGCTCCCCGTTCCCGCTACCCCTTCCCGCTGTCCGTGTGCCCGTTCCTGCCCCCCCCTCCCGCTGTCCGTGTGGCCGTAGGTGCTTGTTCCAAGTGGGAACATTTGGCAAACCTCACAGTTTAGCACAAAACAAATGTTTCCGGGAAAGGTCTTTTGTTGAGCCGCTCATCAAATTGCCCCTCTCCTCCCCTCGTGTTACACCACAGCACTCCCTCTGGCAGCTGAAAACACTTTCAGACAGAATCTATTTCCCACGGGCAACAGCAGAGCAGGAAGGAGACAGGGACAACTGCGACAATCTTCGCAAAGTAGGAAAACGCGGGAGAGGAACGTCTGAGGTGCGACGGGAGCGTGAGGACCGTGACCCGCCAAGTTCGCTTCCCAGCTCCGAGGATGAGGTTCCTCGGCGTCCGCTGCTTTGGCTTTCTCTCCTGTTTCCCTTTGGTCGTCATCCTCTCAGAGGCTCGGGTAACGTGTGAGTACGTCATTTTTTTGGGGTTGGTATTTCCTATATGAAATTTTGTTCTAATGCGTGTGAATATTATCTCTGCGCTTGCGACCAGAAGTGCACAAAACCAGCAAATGTGAGCTGATTGAGCAGGAATACAAACCATGACATAATTGTTTTTCTAAAGTCGAGTTGTGTAATACGGTCTACGACTGGAGACGAAAGTCGGATACTGGCTTAAGAAAAACATTGGGATTAAAAAAAAAAAAATTCGAGGACAGCCAAGCCTACGTTTTTTACGTAAAAAACTCCCCTTCCCTCGTTATATGCAATCGAAACAAAAACAACCCCCACAGCTGTGCTATTCAACAGCCAACTAAGCCTTTTTCGAGCGAATCTCTGTGACACACTTTATATAAAAACCGAGCTACGGCGCGAATTAAAATTCCTCATATGGCCATATTTCTGGGTCATGACGCTAAATACATTTTTACATGATTTTGACGATTAAAGTGTTTTTTAGCTTGCTAGGTGCACTGTAATGAACTGGTATAGTGAACCCGAACAAACATGTTTACTTTGTCATGAGACATGTCTGTAACGGTGTGACTGAAGATTTTTCCAAGAGAAGGAAGCTACGTTAAAACGCGCTTTAATTCACATACAGGGGCGTCTGTTTATTTGTAAACCAAACAAAACACGCTCTCCGGAAAGATTTTGCTGAGCATACATTTTGTTTGAACTCCCAGTAAGCCTCCGAATGAAAACATTGTCTGAAGGTGGGGTGCCCAAGATCTCTTTAAAGCTGATTAGCTGCAAGGCATTTTAATTGGATCTGATCTATGTCGGTGAGACATGAAGAATAAACTTCGGAAACCTGAACTCTGCTGAAAGTGTTAGACTTGAGCTGTAGCGCTTACAAGCAGCAATTGTACCGGTCAATCAGTGAGCTAGCGTCCACGGAGGACGTGTAATATTACTTTTTCATTGTGTAGTATGTAATGGCGAATATATGGCCCTAAGTCACAATAGGAGACACATGATTTGATTTTTTTTTATTTCGACCCCGCCCCCCTCCACACTTTACTGGGATCTGACGCTGGCTAAAGGGGGTTTGTTTAATGACACAAAGTTTCCACCCTGATGGCGATTTTCGTTGAAAAAGGTACATAAAGTGGGGTATGAAGTTAAAAATCCCCTTATGCAAAGTACTAACATTGACTGACGATACTACACGTCAGCCAGGGCTTCAAAATGGATGTAAAGTTGGGTGGGTCTCTAAATATAACATGTATTTGTGTAAAGTGCTCGTTCACCCAGATGGGTATCTTGACGCTGAAAGGTCAGCAGATAACAAGTGGCCGTGTGGGCGGTCAGAGACTCCCGGGGCTCGCTATCTGTAGGACGGGGTGTTCGAGGGTGTGGGCTCTCCGTGCCCTGCTTGCCAGGAGGAGGGTGGGGCAACAGCTGTCCGCTCATAGGGCCGAGTAGAAAAGCCCCGGGCAGACCCCATGCAGCGCCTAGCCCGGACCCTTCTGCACGTGCTGCTGACGCCGAGCGGCCTCCTACCGGGGGTGAGTGAGGTGCTATGTATGTGGAGGGGGTCGGTGGCGTGTAACACGGGGTCTAGATTGCACAGTGGGGGAGGCAGGGTTGGGGCGAGTATGAACGAAGGACTGTGGTTATTATCAAGGTGCAAGTGTCTAGTAAGGGTCTGGTCACTTACGTTGGGTGGGTGGCCTCGCATTCCCGGGGCATCTTGGGTCTTTTTTTCACGTAGGTAGTAGGTGTGGCGTAATGCAACGTTACGTTTTTGCAGTTTAAATGGCGCAAACTCCACAAAGGTATTGGATCGCTTTACATGAGGACCAGTTACAGCCCATACATTTTTTGTAAACTCTGGGACATTAAGTGATCTGCTCAGAATCACAGGATGGTGAGCTGATGACGGGACTCGAACTCGGTTCCCCAGCTCCAAATTCGGCAACTCTGGCACCACAGCATCTCTCCTGAAATGTTTATTTTAGATTTGCGCTTTCCATTCTTCACATCCCTATCATCAGTACTCGTGTTAGTCTAGTTAGTTCAGTCCACTCAAATGAAGACACCTCTAGTCTCGGAATGCGTCATCTATTATACTACAAATCATAACATGGACAGAAAGGGGTAGTCTGCGTTACAATGACGTGGCACACAAGAAGAGGGTGTACTGCTTCATCCACGTGGGGCGAGAGCAGTGCTTTAAATGGGCAGACACTGAGTACCTGTACTTCTTTCATTTGAAAGGAATGGCACTTCAACATCCTTTCGCAGGAGATGTTCAACTCTTTATATGGGAGAGTACAGGCACTTCTCAGTTTGAAGCAGGCACCCTGATAGTGGGAGTACCCGCACTTCTATATTCGATTCGATTTGAAAAATCTTTATTTCTATCACATGATCATAAAAGATATACATTGCATCATATATAAAAAAGTTTTTAAAACGCATTAAACAACATTAGTGATCAAAGTTTGTTAAAAAGAAGTAAAGAAAAAAGATGTGCCAATAATTCAAATCTGTCCCGAGTCTCCAAGTCTCTTTATACAACGGGTTCGGGCGTACCACATTGAAGTCAAACATTTGGATAGTGCAAAAACTGTAGTAGGAGCTAGATCTGTCTTTAAGACTCTGTAAGCGGGTAAAAAAGTTCTGAACCCCAAGTTTCTGAGCAGGGGGACTAGCCAGTATTTCCTGCTCCTCTCATAGGCCCGGCAAAAGAAAACCACATGGACGTCGTTCTCCTTTGGGTGGGCACATGCCGGGCAAGTTTCTGAGGAGGAGCGACAAGACCATGATGCTGTGAATGATGCCAGAGGAAGAGTTCCATATCTCCATTGGAGGAATAGTTTTCTAGTTAATGCCGGAGTCATGGCATCTAGGACACTTTCTAGTTGATAAGAATCTTTAATTTTTATGAACTGGTTGGATAATGATCCATCACGGGTGCCTTCGGCAACTCTGAAGAGCATGTGTTCGTAATAAGCTCTCGCGAGTACCTTTTTAGGGATCTTAGTACTAGTATTTACTGGGTCCAACCATAGTTCAGGGAGTCCAATTGCCTCAAAAGTTCTCGATGTAAATCAGCCAGGGTGTTCTTGTGGCGTTAGGTAACTGTAAAAATTCCTGCAACTCAGCTCTGTAATTTGAAAGGTCTGGACTGCTCCATAGACGCCGCCAGAATGCTAAAGGTTTGAGCCCCAGCTCCTCCGTTATGGGCCGGAGGCCCATATACAGCCTGAGAGGGAGTAATGGAGTACTCTGTGGAAGAGCAACAATCTGTCTCAGGAATTTGTTCTCAATAGTTAGTAGTTTAGATGATGGAATATGGCCCCACAGCTCGCCCCCGTATATAACACCCCCCCCCCCCCTGTGCTTTATAAATGTGAATAATAGGGGTAAGTGGCCGGTAGGGAGATTTGTTCACTAGTCTCATAGTACCACCCACCAACTGTGCCAGTTTGATGTTTACTTTTGACTGGTGGGCCGACCACGTTAAATTTTCATTGAGAGTAATCCCCAAATATTCAATTGTGTGCACCCGTTCCAGTTGAACTGTTCCCAGCTTGGGCGGTGGGCGGTTATGGGGCTTGGGATTGAGAATCATGTATTTAGTTTTCTGTGGGTTAATTTCGAGTCCCCGCTCTGAGCAGAACTGCATAAACCCGTCCAAGACACGTTGAATGCCCATTGGGGATTTGGACAGCAGCAGGGTGTCATTGGCAAACATAATTGCGGGCACCCTGCTGCCAGTCAGTTTTGGGGCATCAGTGTTGGGAATCCTGGTCAGGTGGGCAATTACCCCGTTCACGAAGAGGCAAAACAGGGTTGGTGCGAGCACGCAGCCCTGTCTTACCCCTCTGCGAACGGGGAACCTTTCGGTTTGATTGCCACCTCTGCCACACCTAACGCGGGCGTAGTTGTTATGATGTAATCTCATCAGGATTGCCAAGATGTCTCCCGGGACATTCATCTCCTCCATAACTTTCCACAGTTTTACTCTAGGTACCAAATCAAAGGCGGCACGCAGGTCTACAAAGACAGTATACAAGGTACCGCCCTCAATTAAAGCTGTCCTCCAATATAAAAGGTTCAGCCTAAAAATTTGATCTATTGTAGAGACCCCCTGTCTAAATCCCGCCTAATAGGGAGTCAGGATACCCATCTCCTCTATCCAATTCTGTAGCCAGTCCAGGCTTCCGAAAAACTTTTGGGATATATCAATAAGACTGATCGGACGATAGTTGGCTTGGAGCAGTGGGGAACCCTTTTTGAAAATTGGAACCACTTCTGCTCCCAGCCAAGTATCCGGCACCTCCATTCCCCCCAGGACAGCGTTAAATATCAACGTAAGGTATGGGGCCCATATCCCTGGTTCCTGCTTAAATAGGTCCCCGGGTACCCCATTGAGACCAGGGGCTTTCCCTGTAGACAACCCAGCTATAGCCACCCTCACCTCTTTTTCAGTGAAAGGATCTCCAATTGGACCTGGCACTATCATAATGTTTGTTACATTCGGAGGCCCTTCCTCCATTGAATACAGCGACTGAAAGTGACTCTGCCATAGGCTAGGAGCTATGTTAGGCTCTATTGCTGAGGATAGGTCCTCTGTTCCATTGGACACTTCGCCAGAATTTGCACGAGTCTTTGATGGCAAGTGATCTTGAGAGGTTTTCCCAATATTGTTGATCCCACTCAGCTCTTGCATTCACCAAGAGCTTCCTATAAGACCTTGTCCTGGATTGGATTTCATCCCAGCTTTTGCGCCCCTTAATTGCAAGTAGCAATTTGGTTTTTGAGTCCCTGCAGGTGGCATTATACCAGGTCCTCTTAACTGTGGGTCCTTTTTTTGCCCCTGCTTTTGAAAATAGATCCAGCTCCAGAGTACTGATTAGTTCTGCATGGGTCTGGGCCAGCTTTTCTCTATTTGCCCCTTCTCCAACATTCATCCCTATCTGGAAAGCCCTCTCTAAAAGCGGGATAATTCTTGCATATAATTTTGGTAACTTATCACCGCTAGTAGCCAGTTTCCCCCACCTGACTTTTCTCCGGTTGTTTTCTAGTAGAAGACCTGACTTGTCTTTGTTCGGACCAAGCAATATATCTTCATTACCCGGTAGAGCAGAAGAGAGTTCCAGGGAGTTGTGGTCACTATCCCTTCTCTCAATAACTTTAAAGTCAACTATTTGTGACCACATTGATAGTTTGACAAGGATATAGTCCAGTCTCGATTCGCTACCAGATTTGTTATAGGTGCAGATACTTGGCATGTCTGATTTGCAACGCCCATTACAGGCCCTTAAACCTTGATTTAAAATAAGGGCAGTTATCTGCAGGGCAAGGGGAGACCAAGCTCTGGGAGGGGGCGCCACCGTCACCGGGACAAGCCAACATGAATCTTCCTCGATGGAGGGGCCATCACGTAGGCCTGGTAGTGGTTCATACTGGGAGTTTAGATCACCTCCCACCAGGCAGTGGAGTTCCCATTGGATGCCATCTAGGAACGCAGAGAGTTCCTCTATAGTGTTGGATTCTCTTGACATGGGTACCGGTCTTGAATATACATTTACGACGACCAGTTTCGTGGAATTTGGCCACTCTAATAGGACGGCTAGAATATCATCGGAGTCTGTCTCCAGACAACTAGCCTGGCAGCCTAGGTCTGATGCTACCCAAGTTGCCAGTCCTCCGGATGGCCTGCCCCTTCCCCCCCCACTTAGCGGGTTTAGATAATACTGCGTATCCCTGAAATGGGAGTTCCTCTCGGGCCCAAGTCTCCTGGAAGAGTAATATATTTTTTGAATTGATAAAAGAAACCCACTCAGGACAATCAATTTTACTGGCCAATCCAGCGACATTCCATGAAATCAGAGTCATGGGATGTGATTTGGTAGTAGATGGACCTTTAACGGTAGTGTTGACACCGCTAGTCTCCAAGGTGGTCATCTGAGGTGGGGGCGAGTGCCTCCGAGCCAATCTTATATTGGTGTGAGTCTCAGTTGTGTCCACTAGAATAGGCTCCAGAACTAGGTTCGGTGTTAATTCATTTTGTGCCCTTGTGTGTGGTGTTTGTTCTGGGGGTATGCTATTCCCTATCCAGTGGGATGCAGAAAGTTCACTCCCCTGAATCTCAGAGCGTCAAGCTACCATTTCCAGACTGCTGTATCTATTGTGGGTGGGAAAGTGGGCTGGGTAGTGCATTCTGTGGGGCCCCGGAATTCCTCTCGTGATTCCTCCCCCTCCGCCCCTCCTCCTGGTAATGGTCTCCCAACCCGCCTCCTGCCCATACGGTAGGAAGTGGTCAAAAGATCTTCCCCTATGATGAAATGGAACACTTCTCTCCCTGCGACAGCTCTCCCAGTCATCCAGCAACTCTTGATGTTGCCCCCATCTCTGATCCTCCAAATTATATAAACTGGAGGGATAAAAGAATGAGAGGGGAAGGGCTTGGATGTTACTGCCTTGGTCGTCAGAAGCCCAGGCACAAATGTAAGCAGCTGTGCCCGGCTCTCTGAAAGTGACCAAAACACAGTCTCCCCTAATTGATTTTCTAGAATATCCCACCCAAGGAACCCGCCTAACCATGGAAATGTCACTGGTTGTACCTCTCGGGAGTGGTCTGTATATGGATAACCAGCTAATAACCTTGTTCCTAAGTGAAGAAGTTGATTCAGTTGCCATAGATTTTAATTCAGGGACGCCTGCCAGGATCATGGTATAGGGGGAAGCCTCTGGAAGAAGGTTGACAGGTTTGGGTTTACGGATAGGGTTGTGTTTTTCTCCCGTAAATGTTGAATCACCCTTAGTGTCAGTCGGGATAGGAGCAGAATCTTTGGATGGGGGAATAGTAGTTGCAGCTGGAATTGATGTCTGCTGGGTTTTTTGAGGGGCGATATTTGTGTTGGGGTTATTCGGGAGTTGCGGTGTCTTGTTTAGATTGGGTTGTGGATTTTAGGAGTCAGTAATTAGTAGCTTTTTCTTTAAAACTGAAGTAGGTTCACTTCCCTTTTTGGACTTTGGATCAGGGCCCCCTTTGGCTCCTTTAGCTCCATTGAGTTCGAGTTTCATCGAATCAGCTAGTTGCACTGTAGATTTTTCAATGTTGACTAACCTAGCTTCGATCTTAATCAGGCGAGCTTCGAGAGGGCTCAGTAAGGACCTAAAAAGTTAATCAATATCCGCCAATGTGATATCATCGCTGGAATTGTCCACTAAAGTGATGTTTGTAGCGGGTGATAGGTCCGTCTGACTGTGAACTAAGGGGGAAATTGTTATATCAGGCTTCTCTAAGTTGATATCTATGGTGCCTCCTTTCGCACCATTTCCCCTCGGTGGTTTGGATTTTGGTGTCTTTATCCTATTGCCTTCTTCGTTTTGTCCCCCCCTCTTCTTTTTTTGTATTGCACCTTCCCTGACCCCCCTGTCTCTATCAGAGCTAGACTCTTTGTCATTAGCTGACACTGTGTTAGATTAGAGTATCGGGGGAGGGATTCCTGGTGAAATTTGAGGTGTTTGGGTATTAGGGAGGGCCATTAAGCTCAGATCCTCGAGGTCACTAGGGGCCTCGATTGTAAAGTCTGGGTCAGTTATTAGGACACTGGGTGACTGAATTTCTCCCGAATCACTCATTGCACTGTTTGTAGGTTCTAGCCTCCCCTCCGGGGTTTTGGCTTGAGCCATTGGCCCCATTGAGGATCTCCTAACCCAGTCGATTTCCTGGGAAATTTGTCTCTCCAAAACCTCTATTTCCTCGATCAAAAGTGATCCGGCTTTGACAAAGTAATTGTCGATGGTGCCTTTAGCGGCTCCAGCCGCAGCTAGGGATGATTTGCTCCTGGTTTCTCTTGTACACATTGCTCCGTTAGTTGAGAAAAAAAATGCCAAAGGGGGAGGGCCCGGCCCGGACTCTACCGTACTCGAACGGCCTCAAACGGCCCGCTCTTTGCCTGGTCTTCGCCCCGAGCTCCGTCCCGCGCACGTCCCCGTCGCGGTGGTGCTTACGCCTGTAAAGTACGTGAAGACAGGGGGCGTGGCCGCCAGGGGAAGAGGCACCAGCTGTGCGGAATGGAGAATGCTGGTCCTTGCAGTCCCCCGGTAGGCTCCTAACGCTGTGTGCACGCCAAAGTTCTCAACCTGGGCTGTATCTCACTGGGAGCGAGTTGGATATCCGCCGACTGCGGAACCGCTCACACCAGCTGGGACAGCCTCAGGGAGCAAGCAGGGAGCAGACGCCCAAGAACAATCCTCGTGGCAAACCGAGTCAATCAATGAGCGGCACCCGCGAAGCGGGTGTCGCGAAAGGTAATGAAGGCTGGAGTCAGAGGGCGTGGCCGCCGGGGGAAGAGGCACCAGCTGTGCGGAGTGGAGAATGCTGGTCCTCGCAGTCCCCGGTAGGCTCCTAACGCTGTGTGCACGTCAAAGTCCTCAACCTGGGCTGTATCTCACTGGGAGCGAGTTGGATATCCGCCGACTGCGGAACCGCTCACACCAGCTGGGACAGCCTCAGGGAGCAAGCAGGGAACAGACGCCCAAGAACAATCCTCGTGGCAAACAGAGTCAATCAATGAGCGGCACTTCTATATTCTCATTTAGAGCACTGGGAGAGAGCTGCTCGCTTTACAGTGAAAGGGCATGTTTTGCTCCACCCTAAGATGCTACACCTGGGAGACGAAGGGCGGGGCGTTCCTCTTTTCGTGGGCCGGTGGGGACTTTCCTGAATGATGTCATTTTATCGCTAGGTCATCGGTAGTGATAAAAACACCTGTCACCAGGGGAATTTAAAGTAGCTTCTTAACGCACGGTGGGCGAGGTGTGCTTTGCATTGTGCGCTTGTCAGCAAAGCAGGCTGGTAGAAAGAAATGACAACATTTATCACCGGTTGGGTGGTTGTGTGTGGCTCTGGGTGGGTGTGTGTGGCTCTGGGTGGGTGTGTTTTTTGGTCTGGGTGTGTGTGGCTCTGGGTGTGTGTGTGTGGCTCTGGGTGTGTGTGTGTGGCTCTGGGTGTGTGTGTGTGTGTGTGTGTGTGTGTGGCTCTCGGTGTGTGTGGCTCTGGGTGTGTGTGGCTCTGGGTGTGTGTGTGTGGCTCTGTGTGTGTGTGTGTGTGTGTGTGTGTGTGTGTGTGTGTGTGGCTCTGGGTGTGTGTGTGTGGCTCTGGGTGTGTGTGTGGCTCTGGGTGTGTGTGTGTGTGGCTCTGGGTGTGTGTGTGGCTCTGGGTGTGTGTGTGTGGCTCTGGGTGTGTGTGTGGCTCTGGGTGTGTGTGTGTGTGGCTCTGGGTGTGTGTGTGTGTGGGGCTCTGTGTGTGTGTGTGTGTGGCTCTGGGTGTGTGTGGCTCTGGGTGTGTGTGGCTGGCTCTGGGTGGGTGTGTGTGTGGCTGCCTCTGGGTGTATGTGTGTGGCTGGCTCTGGGTGTGTTTGTGTGGCTCTGGGTGTGTGTGGTAGTGATTGCTGTCTGCTGAGCTCGTCCGTAGGGTACAATAGGTCTCACATTTGCGAGAGATTAAGCTAATGGCAATGTAAATGACAATGCCATTTATTTATCTGTTTTCAAAACCGACACATAAATACAAATGTTGTCATTTACAATGCCAATAGCTCAAACTTTTCCAAAGGCGAAACCGTTGCATTGTAAATGCTTGTTTGAGGTAGGAACTGAAATCTCTGACTGACGGCGACACGAAGTGTTTTTAGGTACGAAGTAAGAGAGTGTGCACAAACAGACGGAAAACCACGAGAGGAACAAAAATCCCTAGTGTTGCAAAAGTCGCAGAGGAAACCTCCAAATTTCACTTTTTTACGGCGCTGTTTGCACATAAAATGAGACTTTTGGTAAGTGGACAGGAGGTATTGTGGTGAGCTGTGCCCTCCCATGGGGCGATCCTTTATCCAGCTTGGGCCATTAGCCTGGCTGCATCACTGTAAGCCGTACTGCCCACACACTGACAGCTTGCACCGCCTGCCCCCAGGGAAATTCAATTAAGAGTGTCTGTCTCCTCCCCCAGTCAATGAATGACACCATCAGGAGCCCGCCCCTCCCCGGCGACGCTCGCAGGTTACTGGAGAATTACTGCCCACTCTTGTAAGTGACTGGATCAGGCCTTGTCATAAACACAGCGACAGCTCCTGGAATCAATCTCTCACAACCTTATTGATTGGGAGGCTCGGAAATAATGAGGCTTCACTGGTGGCAGACTAATGCCCGGGGAGGAGGAGCACACACACACAACGAGCGCCACTCCATTAACACCTCGCCATGGATCTGCCCTTTGACCTTTTCCTTGGAAAGGTATTCGGGTTCTAGCGCCCAACCAAATATAATACTAAAATAGAAGCCGACAGCCAGTTCATTTCAGCAGCTGTTGGCACAGAGATCACTGCCTCGCGGAGGAATACTCATTCTGAATGTATTTGGTATGTTTCTTGGTATTTGTATAGCTCAACTCTGTCATTTTGATGGCCTCGTAGCACTTTCGTCTACCTGGTTTGTGAACGCCCGCACAGGAAAAACTGATGAGAATTTTTTTGTAAAACAAACTAATCAAAGAAATTAATATTAATGAAGTGATACAACTTTTATCTTTTAAAACACACCATTGCCCGTCAAAAGGATTCCTCCTATTAAGGGGCCCTCGGTGTATTGAAACAGGAAGGACAGCGCGCTGATACCATTCCTCTGGATGGCCGCACGTCACGACGATCGTTCAACTCACTGAGGAGTCGGACACTTGCTTAGGGGCACAGACACGAGAGAAAGTGATCTCCGGCGGCTAAAATGTCAAAAGCACAGGCAGAGCACCAGGATTCCGATCCCGGCGTCCATGTGTGGCCAATCGGTATGTCCTGAGGTTCATCACTTTAACTTCGTCTCACTCCCCTCAGTGTCAGTACACCCAGGGCCTTCAAGGGAAAAGGCAAGTGCAGGTACTCACCAAGTTTAACGGATGGGCGGCGCTCGTGCGGTTCGGGGACCAGCATTTAATTTGAGGTTTTCTTGCTGTGCACCTGAGCACAACAATACAGAAGCAGTTCTGCCCTCCAGGGTACTCCGTGTCAATGCATGTTCAAAGCGTAACTTTAAAAGCAACTTTCACATATCATGTTCAGTTTACACATGAAAGATATTTGTATGTTCACATTATAAACAAACATTGATATTGTGGTCAATTTGTGAAAGAAACCTGCATAATGATCAAGCGCGAACCTTTCTAGTTAGGGGGTTGGCAGATCTTACAAGCAGCCGATAAATTGCCTCAGTGCAAGTCAGAATGAGGAGTGAAAGTTCTGAGGCAGTAAGGCAGCGAAACAAATGTGGTGATAGGTGGGAGTAGGGTGTTGAGGAGTTCACTCTTCAATGATTCTGAATGAAGCCCAGTAATTCTGCCTAAGTGGGCAGGCACAGCAGGCCATGTGAGACCCAGGAGTTCTGCATTGTTTAGGATGTCCAATAGCTTTTACTTTTCTTAGTTACAGATTTGTCTCTGGCCTCAAGCCGAAGCCCTCCCCAGTGGCACAGTTATGTACACCCAGTCATGAGCATGGACAGAGAGGCGAATCCCTACGCCGGCCAGTGAAAGGAACACAGGACAGGGCCAGCTGCCTGGAAGGCTGAAGCTCTGTCACAGTTATGTACACAGTCATGAGCACGGACACTGAAGCGCAACCCTAGGCCGAGGCGTGTGTACGCTGATGGAGAGGGCGATGGGCCAATGGAAGGAGCACAGGACAGGGCCAGCTACCTGGAAGGCTGAAGCGCTGGTACAGTTATGCCCAGACAGTCAAGAGCATGGACACAGAGGCGCATCCCTAGGCCGAGGCGCGTGTACGCTTAAGGGCAGGGCAATGGGTCAGTGAAAGGAGCACAGGACAGGGCCAGCTGCCTGGAAGGCTGAAGCTGTGGCACAATTATGCACAGGCAGTCATGAGAATGGACACAGAGGAGCATCCCTACGCTGAGACCCGCGTGTACGCTGAAGGGTAGAGCAATGGAGCAGTGAAAGGAGCACAGGACAAGGCCAAGCTCTGGCACAGTTATGTACACAGTCATGAGCCTGGACACTGAGGCGCATCCCTAGGCCAAGGCCGAGGCGCGTGTTCGCTGATGGAGAGGGCGATGGGCCAGTGAAAGGAGCACAGGACAGGGCCAGCTGCCTGGAAGGTTGACGCTGTGGCACAGTTATGCACAGACAGTCATGAGCATGGACACAGAGGCACATCCCTACGCCAAGGCATGTGTATGCTGAAGGGCAGGGCAATGGGTCAGGGAAAGGAGCACAGGAGGCGCGTGTACGCTGAAGGGCAGGGCAATGGGCCAGTGAAAGGAGTGCAGGACAGGGCCAGCTGCCTGGAAGGTTGAAGTTGTGGCACAGTTATTCACAGACAGTCATGAGCATGGACACAGTGGCGCATCCCTACGCTGAGGGGCGTGTAGGCTGATGGAGAGGGCAATGGGCCAGGGAAAGGAGCACAGGAGGTGCATGTACGCTGAAGGGCAGGGCAATGGTGCAGTGAAAGGAGCACAGGACAGGGCCAGCTGCCTGGAAGGCTGAAGCTGTGGCACAATTATGCACAGGCAGTCATGAGAATGGACACAGAGGAGCATCCCTACGCTGAGCCCCGCGTGTACGCTGAAGGGTAGGGCAATGGTGCAGTGAAAGGAGCACAGGACAGGGCTAAGCTCTGGCACAGTTATGTACACAGTCATGAGCATGGACACAGGCGCATCCCTACGCTGAGGCGCATGTACGCTGATGAAGAGGGCAATGGGCCAGTGAAAGGAGCACAGGACAGGGCCAGCTGCCTGGAAGGCTGAAGCTGTGGCACAATTATGCACAGGCAGTCATGAGAATGGACACAGAGGAGCATCCCTACGCTGAGACCCGCGTGTACGCTGAAGGGTAGAGCAATGGAGCAGTGAAAGGAGCACAGGACAAGTCCAAGCTCTGGCACAGTTATGTACACAGTCATGAGCCTGGACACTGAGGCGCATCCCTAGGCCAAGGCCGAGGCGCGTGTTCGCTGATGGAGAGGGCGATGGGCCAGTGAAAGGAGCACAGGACAGGGCCAGCTGCCTGGAAGGTTGACGCTGTGGCACAGTTATGCACAGACAGTCATGAGCATGGACACAGAGGCACATCCCTACGCCAAGGCATGTGTATGCTGAAGGGCAGGGCAATGGGTCAGGGAAAGGAGCACAGGAGGCGCGTGTACGCTGAAGGGCAGGGCAATGGGCCAGTGAAAGGAGTGCAGGACAGGGCCAGCTGCCTGGAAGGTTGAAGTAGTGGCACAGTTATTCACAGACAGTCATGAGCATGGACACAGTGGCGCATCCCTACGCTGAGGGGCGTGTAGGCTGATGGAGAGGGCAATGGTGCAGTGAAAGGAGCACAGGAGGTGCGTGTACGCTGAAGGGCAGGGCAATGGTGCAGTGAAAGGAGCATAGGACCGGGCCAGCTGCCTGGAAGGCTGAAGCTGTGGCACAATTATGCACAGGCAGTCATGAGAATGGACACAGAGGAGCATCCCTACGCTGAGCCCCGCGTGTACGCTGAAGGGTAGGGCAATGGTGCAGTGAAAGGAGCACAGGACAAGGCCAAGCTCTGGCACAGTTATGTACACAGTCATGAGCCTGGACACTGAGGCGCATCCCTAGGCCGAGGCGCGTGTTCGCTGATGGAGAGGGCGATGGGCCAGTGAAAGGAGCACAGGACAGGGCCAGCTGCCTGGAAGGCTGAAGCTGTGGCACAGTTATGTACACAGTCATGAGCATGGACACTGAGGTGCATCCCTAAGCCGAGGCGCGTGTTCGCTGATGGAGAGGGCGATGGGCCAGTGAAAGGAGCACAGGACAGGGCCAGCTGCCTGGAAGGCTGAAGCTCTGGCACAGTTATGTACACAGTCATGAGCATGGACACTGAGGCGCATCCCTAGGCCGAGGCGCGTGTTCGCTGATGGAAAGGGCGATGGGCCAGTGAAAGGAGCACAGGACAGGGCCAGCTGCCTGGAAGGTTGATGCTGTGGCACAGTTATGCACAGACAGTCATGAGCATGGACATTGAGGCGCATCCCTACGCCGAGGCGCGTGTACGCTGAAGGGTAGGGCAATGGGCCAGTGAAAGGACAAGGCCAAGCTCTGGCACAGTTATGTACACAGTCATGAGCCTGGACACTGAGGCGCATCCCTAGGCCGAGGCGCGTGTTCGCTGATGGAGAGGGCGATGGGCCAGTGAAAGGAGCACAGGACAGGGCCAGCTGCCTGGAAGGCTGAAGCTGTGGCACAGTTATGTACACAGTCATGAGCATGGACACTGAGGTGCATCCCTAAGCCGAGGCGCGTGTTCGCTGATGGAGAGGGCGATGGGCCAGTGAAAGGAGCACAGGACAGGGCCAGCTGCCTGGAAGGCTGAAGCTCTGGCACAGTTATGTACACAGTCATGAGCATGGACACTGAGGCGCATCCCTAGGCCGAGGCGCGTGTTCGCTGATGGAAAGGGCGATGGGCCAGTGAAAGGAGCACAGGACAGGGCCAGCTGCCTGGAAGGTTGATGCTGTGGCACAGTTATGCACAGACAGTCATGAGCATGGACACAGAGGCGCATCCCTACGCCAAGGCATGAGTATGCTGAAGGGCAGGGCAATGGGTCAGGGAAAGGAGCACAGGAGGCGCGTGTACGCTGAAGGGCAGGGCAATGGGCCAGTGAAAGGAGTGCAGGACAGGGCCAGCTGCCTGGAAGGTTGAAGTTGTGGCACAGTTATGCACAGACAGTCATGAGCATGGACACAGTGGCGCATCCCTACGCTGAGGGGCGAGTAGGCTGATGGAGAGGGCAATGGGCCAGGGAAAGGAGCACAGGACAGGGCCAGCTCCCTGGAAGGCTGAAGCTCTGGCTCAGTTATGTACACAGTCATGAGCATGGACACAGGAGCACAGGAGGTGCGTCTACGCTGAAGGGTAGGGAAATGGTGCAGTGAAAGGAGCACAGGACAGGGCCAAGCTCTGGCACAGTTATGTACACAGTCATGAGCATGGACACAGAGGAGCATCCCTAGGCCGAGGCGCGTGTACGCTGATGGAGAGTGCAATGGGCCAGTGAAAGGAGCACAGAACAGGGCCAGCTGCCTGGAAGGCTGAAGCTGTGGCACAGTTATGTACACCCAGTCATGAGCATGGACACAGAGGAGCATCCCTATGCTAAGCAGCGTGTACGCTGATGGAGAGTGCAATGGGCCAGTGAAAGGAGCACAGGACAGGGCCAGCTCCCTGGAAGGCTGAAGCTCTGGCTCAGTTATGTACACAGTCATGAGCATGGACACTGAGGCGCATCCCTAGGCTGAGGCGCGTTTTCGCTGATGGAGAGGGCGATGGGCCAGTGAAAGGAGCACAGGACAGGGCCAGCTGCCTGGAAGGTTGAAGTTGTGGCACAGTTATGCACACATAGTCATGAGCATGGACACAGTGGTGCATCCCTACTCTGAGGGGCGTGTACGCTGATGGAGAGGCCAATGGGCCAGGGAAAGGAGCACAGGAGGTGCGTGTACGCTGAAGGGTAGAGCAATGGTGCAGTGAAAGGAGCACAGGAAAGGGTCAAGCCCTGGCACAGTTATGTACACAGTCATGAGCATTGGCACAGGCGCATCCCTACGCTGAGGCGCATGTACGCTGATGGAGAGGGCAATGGGCAGTGAAAGGAGCACAGGACAGGGCCAGCTGCCTGGAAGGCTGAAGCTGTGGCACAGTTATGCACAGGCAGTCATGAGCATGGACACTTAGGCGCATCCCTACGCCGAGGCCAGTGAAAGGAGCACAGGACCGGGCCAGCTGCCTGGAAGGTTGACGCTGTGGCACAGTTATGCACAGACAGTCATGAGCATGGACATTGAGGCGCATCCCTACGCCGAGGCGCGTGTACGCTGAAGGGTAGGGCAATGGGCCAGTGAAAGGAGCACAGGACAGGGCCAGCTGCCTTGAACGTTGTGTATATAAGGAACACAATATGGTTTCGGTTCAATTTTCAAAGCCTTTACGCCGTTTCCACTCACCCTTCTGTGCGGGATATCACGTCATTCATGTCCCAATCTGTTTTGCAATTGGTCAGGGACCTCGCTGGCCGCACCCAATGACTGCAATGATTGGCTGGCGCAGCCGAGCTTGCTCTGGTGACCTACTGTGAGGGGCCAACTCCTGCATTGCTGCCGGAACCCTGGGAGTACAGGTACTTCCTGTCTAGAGAGGAGTTCCGGTACTCAAGGAGAAAACATTGAAAAGTGCAGGTGCACTGTACAGATGAGTACTACCGGCCCAGTGAAAGCAAGGAGTAGACGGATCTGCCAAAATAAGGGCCGTTTATTATCAGGTGCAAAGTTCAATACACACCTTGAAGCTGTACACATCCTCGACTGTGATATAAAAGACGTGTGGTCTGGACACCATTCATGCCGAGGGGCTGCAGAGTCCAGAGGCAGGCTCTTCAGAACCCTGGCAGTGCCAGCTGCTGCGCCGTGGAACAAGCTCCAGCAGGCCAGGGCCATATGTTCGGATAGGACCATAGCGTGAGGATACTACTGTTGCAAACTCAGAAAGCGAGAAGCCATGGCTGTACAGTACACACAGCAGACCCTCTGGTGGAGACCTTACCTTGCAAGCAGGCCCGCCCAGAGCTGAGAGTTACATTACTTTCAGGGTTGGAACAGGTATCACAGAAGGACTACACTTGTCGCACAAGTTACTACTTGTGTAACAATATATCTTTAAGAGATATTAGTTAGTGATAGATTCCTTACCTTAGAATATCCCCAGGCGTCAGACTGGATCCGGAAATTTTTGCGTAGCAGTACTCTTGCGCGTTGGTAGGCGTCGTCTGCGGCTCCGCATCCGTCGTCGGCGTCGTGGGCCCTGTGATGACGTCGTCTGAGTACTTAGACGCAGCCTCCGCGTGCTGATGTCCGTTCTTAGACACAGTTTTTCCGCACCAGAAACGCAGAGCCATGCTAAAAACCAACACTGGTGTCAATGCAACTAGGGCCCTGAAAGGGGATGACCGTAACCCTAGATATCGGTTCGCAGAATGGGGAGGATGGGTGGGTCGGTAAGGAATCTATCACTAACTAATGTCTCTTACAGATATATCGTTACACATGTAGTAACTTGAGCATCTGAAAGAGACACGTTAGTAATAGATTCCTTACCTTAGAATAGGTGGTGGGTCTGTGAACCAATAATCTCACCAGAAAGTCCTGGAGGACTGAATGGCCAAAGAAGCCATCCCTCCGGACTTGGCTGTCCAGGCAATAATGTCTTGCAAAAGTGTGCAGCGAGGCCCACGTAGCTGCCTGGCAAATGTCCTGCAAGGGCACTCCTCAGCCCATGGCAGTTGTAGTCGCCATGGCCCGAGTGGAATGAGCCCTTAGCCCAATAGGGGTTCCTTCTTCGCCAAGGAGTAACACACCTGGATACACAAGATGATCCACCGCGAGATGGTCCGCTTGTGCACCGCCTTTCCCTTCTTAGCACCCACGTAACCAACGAAGAGTTGGTCATCCACCCGGAACTGGCGTGTGCGATCCAGATAGTAAGAGAGCGCACGTTTTGGGTCCAGACGGTGGAGTCTTTCTTCCTCTTTCGAGGGATGCGGAGGTGGAAAGAAGGTGGGCAAGGTGATGGACTGCCCGATGTGGAAGGCTGTGACTATCTTGGGCAGGAAAGAGGGCCTTGTCCGCAACACAACCATGTCCGGATGGACCGAAAGGAAAGGAGGCTTAGAGGATAGAGCCTGGAGCTCACTCACTCTCCTGGCAGAGGTGATGGCAACCAGGAAGGCAGTCTTCAAGGTAAGAAGGAGGATAGGACAGTTGTGAAGTGGCTCAAAGGGAGCGCACATCAGAAAAGTAAGAACCAGGTTCAAGTCCCACTGAGGTATCACGAAGAAAACAGGTGGAAACGTGTGTGTGATGCCCTTCAGAAATCGATTTACAATAGGGTACTTGAACAAAGATGGTTGATCAGGCAGCCTTAGGAAGGCAGAAAGGGCAGAAAGGTAGCCCTTGATAGTGCCCAGAGCAGAGCCCTGCTGGACAAGAGAAAGAAGGAAGAGAAGAACCTCAGAAAGAGGGACAGAGAGCGGATACACAGCCTTTGCCGTGCACCATACCACAAATTTGTTCCACCTGCAGGCGTATACCGACTTTGTGGAGGGACGCCTGGCTGCCAGAATGATGTTACAGACTTCAGGAGGCAAGTCAAATGGCCTCAACTGTCGCCGCTCAATCTCCAAGCATGGAGGTGGAGACTGGATAGGTTCGGGTGGAGGACCGTCCCCTGCTACTGCGACAGAAGGTCCTCCTGAAGAGGCAGACGAACCGGGGGATCGACTGACATACTGAGGAGCTCGGGATACCAGTACCTTCGTGCCCAGTCCGGAGCCACAAGGATGACTTGTGCCCAGTCGCGCTTAATCGCGCTTGATCTTCTTCAGCACTATGGGCAGAAGTGGTATAGGTAGAAAGGCGTACAACAGACCGCAACTCCACTCGCGCCGAAAAGCGTCTCCGAGCGAGTGCCGCCTTGGAAATTCCAACGTGCAGAACTGATGACATTGCGCGTTCTCTTCGGTGGCGAATAGATCTAACCAAGGCTCTCCCCACTGCAGAAAGAGACCTTGCACCACGTCCGAGTTCAGACGCCATTTGTGATCCATCATGCACCTGCGGCTAAGTTCATCCGCCCTGGCGATCAGAGAACCTGTCAGGTGTTGAACCACCAGGGTCACGCCCTGATGTTCCAGCCACTGCCAGAGGCACAGAGCCTCCTGGCAGAGGGTCCACGACCCCACCCTGCCCTGTTTGTTGCAGTACCACATGGCGGTGGTGTTGTCCGTGAACACCGCACTATACTCCCCTGGACCAAGGGGAGGAATGCCTTCAGTGCTAGACGAATCGCCCGCAGCTCCAAAAGGTTGATATGGAGCCGGGACTCCGCCAGAGACCAGAGTCTTCTGATCTCCGCCTCTCCCATGTGGCCTCCCCAGCCCTGGAGGGACACGTCCGTCACAACCACGTGCTCCGGTTGGGGAAGGGAGAGGGATCTGCCGCTGACCCAATCACGGTCAGTGAGCCACCACTGTAGCTGTCTCGCAGTTCCTTTCGAGATCAGGACGTGGTCAGACAGGTTGCCCTGATGCTGGGCCCACTGACAATTCAGGTCCCACTGCAGAGCCCGCATCCGCCCCCGGGAGTGATGCACTATAAGGATGCAGGAGGCCATCTGCCCCGGAAGCCGCATCGTCAACCTGACAGAGACCCAGGATAAAGGCTGAAAGAGTGGAATCAGAGCCTGAATATCCCAGACCCGCTGTTCGGGTGGATAAACCCGAAACTGCGCCGAGTCGAGAACGCTCCGATGAAGAGGAGCTTCTGAGAGGGGCACAGGTGTGACTTCGGCACATTGATGGAAAACCCCAGCTGGTGCAGGAAGTCTGCCGTAGTCTGGAGGTGGCTGACGACTGTCTGGGGCGAGCCCGCCTTCAACAACTAGTCGTCGAGGTAGGGGAAGACTGAAACCCCTAACCTGCGCAGATGAGCTGCGACCACCGCCATCACTTTCGTGAACACCCGTGGGGCGCTCGTAAGGCCGAATGGGAGCACGGTAAACTGAAAGTGCTTGTGGCCTACCGTGAACCGCAGGTAGCGCCGGTGGGCCGGCAGGACGGGGATGTGAAAATAAGCGTCCTGCAAGTCCAACGCTACCACCCAGTCTCCTGGGTCCAGGGGAGCTAAGACCTGAGCCAGTGTCAGCATCTTGAACTTCACCTTCCGGAGGAAGCCGTTGACGTTCCGTAGGTCCAAGATAGGGCGTAGGCCCCCGTTGCCCTTCTTGGGTACCAGAAAGTAGTGAGAGTAGCAACCACACCCTACTTCTGGCCAAGAGGGCCGTAACTTCCTCCTGCAGAAGCAGCAGATGATCCCCGATATGCGGTGGCATGGCTTGAGGGGTCGTCTCGAAGGGGAGGGAGAAGCCCCTTCGGACGATTTGCAGCACCCACCTGTCCGATGTGACAGTGCGCCAGTGAGAGTGGTGATGGCGAACCCTGCCCCCCACTGGGGTCACATGGGCCTGAAAGCACGGACTAGGAAAGTTTTGAGGCGGATGCTGCAGGGGTAGGTGTGGACTGGCCTTGCCGTGGACCCCGACCACCGCCACAGCGGTTTCCACGTCCGCCACCGCTTTGGATAGTAGACTGCGGTGCGTGGCTGGCGGCACGTGTGTGGGCGCCCCTTCCTTGGCCACGAAAGGAGCGAAAGGCACCCATTTGCTGGCGCGGGCCGAGAGGCCCAAGGACTTGGCCCTAGGCCTGGAGTCCTTAAAGCGCTCAAGCGCATGGTCGGCCTTGTCGCCAAAGTGGCAACGGCCATCGATCGGCATGTCCATAAGTGTGTTTTGGACATCTGCCGAGAAATTGGCGGACCTCAACCAGGCGTGACGACGAATCGCCACCGTCGTTGACATCGCTCTGCCCAGAGAGTCGGTAGTGTCCAGCCCACACCAGATGGAATACCGTGCTGCATCCCGGCCCTCCACCAGGGCTTGGCCGAGCCTAGCCCGTACCTCCAACGGGCAGTGTTTCAGCACGTCCGCAACCGTGTCCCATAGAGTGTGGGGGTAGCGGCCCAAGCGGCACGCAGTATTAACGGACCGCAATCCCAAACTTAGGGAGGAGAATATCTTCTTCCCGTAATTCTCGTACCTCTTAGATTCCCGGTCGGGGGAGCCAACGGGAATGCGGTCTGGGAATTGGAGGCCTGGATAACCAGGCTCTCAGGGGTGGGATGGGTAGACAGAAAGCAAGGGTAACCCGGAGCCGGGCGGTGGCCACGTTCCTATCCACAGGCTGTCCTGTGGCGGGCCTGGACCAAGTGCCCAAAAGAACATCTGACAAGGCCTCATTAAACGGCAGCAGAGTCTCGGCCGAGCTTGACTGCGGTTTAAGGACCTCAGTGAGGAGGTTAGTCCTCACGGCCGCGACGGGGAGCTCAAGGCCCAGGGCCTTGGCCGCCCTCATCAGCACCACGCTATAAGCAGCTCCCTCCTCCATAGCCACGCTAAGAGGGGAGACAAGGCCAGTGTCGGGCGAAGTGTCCAGCCCACTGGCCTCCCCAAGCTCTCCTGTCCAGTCCACAGAAGACTGACACTCCCGTGCTAGAGGGTCCTCAGACCCCTCCCAATCCTCCTCATCACCCACAGCCTGGTACTCAGGCTCAAAAGATGGGGCCCGGTCATTGAAATAAAAATCTCACAGCGGCGTTGAGAGCGGCGCTGGACCCGAAACCAGGACAGGACCAGGGACGACGTCGTCCAGGGACGGTGCCGGGGGTGACACCCGAGGTGCCGGCATCGGCGAGGTCATTAAGTCGACCGGCGACGACCCGGATCCGGAACCGGACGCAGTGGGGTCCTGCGGCGTCGGGACCGAAGTCGCCGGCGGCGCCGAGGCTGAAGCCCCGGACGGCGCCGGTGCCGAAGCACCCGGCCCGCGTGGGGACCCAGTCGGAACCGCTTGGCCCGAAGGCGCCGCGGAACCCGACGGAGGAGCGAGCGACCTCGTGGCCATGAGGAAGTCAGCAATCTCCCCTGGTGTTGCGTCCTGCCCAGGGACCGGTGGATGTGGGGCAGGCCGCAAGACCTGTGACTCCAGCGGAGCCGCGTGGGCGGTGTCACCCGAGCCCCTGGCCGCGTCGCGCGATCGTCGGGGGGGGGGGGTCAGAAGAGCAATGGTGCCTCTTCGACTTCTTGTTCCTCTTACCCGAGGACTTCAAGCCCGAAGACCGATGACGACTCCCGGAACTGTGGGGGCTCAGGCCCCGCGACTGGTCCCTCAACCTCCTTTCGGACCGGGACCTCGAGCGGCGCGGGGCAGACTGCCGAAGCTCGAGTCGCTTACGGGACCGAACCCGTCTAGCCTTAGAAGTCAGGGTCCGGCAGTCGGAGCAGAACTTGTCGTCGTGGTCCAGGCCCAAACAGTGCAGGCACAGGCGATGGGGGTCGGTAACCGACATCAGTCGGTTGCAGTCCGCGCAGGGCTTGAAGCCGGGCATCCCTACCGGCACCGTTTGAGTCGCTTCGAAAAATGGAGCAAAAAGGATCTCAAAAGGTTAGTCAAAAAACTACTTGGGTACAACTTTTTCCAGATCTGCGCTAGCTGGCGTGGAAAAAAGAAGAACTGACATCAGCACGCGGAGGCGGCGTCTTAGTACTCCAACGATGTCATCACGGCGCCCACGACGCCGAGCCGCAGAGGACGCCTACCGACGCGCAAGGGTACTGCTACGCAAAAATTTCCGGATCCAGTCTGACGCCTGAGGATATTCTAAGGTAAGGAATCTATCACTAACGTGTCTCTTTCAGATCTCTATTTCACATGATATGACGCAGCTCACGGAGTAGTGTTTTCACTCTGATCACAATCGCCAACACTTTGCACATACCGTATGTGCATTACAACACACAACATCCAAAAAGTGAAAAGGATACATGGAGATGGCAAGAGTAGGTAAAATAACAGACCTGCACTTTTAGATTATGAAACCCCTTGCTGTAGCCTGAACAGTGGGGTGCAGGTCAGTGGTCTTGAAACAATTTTCAGAATGGGGGTGCTGCCATCAGTGTTACATCACTGAGTCATAGGGAGTGTGAAAAAGCCAAGCATCTGACAAAAGACAAGTGTAGGAAGTGGGACGCCCAATCAGCAGGACAGTGGCAAGTGTGTGGTGTGTGGCACATTCCCGCAAATATAGCATTAAAGCATGGTTTGTTAGCGAACCCATTTAAATACACCATATTGTCCATTGAAATGGCCATTACATATGAACAGACCAGCAGTTTTACTGATACAAACAATGCAGCATACAAACAAGTAGAAATCAAGTTTCTGCAATATTTTGATTTGCGAATCACGTGTCTTAGTTTGTTTTGATCTAATAGCAATCTGTTACCACAAAAGTTCAAAATTACAAAAAATGTGTTTCATTTGTTCTTTCCTAACTGCTGATATAATTTTAAATACCTGTACAGGTATTTTAATTTTTATTGTGAGTTAATAAAAAATAGTACATTCTACAATCTTTCCTTTTACACTTCAGGAACCCAGCATGATTGTCACAGTTCTTTCCAAAATCATCTCACTTTGCAGTCAGAGAAGGAAGCAAGGACAAATAAACACCAGTCTCCATATTGAAAGATTAGGCAGCAATTTGTCATAAGACATACCATGACATTTGACCTCTGTCTTTGGAGCACAGCAGAAGTGAAAAGGTAAACATGACATTTAAAAGCATCTTTAATGCTCATTCACCTTCTAAACTCCAGCATAGTTATTCTGGGTGTGCCGCAGCACCCTCTGCATCCCAATTTCCAGCCCCTACGGTGGAGGTAAGGGGGCAAGGCCTACGTCAGTGGAGATCACGGCCCTAGCGAGAGTAACATTTAAAGCCACAGGACCAGGGCTCAAGTCGGGGGTACATGCAGGTACATGGAGTCCTCCAACTCTTTCCACAGGGTGGAAGCCGTCCCCCTGCCAATAAATTGGGCCCCTCAGAAATATGCTGAACTTGTCCTGGTGTAATTTTCAGACACCGGGACACGTTCATCAGATCCTACACGTTGCCTGCTTTCAATTCCCAGCATAAACGTGCAGGCAGCGAGGGAGCCTTTTTTTCACCTCTAGCTGGGCCTAAGTTAGGAGGCCATCCGGTCTTCTTTTGTTTGTATGTGCTGACTGGAGGCCGCCTGGAACCTTACATTTAAATGTAGTTGCCACAGAGGGAAACAAAGGCACACAGCTTGCCTTCTCTTCGCAGGTACTTAAGAGAGGCATGCTTGCCTTTGTCCTGTCCCTGTATACAAAAACAGACACTGTAAGACTGTCAGATGGGTTAGTCTATCCCAGTATTTGCACAAATAATTTAAGTAGCACTATTTTATTTCTTTTATAGTGCTACGTCGTGACGGCATGAGGTCATTTGCATATTGTTTTACTCGGTCAGCCCCACCACTTCTTTTTATAGGGCTTGTGCCCTGCACAGGACGCACTCCAGTGAGCTGTCAAAGCACCAAGAAACAGTTTAAGTTCAATTTGGAATATATGCCCAGGGTAAACACGTGTAAGTGCTCAGAGTCTTTACACTTGTTAAGGGTTATGTAGTGCTGACAAAGGAGATAAGATGTAGTTCTAAACGTCGACATGCTTGTTACAGGTGCCTGCATAATCTAATCCAGTTTTTGTCAGAATTGTGCACTCTGGGCACATCCTTTTACTCTTTGTGACTCGGTTTCCTTAGCTGACAAAACTACAAGCAGATAAAAGTAGGCAAGCTGAGATAATGTGCATATGAAAAGCCACAATGTGAGTAAGGAAAATTAATCTTCAGTTGGTAGAAAGCTCTGAAGGAGATTCAGCGCGGTCCTGGGGCCATTGAACCTGCGATATCAATAAAAGGTATGCCTCTCACTAAACTACAACTATAAATGTTATCTAAAAAAAGTACACTTTTCAATTCACTGGACAAATGAGATGTCTTTCCCAGCATATACTGGATGAATCCGTTATAAAAACGAGTCTCGAGATTCTTGATCAGGACAGCCAGTATCACCTTTGAACTGTTTGGGGACAGTATAAAGTTCCTTTTCCAAAGATATTATATCAGGGTTATGGAGTCCACATACAATAAATACTAAGCCATCCATACAGGCTCGAGTGAACTATGGTGCAATGCTATTGGTGCCTGTACCAACAATCCATGTTTGCAACAATTTCCAACATCATAAATCCTATACTTTCAAAGTATCAGAAATACAATTTAATGGAAGAAAATAGAGCTTTATCTGCACATTCTGAGTGCCTTGGATCCACACTCACTGGACAGGCTTGCAGTGCCTAGCCCTTTAATAGTGGGCAGATACAGACAAAGCCTTATAAGTAGGGCTCCCGGTTTTATTGTATTTGTTTATTGAATATTTCAGTCTGTATTTACCCATATTTATTTTAAGCTATCTTATCAACACCTGGTTAGGAGGGTTCGCGCCTGAGGTCGCTCTTTCCGGAACAGAGCGGCCATCCTTTGGAACACGCTGCCTGCCCACATCCGTGGGCTTGACAATTACCTAGAATTCAGGAAAGCCATAAAAACCTTTCTTTTTCCCACTCCGTAGGCCTTTCCTGGGGCCCCTCCCTGATCTTGTCCATCTCATTGCTGTCAGCGCCAGGACGCCTATTTGCTGGGGCAGCTGCCGCGCTTTACAAGTCTATCAACATTAACATAACCATAGCTAATAGGATTTTTGGCAATAAATGAAGTTGTGGGCTTGAACATTTTTCACACTTATTTAACAACTATATGTGAAGTAATTCTTTGATTCCTTTTGGGTTTTAGAATATTAAACAGTCAATTATAGCACAATAATACACCCCACATGAAAATATTAGCATTATAGTAGAAATATATACAATCATTTAAATAAATCACCCAATTTTCAACTCCCCAAATCTGTCTGCTCAGCTATTGGCCTGGAATTAATGAATGACAGCTAGGAGAGCGTTCAACAGAATCCCAATTTTCTGTATTCTACCATTTAAAAACAAGCATTTGCAATGCAATAGGTCTCGCATTTACGCACGTTTAAGCAATTGGCATTTTAAATGACCATGCCTTTTATTTATATTTAAAAAAAACAAAACATAAATAAAAGCATTGTCATTTAAAATGCCAATAGCTCAAACTCGCGTAAATGCGAGACCTATTGCATTGCAAATGCTTCTTTTACCTAGCCATGTTGCAGGGTGCAGAACCATATGTGGACAAAAGAGGTCGCATGGGACCTCTTTTGGCCACATATAGAACTGCACCCTGCAAAGTTGGAGTTATTGGCATTATCAGCAGGTGGTATTTAATTAAATATCTACTTGTACATGGGGAGGTTGCTTTATAAATCTACTTGTCCTGTAACAAAATCCACTTGTCCCTTTGGTGCCATGTAGTGCGGCAACACATTAGGCAGCAATCTCATAATATAGGAACTCTGTTTAGCCTCTCTATTTTATTCCAGAACTCATACCATAGTAGTGTTTGAATACTTGCAATCCCCTTATGTTGCTACGATCTACATGTTGGGGTTGAAGGTAGTTGTAAGCAATAGTACCAGGGTTCAAATGCCCTTTTGAATCGGTGCAAATCTACTAACTTCCAAGGGTTTTCAACAACTCTTCTCTAATCTTTTTCCATACTGAGCAATGTTGAAAATCTACTCTGACAATGGTAGATGTAAACCTTCTACCAGAGTTGGGGGAAAAGGTGGTTGGAGGGAAAGTAAA
The DNA here is from genome assembly GCF_964263255.1 of Lissotriton vulgaris. Taxonomy (NCBI): domain Eukaryota; kingdom Metazoa; phylum Chordata; class Amphibia; order Caudata; family Salamandridae; genus Lissotriton; species Lissotriton vulgaris. The sequence continues at coordinate 122,154,681 of NC_141688.1, forward strand.
GTTGCAAACACACAGATTTTCGTATGAGCAAATCTACACATGCATAATTGCTCATGCTAAAATGCACTCCACAAATATTTTCTAGGAGTACTAATTCATGTCCTACTTTTGTAAATTCTAGGGAATAAACTAAAGCTGTAGAGCTGCATTTATTGCAAGGACATATAATGGGTGGACCTTTGAGACTTTCTTTCATAATTGGGCCCCAAATTTGGTCTGGCGTTGACCATGACATTTTGCGTTTATTAAAATTATGTCTCTCTCTCTCTATCGGTGGTCTTCACCGTGAGTGGCCACATTCTGCTCTTTCCCAAGGAGCATATCGGCACAAAAAGTAGTTTTGTTCAGTGACAGTAACTACTGGCAGTGTGTGCTTTTTGAGACCAAATACAATTGTTGCTTTTGCCAATGTTTGTTATAACGGTGAGGGCCCGGCAGCTCCCACACCACTAAGGTTTTACAAAAATCATGACAAAAGATTTCACACATTTATAAAACTAAAAAGTTGAACGTCAATTTCAGACCAGCTGGCTTTGCCAATGCTTGTTTATTTTTGTTTTCTATAATCTTATTTAAACTGGCTACACTGATTTTCCATTATGAATAGTTCTAGGAAATACTATCATACATCAACACATGTTACTAAATGATGCTGCAAAGAAATGGTACCTGCAATTTTACAGTAGTTTAGCAAATGTTTTTTTCCTGTTTTCATGTTTATGAACATTTTATTCTGAAAGCTAAGAATCCACAATTTTGCTTTCAAGCTTCTGTAAATTTGTGCATCAAATCCGAGAGCATTCTGGGAGCATTATAAATAGCCTCATATTCATATTGCTAAACTTTGAAAAAGTGTGTACACATTTTCATACTGGAACCACTGTCAGTAGTGCAGTCAGAGCTTACAATATTTACTTAGAGCGCTCACCCTAATAACAAAGTCTTACAATTAATCAACCATAAATACAAGTTTGATCAGCATTAACATACGGACAAAAATATTATCTTAACTACAGACAGTGCCCTTCCATGATCCATAATGTGGTACTGAAAACTGACAGCCAAAGGGTTTGTGCTGCAGGCGGTTGGGCCTTCTTGTCCCAAGGAAAAAAAGCATATGTAAACTTCTTGCCCTTGACCCCAAACAATGTGTTCTGGGCGTTGGGCTAGAGGAATTCCACATCCCTGTATTATGAATGCCAATGCTTTCTGCCTAGCCATGTAATAGGGTGCAGTACCATATGTTTCCAAAAGAGGTATCATGGGACCTCTTTTGGCCACAGAAGCTATGGTAAATCAACCCTACCCATAATGCATTGCATGCAAGACAGTACCACGAGAACATTAAATAGCAATGTCCATATATAAAATTAGTAGCTTTGGTATGTGACAAAAGAATTATTATATTCATTCCAGATTAGGTTTTACTGTGTGTGGAGATGATGAAGGGAATTTTATAGAAGGTCTCAGATAAATGTGAGATGTGCTAGAGAGTAAAGTAACCACTGCAAGGTTTATTTTCAGGCTAAAGCCTGTGTTCTATCTAAAGCCCTTTAAGGAAATAGTGTTCTGTGGCTGTAGTTAGAGCACAAGTTACTACTTGTGTAACAATATATCTGTAAGAGACCTTAGTAAGTGATGGGTTCTTTACCTTAGCATATCCCCAGGCGTCAGACTGATCTGGAAAACTTTGCTAGCAGTACCTCTGCGCGGCATAGGTGGTGTTGTGCAGCTCTGCGTCCGTTGCTGGCGTCATATGTGCTGAGATGACGTCACAGACACTACTTAGGCGACACCCATGCGCGCTGATGTCCGTTCTGCCCTGACTTTTCGCGCCAGGAACGCAGAGCCATGCCAAAAACTGACCACTGGTGCCAAAAAACTAGGGCCCTGAAAGGGATGTCCTTAACTCTAGAAATCAGGTTGCAGAACGGGGAGGATGGGTGGGGCGGTAAGGAATCTATCACTAACTAATGTCCCTTACAGAGATATCGTTACACAAGTAGTAACTTGTACATCTGAAAGAGACACGTTAGTGATAGATTCCTTACCTCAGAATAGATACCCCAGCAATACCAACCCAGGTGATGGGTCTACGAACAGGATTACACAAAAAAAAATCACGGAGAACAGAATGGGAAAAGAAGCTGTCTCTCCGGACTTGACTGTCAAGGCAGTAATGCTTGGTAAATGTGTGCAGCGAGGCCCAAGTAGCAGCCTGAGAAATGTCCTGCAAGAGTACGCTGCGTCCCAAGGCAGTAGTGGCTGCCGTTGCCCTGGTGGAATGGGCACGCAGTCCCACAGAAGGCTCATTCTTAGCCAATGAGTAACAGGCTTTGATGCAGAGAACGACCCACCAAGAGATCGTCTGTTTGTGCACAGCCGACCTTTTTTGGCGCCCACGTAGCCAACAAAAAGCTGGTCATCCACCCAGAATTGTTGTGTGCACTTCAAATAAAACGAAAGAGCACGTTTTGGGTCCCAGCGGTGGAGCCTCTCTTCCTCTTTTGAAGGATGCAGAGGCGGAAAGAAGGTGGGCAAAATGATGGTCTGCCCGATGTGGGAGGGTGTGACAGCATTTGGCAAGAAAGAAGGACGAGTCCTCAAAACCACTTGTCCGGATGAACAGAAAGGAATGGAGGTTTGGAAGAAAGAGCCTAGCACTCACTCACTCTTCTGGCTGAGTTGATAGCTACCAGGAAAGCCACCTTGAGAGTAAGAAGATGCAAGGGACAGTTATGAATGGGGTCGAAGGGAGAGCACATCAGAAATTTTCAAGTAGAGGTTTAAGTCCCATTGAGGCATGATGAACGGCACAGGAGGAAAAGTGTGCGTAATGCCTTTCAGAAAATGGTTAACAACCGGGGACTTAAAAAAAGAAGTCTAATCTGGAAGACGTAGAAGGGCAGAGATGGCAGAAAGATAACCTTTGAAAGTGCCCAGAGCAGAGCCATGCTGGGCCAAGGAAAGAAGGAACAAAAGAACTTCGGAAAGAGGAGCAGGAAGGGGATCCACAGACTTTGCTGTGCACCATGCCACAAACTAGTTCCACCTGCAGGCGTAGACCATTTTCGTGGAGGGACACCTGGCTGCCAGAATGACATCACAGACTTCGGGAGGAAGATCAAAAGCTGTCAACTGTCACCACTCAATCTCCACGCATGGAGGTGGAGGCTGGGCAGGTTTGGGTGGATGACCGTCCCCTGTTGCTTCCACAGGAGATCCTCCCAAAGAGGCAGTCGGATCAGGGGATCGATAGCCATGCTGAGTAGCTCGGGATACCAGAACCTTTCTGTCCAATGGGGAGCCACCAGAATGACTTGGGCCCAGTCGCGCAGAATCTTCTTCAGCACTCTGGGCAGAAGTGGTATAGGTGGAAAGGCGTACAATAGACCGCACTCCACCTTCGACGAAAAGCGTCACCGAACGAGTGCCGCATTTGAAATTCCAATGCGCAGAACTGATGACATTCTGCGTTCTCTTTGGTGGCGAATAGATCTAACCAAGGCTCTCCACACTGCTGAAAGAGACCTTGCACCACGTCCGTGTTAAGATGCCATTCTTGATCCATCATGCATCGGCGGCTGAGTACGACGGACGCGGAGCCGCAGACAACGCCTACCGGCTCGCAGGGGTATTGCTACGCAAAAGTTTCCGGATCCAGTCTGACGCCTGGGGATATTCTAAGGTAAGGAATCTATCACTAACGTGTCTCTTTCAGATCTGAGGCGCAGAGCCTCCTGACAGACGGTCCAGGACCCCAACCCGCCCAATTTATTCCAATACCACATGGCGGTATTGTTGTCCATGAACAACTGCACCACACTTCTCCAGACAGAGGGAAGGAATGCCTTCAGTGCAAGCCGGATCGCCCGAAGCTCAAAAAGGTTGATATGTGGTCGGGACTCCGCAGGAGTCAAGAGGCCTCTGATCTCTGCATCCCTTAAGTGGCCTCCCCATCCCAGGAGGGACGCACCCATCACCACTGTGTGCTCCGGTTGGGGAAGGGAAAGGGATCTGCCATTGACCCAATCGCGATTCGTGAGCCACCACTGCAAGTGTTGTGCAGGTTGCCCTGATGCTGCGCCCACTGGAACTTCAGGTCCCACTGCAGAGCCTGCATATGCCATCTGGCATATTGCACTAGAAGGATGCAGGAGGTCATCAGGCCCAGGAGATAGAGGCTAAAAGATCGGAACCATAGCCTCAAAATCCCGGACTCGCTGCTCGGGAGGATAAACCTGAAACCGATTCGAACCCAGAACCGCTCCAATGAAGGGGAGCTTCTGAGAGGGACTCAGGTGCGACTTCGGCACGTTGATGGAGAACCCCAGCGAATGCAGGAGGTCGGCTGTAGTCTGAAGGTCGGTGACAAGTGCGTTGGTCGAGCCCACCTTTAACAACCAGTCGTCGAGGTAGGGGAAGACTGACACCCCTGACCTGCGCAGGTGAGCTGCAACCACCGCCATCACTTTCATAAACACACAAGGGGCGCTGGTGAGGCCGAAGGTGAGCATGGCGAACTGAAAATTTTACTGGCCTACCGTGAACCGCAGGTAATGTCGGTGGGCCGGCAGGATGGTGATGTGAAAATATGCATCCTGCAAGTCCAACGCTACCATCCAGTCTCCAGGGTCGAGGGCAGTCAAGACCTGAGCCAGAATCAACATCTTGAACTTCTCCTTCAGGAGGAAGCAATTGACGTTCCTGAGGTCCAAGTTGTGGCGCAAGCCCCCTTTGTCCTTCTTGGGGACAAGAAAGAAGTGGGAATAACAACCACGTCCTACTTCTGGCCCAGGAATGCGCTCACTGGCCCCCTTGGCCAAGAGGGCCATAAATTCCTGCTGGAGAAGCGCAAAGTGATCCCCCGACATGCGATGGAACTGAGGTGGCATGGCTGGGGGGATAGACTCGAAGGGGAGGGAGTAGCCCCTCCGGACGAGTTGCTGCACCCACTTGTCGGAAGTGACAGAACGCCAATGGGGAAGGTGATGCTGAATCCTGCCACCTACGGGCCTGGGGTGTGACCCGATGCTCAGACTAGGAAGGCTTTGAGGCGGATGTCACGGGGCGGAGGTGGATTGACCCTCACACCGGCTCCCGGAGCCGCCACGGCGCCCTCCACGCCCACAGCCAGGATGAGTTTGGTACGGCGCAGACTTTGACTGAACGAGCGGGCAGGGGCGCCCCTTCTATGGCCACGAAAGGAATGAAAAGTAGACGTGGCCGGGCCCGTGGCGGAAAGGCCCAAGTATACACTATCCGCCATATCACCAAACAGACTAGTGCTGTAGGAGGGTAGGATCTGCTTACTATGGTTACCCCGCACTTTTTTGATGTGTTTTACTGATTTATCGACTTTAAAATGGCTGGAGCCCTGCTAACCAGGACCCTAGCTGCTTCCTCTCTAAATTGATTGCATGTACATTAGGTACACTTCAGATTGGTTACTGGAGCACCCTTGTGAGTCCCTAGTATATGGTACCTTAGGTACCAAGGGCATAGGTACCCCAGAGGCCTACCAGGGGCTGAAGCATGCATTATGCCACCGCTGGGAAGACTTCCAAAATGGCACCACAGGTTCTGCTACTGCAGCCTGGGTAAGGTGGTACTTGTACCCCTTACTTAGATATAGTATACATATATTACCTACTGGCGGTTGCCAGTAGGTATATATAGTTAGGATTTTTTTGAATAGGGATTTCTGAAAATTCTATGTTGAATAACTTTGGCGTTGAAGGACGGAATTGGCTGAAATTTACAGGAAAATGGCACATTTTGTTTGAGCGTCCCCTGAAAGTTTGGGGGTGTTTCGTGAAGTGGGGGCCGAGAAAAAAGGGGGGTCCCAAAACGTGTTTTTATCATTGAGTTTTCCATAGGGCAGTTGGACTCACTTTTAGCTCGAACGGCTGAATGGATTTCTATGGAACGTGGCAAAATTGTTGGGACTGGTAGCCCGATGTGCATTTGCTAGGTCTCAAGATATGTGCAATAGTGGTATTTGAGTAATTTAGGTTCAAAAAAATATATATATCTGTAAGCGCGCCCCGGTACGTGCACCGGGGAGCGCTCCGGGAGCGGTACGCGACTTGCGCGCAGAAAGCTGATTGGCTCCCCGGTGTCTGTAAACATTCTGAACAGTCCGGAGCGGCCGCCATCTTGTGTCTCGGTAGGATCGAGACAGAAGAGGTGGCCAAAACAAAGGGGGAAATGACCATAAGGGGGCAGAGTAGATCCTCCCTGACCCCCTAGGTTTGATGTGGGGGCTTTAAAAGGGCCCCGCGGGGCAAAAAAAATAATATTTTTTTTCGTTTTTTTGCGGGGGGAGCGCCCGGTACGCGTACCGTGAAGCGGCCCGGGGAGCGTAATATGAGGAAAAAAGAATGATAGCATTTTCAAATATTGTATGTTTATTGATTGTTCTTTTTGTTGTTTTTTTTATTTACGTAGAAACATGTAGGTACCAATGCAGAGTCTAAAAATAAATAAACATCGTCTCCTTTGTAGATATCTTGCAAGTTGTTTCAGAAGTTATTGTGGTATATGGAATTCATACCATAGTCTGTCAGGAAAGCAGAAACAATATGGAGGCAGGAGATGATAAAGAGATGTTAAATACACATTGGAGATACTATAGTTGGAGAAAGGAAGTAACTATGAGCAAACTTACTATGTAACACAAAAAAGTTGCACAGTATATTTTAAGTCTCACTTTTTATTATATCTTTTTGGGTACTATTTCATAATTTTCAAATAAAAAAAAGAATAATGTCTCAAACAATTTTAACTTTTAAAATGTAAATTTATTGTTCAGATTTTTCAAAACCTAAAAGAATTTGTAACATCAATTCATCAGGTATGTCCTCCTTTTCATTCCATGATTCATATTCTTCTACACATTCAATTAATTCTTCGTCTAATGTGTCATCCAAAAAGTCAATTTCATCATTTTCTTCAATTGGATTGTTTTCAATCTTAATTTGAAAGGAAATATTATTTTCTTTCTGTTGTGCTTCCATTTTCTTGCTGTAAATTGCATAAAAAATAAATATATCAGCAGAGATAGGTTACTGTTGGGTTAAAGTTCAGACAGGTACTTGTGAGTTTTTAAAAGTGAAGTTATCTTTGGGCACTGTATGGATTCAGGCAGGAAGTAGAACTATTAAAAAGTGCCTGTGATGAAGACTAAGTAAATTCAAAATTATACCATAGAAGCCTAACTCAATCCATAATTATAACAGAGAAGCCTATCTCAATCTCTAACTCTTACAGAGGGACAGTATATAACTATCTGAAAACGTTTTCACAAATTACCATAACATAGTTCTCATTTCAAATTTTTAAAATAACTTCTTACCTTTCAAAAAGAAGTTTAAGTTGTCAGTGAAAATGCTCTTCAAATGTACTTCAGGAAGTAGTAGTCAAAATGGCTGTGTTTCTCTCTCTTTCTTTATATATATTCAGGTACATAACCAATCAAATGTCATGATATAATAGTAGAAAATGAAAGTAACATTTTAATTGGTTGTCAATTCTAACACTTCATATGTGTTTTTGTGATGTAATTTACCTCAGGATATTTAGACAGGGCTACAGCCCAAATGGCTCAATGGAATTCCATCAAATTTGGGTAAATGGTAGGGACTGCTATGTAGTAGGGCCTATTCTATATTTGATGAAAGTGTCTCAAGTGGTTTTTCTGTAAATTACTTTCCCACCTTTTTTTATCGAGCGCTTACCGGTTCGCGCACCGGTACGCGTACCGGCAGCGTTACGGGAGTCCTCCATTTTGTGTTTCGGTAGAATTGAGACACAAGATGGAGGGCAAACAATGTTCGGAATGGGTAAAAGGGGGCACAGTAGACACTTCCTGGCCCTTTAGGTTTTCTGAGGGGGGCTTAGGACGCTAAAATAGGCAAAATAAATAAATAAATAAATCACATGGAGTGCGCCCGGTACGCGAACCGGTAAGCGTACCGGGAAGCGTACTATGGTGAAAAATAGTGAAAAAACTTAGAAAAAGATAAATGTTTAGAATGATCAGAGGTAGGGTAGCTCTGAAAAGAGCTATTGGGTACTGTGGCTGATTTAGGTACCTTCAAGTACAATGCACAGTCTTAAATTCAGGAGGAATATTCTATTCCCCTCATCTGACAAGTGCACACCATCTCCTCTGTAGATGTCTTGCATGTTGAAACGCAAGTTATTGTTGATTATTGAACCCATTCCATAGTCTCTCATGTAAGCAGAAAGAGATTTATTCACATGTTTCCGTGATTTCTCAAATTGTGGACAAAATTAGTTAGACCAGTTTCATTTCTGTCTTTGGCATATATTGGAATATACCAAGGAAGTTTGGGGAAAAAGTGTCATCAGTTGATAAAAGGTGTCCTTTAAAAGCATTTCCAGACCAACCCCAGTCATAGTGCCCAAATCATTTCCACCACAGTGCACTATTAAGAGGTCAGGGTTTGGCAGATGCATACAAAAATTATATTAAAAACATATAAAATATATTTCATTTAAAAGAATAATACATTTTACAGCTTTTGATATTTGCTATTAAAAAACCATTGAAATTCACTGAAAAAACCATAGGTTATAGACCATATATAGTTAGGAATTAACATTTACAAAACCTTGAAATTTCAATGAAAAAACCATAGGTTATAGACCATATATAGTTAGGGATTAGCATTTAAAAAACCTTATTTTACTCACACAAAACCATTGAAATTCGCATATATAGTTAGTTGCACTAACTATATATCGCGCACCCGCAATCCACTGCGGATGATGTCACATATTACATAATTCATGACATGGTCAGTGACATCACTGATGACATCACTGATGACAACTCAAATGACATCACTGATAACAACATCCAGTGACTGTATGTTTCTGTAAAGTTAAAATAGGTCTTACATATTGAAGAATGAGTGGATGTATAAATGTCTGGATGAAGGATTTAGTAGGTGCATGACTGATTGTATGAGAGAGTGATTAAATGTGTCTCACTGAGTGCATGGGTTAGTGATTAAACTGTCTTAATTTATGCATCATTATGTCTGTTGTTCTGTAAACTGCTGCATGTGTTGATCAGTAGCTATATGAGTAACTATATGGGTAAATGATTGGTTGCCGAAGTATTTGTATGGGAGAGTGAGTGTGTGTGTGTGTGTGTGTGGGTGGGTGGCTGGGAGGTGTGTGACTCTTTGCATAGACGTGTGAACAGTTGATTCACTAGATGTATGGGTTCAAAACTGCATGTGGAAACAGCTGTATGGGTGGTTGACTGTGTGCATGAGTGTATTGGTGAGTGAATGGATATCTCAGTGCTACATGTCAAAGTAAGTACATATGTAAAACACAGTACATGTGAGAGTTGACATATATAAATTACTGTGTTTAAGAGCCAGTGAATGTGTGAGTGGCTGCATGGATCATTGAAAACTTGTATCAGTGATTGTATAAGAGAGTAAATATGTGTTAGAATATGTTTCAATAAGTAAGGTGTGTATAACTGTATAGTTGAGGAAATGGAGGTGTGATTGATTCTTTGCATGACTGACTAGGTGTATGAGTAACTCCATGGATGAATGACAATCTGTGAGTGTCTGTTTACACTGAGTGTATATAAGGTTATAACAGAGTCTGTAGAGGTTCATCGTATTAACACATGAATGATGTCATCAGTGATGTTGTCAGCGATGTCATTTGAGTTGTCATCAGTGATGTCATCAGTGAGGTCACTGACCATGTCATGAATGATGTAATATGTGACATCATCAGCAGTGGAGTGCAACTAACTATATATGCGAATTTCAATGGTTTTGTGTGAGTAAAATAAGGTTTTTTAAATGCTAATCCCTAACTATATATGATCTATAACCTATGGTTTTTTCATTGAATATATATATATATATATATATATATATATATATATATATATATATATATATATATATATATATATATATATATATATATATAGACACATATAAACCTATAAGTCACTCCTATGGCAGGCCTTGACAATCCTGAAGGCAAAGTGCTTGGTTTTGTGTGAGAGGGGGCCCAAGCATGAGCTGAGCCCCTCTACAGCTTTGGGAATCTCTTCTTTATAGCTGTTATATGATACAGCCATACCATATACTCTTAAGTGCATTATAACCTCACGGTTAATGCCAACTTTGGAATGGCTGCATCAAAACATGTTGTGTTTGGTGTCAAACACTTTGCCAGTACCTCCCCAGACAGGCTTTAGTGTATTGAGGCAGGGTGAGTGCATTCACAAAATGCTTTTCAGGCAGTGCCTGGGGCACACAAGGTGTCCCTGTGCATTTCCCAGTTCAAACCGGTTGCAGGGGCACTAAGCCCCAGCTCTGGCGTGAAACTGGACAAAGGTGAAGGGGTGTACCCACCCCCTCCCCAGGTCCTCCCATAGGTGGGACCTTATAGTTAGTCCAACCCCTAAACTTAGTATAAATATATGAACCCTGTCCCTAAGACTTTAGATTACCCTGGACGAAACTCTGCAACATATCTTGGCCCTTCGACATTTAATTTCGACTGGAAGACGGAAGAAATCTCCCTTGGGGTCAAGGAGTGACTCCCCTGTTCAAACAGGCACCAAGGAAGCATCTTGCCAGTCGGCATTTTCGAGGCTCCTGCCAGATCCCGAAGAATCTGCGACATCTCAGAGGCCGACACAAGACCTTAGCAAAGATGAGACCTGTAGCAATCCAGAGAGACATGGGACTGGAACTCCTTGACAGTGGAGAAGCGTGGCTCAATGGTTAGAACGGCAGACCCTGATGCAGAGGTCTGGCCCGGGACCAGGGTTCAATTCCTGCCTCGGCGGCTCTTGGACTCAATCTCCCCGGACCTGAAAATTCACGCCTCGGTGCCTAGTCCAATCATGGGTCCCACTCTGTGACTCTGGGCAATAGCTTGCTTAATCTCCACAACGGCCCCAGCAGCGCTTGGATGCCTGGCTTCACCTTGGGGGTGCCCAGGAATGGATATCTTACAGGAAAGCCAGGAAGGGTTCCACAGCGGTATGAATATAGCGCTACGAGACCTCTGGGTAGAAGGCGCTATATAAATACAAACACATTTACATTTACATCCAGCACATTTGCTTGTGCATCAACTTCTCAAGCTTTCCTGAAGTTGTGCATTGTGCTACTTGTAGTCCAAGCCCTGAGCACCTGTTGCACCGAAGCTTGGAGGCCTACCCTCCACGAGTGTTCCGCTGGCCCGCTTCCTGCATTTCTGCTCGAGGCCCCTTCACGATCCCTGGTCAGTCGACTGGTGGGTCCCCCCAAAGGAATCTCTTAATTCTTGGGCTTCCCTGGTTGCTCCAGACGTGCCTCGACTCCCCTCCAAAGGGAGAGTCCCTCAGACCTTGCTGGTCTGCTACAAAGCCAATCTTTCCATTCTGCGTGGGTTGCGGTTGCCAAGGCTTGTTGGGTACAATCAGGATACCAACGCTGCAGCAATGTAACATTTCTCAAGTCTGGAGGAAATAAAACCAACATCCTGCTGTGACAAGGAGATACACACCAAAGAATCTGCTTCTGTGCCTCTTTTCCATTTGGTCATTGTACCTTGTTTGTTACCACACATGTAGTTGCGAGAGCATAGCCTTGTTATTTTGCTTTGTCTGTTGACTTTTTGGACGGTTAAGGGTGTTTGCCGTCTGCTCTACACGCACTACACAACGAAATTCCATGTATCTTCCACACACTGTAACGTACTAACTCAGGCAGTGCGCCCTCGGGGTCCGAATAGTCTAAAAACCCCCATTTACAGTACATACCAACGCTGCAGCACTCGACATCCAACGTGGGACAGCTCAAATCCAGCTCCTGGTTGTAGTCTACGCCTCCTGGACCTCGTGGCTGGAGAGTCAAGCTTCAACGAAATCACCTGAAATCAACCGACATCAGCTGGCATCTTCTTGTCGCCTTCCTGGTCACTGGCTAGTGACCCAGACTCTGTCCACTCTGCTTTCAGGTTCTTCAGGTTCTTCAGATCTCCGATCCACCCTTGGATTCATCTGGACACTTTTCACCTGGTCGCCTGCAGCTCTTCTGTGCAGCTCTCCATAGGAAACGACGACAAAACCGGACACGAAAAGACACTTATGCACCTGGCTTCCCTGGGTGATGTAACATGAGTACTTTGGTGCTCCCGTGAGTCTTGACTCTCGAAGTGTCCAGTACTGAAGGCGTTGTCCTTATTCTTAAAAATTCTAACTTTAACTTTCTCCATAGAAGTCAATGGTGATTCGCGGCTGTGTTTAGACACTCCACGCTTCCCCCGTGGGTTTCCTGCATCCCTGCCTTGGGTGGTTCATGGTTGCCCCAGCGGTTCTACAGGCCCTAGGTCTTGTCTCTATGCTCAGAGCGGTACTTATACCACTTTCTTAGTATATGGTTTGTGAAGCCCCTAGGGCAAAATGTATACTGTGCTAATTTACTGTGTGCTAGTTAAGTTCCTGTACTGTACTTTTGCCTCTAGCCTCATTAAGAGACTAGAGGGGTGTGTTTAGAATAAATACATATATTTTTATATATACCTGGTGTGGCTCTCCTTTCATTTGGTCATTCAAGAGATTATAGACTGATAAAACAAGCTGCTTTACATTTCTTCAAGACTTAGCCTGAAGGCTGCTCTCCACAGCTACCACTAGGAAAGCTTTCTATAAAGGTTGTCTAAACCTACCATCAATAAGGGTCGTTTGGACTGGTGCAAGGTGCCCACTAGAATAGTGGACATCATATGCCAGGCCAACTTCTCACAAGTGCCATCAAAGGGCATGTCCATGTGCGAGCTCTGGACGTCAGAGGAGACGTCAAGGCCGCTGGCCTCCACCAAGTCGTCCGCCCAATCCTGCTCAGAGTCACACTGACTAGCAAGAGGGTCCTCAGAGCCCTCCCAGTCGTCCTCTACCGTATGTAAAGCAGACCGCGACGATGATGAAGGAACAAACAGGGCCGGGAACGGCGCCGGCCGGGGTAGAACCGGCGCCGTGTCCCAATTTGGAACCCAGGTGGGGACAAAAAACATCCGAGAACCGGGGCAGAGGTGGAAGCAACGGCATCCACTGTGGCGTCACAGGCAGAGCTGAGGGGGCTGGGGCCGGAGCCGGCAGCATGGGATCCTGTGGCGCCGATGCAGGAGCCAGCGGCGCAGGATCCTGGGGTGCCAGGGCCGGAGCCGCCAGTAGAGTCGACGGCTCGACAGGATCCTGACAAGGGACCGCGGGGCCCAAAGGCACACCAGCAGGAGCCCGAGGTCTAAACAGGCGGTCCATGACAGCAAGAAACTCTTGCACCTGTGAGGGAGTCGCCAACGGACCCCGGTAGGCCGTGGGACACCCAGGCTCTGAAGGAGCAGCAAGGGCGGATCCCCTATCCCCCTTGTCCACATCCGGGGACTTACGGGGGACGTGGAGAGCGACAAAGCTTCTTCGACTTCTTTTAGTGTCGTCTCTTACCCGAATCCGAGAGTGAAGATTTGGAGCCCGGGGAGCTATGATGGAGACCCCGCGATCGTTCCCTGGATTGGGAACGTCACTGAGACGAGGGCCGAACCTCAAGCAACTTCCGATGTCGCTCCCCCAAGGCATAAGGGGCCATGGCCCGACAGTCCAAACAGGGCCGGGAGTCATGGTCGCGCTCCAGGAAGAGACAGATGTCATGGGGGTTCGCCACAGACATATTGCGATGTCAGGCCCCGCAGGACTTAAACCCAGGCATCCCTAGGTGCACCAGAGAAGAACAACAAGAGAAAAAAGTCCCAAAAAAGGTCATCAAAAAGAGACTAAGGTACGTGCTCTAACCGGATCTCTTACTGGCGCGGAAAAAGAAAGAACTGATGTCAGGGCACATGGGTGGCGCCTAAATAGTCTCTGTGACGTCATCCTGGAGCATACAACACCAGCGACAGACGCAGAGCCGCACAACGCCACCTACTGCCGCGCAGCAAAGCTTCCCGGATCCAGTCTGACGCCTGGGGATATTCTAAGGTAAGGAATCTATCACTACTGTGTCGCTATATGATGTAAAGGTCTACTTAAAACCTAAAGCCTGTGTTCTGGATAAAGCTCATTAAGAAAATAGTGTTCTGTGCCTGTACTTAAAACTTAGGGAGTAATTCACATAGAACAAAGTTATACTTAAAACCTAGGGAGTAATGACTCATACAACAAGGAATGCTCTCATGGGAGATTACAAGAAGAGACAAGATGGTACCAAAGAAGGATTACTAAGCCAATTGATCAATGAAAAATCACCATTTAACAAGGACAGGAATCAATTAAAAAGATGTGGCAGAAATTTTTGTTTTGTTTTTATTTGCAGTGGTAATATTAAATTTGCATAGCAGTATTGTCAATGGTATAAAACAGCAAAAGTAAAAAACACTCATCTTCAATGCCAACAGCTCAAATGTGAGACTTGCATTTGTTGGAATTATTAGCATTATAAATGCCAATGATTTTTTTACCTCGCCATGTTGCAGGGTGCAGTACCATATGTGGCCATAAGGGGATCCATGGGCCATCTTTTGGCCACATATAGTACTGCACTCTGCAAAGTTGGGTTATAGGCATTATAAATGCCAATGTTTTTACCCAGCCATGTTACAGGGTGCAGTACCATATGCATATAAAAATGGGGCAGAATGTTTAGTTTTGTTTTTATTTGCAGTGGAATTATTATATTTGCTTTGCACTATTGCCAATGGTATAAAAAAGCAAAAGTAAAAAACATTGTCATTTTCAACACCAACAGCTCTAAATTAAACAAATTCGAGACCTACTGAATTGGAAATGCAATTGGTTCTTGCATTTGTTGAAGTTGGAGTTACTGGCATTAAAAAGCCATTTTTTTTTTTATCTAGACATGTTGCAGGGTGCAGTACCATGTGTGGCCAAAAGGGGTCCCGGGGGACCTCTTTTGGCCACATATGGTACTGCACCCCGCAGAAGATATGGTAAATTCACCCTACCCATAATGCATTGCATGCAAGACAGTACCACAAGTACATTCAACTAGCTATGTCCATATATAAAATTGTAGTTTTGAAATGTGACAAAACAATTATTATATTAATTCTGGATTAGGTTCTACTTTGTGAAGAGCTAGGGAAGGGAAATTAATAGAAGGTCTCATATAAATGTGAGAGGTACTAGTGAGTAAAGTAACCACCACCAACTTTACAACTGGGGGGGCGTGGTGAGCAAAGTAACGATGGAATAAACCCAGATATGTGACTGGGGGTGAATGTTTTGCCAATGTGCAACAATCTGCCCATCAACTTGTGTGTTTTGCTGTTTGCCCTATGTGGGATGGGCCCAGACGTGGGTCCCGTGCTCACTACGCCACTGGAGTCAAGCTATCCTGGCTGGTGACGGCTGATAGCCAGAAACCAGTCCTTGGATGCTTGATTCCGGTCCAGAGAAGAACATGGCTTGGCAGTTCGGCTGGGCTGTTCCCATGAAGCACAGGGTCAAGACTGATTTGCATATGGCCATGTCTGAACTGGGGTGGCGTGGTGAGCAAAATAAAGATGGATTAAACCCAGATCTGTGACCGGTGGTGAATGTTTTGCCAACGTGCAACATTCCTTCCATCATCTTGTGTGTTTAGCTTTACAGAGGACAATGCTTGTGTCCTGTTTGAATTATTATACTAATTCCGGATTAGGTTTTACTCTGTGCGGAGCTGATGAAGGGAAATTAATAAAAGGTCTCATATAAATGTGAGATGTACTAGTGAGTACAGAGAGCACAGCTCCTATGCCATGTTCAGAGGAGTCTGTCTGCACGATGAATTCCTTGGAGAAATCTGGTGTTGCAAGCACCAGAGCGGTGCACATCGCAAGCTTTAAGGTGTCAAATGCCTCTTGACAGGCAGCGGTCCAGATGACTTTTCGTGGCTGCTTTTTGGATGTTAACTCAGTCAGGGGGCTACGATGGTACCATACAACTTGACAAACCGGCGGTAATATCCAGTGAGGCTGAGGAAAGCTCGGACCTCTGTTTGGGTTTTAGGGGGCTCCCAGGCCATGATGGTCTCAATTTTGGCCTGGAGGGGTTGCACCTTACCCCGCCTACCAGGTGTCCCAGGTAGACGACAGATTCCTGTCCAATCTGGCTCTTGCTAGCCTTGATGGTTAGGTCAGCACGTTGTAGAGTCTGTAGCACCTCCTGGAGATGCTGCAGATGTTCCTCCCAGCTGCTGCTAAAGACAGCTATGTTGTCAAGGTAGGCCGCTGAGAAGGCCTCTAGGCCAGAAAGCACCTGGTTAACCAAACACTGGAAAGTGGCCGGAGCATTCTTGAGCCCGAAGGGCATCACCCGAAATTGAAAGTGGCCCTCGGGGGTGGAGAACGATGTTTTCTCCTTTGCTCCGTCCGCCATGGCAATCTGCCAGTATCCTTACGTCAGATCGATGGTACTGAGATACCGAGCTGCTCCCAGCCGGTCAGTCAGCTAATCCGCCCGAGGGATCGGGGGAGCATCCGTCTTGGTCACGGAATTCAGACCACGGTAATGCACACAGAACCGGAGTTAAGGTGTGGTGCCCGGTGGGGCTGCCTTCGGCACCAACACTACCGGACTAGCCCAAGGGCTGCTGGAAGGCTCAATCACTCCCAGCTCCAACATCTTGGCCACCTCACCCTGGATGCTGCTCTTGATCTTGTCGGACAGCCGGTAAGACTTAGTTTTCACGGTTGGGCGGTCACCTGTGTCCACGTCATGGGTACACAAATGCGTAATTCCAAGAGTGAGGGAGAACAACGAGGCGTACTGCTCCAATACATGTCGGCAGTCCCTCTGTTGCTCCTGGGTCAAGGACAGGGAGAGGACCACTCTCTCCACCGATCCATCCTTCTCCTGGGCCGCCAGAAGGTCGGGATGAGGCTTGCTCTCTTCCTCCTCTCTCCCATCCGTCACCATGAGGAGAGCAAGCTCAGATCGCTCATGGTATGGCTTCAGGCGGTTGATGTGGAACAACCTAAGGGGTTGTCGGGGGGTCTTAAGGTCGACAACATAGGTGGTCTGGCCTTGTTTCTCCACAATTTCGTATATGGCCCAGTCCAATGGTCCTGGAGGGCGCTAAGCTCTCCGGGCTCCATGACCCACACCTTCTGTCCAGCATCCAACTCCACCGTCCTAGTGTTGCGGTCATAACACTCCTTCATGACGGCTTGACTAGCCTCCAGGTTGTCTGAGGCTTCCTTCCACAGCTTGGCCATCTGGCTGCAGAATGCCAGCATGTAGCTGACCACGTCACGGGGAAGCTTCTTCGAAGTCTTCTCCCACCCCTCCTTCACAAGGCTGAGGGGCCCCCTAACGGGGTGGCCATAGAGCAGCTCAAAGGGACTTAACCCGACTCCCTTCTGCGGCACCTCTCGGTACGAAAACAGCAGGCAAGGGAGGACGACGTCCCACTTCCGCCTCAAGTCCTCTGGCAGGCTCCGGATCATCGCCTTCAGGGTCTTATTGAAGCACTCTACGAGCCCGTTAGTTTGGGGGTGGTAAGGAGCGGAGGACCGGTAGGTCACTACGCACTCCTTCCACATGGCCTTCATGAAGGCCGACATGAAGTTCGTGCCTCTATCCGACACCACGACCTTGGGGTATCCCACACAGGTAAAAATCCCCATCAAGGCCCGCGCCACCACAGGTGCAGTGATGGTCCTCAGAGGAATGGCCTCTGGCTACTGGGTTGCGTTGTCCACCAACACCAAAATGAACTGGTGTCCCGAAGAAGTCGGCGGGTCCATTGGCCCGACAATATCAATGCCGACCCACTCAAAAGGGGTACCGACAACCAGGGAGCGGTTCCAAAGGGACCTTCAACGTAGTCTCAGTCTTGCCACTCGCCTGGCAAGTCTTACAGGTCTTGCAGAAGGTGTCAGATGCAACTCGCATTCTGGGCCAGTAGAAGTGTGGGACGAACCGTGCAAAGGTTTTGTCCTGACCGAGGTGTCCAGCTAGTGGTATCTTGTGTGCCAATTCTAGCAGGAAGGCCCGGTAGCATTGGGGGACCACTAGGGCCCTTGATACATGCACCGGAGCCTTAGGCTCACTGTAGAGGAGGCCATCTTCCCAGTAAATGCTGTTATTGCCGGTCTCTTGGTTGGTCGCTTAGGTTACAGCCTGCCGCCGCATGCCTTCAAGCGCGGGGCACTCTTCTTGCGCCAGACAGAATTCCTCCCGGGTAGGCCCTCCTTCCACCCGCCACTCGGCAGGGGTCGGCAAGCCACCGACAGGAACAACATCCACCTCCGCGGACTCCGGGGTTACCTGCGCGGGCTCCCCATACATCTCACGGGGCGTGTCCTCCACAATGTCCTCTTCTTGACCAGCATTGGGCTGGGCGATTGTTCCAGGCTCCAGCCCGGGTTGAGTCCCTTGCCGGGCAGCCATGGACCTTATGACCATGCAAGTCCATCCTGGTAACCCCAGCATTTCCGTGTGGGCTTGGAACTCCACTTCCTTCCAGACGGTATCCTCCAGATCGTTTCCGAGCAGACACTCAACTGGCAAGGCAGGGCTTACAGCAACTCTCAACAGGCCCGTGACTCCTACCCACTTAAAGGGAACCTGAGCCACAGGGTAGTGATTCACACTGCCGTCAGCCAACACGGCTGGATGGAATAAGTCAGGATCACTTGCTCCGGGGACACTAGCCGTCTCAGCACCATAGTCATGCTGGCACCCGTGTCCCTCAGAGCCTCCACCTCCTGTCCGTTAACCTGCACCCTCTGCCGGTATTTGGCAGTATTCGATGGTAAGGGTGTCACTGGGACCATCTCTCTGTCCTGTCCCCGAGTGAGACCAGTGTAAAGCCTGTCCACTCCCCTCCCCTATCTAGGGGCAATTCCTCCCCCAGCGCTACACTAGCCACCCTGGGGCTCTTACCTCCTGTGGGGGCTGGGAACCTCTTGCGACACTGAGGATCCCCCTTGTAGTGTCCAACCTCCCCACACTCGTAGCAATGGACAGTTCTTGTCTGCTGACTCTTGTTTAAGTGGGTTTCTGGGATCCAATTTTAGGTGGGGAACCCACCCCTTCCCAGGCTGTCTATTTTGTGGGCCTCGAGAGAACTCCTTCCTTTTATCTCCCCCTCTCTCTTCTGGGGAACAGTTCTGGCAGGGAAGCGCTTGGATGGTGCAGCGCTGTTACCTGGTTGATCCCCCAGCAGTCCTCAGAGCAGGTAAGTGGTTCCTTGCGGCGCTTGATGGTTTCTGCGCCCTTCTTATGTAGTTTCTTGGGGGCAAAAGAAGGGGGGTTGAGTTGGTGGCACAGAGGCAGGATGGTTCCCTTGGCTCACTGGGGGTGGTTCCCTGGGTTCCCCAACGCTGGGCCAGATATGTGGGTTTGGTAGAGTCCCTCACCTAACTTAGAAAGCAGTGCCTAGGCCCAGTCAATTCCAGTGGTGTAGGTTCCTCCCTTAAGCCCTACCGCCTAAACTCCTGCAGAGGTTCCCCCAGGTCCAGTGATGCCCCAACTGACTGGCAGGTTTCCCTCCTTTCCCTAAATAACCCTAGGTCAGGTGACCACTCTTTGAAGGAGGCACAGTGTAACCCCTCCCCTATTCCGGAAGGTTCCAGGAGCTTCCACAGTCTAGGCTATGGGCAGAAAAGGCAGGATGGCAGTGCTACTGTAACCTAATGTCCCAGCCTGCTCCTGACTACTAGTGGGTGTTTATAAAGGCCACTCCGCAGTAGCAGGGGCCTGTGGCAGCCATGTTGTTAGGCAAGAGCACCTGCACCTTAGCACTAGATTGGCAGTGGTAAGGCGCCCAGAGACCTAGGTACAACGAAAAAGGTGGTGGAAAAAACAAGGCAAAGGGACAAAAAAATGGGGGTAGACCACCCTAGGGCTGACAGGTCTAACAAGGGCCATAACTTCCTCCTGCAGAAGTTGCAAGTGATCCCCCGTCATGTGGTGGTACTGCGGTGGCATGGCTGGAGGGGTCGTCTCGAAGAGGAGGGAGTAGCCCCTAAGGACGATTTGCAGCACCCACCTGTGTGATGGTGCGTCAGTGGAGTAGGTGATGGCGGACCCTGACCCCACTGGCGTTTAATGGGCCTGACAGATCGGACTAGGAAGGCTTTGAGGCAGATGCTGCGGATGTGGACTGACCTTGCCGTTGTCCCCCGGCACCGCCACGGCGGTTACCACATCCGCGTTGAGGCTGGTTCTGTGGCCTGTGGCTGGCAGGACGTGTGGGGTGCCCCTTCCTTGACCACGAAAGGGGCGAAAAGCAGAAGTTTGCTGTCACTGGCCAGACAGGCCCAAGGACTTGGCCGTAGCCCTGGAGTCCTTGAAAGGCTCAAGCGCACTGTCTGCTTTGTCGCTAAAGAGGCGACGTCCATCGAAGGGCATGTCCATGAGCGTGGCCTGGACATCGCCCGAGAAATTGGCAGACCTCAGCCAGGCCACCGTTGTGGAAATCGCCCATCCCAGCGAGTCTGTATTATCCAGTCCACCCCTGATGGAATAACGAGCCGCATCCCGTCCTTCCGCAAGGGCTTGGGCGAGCCGGGCCCGGGTCTCCTCCGGGCACTGGGGCAGCACGTCCGCAACCGTGTCCCACAGAGAGTGGGTATAACGGCCCAAAAGACAAGCGGTGTTGATAGACCGCAACCCCAAAATCAATGAGGGGAACAGTTTCTTCCCAAACTGATCAAACCTTTTGTATTCTCGATCCGGGGGAGCGTTCGGGAATGCAGTCTAGGACGTAGGAGCCTGGATCACCATGGGGTGGGGTTCACGGACAGAAAGCTAGGGTTGCCCAGAGCCGGGCGGTGGCGTCGGGCCACGTTCCAATCCACAGGGGTCACTGTGAAGGGCTTGGACCAGGTGCCCATCAGAACGTCTGTGAGGGCCTCATTGAACGGCAGTAGAGGCTCCAAGGAGCTTACTGGCGGCAGCACGGTGTTCAAGAGCCAAGGCCTTGGCTGCCCTGCGCAATACTACACCATACGTAGCACCCTCCTCCGTAGCCACGGAGGTAGGAGAGATGAATCCAGTGTCGGGCAAAGTGTCCAAACCACTGGCCTCCCCTAGCTCATCTGACCAGTCCTGGCTCAACTGGCACTGCTGTGCCAGAGGGTCCTCAGACCCCTCCCAGTCCTCCCCTTTATCCGTGTCCTGGTAAACAGCCTGGAATGACAGAACCGGGTCGTAGGTGAAGGCCTCACCAATAGACGCCGAGCGGCGCTGTTCTGACGCCGGACCCGGACTGAAATTGGGTCCGACGATGTCCGAGAATGGTGCCGGGAGCGACACCATTGGTGTCGGCGCCAGCGGAGGAGTCGCAAGGTCAACTGGCGCCGACTGGGATCCGGCGGCGTCCGGATCTAATTCAATGACAGCGCCGGGGCCGAAGCACCCGACGGCATGGCCGGAGCCACCGGTCCGCCAAGGCCCCAAGTCGGGTCTGCGGGGACCGAAGGCACGCCGGCAAAGCCCTCAACGGAGGGAAGTGAGTCCTCATGGCAATAAGGAAATCACAAATCTCCTCCGGCGTCGCTCGCAGGCCAGGGACCGGAGGGTATGGGCCTGGAGGCGGCGCCTGCGACTCGAACGGAGCCGCACGGGCGATGTTGCCTAAACCCTCAGCCGCGTCGCACGAGAGACGAGGGGAGTCTGAAGAGCCATGGCACCTCTTCGACGACTTCTTGGAGTGACTCGACTTACCGGAGGACTTGGAGCCTGACGAGTGCTGGCGATGACTCGATGAGCAACAACTGCGGCTCTGCGACCGGTCTCTCGACTTCCTACTCGCGCGGAGCCGACTGCCGGATCTCGAGTAGCTTGCGGGAATGCTCTCGCCTAGTTTTCGAGGTCAAGGACCGGCAGTCGGGGCACGACTTGTCGTCGTGGTCGGACCCGAGACAGTAGAGACACCGATGGTGGGGGTCGGTCTCCGACATCAGGCAGTGACAGGCGTCACGGCTTGAAGCCAGGCATCCCTAAGGCACCAGGAGTCAAATGCCGACTCGAAAAATAGATCCAAAGTAGACCAAAAAGTTTGTAAAAAAATGACTAGGAGTACTGCTCTTCCCGGATCTGCGCTAGCTGGGGCGGAAAAAATAAGAACTGACAGTGCGCGAGGGCGGCGTCTAAGTACTCCGACGACGTCATCCCGGCGAACACGACACAGACGACGGACGCGGAGCCGCAGACAACGCCTACCGACGCGCAAGGGTACTGCTGACGAAAACTTTCTGGATCCAGCCTGACGCCTGGGGATATTCTAAGGTAAGGAATCTAACACTAACCTGTTCTAAGGTAAGGAATCGAAGGTAAGGAATGTAACACTAACCTGTTTCTTTCAGATGACTGAGTTCCGGGCGGGCTTCCGCTCTATTGACACACACCTGGACATGCTAACTAGCCGTCTGGATGACATTCACGGGCGCCTGGAGGCACAAGATACACGTCTGGGTGGTGCGGAACAATGTATTTCGGACTTGGAGTATGCACAGCCTTCTTTGCAGCGACGACTTGAACGCACTCAGTCCGTCCTTAAGCAGTTGGCCACTAAAGCCGAAGACCTGGAGGCACGCTCTTGCAGAAGCAACATTCACATCTCGGGAGTGGCTGAATCCACGAACACTGGCCCTATAGCAAAATTGGTGGAGACTTAATGATCGGGAAATAGCCATACGCCTATCCAGAGAACATGGGACACTCACATACCAAAATGCCACCATCTCCCTATTCACTTTACACCACTGGTGGAAGAGGCCGGCGTAAATATGCGACTGTGAAGACAACTCTTCAGAAAGCAAACATAAAATATGCTATGCTTTACCCGGCCAGGCTACGGATCCAACTGGGAGGCAAGGCTCACATTTTTGACTCTCCAGACGAGGCAGAAAGATTTTGGGAGTAGCACAAACCCAGCGAAGCCCAGAAGTGGGCGCTGGGCTGGCCCCTGCGCGCACTTGCGGACTACTAAACTATGCTTCGATTTTGATGGATGGGACATGACTTATCACCCGGACACTGAACGCTGCGTATCTGCGTAGTTTCTTAGAGTCTGGAGCTATTATTCACGGATTGATCGCATTGATATTTTTCAGTGTAACTGAACTGCTTGATGGCACATTTATATTGTTAACAGAATGGTGACAAATGCTAATGTACAATATCTCTACATTCCATTGGCTCATTGGAGCGCTGCCAACCCCGCAGGATGATTCCATTCCTTTTTTCCCTCCCTTTCTCATTATTCTTTCCCTTCTCCCTAATTGTATTAACCATGTTGGGATTCACCTGGTGCCTTGTTTCTGTGTATCCGAAGGAGGTGGGGGGGCAGGGTGGTTTTGTAGGTTTATGGTGTTATTTAGTTTGTTTGCAGATTTTTGTGAGGAGATGTCTTTATTTGAAATACATGATGCGTGCTACGCTGGCCCTTGGGTTATACAACTATTGCTTCGGGTGACTCACTGAATACGAACAATGGCACCAGCTCTGGTTTACACCTACGATGTTTGTCTCGGAATGTTCGTGGTTTGGCCAATCTCAAAAAAATGCAGACAAGTGTTAACCTATCTGACTAGGCACTCTATCCAAAAGGCTTTACTCCAGGAGACCTATTATGCACCCCTACCTACACACCATTTTGCCTCCACTTGAGGGGTCCCGGTTCTTTGCCTGTTACAGGTCATATTCAAGAGGGGTGTGCATATTGGAGCATTGCTCCGTTCCCTTCAGGTCTGTTGAGGTGACTGCTGACCTCGAGGGCCGATACGTACCCGTGAAAGGGGTTCTGGGGGGGAGGTTATGGTACTCGTTAATGTGTGTACATCGAATACTGACTTCACTGACTTCTTTCCCACACTCTCAGCGAGTATTGACAGACTGGGGACTGATACCATCCTGATGGGAGGCGACTTTAACCTTACGCTTGACCTTGTGGCAGACTCTACTGGCCCGGGACGGATCACGAAACCCCACTCTTCTCTTGGACTATCGACACTGTTGCAGATTTTACTGCTGGCTGATCTCTGGCGAACTCACCACCCGACGACCGTACATACTCCTTTTATTCCGCCCCATACGGGACATGGTCCGGTATAGACTACTGGTATCTTACACCACAGCTACTGTTAGACACACTCAAAATTGACTATCTACCTCGCACTATAATCGGATCACTCCCCGGTCATCCTTGTTTTGGAGCTTTCACTGCTCCCTAAGAAACGACCGCTGTGGAAATTCCCTTCATCTGCCTTACTCAACCCTGTGTTTCAGAGTGAGGTGGGAGAATCCATTTGGGAATATTTTGCCCTTAATGACGGCACAGTAGACTCCCAGTTGATACTGTGGGGCGCCTTTTAGGCAGTGATCCGCGGGATCTGTATTTCTCAGCCTGCAGGCGTGCTCCGTTCAATTTGCAGGGAACTTCGCAAACTCTAACAAAAGTTGAGAGAGGCAGACACGCTTTCCCTCACTGGCCCTTCACCAGCCTCTATCGGTACTCGATCCGCATTGATGGTGGAGTTTAATGATGCTGCCGCCAGGGAAATCAAATACCTTGGCAAATATGCTGCGGCCAGAGTCTATGAAAAGGGGGAACGGCCGGGTAGAACGCTGGCTCGTCTCCTCCGCACGCAGATTCAATCAACATACATCACGCAACTAGACTCGGATAGTGATGAGCCCTTAATAACCACTACTGATATCTCTGCAGCCCTGCTAACCTACTACACGAGGCTGTACGAGATGCGTGATCGCCCTGGAGGGCAAATCCTGGTAACCACTTGCAGAAAATAGCCATGGTCTGGCTCGAGGACGGACAACGCAAATTTTTGGCATCCCCAATCGATGGGGATGAGGTCAAGCAAACAATCAAAGACTTAGCTAGTAGTCGCGCCCCAGGCTCTGATGGCCTCACGGCAGACTTCTACAAACCTTATCAGGATATTCTTTCACCATGACTTGTTGACGTCTACGCCGAAGCCCTTGAAAGTGGCTCCCTCTCACCGACTATGCGTGAAGCCATAGTGACTATTGCTGAAGCCTGGTAAGTCACCCAACCAGCGCAAATCATACATGCCACTATCGCTTCTGAACCATGACTATAAAATCCTCGCCAAACTTCTTGCCACCCGCCTTTCGGTATTAGTTGACACCATATTATGCCCCTTTCAAGCAGGTTTTATACCTTCCCGATCCACGACGATAAATTTACGTACAATATTCTCAGTAATAAATCAAATGGAGCCCTCCCTTTCGGCCGCGGCTGTATTTCTAGATGCCGAGAAGGCATTTGATTCATTGGAGTGGACCTTCTTATATGCCGTAATGCAAAAGTTGAGAATACCAATCGGTTTTTTAAAACTGATTTGCCCTTTGTACTCCAGTCCAGTCGCCAGACAGAGTAAATGGGATAATGACAACATAGTTCCTGCTGTCGCGAGGCACTCGCCAGGGCTGCCCACTATTCCCCCTCCTGTTCATTGTTGCTATGGACACCCGCCTAGCTAGGGGGGGCGGTCCGCCCCAGGCGGCACCTTTTTTGAGGCGGCCTTGGCCGCACGGGGTGGGCCGGCACTCTCACTGACTGACTGGAGGAGGCCCGGCCGAGGCCCGTTGCGGCCGCGGAGGCCTGTGTGAGCTGTGACTAGGGCGGCGCGGTGGGCGGTGGCGTTTACACATAATCAGAGTTTTGACCCGCCGGTGACACCCGTCGGACGGGACACTGACAGTAAATCAGGCCATCTGTCTCCCATTCTGATTTAAGCACAGAAGTAGCACACCATGCATTTAATTATAAATGTACACCTGTCAGCAATGGTTCCACTTCCGATTAGCATGAATCACGTCACAACGTCATCAACTCAGGGCCCCAACCTCCCAGCCTCGCTCACAGGGCCGTCAATCAGGTAGCGTGTGCAGTACGCACAGCGCAACCAATGACGGCCCTGTAACATTTTGGGCCAGCCCTCTCGCCGGCCGTACCGTAGCCAGCCAACTGAGCCAGTGTGACCTGTGACGCGTTACGCGCTGCGGCTGCGCGCTCACCGCCTCAGCCCCTCCTGTCGTGTCGAGGAGTGGACTGTGGAGACCATTCTTCTTGCCTGGCCTGGCCGGGGCACTGCTGCTGCTGCCCTCAGCCCTGCCCAGTTCAGCGCTTTACAGTACTCTCTGTACTGTCTCTCTGTGCTGTGGGCTGTCACTGTGGCTGTGGGCGTGCGGCACTCTGCGCAACGCACACCAAAATAATTGAGGTGAAACATATGCACCTGCCAAGGTTCCAGATTGCTATGTGTGTGACATTTCATAATTTAAGATTTTGAGTGTAATTATGAGTGACATTTCAAAGACTAGGAGTGACACTTTCTCGTGTGCAAAATTATTCAATAAAGCGGTGCTTGGCAAACATATACATATCAGAAATTAATCCCATTTGAACAATGAGAAACTCTAGCTTAAAACTGCAAAGCACCAGGAATGTAAGGGCACTAACCAGAGCAACAGTGGGGGGTGGTGGGGGGGGGGGGGGGGTCGAGTTGAGTCCAGAGATAGGGGCAGACATACCAGGGTGGTGGGGCTTGATTATAGCTGAGTTTCAAATCGCTATGTGTGACTGTGACATCTTCATAATTTCAGTGTAATTATGAGTTGAGTGACATTTCAACTACTATGAGTGACACTGTCTTGCAAGCAGAATATCATACAATGAAGACGAGGGAAACTTATAAATATTTGAAATTAGATCCCTGAACAGCGTCATGTATGTGCATGTTTGCTTTGTGCTGAGGGGTAATTGTTCACACAGCTCTCTGATTGATGTCACATGTGGTTTCTCTGAGTCCCCAGATAGATCATGCAGTCTGTGTGTTCTCTTTTGTACTGCCAGTCACCAGTGTATTCAACTGTCTAGCCTTTGACCGTGTCATGTATGTGCATTTTTGCACACGTGAACTATTTTTCCATCATCTCAAGAGTATCCCTAGTTTACAGTATTGTGGCTTTTAATCGTTATTGGTCTTGTGTTAAGTCTATGCATAAAGATACGTATTTTTTATAACTACTTGTGTGTTGTCCCTTTGTATTGTTCTTCACAGTGTTACTGTGTATGATCATAAATGCTTTACACACTGCCTCTGAGATAAGCCTAGCTGCTCGTGCTACGTTACCACAGGGTTGAGCAGGGGTTATCAAAGGGTGTAGCCCCCTTATTCTGACTTAGAAAGAAGGGTCCCCACTTGGACAGTGGCCAGCCATTGCCAACTAGAGACCCCCATTTCTAACAAACAACCATTGCGATTTTGAGAGGAGTAAACATCTCAATGCCCATTAGATTCCCCATGTTAGACTAATGTTCTGATTTGTTACCTTTGCCTCAAATTGTAAAGCGCTCTGATATACTTCGGGTTCAAGTTCGCGCTATATAAAACTTTATAAATAACTGTATACATAACTAAATGTAACTTTCATAATCGAGGTAGATTGCAGCTCCATAGTGGTCCACTCATCGCCTCATTTTACGTGGATGATGTATTCTTGTTCATCCGCCACCCAGCTGAGAATCTCCCCCCATTGTTGAGGAAAATTGTACACTTCGGAGTGCACTTGGGGTTGGTCGTAAACTGGGTGAAATCTGAGATTTTTCCAATTACCCCTGCCACCACCCAGGTTGACGTGAAGTTTCCTTTAAGCTGGAGTGTCATTCACCCTAAATACCTTGGTATCTAACTACATTGCAACGCTGCAGAGGTCATCCGACTTAACTATTGGCCAGTGATGGATCGCCTTGCATCCCAAGTCGATAGATGATTCACACTCCCTCTTTCTATAGCGGGCCAAATTGCCATCATTAAGATAGTTGTTTTGCCTCGTCTGCTATATTTATTTTTAAATATCCCCATTGCATTGACTTTAGCTTTCTTCGCTACCTTACGATCTACATTGATGCGACTGATATGGGTGGGCAAGCAACCCCGAATTAGCTGGACTACACTTATCATGCTATATGAGCGGGGTGGGTTTGGAATTCCAGATCTCTATCTTTATTACCTGCTTGATTAGGTATATTTCTCGTTTTACCGGTATCACCATGACGCCTGTATTCAATATCTTAGACCTGAAAGATCCCAGGTGCATCCATACCCACTATCGTCACTCCTGCAGCAGGGGCTTCTACGCTGTCACACTGAAATACAGACATTAGGTACAACCTGTTGGGCATGGACTAAATTACGACGCTACCTGCAACAGGATTCCCTTTACTCTGCCCATATACCATTGCCAGACAATCCATGGATACCCCTTGACTGAAACACTCACCAAGAGGACACTGGACAAACTAAGACTTTGCATGATGAGAGACCTATTTCAAGCCTCTCGGCCTGGAACGGTTACCGAACTGGCGTCACAGGGCTCCGCATCCTATACGGACAGGTTCCTCTTACATAGAGTGCGCAGTGCCCTGTTGCACACTCTGCCTACAGTCACCAAAAGACTTCCCACCTCTCTTGTTGTTGATCAACTCTGCAGATAGTACGCACCTTGTCTCCCGACTATATCATCTCTCCCAGTCCAGGCGCCCCCGGTGGGGTTCCGGGCCAAGGGAGCATGGGAGCTGGATCTAGGTGAGACTCTGACAGATAACATATGGGCTTACTGTTGTGCACAAACCCGGTATGTCTCGAATAATTATAAACACAAATTGCTAAATTTTAAATATTTACACAGAGCATATATCACCCCGAAATCAATCGCTATGCTAAACCCCACCACCCCTTCTGCCTGCTCCAGATGTGCGAGACAAGATGCGGACTACATGAATCTTGCTTGGTGTTGCCCACCCGTTAGGACATACTGGGAGGCCATCTTTCACCAGCTATCCCTTATGGTCGACCACAAACTGCAGCCCTCACCACTAATGGTACGGCTGGGATACGTTAAACCCCTTAAGAGAAGCATCAGGAAGTTCTCAGCACTTGCCCGCCTCTTGGCGAAAAGCAGGATCTCCTTGCTTTGGGCCGAACACAAACACTCATTATAAAAGACTGGGTCTATGACTTAATCTATTGTAATATCACTAGTGACATCTACGCAATACTTCTACCTGTCGCCTCGTTTATCTGTGCTGATTAATGTAATGACCAGATGCTGGACAAAAACCTGTTATTGGCCTTGTGATAACCCCTATTGACTTACTGTGATTGTATGAGTTGATATTACCCTACTGCTGCACCATCCTTTGTATTGTAACACCGCTTTGACATGCTCCTCTGATGTTGTGATTTATGTATTTTTCCTTTGAATGAGAGAAAGATATGTCCCTTGGTGCTTCACACCACAACTATGTAATCATTGATGTTCCTCTTGCCAGATGTGGGCATGCTGCTTTGTTTATTTTTGGTGTCATTTGGTTATATTATCAAAAATGTAATAAACAAATTTAAAAATGAATAACTAAATGCCAATATTTTGTAACTAGCCTTGCTACAGGGTGCGGTACCATATGTAACCAAAAGGAGTTCCAGGGGACCTCTTTCGGCCACTTATGGTACTGCACCCTGTAGAAGATATGATAAATCCACCTTACCCATAATGCATTGCATGGAAGACAGTACCACCAGTTCATTCAACTAGCAATGTCCATATATAAAATTAGTAGCTTTGAAATGTGATAAACAAATTAATATATTAATTTCGGATTAGGTTATACTCTGTGTGGAGCTGATGAAGGGAAATTAATAAAAGGTCTCATATACATGTGAGATGTTCTAGTGAGTGAAGTTAGCACTGCCAGCCTAGCTTAGGACCAAGTGTGTGTCCTAGCCTGAAGCATTTTAAGGAAATTGTTCCTTGAGGCTGTAATTAAGACCTAGGGATGAATGACACATGTAATGATGTGTTTTATCTAGGAACCCGATTCAATATTGTGACTTTATGCCCCTATACGACTATAATCAATAATATCCCTATAATGGCATAATAATCAGAACCATATTTCAGTAAATCGCCCTTGCAGTCCAAGGCACAGCAAAAGCTACTTCCTTGGATTCCTAGAGAGCACACCGAGTTCTTTCGACACACCAAACCTCCAGCAACCTGGGAAAGCCCTGCTTGCTTTTGTTTTGATTTGTAATAGAACTCCTGCGAGCACTGTAAGAACGGCCATTTCTTAGTGACATCTTTATTGACGTCTTATGTCCAAACCTTACGTCAAACTCGGCACCTTTCAGGTATAAATATACCAACGTTGCCTTAAGCAAACACACGGTGGTGATTCTGGAGCAGAGCAGCTAATCCACTTTCCGAGAGCGCAGCAGAGCGAGAAGCCCACGGACGCTGCCCCTCCTCTCTGCCGAGAAAATCCAGCTCCGGCGTTTCCAGCCTACCCTTGCGGGTGACTGGAATATCTAGTCCTGAGAGAGAGATACCAGACCTCCTACATTCTATTCCCAATGTACAGTGCTGACTAAACCCTTAGAGAGAATTCTTGAACAGATCCTTGGCAACAAACCTACTTAACTTAAACTGCTACTTACTTACTCCTTCCCACGTATTAGGCTTAGGTCAGGTACACCGGGGTAGGCGTATTTTAGAAGCACCAGTTGAGCATGTTAGCCTATGTATATATGTATATATATATATATTTTATCCATTTTAAAGTGTCTTATGGCTAAGAAACCATATCAATGCTTTTACAGTATTATTTCATAATAATCCTTTTACTGTACGTACTTTACTTTACATTAAGTATTGCAATTATGGCAATTCATTTCTCTTGCATGAGAAGGAAGACTGCTCAATAAATAATACCTTTTATTGAAAACGCCCGTCTCTCTATTCTCTGCACCCTGGTGAAATTAAATATGCACAACTGACTGAGTGAAATACCTGTCTATTGTTTCACACGACTCTAGAGATTGACTCTTATTCTGAGGGAGCAAAGTTGTCATGTTTATGCGGTTGTCGGAAGCTGAATCCCTTCTTGTCTGAGCCAGGGAAGCTGATCACTTCCTATTCAGTCAAGAAAGTTTCCAGTGACCTCTGAGCTAGCTGGCGCAAACCTAAATTAAGTCTAACATAGTCAGTAGAGACCTAGATGACCTCAGTCCTACGTCTACACTGCTGTTTATGTTATTCCAATGCGCAGGGCCTATAGGGAAAATAGGAACTACACTACAGTAACAGGGGTTGTCCTCATGGAAGGTTACAAGAAGAGACAAGGCGGTTACTAAGGAGGGACTGCTATGCCTATTGACCAATGAAAAGCCACCATTTACAAAGGACAGGAGCCAATTAAAAAGATGGGCGCGAAAGTAGGCTGAGCTTTCTGCACATATCATGAATACAGCATGTCTCAAAGAGACCGCTCAAGTGCTGCCTAGGCGAGACCTAAGAATGAATACAGACAAGAAACGCAACGTATACGGTTTGTATTTATAAGTAAAAATCTGTAAAATAGGAAAACTGGGAGCCATACCTATAAGAATGGAGAACGATGATCAGGCGGTCACTATTGGACCATATTTGATCAGCAGTTTGTATTTTGGTCTTTCCTCACTTTCAGTGGCCATGAGACCGCTGTGTTCTATTCTGATGAGACCGCTCGTGGGCTGTCTTGTGTGCAAGTCAACAACACAGGACATCTCCCACGACTGTAACCCTACTTCTGATCAGAGCCCTCTCAGCCTATGCACACTTCTAGGAGCACAGCCCCTTTATACTGCCTGGCACGTAATATAGCTCTCAGTGTTCCAGCGTATTCCAGCATGCTCTAGATCTGGCTGCCTGTTTGCCAGGAGTGTCAATTTGTGATCAAAATATGTCACTGGAGCGAGCGAGAAAATAAACAAGACAGGCCTTCTACTGGAGCCCGAATGAGGGGGGCGGGTCTGTAGGAGGTGATCTTTTGGTCTTACAAGTGGTAAAATAGGGTTTTCACAATTGTTGCTGGAGCTGCACCGACAAAGCACCTGGATACTCTTTCAGTGATTAGTGCGCTATACAAATCAACACAACATGGCACAAAAAGGAAAAAAGGATGCTGTTGTGGGAAACACTGAAGATTAGTTTAAGTACAGTTCGGCTATGGACTGTTAGTGGAGTTGGGTTCAGCCTGTACTGTGGGTAAACACAAAAGGAAAAAACTGGGTGGAGTTCACAGCCCACTGCGTTGCACACTGATACTGAGAGCAACTAAGGTATACAGGGGCCTGTTCAACTTCAGTAGTGAGCGCAGAGTACAGGGCTAATGGGGCACCGGAGAAGAACAAGGAAAAAGAGTGGATACAGAGTACTAAAATGTGCAGAAAATATCAGCTCAACCCTGCTCTTCAAAGCTTAGGGTGTTGCCTTATCGTTTGCCCACTTCCTATCCTTAAAGCAGGAAGTGACTGCTGATGGCTATGTCACTAGTAACCCCAGGACCGAGCCATTTTGTTCACACATGGTTCTTATTCCCTTGCCCATCTAGTGCAATCTATGCTGAACAGAGGCTGAGCAAGCCCTCGACAGATCATCTTAAGGTGTTGATTGTTATCAGCCAACGCTAGAAGGACCACCGAAATGTAGGCAGGAGTGCCCTACTTCACACAACGCCAAAGAGGGCACTTGACACTAGCACCGTATGGACGTAGAGTTCTGGATGAATCACTAATCCTAAGAAGCTGTGTCCCATCAGGACACTGAACAGACACGGGTCAGCCTGAAATGGTCATCTTGTACCAAAGGATGCTCGCTTTGGTGCGTACAGGATGGAAGGTAACTAAAACGAATAAAAATGGTACGATTAGGATTCTCATAGACTCCTTTCTTGTTTCAGCAGAAGGATACATTGAAGCGGGATCACAAACTCAGTTCTCAGTGAAGCCTTTATTCAGCGTTATTCCCTTTTGTTTATCGTATGTTAATGGGACCAGAAATGCGCCACAAAAATAAGTCAACTTCAGAGATCGACAAAAACATCAGTGACTGTCCATAAGACTAGACTAGACGGAAGCTAGCAGAGCGGTCATTGATTAGGTAAGCGAGCACTAGTGATTACATTATTCTCAGGGTAAGGGTGAAAGTTATATTTCTCTTTGCCCATCAAAATAATTATCTGAGATACTAAAATGGATTGTTCCGTTATTAATATAGATTCAACTGTATGAGACGGTACAAGTGAAGTGGCAACATAATTAAAGACTGTTGGAACCAAGACGATAAATTAGCTTTGACTTTTCATGAAGGTGAGGATATGCTGGGGATGACAGTCTACCTAATGTGATTTCAAGAGGTGACATATATTCTTGCATTTAACAGACACCATGTAACTAATGGTATTAACTCTAAAGAGTCCCTCTTATGTTGAGATGTTCTGTTGTGCGCTCTCAGTATGATGACAATGGTTGGCGAAATGTCATATAGGCAGGAATTGCTTTAGGTTGTTATATAGGCAGGGTGAGACTTGCCATTGATTGAATGTATTTTACATTATTGAATTGTTAGTCATTTTTTCCTTTTCTTCTTTACTTTCTACAGCCCTGATGATGTCCCTTGAGGGACGAAACGCGTAGGCTGTATTTTGATCATCATTTGAACTGGCTGTATTTTGATCATCATTTGAACTGTGGCTGTATTTGATCATCATTTGAACTATATTTTTTGATACAGACTGATTATGTCTACATGTGACTATTGAATCATTATAGTCACGAAACAAGTTACTCCTTGGGTTTTGTATATAATTCTTAGTTGTAATGGTTGTTGCGGTGGGCCTTTCCAAGTTGAGTGTCTGAATTATTGTTATTAGATAGTTTAGGTAAATTTCGATTTCTCACAGTGTACCAAGTAGATGACTCATCGCTTAGTAGCGCTTTCCTTCAGCTACTTAAACTTTGCTGCCAGAATTAATTAATTATTTTAAAGCGTGATTACTACGTTTTCTTATTTGTTCGTTTTTAACTTCTGCACATATGAGCACAATTGACTTGAAAATTGTTTTCTGCTTAGCCTGCCTGAAAATAAGAGCTACTTTGTGCACATTTGATTTACAAATTGTACCACCACTTACCTGACACCCTATCCCTGTTCCACCACGGGAAGTCCCGTTTGAAGCAGAGGGAAAACCGTGTTGTCCAAAGCCTAACAGTCCACATAGCCGCCATCTTAGGAGTGGTGGGACTGCTGGGACGTGCTCTAGCAGTCGCGACTTCCGGGATACGAGCCTACTTAGCCCTATGCTCTTCCGGACGTGCAGCGGACGAGCGCAGGCGGCGCGACGGCGGCGCGCCGAAGGCAAGCCCGTCTGCGCCGGGCCCGCGCTCAGCGCCCAAACTCATGTCCATTGTGCTATAAACAGGTACTTGAAAGATGAACTACTCCGGCTAGAGGCAAAAGCCTGTAAACATACCACCATGTTATACAATAATGGCATCTTTAA
Source organism: Lissotriton vulgaris (assembly GCF_964263255.1). Classification (NCBI taxonomy): domain Eukaryota; kingdom Metazoa; phylum Chordata; class Amphibia; order Caudata; family Salamandridae; genus Lissotriton; species Lissotriton vulgaris. The sequence continues at coordinate 122,189,123 of NC_141688.1, forward strand.
TGCCTCTAGCTGCACCTCCTGTAGGTTTTGGATTCATAGAGCACCTCTGACTCTTCCTCATAAGCAGCAGAACCTGCACATGGATAAGAGCAAGCTCAAAACTGCGAATAACTTTCCACTGCCCACTAATAAACATATGCGCACAGTAGGCCACCCTGATAGCAGGAAAAAAACCTTAAAGAACATCCTTATAAATGTTAGATCCATGTCTAAACATAAATATGAGCTCGAAGCACTTATCACGGACCATGCCGTTGATCTTGTTTTTCTTACAGAAACTTGGGCTTCTGAAACGTCAGTTATAGCAGTTCCTGAACACTACTTTGTAGCACATGTTAATAGGACAGGCTCAACAGGAGGTGGAATTGCGATAATTCACAGGTCCTACTTCAAAACATCCACTCTCCCCCAACTAGATCTGGAGGCTGAAGCTATGAGCTTTAACGTTAAAGATAGAAATCAAATGGTGTTTTCTGGCCTGCTGGTGTACAGGCCCCCAGGACCCAGAGCCCCTTTTATAAAAGCACTTCATACTTTTTTGTAATCTACCTTAGATTCAGTCACTTATTCAATCCTGGGTGACTTTAATTTTCACCTTGAGGAAAATAATGACACCGAAGCAGCTACGTTAATCGATAATCTTCTTAGCTTTGGGATGAACCAAATAGTCTAGAAACCCACAAACGCAGCTGGCCACACCCTTGACGGGATCTTTACCAACAATGATCACATAAAAGTAACATCGGTCTTGCCTGTTCCCTGGTCCGACCATGCGGCCATCCTCCTTAATTTGGAAACAAATCTCTCTACCATTTAACGTAGAGAGCTTTCGTTACCTGAAAAAATACGCCCTTGGAAGAAGCTTGACCCCCATCAATTAGCTAACACGCTATCCAGGGACCCCCCATTACCAGAAACTTATAACAGTGAAACTGGCGCGACCCATTTCCACAATTGGATCAGCCATGCAATGGATGAGCTGGCCCCAGTGGAATTAAAAAAAACAAGAAGACGGTCAGCCCCTGCCCAACGGTATATCACGGACGTAAAATTTATAAAACTCAAATGCCGACGCTATGAGCGAATCTGGCGCAGGGACTACAGTCACCAAAACAGGATAGAATATACCAAAGTCTTACACGAGTACAAGACAAAGATAGCTCAGGCTATATCAACCTTCTTCACAAAAAAATTCAAGAAGCATCTAACTTGTCCAGGGAACTATTTAAAACGGTCGCCCACCTGGAAAAGAGTCCCCGTGACACCATCTTTGTACCTGACCAGAACTTTGTTGAGAACATGGCAACATTTTTCCAACAAAAGGTTCAGGCGGTTTATGATGACCTTCACACTTTAGTAGTAGGCACATCTGCTACCTATCGAGAACACACAACACCTGTTGTCACTAATTACTCTCACTTCCCACTCCTAGAAAAGACACAGGTCTGTAATCTACTTGCTCAGATGAAATCAGGATTACCTCTAGACCCTTGCCCTCCTTATATATTGCATATGATTCCAGACACAATAAGTACAGCTCTGACTCCTCTGCTAAATGAGGTCATCAGCTCGGGTAAATTTCCTTGCAGTTGGAAGAAAGCCTGCATTAGGCCCATCCTCAAAAAAGATACCTTGGATCCGACGGAACCAAAGCACTATCGGCCAATATCCTGCCTACCTCTACCAGCTAAGATTCTGAAAAAAGCTATGAATCAAGAATTAATGAGGTACGTAGATCATAACAACCTACTAGACCCCTCACAACATGGGTTTCGACCTTGCCTTTCAACAGAATCCGCCTTAATTATGGCAACTGAGGATATCCGCAGGACAATGGACAAAGGTGGTAGAACGGCCCTGATCCTACTGGACTTAACAATGGCGTTCGACACCGTGAATCATGAGGTATTACTGAACAGGCTGAGAGCCCTGGGAATCACAGACACTGCTTTAACTCTTCTGACGTCTTTCCTAGGTGCTCGAATCCAACAAGTCCACTGGGGAGGTCTTCAATCTGATGAATTTTCCCTCCCAGGAGGTGCACCCCAAGGCTTGGCCTTATCACCGACATTGTTCAACCTGTATGTGACGCCTCTTGCTGCACTAATAAAATCTCACGTCTGCACCTAGTGTCGTACGCCGACGACACACAAATTGTAGTGTCACTTTCTCAGTCGGTGGAAGCTACAGCAGAATGCTTCAGGAATTGCCTCCTAGATGTTAAAAACTGGATGAGCCATAACTTCTTAAAATTGAACACAGAAAAGACGGAGGTAATAGAGTTCGACCAGAAACCATCTATCTGGAACCACCTCTGGTGGCCTCCGGAGGCTGGCACTTGTCCTGTTCCAGCAGATAAGGTCAAAAATCTTGGCTTTATGCTCGATAAAGACCTTTCCTGTACGGCACAAATAAACCAGGTAACATCTGCCTGTTTTTACACCATTAAGGTGCTCAGAAACACCTGTACATCCCGCTTACTTTAAGGAAATCGGTGATGGGAGCCCTTATAATGTCTTGGGTGGATTATTGTAATTCACTCTATTTGGGCATTAAGGGAAAACAGTTGGCAAAACTGCAGGCAATCCAAAACGCAGCAGCTAGAATCTTAATGAATTTGCCAAAACGTCACCCTACATCCAAAGCCATACGCGAACTTCACTGGCTCCCAGTTAGGCGTAGAATTCAATTCAAGGCCTTATGTCTGGTCCACTAATCCCAATATGAGAAAGGGCTGGCCGATTTTACCAAACTCCTCCCCAGCTACACCCCGCAGCGCACATTAAGGTCAGCCAGCCAAGACCTGGTGTGCCTGCCCAGAATACGGACAGCTCGCTGGGGCGGGAAATCCTTTTCCCATCAGGCCTCCAAATTATGGAATTCTTTGCCCTCTGCGCTGCGGTCTGACAAATCTAAAGTGAGCTTTAGGAAGGAATTAAAAACCTGGCTCTTCTCTATGCCCTAACTCAGCTCTGTAAATTCTTCTGTGCTATAGCGCCAAGACGCTCGGCAAAAGAGCGCTTTAAAAATATTTCAGTCAGTTATATACAAGTTGGAAACATACAATTTACATAAAGGACAGGAAATTGGGTCGCTATCATCACTGCAGCATGTACGGCGGCCCCAGGGCTCTAGGGGGAAAGGGGACCTCTGCTCCCAGTCATGGCTGTATTCTATTAGAGGTAGGCAAGTTAGACAATTCCACGGAATTATCGAGCCAAAAACGAGCTTTGGGCTGGCTTAGCTCTAAAAGGCCAAGTAGAAGACGAGCCACCAAATAAGCAGTTTAACAAGATGTATGCCTATGATCACCGTAAGCATGTCATAAGATCACCTTTTACTCATGCCCATTCACAATTACCTCTAGAGACTCACATATTGTCATCCACTCTCACAATCACGCACTCTCCTCAGACCCCCACACTCTCAGTCACTCACATACACTCACTTTCAGTCTTTATATACTGTTCTTTCTCACTTTCCATCTTACATTTTCTTTATCTCTCGCTGTATTTTCTCTTCCCTCTCTCTCTTTTTTCTTTCTCCTCCTCTCTTTGAATCAATGAGAAGTTGAAATAAAATGCACATTTTGATGACTGATCGTCTATAGGTTATAAAGCTGCTCTTCTGCGTTTTTGTTTTTACCAATCGAACAAAGCACTGCTATTATTTTCTTCTCTCCAAAAAACAATCGGTTCCACATTCAACGCTGGATCACTGACCTCAATGCCCTCAATTGTTCGCTCTCCTTATCTGACTTGGCGAAATACCTAGGTTTCACCCTTGACAAACACCTAACTCTTAAGGACCACATAAAAAACTTGGCCAAATGAGCACTTTTCACTCTCCGACACCTTAAGAAATTCAAACCCTTCATTCAAGTACTATCTAAACTTGACTATGGCAACGCGATTCTCACCGGAACCCCAAAAGTACACCTAGCCCCCCTTACAGCTGTGCTCAACTTGGCGGCCAGGCTCCTCACTGACTCCAAACGATTTGACCACATCACCCTGGCCCTTAAAGCCCTCAAATGGCTACCACTTGAAGGAGGATGCTTTTATAAGACTGCATGCATCACACACAAAGCTCTTCACCAACAAATCCCTTTGTACCTATTTAACAAACTCAATACAGTGGACAACACGAGAAGCGCCCATGCACTCCTTCTCGTCCCCCGACTTTTAAAAAAGAAATCCACCAAATCGGGCTCCTTCTACAGTAACGCCCCGAACATCTGCAATTCCCTCCCGAAGAACCTGCATTGTAACCCCTCCTACCTCAGGTTTAAAAAGGACCTTAAATATCACCTTCTCAACATATACTGAGTACCTTAATCTTCTCCTTCGACCTTGCTTTCTGTTTCCCCTGCATTGGTTATCTTTTCCTAACCCTCACTTCAATCCCCCTCCCTACATATCCTCCTCTCTTCTCTGCCCTAAATTGTTACCCCTTTATATTATATGTTTATTTCCCGCTAACCACCAAGAGTTTTTTGCCCCACTCCTTTTCTTAATTTGAGATGTACCTGTGTGGTTTTTTACACGGAAAATGGCCTAATTTATTTGGGCCCCCTTTTTGACTTATTGTGAGATGTAATCGCCTGTTTTGGTTTACCATGAACTACTTCTTTTCTTGATTGCTTTCCTTTCATGTAAAGAGCACTGATACCTCCGGGTGTAGCTAGCGCTATATAAAACGTTTCAAATAAAGAAATACATAATAAAATGCTGTAGTTCTCTCTGTGTGCACATGGACATTTATCACTATTGCTTGAGCCTTCTCATAAAACCTTTTGAGAAAAAAAAAAACATTCTTTGGCCCTAGATGTTATTAGGACAGTCGCCCAAGGGCCATACCTGCTCCACAGAAGAGGCGCAGTAGGCTGCACGCTGCTTCTTCAGGTGGTTATTCACTGTGGCATAAGATGGCGGGGTGGGACGGGCGACCTGGGAGCAGCAAAGGGGGGGGGGGGGGGGGTGTGGGGGGCGGGGTGAGTGCATTCTAGCAGGCTCCCTCGGCGGAAGCAGGCCAGGCATCACCCACCACTACAATTGTGTTATATCCTATGTTCCTTCATTGCTAATGCTTTTCCTATGTTTTGCATCCTAGCATCTGGTTGCTAGGTTATGGTAGAATGTTCTGCTCCTGATCTTCAGTTGAAGACTGGAGCTTGTTGGATGTGCACTCTGATGGATCTTATGCTGTACTTGAAACTCTTAATTAAACTTAATCCTTAAGTTTATTTCCTTCTCCTGTCATTCCTTGGATACAACATAAATTGGCGACGAGGTGGTCAAGTCAGCATTATCTGCGAACCTACGCTCAAGATTTTCAATTTTATACAGATTTCATCAGACTCCAGCGCTCATTCAATATTTTTACCTTCCTCCATGAACTTCAATCTTCTGTCAACTTCCTTCAAACTGAGTACTTTCAAGGAACAACCTTTACTTCATATAAAAGTAAGCCTTTTACTTTATTACTTGTGATTTGATTGCACCAGCGCCTGTACTTCCCAATGTGTCTTGATTGCACCAGCGGCTGCCCACTAATTCATTTAGTGTTTCAGCTTTCATCCTAATTTGACTTTGTTTTTATTAATCTCACTACAACCAGTAAAATATTCTACCAGTAAAATTCTCCATGACTTCTCTCAAGTCAGCTCCTTTAGTGATTTGATTGCACCAGCGCCTGGTTATTTCTTTCTACTGTGTTTTGATTGCACCAGCGCCAGAATTGATTATTTTATTTTCTTCATAAATTAACTTTCTTCACTTTTCTCAGCGGCTGATAACCTAACTGTCTTTGAATTGTGCCCTTGATTGCACCTGCGGCAGACCTGACAGCGTATTTTAGTTTACTAAGTGCTGCTGGAAATGACATAATCCCCATTTCACTTTTAACTCATTTTGTCAAATTTTCATAAAGTTAATACTAATATACAGTGCCTTCTACCTTGTAGAATTCTCGCCATTACCGTTTCCTTGGCAGTTTGTGCAGCACGAGAAAGACGCGCGCTGCATTTCTTCTCCTTCGCTCTTCATTCTCTCCAACAACAAAGCGCGTCATCTCGATTTGACGGTGAGGAACACGTCATCACGCACGCACAACGTAGCGGCCATTTTGCGGTTGCTTAGATACCTTCGTCAACATCACGATCTTCCGCGACTCACAAGGTACTTTATAATTATCTTACTTTTCATCCAAAACTACCATTTGATTTCACTTGTGTGTTTCCTACGCTGACACACACAGCTGGCTCTGCATATTTAATACAACGCGTGTTTTCTACATCGATTATTGAGAAACATACTTGTGTGTCTCCTACGCTGACACACACAGCTGTCACTACATAATTAACACTACGTGCATCTTCTTCTACGTGGTATCATTCACGCTGATACACGCAGCTGACATCGCATATTTACCACAAAGTGTATTAATCACGCTGATACACACAGCTGACTTTGCATACTTACTACAATGTGTATCGTGCATTTTCTTCTACGCTGATACACACAGCTGATATAAGACTATTACAACGTGTATCTTCTACGCTGATACACACAGCTTACTTCATAGTTTGACTTTACTTGTGTCATCTATATTCATACACACAGTTAACTCTGGAGTTACTTTCCATATTTACTACAGTTAACTTTCTCATTTATTAATTTTAAATAATAATATGTCTTATTAGTTCTTATTTGATATTGTTATTTATTTATCCAGGATGGCACAACAGACTGCAGTTCTTCCTTCTTCCTTCCTTTCAGAACCAGGTACTCCAAAAATAAAATGGTCCCATTGGTTTAAAGCCTTTAATAGCTATATAATTGCCATAGATGCTGTGAAATTTTCTGCTGCAAGGAAAAACGCAATGTTATACAGTGCCTTGGGTGCTGAGGGTCAAAGAATCTTTGATCATCAACCCCCTGTTGTTAGACCTCCCTCAGATGATTGGACTGAGTACACTGAGGCTATTACTCGTTTAGAAAAATATTTTAAGGACGAACCAAGCGTAATTGTCGAAAGACATAGATTTTACACACGCAAACAAAGGGAGTATGAAAAAATTGATATATTTTTAGCTGAGTTGAGAATTTTGGCTGCAACTTGTGAATTCGAAGGCCCTATTGATCAATATTTTAGGGATCAAATAGTTGTGAATTGCTTTAATAACAAAGTTCAGGAAAGAATTTTATGTTGTCGTAATCCCTCTTTACAAGAAACATTAGAATTAGCCAGAGGTATAGAAAGATCTGCTTTTGCTTCTAAAGAATTAGGCAATAATAAACCTACACATGTAGATTTGGTGAAGTCTACTTCCTCAAAAAATAATTCTCAACGTAATCAACCTCCTAAACTTGAATGGAAAAAGTCTGATAAATCTCTGTCGTGGAGTGAGTGTAGCGGGCCGGAAAAGCAGGCGAGGAGGCCGTATGTAGTGGGCAATATTTGGTCTTTATTCTAGATTTACAGTATAGATAGTCCCAACAGGTCGAGGGTGTGGCACCAGGCGATGAACACAGAGGCGTCGCTTCTTCCTCTTCGTGATGTCCGCAGATGGTCCGGGTAGATTTCGATGACGGGGAGACTCCCAGGAGGACCGGAAGAGAGGAAAGAAACAAAGGACCGTTAGTCTGATCGTGTCGACAGAGAGACTCAACTGTACACCTTCACCCAGGTAGTGCAAGAGCGGGGTCGGAAACGGACAGTGGGGAAAGGAAGGTACCGGGAATAAGGAACACAGGTTTGGGTAATAGAGAGGGTGCAGGGGTGGGGTGTGCGAGTAACGGAAGGGCTTTATACAGTGAGGTGCTATATACTTATAATACAGTGCAAGGGTAGTGAGACTATGCAGAGAGGGTTTATATACAGGGACTTTAACACAAACTCCTAGTGAGTAGGGATAAAGGAGGCAAAAGGCACTCACGCGGTCCGCCGTAACTCTCCAGTGAGTTACGGCCGCTCTCCAGCCACCTCCAAGGGCCTCCACCACTCCTCTGTCCACACTTCTTCCTCGCACGTCTGGTCACCTTCTCCGTCTCCAGCCAGAGGGTCCTGCCACGAAACTCCGACACCTTGTTGTGCTGAATCCGGGCTTTTATCCTGTGCTGACTCTGCCAGGGGGGCGGGACTTCCGGGGTCAGCTGGATATGGTTCCTCCCTTCCTGTTGCTCGGGTTGGCTCCTGTGGGAGAGAGAAGGGCGGGGTTTCGTTGGTGATGGAGGTTGCTCGGCGTCCTGTCTCGGTGCTGGCGTTTCGGTGAGGTAAACTCAGTCCCGGGGGTGTCGGACAAGGCATGATAGGGGGGATTGGGTCCTCAGACAGGGTTTTACGGGCCGTTCCATCACATCCCCTTCCCCTAGCTGTCCTTCTTGTAATGGGAGGAGAATGCGGATACCGGGACAGAAAATCCGCATTACCTTGATCGGAACCCTTTCTATGTTTGGTTTGAAAATGGAAGGGTTGGAGAGACAAAAACCACCGCAGGACCCGGTCATTCTGCCCTTTGTTTCTAGCCATCCACTCCAAAGGGGCGTGATCTGTATAAAGTATGAAGTCTCTACCCTCAAGGTAATACCGAAGGCTTTCCACCGCCCACTTGATGGCTAAAGCTTCTTTTTCAACCACCGCATATTGTTTTTCCCGGGGGAAGAGTTTGCGGCTCACAAACAGAATGGGTCGTTCGTTTCCTAGGGCATCCTTCTGGGACAATACGGCTCCCAAGCCGTAGTCTGATGCATCTGTCTGTAGGATGAAAGGGACTGAGTAATTGGGGGGAACCAACACAGGACCCGAGGTCAAGGCTTCTTTGAGGTCTGTAAAGGCATGCCAGGCTTCCGAGGAGGGATTCCTGAGTTGTTCATCTGAGCGGTTTGTTTTTTTCAACAGGTCCGTGAGGGCTGCCGCTCTTTGAGAAAAGTTGGGCACAAAGCGCCGATAATACCCCAGGAGTCCTAGGAAGGCTCGGAGGTCTTTCTTTGTATGTGGAAACGGGAGGGATCGGATGGCTGCCGTTTTGCTCTCTTGGGGTCTGATCAGGCCGTCCCCCAGAAGAAACCCCAAGTATTTCACTGTTTTCGCGGCCAATGTGGTTTTGGCCGGGTTGATGGCAAATCCGTATGAGCCTAAGGAGCTGATAACACTGGAAAGGTGCTGCAGATGTTGGGGCCAGCTGTCGCTAAAGATGACGATGTCATCCAAATACGCGCCTGCGTAAGCTGTATGGGGTCTCAGGACTTGGTTCATGGCCCTTTGAAAGGTGGCGGGGGCGCCATGAAGTCCAAAGGGCATGACCAGGAATTGATATAACCCATCCGGGGTGGAAAAGGCAGTCTTTCTTCTATCCTGTTCCCGGAGGGGTATCTGCCAGTACCCCTTGCAGAGATCGAGTGTGGAAATGAATTTTGCTTGCCCTATTCTTTCGATCATTTCGTCCACCCTGGGTAAGGGGTAGGTGTCGAACTTGGAGACCTTGTTGACCTCCCGGAAGTCGATGCAGAAACGGACCGAGCCGTCAGGTTTCGGTACCAATACGATAGGGGAGTTCCACTCGCTGACTGAGGGTTCAATTATTCCCATTTGTTGCATGACTTCCACTTCCTGACGGATGACATCTCTACGGGCCTCTGGCACTCGATACGGCCTCAGGCGGACCACTTTCCCTGGTTCGGTTTCAATCCTATGTTCGGTGACCGTGGTTCGACCAGGGGAAGTCGAGAAGACGCTTTTCAGGGGCTCCAAGGTGTGGCGAAGTTCCTGAATTTGTACTGGGTTAAGGTCGGAATCTAGACAAGGGTCGAAAGGGAAGATGAGGTTCTTCTTGGTTCCCGACAGCACCGGACGGGGTCCTTCCCATTTTTTTAGCAGGTTAACATGAAAGATTTGAGTGGTGCCTCGGGTAGGGTCCAGTTCTATCTCGTACGTGACGGGTGTTACCTGCCGAAGGATGGGGTAGGGTCCTTGCCATTGTCCCAATAATTTTTGGTCGGACGAGGGCATCATAAGGAGTACTAGGTCGTTGACAGCAAAGACCCGACTGCGAGTGCCCTTGTCATATTGTCTCTTTTGGTTGTCCTGAGCGGTCACCAAGTTTTGTCTGACAATATCGCGAATCATAGACAGATGTGTCTTGAGGTTTTGCATATATTCTGGGAGTGGACGAGTCCGGTCCGGTTCAGCTTCCCATGCTTCCTGGGCCATATCTAGGAGGGTACGGGGGGCTCGTCCGTACAGCAATTCATATGGGGAGTACCCCGTGCTGCTCTGAGGTTTGCAACGAATCGCAAACAAGGCCAACGGAAGCATGTCTTCCCATCTCTTCGCTTCGAGGCCCAAGAGTTTTTTTAATGTTTGTTTCAACGTGGCGTTGTATCGTTCTACGAGCCCGTCTGTTTGCGGGTGATACGCAGAGGTCCGGATTTGCTTGATTCCTAACTCCGCACATACCCGTTTCATAAGGGCTGAAACGAATGGGGTGCCCTGGTCGGTGAGGATTTCCCGCGGGAAGCCAACCCGCGAAAACAAGGAGATCAGGGCTTTCGCTATTGCCTGTGTGGTAGGTTGGCGGAGGGGTATGGCCTCCGGGAAGCGGGTGGCATAGTCTACTATGACCAAGGCATAGCGACACCCGCTACGGGAGGGCAAGAGGGGACCGATTATGTCCATCCCAATGCGACTGAAGGGAACATCTATGACAGGGAGGGGTTGTAACGGGACACGGGGTGGTCTGTGTCGACTGTTCTTTTGGCATATGATGCATTCGCGGCAGTAAGTCTTGATCCTTTGATACACCCCCGGCCAATAGAACTTCTCCAAGATGGCTTGGCTGGTTTTCTCGTCCCCGAAATGACCCCCCAAAAGGTGACTATGTGCCAGAAAAAGGACTTTGTCTTGAAAGGGGCCGGGAACAAGCAACTAAGCAGTCTGTTGGGGCCCCCCTTTTCGATATAACAACCCGTTTTTCTTAATGAAGTAAGGACCTACTTGTAAGGGGTCCTCGTGATCAAGTGCTTTTCCCCACGCCTCCTGTAGCAGAGGATCTTCTCGTTGGGCGGCCCTGAACTCTTGGTCAGTCTGCCAGGGGTGTTCGTCAATAATGGCAGGATAAGCGCTGAGGTGTTCTTTCTTTTCTCTTCTCTTTTGACTCCTCGGTTTGTGGGGTTTGGGTTCGGGTACTTGATCGGGACACTCGGGATAGGGCGCCTCTTTCCACCACTGAGTTAGGGAGTCGGAAGTCTTTTGTAAGAGCATTGGAAGTCCCGGATAATCACTCCCTAAAATAGCTTGTTCCGGTAATGCGGGCACAAGGCCCACGGTGAGAGAGGTCCCGGGATCTTGGGAATGTTGGACTCGTACCTGAGTGGTGGGATATTGTTTAGTGTCTCCATGCACACATTGTATGGCTACCACCCCAGTAGGTTTGCTTAGAGTCTGGACAAGGTCTTGGGGTCGTAGAACACTCTGTCGACATCCAGTATCGGCGAGAGCCCTCAGTGGCTGACCATTTATGGACACTGGACAATAGAACGGCGGTGGCGTGTAACCTGGAGGGTTACACAGGTAGTTCCTGACGAAACCGACCTCCATCGGCTCCTCCTTCTGGGGACACATCCGTGCAATGTGTCCGAACCCACCACAGGAATAACACTGGGGTCCGGGAGTCGGGGTTCGGAACACTACGGGGGAGGGAAACAGCGGTGGTGGTTCAGGTCGACGGCCTTGGGGAGGCCGGGTTGGGCGAGTGGACGTAGCAGGCAGGGGCCTGTGGGGGTGGTCGTCTTTGCCCCGCTGAAGTTCTTGTGCCCTGCTATATGCAGACGCTATCTCTATAGCGGTCTCAAGGGTGAGTCGGGAGTGCTGCCTCACCCAGCGTTGGGTAGCCGGGTGCAAGGAATTAAGGAACTGTTCCAGATAGATCTTCTCCAGAATATTCTCCTTGGTAGAGGTTTCGGGTCTCAACCACCGGTTGGCGAGATCGCGGATCCGAAAGGAGAGTGCTCTCGGATTCTCTTGGGGCTTTTCCCTGGCCTGACGAAGTTTCACCCTGTAAGTATCATCATCAATGCCAAGGCGTTCTAGGATGCACCTTTTAATGTCAGCATAGGGAGTGTTGCCCTGGATATTGGCCTGTTGGTAGGCCGCTTGGAGGTCACCGGTGAGGAGTGGACCCAAATACTGTCCCCACCGATCAGCAGGCCAGTTGGCGGCTTGAGCTATCCTCTCAAAGTTTGTGAAAAAATAGTCCGGATCTTCTCCAGGGACATATTTCTGAAGAACGACAGAGGGAAGAGAGGTCATCGGTCTTTGTTGGCCCAGGGCGTCTGCAAGCTTTGTCATGGTATCTTCATGGGTCGCCCCCTGGCCTTTCAGAACATCGTGGAGCTGACCTCTGTCGTCTTCGGCAGTCTTCATGAACTGCTCCATAAGTTTCCCGAATTGTTCTTGGGACTCTGCCATCTTCTTTATTACGGCCTCCATACCTCCAGCAGATCCCACTTCTGACACCAAATGTCGTGGAGTGAGTGTAGCGGGCCGGAAAAGCAGGCGAGGAGGCCGTATGTAGTGGGCAATATTTGGTCTTTATTCTAGATTTACAGTATAGATAGTCCCAACAGGTCGAGGGTGTGGCACCAGGCGATGAACACAGAGGCGTCGCTTCTTCCTCTTCGTGATGTCCGCAGATGGTCCGGGTAGATTTCGATGACGGGGAGACTCCCAGGAGGACCGGAAGAGAGGAAAGAAACAAAGGACCGTTAGTCTGATCGTGTCGACAGAGAGACTCAACTGTACACCTTCACCCAGGTAGTGCAAGAGCGGGGTCGGAAACGGACAGTGGGGAAAGGAAGGTACCGGGAATAAGGAACACAGGTTTGGGTAATAGAGAGGGTGCAGGGGTGGGGTGTGCGAGTAACGGAAGGGCTTTATACAGTGAGGTGCTATATACTTATAATACAGTGCAAGGGTAGTGAGACTATGCAGAGAGGGTTTATATACAGGGACTTTAACACGAACTCCTAGTGAGTAGGGATAAAGGAGGCAAAAGGCACTCACGCGGTCCGCCGTAACTCTCCAGTGAGTTACGGCCGCTCTCCAGCCACCTCCAAGGGACTCCACCACTCCTCTGTCCACACTTCTTCCTCGCACGTCTGGTCACCTTCTCCGTCTCCAGCCAGAGGGTCCTGCCACGAAACTCCGACACCTTGTTGTGCTGAATCCGGGCTTTTATCCTGTGCTGACTCTGCCAGGGGGGCGGGACTTCCGGGGTCAGCTGGATATGGTTCCTCCCTTCCTGTTGCTCGGGTTGGCTCCTGTGGGAGAGAGAAGGGCGGGGTTTCGTTGGTGATGGAGGTTGCTCGGCGTCCTGTCTCGGTGCTGGCGTTTCGGTGAGGTAAACTCAGTCCCGGGGGTGTCGGACAAGGCATGATAGGGGGGATTGGGTCCTCAGACAGGGTTTTACGGGCCGTTCCATCACAATCTCCCATTTGTTATAGATGTGGATCAAAATTACACCTTGCCAATTCAACTTCCTGTCCGGCCTTGAAAAAACAATGTACTAATTGTAAAAAGATTGGTCATTTTGCTACAGTTTGCAAGTTCAAGTCCAAGACAATGTACCTTGAAGTCTCTGATTCTGATAATTCCAATACATGTGAAGAACAGATTGTAAAAAAAATATTGTTGTCTGTTGACATGATAGATGATCATGAAGATCCTTCTATCTATGATCCAGTATGTGATCTAAAGATTGGTCAGATTCTTGTTAAGGTCACCGTAGATTCAGGTTCCCCTATTACCATCATTGCGGATTTCTTGTTTCTTAAACATTGGGACGAAAATTTACTTCTACCTCCTGATATACGTACTGTTGCATTTAATGGCAAAGTCATTGATTTAATGGGTTTCTTTAATGACAGTTTAACTTTTGAAGACCGTTCTATTCAGGCCAAAATCTACGTTTCAAAAAAAGGTTATAATGTCTTGGGTTGGAGAGATCAAGGTAAATTCCCTTTAGTGTTAAGACCTGGTACCAGAAATCCCATTTCTTTAGACCGTTCCATCAATATTAATGCTCTGGTCACTGAAGAACTTTCTCTGGAAAGTATTATAAATAAATACAACAATGTTTTTTCTGACAATCTTGGTTCAGTTAAAGGCTACGAACATAAAATTATTTTGAAGCCTGATGCTGTTCCAGTAATTCATAAGGTAAGACATGTTCCTCTAAGCATTATGGAAAGACTGAAGACTCATCTTCAACAACTGAGTAAAGAGGGAGTCATTGAAAACATCAACTCTTCGTTGTGGGTTTCTCCAATTGTAGTCGCACTTAAGAAGAACTGTGATGAACTCAGGCTATGTGTAGACCTAAGAGCTCTAAACAAAAATATTCAGGTAGATTGTTTTCCTCTTCCCCGTATTCAAGATATGTTGGCTCAGCTTAGAGGCACAAAGGTTTTCTCTACCATAGACCTACGAGCAGCCTATCACCAGATAGAGTTGTATGAAGAATCTAAAGACTTAACTGCTTTCAACACTCCTTTTGGTCTGTTTAGGTATCTGAGGTTACCTTTTGGTCTTGCCTCAGCGGCCTCAGTTTTTCAGAAACTAATGTTTCAGTTATTTGGGGAAGTTCGTGACGTCTTAGCCTACCAAGATGACATTTTGATCTCCACTAACACTGTGGAAGAGCATCTTGTCAAACTTGATCAAGTTATTGGTATTTTAAGTGACCATGGCATGACTGTTAAAAAACAGAAATGCAAATTTCTCCTTAGTGAGGTTGAATACCTTGGCCATACCATCTCTCACAAAGGCATCGCTCCAAAACATGATCTTTTACAAGGCATTCGTGATTGCGCTCAACCCATTAACAAAGATCAATTAAGATCATTTTTGGGTTTGAGTGAATTTTATTCTAGATTTGTACAGAATTTTGCACATGTTAGTGAGCCTTTGAGGTCACTTACTAGGAATAATGTCAAATTTGTGTGGGATGAAGTACATAGAGTGGCTTTTGATTCTTTAAAGGAATTGATCATACATGCCCCGGCTCTCAAACCGTTTGATGGGAACTCTCTCTCATTTATTACAGTGGATGCTAGTAATACCGGTCTAGGTGCTGTTCTGAGTCAAGCTGATGGTGGGATGGAAAATGTTGTTGCCTTTGCTTCCCGTCAACTTTCCCCTTCTGAAAGAAATTATAGTACCATCGAAAAAGAAGCTTTAGCTTGTGTTTGGGGAGTTAGACATTTTTCAACATATGTTTGGGGTCGTGAGTTTATATTAGTTTCAGATCACAAGCCATTGATTTTTATTTGGAATGACAAGGGTTTAAGGAATGCTAGCCCCAGATTGAGTCATCTTCTTTCAAAGCTTTATGACTTTAATTTTGTCATGAGACATATCCCTGGTGGAAAGAACTTCACGGCAGATTTTTTGTCTAGGTGTCCTTCAAGTGCTTTGAAGTTTTCCCCTGTCCTTGATGACAAAGAAGTAGTAGTTAATCTTTTGGATGGACTAGTTTTAGCAAAGGACGTAGTTTCTGAATCCGATTGGATTAAAGAGTCTTTGCAGGATTTTTCTTTTCTTACACTGAAAAAATATATTGCTGAAGGTTGGCCTAGAGAAAATCTTATTGATAAGGATCTTCTTCCTTTTTCCAAGGTTAGGGATGAATTAAGTTTGGAGGGTGATTTCCTTTTGAGAGGTGTTTCCCTCATCCCTCCTCCTTCTATTCGAGACAAGATCATTGAGATTGCCCACAAAGGTCATGGGGGGATCACAAGTACAAAAAAAAGATTGAGACTTCATTATTGGTGGCCAGGGATGGACATCTGTGTAGATACCTTCTTGAATGGCTGTAATGAGTGTTCTCACGCAGAGAAATCATTGCGGACTGTCAACAAACCCTTGTGTCCCGTTGCTTTCCCTGACAGTCCATGGGAGAAATTAGGTATGGATTTTCTAGGGCCTATTGGTGGTTTAAACCAGGGTTTCAGATTTATACTCACCATTGTAGATTATCACTCCAAATGGGTTGCCTGTGAGTTTTTAAAAGAACCTAATACTCACAACGTCATAAAATGTCTTAAAAAACTTTTCCAGTCCGAAGGAATTCCCAAGTTCTTAGTATCGGACAATGGGGTACAATTTGTATCTTACGAAATGAATAGTTTTTTGGATAATTTTGCCATTAAACACCTTACCACTGCTTTGTACTCCCCACAGGGCAACGGCTTAGTGGAGAGAGCGAATCGTGTCCTGAAGGACGCAGTCCAATTAGCTATTTAATCCAGCCTTTGTGTTCAGGATGTTGTCTGCGACAGAGTTTGGTCGTACAACAACACACCGCACTCAACCACTGGGGTGACACCTTTCCTCTTATTAAGAGGGAGACAATCCTTTAATGAGTTATCCCCTGGTTGGGTTGTTAGCAAAACATCTCAAGGTAAAGATGTTGTTGATCTTGATCTTGTCAAAGATAAGGTTGTATCTGCTCAGCTCAAGTCCAAAGTCAGATATGATCTGGATAAACATGTGAAAGAAATTTCTTTAAGCGTTGGTGACAAAGTTAGAATCCGAAGACCATGTAAGACCAAAGGCTCAAAGTTTTATCCAGAGACATCTATTGTTCAAATCGGCAAACATGCTGTTAAAGTTACTGGTGGTAAGTGGTGGAGTAAAAGGGCCGTTTCAAAAGTGAAGGGCTCGGACGTTGCTTCTGTTGATGTTTCAGGTTCCAACGCTATTCCCAATGTAGTTGACCTTGACGCTTTGTCTCCATGTAACCTTCCTTCGTGTAGTTCCAATGTGTCTGATGGGGCTCTGTCATTGTTTGACAATCCTAATATTCATGAGGAAGAACCCCTTCAATCCACTGCTTTGACCAGTTCTGATGTTAATAACTCGACTTCTTTAGATATAAATGAAATTGCTTCAGGTCCTTCTGAGGTCTCTGCTTCCTGTTCAAAATCGTCTAGAGTTAAATTTACACCTAAATATTTGAATGATTACATTACCTGATTTGTTTTCCAATTGTAAATCGTTGTTTCATCTTTTGTTTTATCTGTTTGTTTCAATTTGTTTTGTTTTTATTGTGGGAAAGGAGGTGTGTTATATCCTATGTTCCTTCATTGCTAATGCTTTTCCTATGTTTTGCATCCTAGCATCTGGTTGCTAGGTTATGGTAGAATGTTCTGCTCCTGATCTTCAGTTGAAGACTGGAGCTTGTTGGATGTGCACTCTGATGGATCTTATGCTGTACTTGAAACTCTTAATTAAACTTAATCCTTAAGTTTATTTCCTTCTCCTGTCATTCCTTGGATACAACAAATTGACAACTGAGACGAAGGTAATTGGAGGTGAGGGGGGGGGGGGGGGCATTTTCCTTACCTGCCCAAGGATACCGCACCCTGGCTACGTCACTGCTGCCATCTTTTGAAGCTGCGATGAGGGGCATTTCTACCTGAAACGCATGTCGATTTACTGCAATGCATTCATTGGTCGCAATCCATATTTTAGGAGTGGCATAAAGAGCTGTATATGTTTATACAAACGTGAGCACAAGGAAGGTCGGAGGGGTCCACTGAGGTAAGCATTGTTGAAGCATGACGCCACTTCTATGTACGCCACAGACATGTTTAACCTGAAATACGTCAACAGACATGTGGAGATTGTTTAATTACAAAGATAAGGTGTTATTTACTAGTTCTCAGCTAGAACTGAACTAAGACGAAGTGTAGAGACAGCAACCAGCCGACAATGCCAGTTGTTGGCACTCCCCTGACTTACGGGCCAAAGCCACAGTCAAGATGTGCACTGAAGGTAGCGTAAATGATGGGCTTTAAGGAACAAATAAAGGCCTGTCGCCTCCCTTCTGTTAAAAAGTAAGCGGTCTGTTGTCAGATTTGTAATTTATGACCTGTAATGAACTCCAAGGAACTTGATTGGTTGCTCCATTCCCAATCTTCCAATTAGATTGCCTATGCATGCGCATTTAAGCCAGCCAGAAGCAGTATGTGCATTATCACGAGTCAATGGCTCTGTAGACACAACACTGGGTCCCTGTATGTATGGTTAGGGCACATCCAGTTTATGCAGGGATCCTGTTTTTATTTCTTTTTAAAGATATATTGCATATTCGCTTTTTTAAAGACTGTTTAAATGCATAGTATTTGAGAAAATCATGTAAGTTTGTTAATCAAGTAATTTTTTTGTAATGTACCGTTTTAGATGACTATGGTTTTATGCAAAAAAACGAATAAAGTGAACTGACTGACTGACAACACTGCAAGAAGGATTCACCTCCATCATTGAAACAATATCCGAAGTGGAAAGTATTAAAAGTATCAAGTTAGTTTACAAAGGAAATAAAAGCACGCACAATAAATAAATTATTGGAAATTACAACGAAGCTAAGCGAATCACTATTCTTCGATATATCGAATGACACTTATCACTTAACACCCAGACTCACCAACAAGGATATTGGTTAAGGCTCTTGCCCTCCGGCAGTTTCAGATGGGATAATTCTCCTCTTCATTGACAAGATTTATCAGTTTAACAACAAATCAGACACAGCACTATCTGCATAGGCCCAAAAACATAAAGCAAAAGCCAATGCAAGAATCTTAAGTCTGCAGCTCAAATCAAATATGAACAAAGTCAAGTGCATACATCTAAAAGTTACTTACCTTGCAGTGAGGGTGATGAACTGACTCACTTTGTTGCCTTCGTTTTACTTCAGCTGTGCCCTAGTCTGCCTTATCTTTTACTGCCTTCGCTTTCTACTTCAGCTGTGCCTTCGTTTTTTCCTTCGTTTTCCACAGGGCGACCCAGCTGCCGCTGAGCCGCCCTCTGACCTCCTTTCCAGCCGCTGCCTCCCTGCGGCCCCGCCCCCCTCCTGCCCATTCGCCGCCCGCTCCCGCCACCCAGCTGCTCCTCCCTCCCGGCTCCTTCTTATGACGCCCATGCATACACGCAGCGTTGACGCGCAGCGGGCGTGCCAAAGGTAAGCCCGTCTGCGCCCGTCCGCGCCTGTACCGCGCCGAGCGCCAGGACCCCTGGCCCCCGACGATGCCTGCCCAAACGACGGACTTACGACGCCGCCACCCTCATCGCACTCAAACCCGACCGAACAAGAGCCTGCCACCGAGCCACCCCAAGACGCACCCACGGACCCTTCACCTGTCAAGCCTGCAAGTTCACCTGCCTCCAGACCTGCACCACAGCCACCAAGCCAAGAACCAACAACAGCCACCTCAAGTGCATCCTGCTCAACACCCGCTCCATCCACAGACACGCCATCGAACTTTGGAACCTGCTCGACAAAACCTCACCAGACGTCGCCTTCCTCACAGAAACCTGGATGAACGCCCGACATCGCCATCCCAGACGGATACAAGATCACCCGGAGAGACCGCGTCAACCAGACTGGAGGAGGCATCGCCATCGTACACAAGAACACCATCCGCATCACAACCGACTCCAACAACACCTTCCCCGCCGCCGAGCAACTCCACTTCCAGATACACACCGACCCAAAGTCGACCCTCAGAGGCACCCTCGTCTACAGACCCCGGGACCACGTACACAATTCAGTGAAGACATCACGGACTTCATCAGCCCGCACGCCCTCCGCTCCACTGACTACAGCCTCCTAGGGGACCTCAACTTCCACCTGGATAACGACAAGGACCGCAACACCGCCGCCCTGCTGGACAACCTCGCCAACCTTGGACTCAAGCAACTGGTGAACACCCCCACCCACTACGCCGGGCACACGCTTGATCCAGTCTTCTCATCCAGCAAGCACATCACCTTCAGCCACTCCACCGGACTTCACTGGACCGACCACAGCTGCGTCCACTTCAGCTTCAGAAGAACCACGACCCACCACCACCCGCAAAAGGTTCCTCACAGGAGCTGGAGCAGGATCACTGTCGAGCAGCTCACCACCTCCCTCAGCCAGACCCCGCCCGCCAGCACAACGGACCCCAACGAAGCAGCACGCAACTTCACGCAGTGGCTGACCGCCTGCGCCGACGACCTCGCGCCACTGAAGAACCCTCCCAGCAGACCCAGAAGCAAGAAAGCCTCCTGGTTCACCGACAAACTCAAGGACTCCAAGAAAAACTGCCGCACCCTCGAGAAAGCCTGGCTCCTCGACCAGACCACAGACAACATGACCACCCTCAAAAACGCCACCCGCAAGCACCACCAGCTTATCCGCACCACCAAGAAGAAATCACTGAAGGAACGACTGGACAACAACGCCCACGACAGCAAGGAACTCTTCAGCATCGTCAAGGAGTTCTCCAATCCCAGCTCCGGCAACAACAACATCACACCTTCACAAGATCTCTGCGACTCTCTCGCCTCGTTCTTCCACCGCAAGATCACCGACATCCACAACAGCTTTGGCAGACCATCTAAGCACCCAACCGTCGAACCAACGCCCCCCACCGCCACCCTCCGCACCTGGACCACGGTGACCACCGAAGACACAGCCCGCACAATGAACACCATCCACTCCGGATCTCCAATCGACCCCTGCCCCCACCACATCTTCAACAAGGCCGACTCCATCATCGCACCCCAACTCCGGGACATCATCAACACCTCCTTCAACCCCGCCACCTTCCTGGAGAGCTGAAAGCACGCCGAGCTCAACGCCCTACTGAAGAAACCAACAGCGGACCCCACCAACCTTAAGAACTTCCACCCCATCTTACTCCTCCCCTTTCCTGCCAAAGTCATCGAAAAGACCGTCAACAGACAGCTTGCAACCTTCCTCGAGACGAACGGATTCCCCCCGACCCCTCGGAGTCCGGTTTCCGAGCCAACCACAGCACCGAGACCGCCCTCATCGCAGCCACCGACGACATCCGAGCCCTGCTCGACAACGGGGAAACAGCGGCCCTCATCCTCCTGGACCTCTCTGCAGCATTCGACACTGTCTGCCACCGCACCCTAGTCCAACGCCTCAGCAACATCGGTATCCAACAGAAGGCATTGGAGTGGATCATCTCGTTCCTCGCCGGAAGAACACAGAGTCCGCCTCCCCCCGTTTCGATCCGAGACCACCGAAGTCATCTGCGTTGTTCCACAAGGATCATCACTCAGCCCCACCCTCTTCAACGTCTACATGAGACCTCTTGCAGCCATCGCACGCCAACACAACCTCAACATCATCTCCTACTCTGACGACACCCAACTGATCCTCTCCCTCACCAGAGACCCCGCCACCGCCAGAACGAGCCTACACAAAGGGATGAAAGACGTAGCAGAGTGGATGAAGAACAGACGCCTGAAACTGAACTCAGACAAGACGGAAGTCCTCGTCCTGGGACCATCGCCCTCCGCCTGGGACGACTCCTGGAGCCCCCCGCCCTGGGCACCACTCCCAAGCGCTCAGACCACGCATGCAACCTAGGCTTCATCCTGGACTCCTCCCTCTCGATGACCAGACAAGTCAACGCCGTCTCCTCATCATGCTTCAACACCCTACGCATGCTCCGCAAGATCTTCCGACCGAAACCAGGAAGACGGTCACCCAGGCACTCTTCACCAGCCGACTGGACTACGGAAACACCCTCTACGCCGGAACCACAGCCAAGCTACAGAAAAGACTCCAACGCATCCAGAACGCCTCCGCCCGACTCATCCTGGACATCCCCAAACGCAGCCACATCTCCGGCCACCTGAGGAACCTACACTGGCTCCCCGTCAGCAAGAGGATCACGTTCAGGCTCCTCACCCACGCACACAAGTCTCTCCACGACCTGGGCCCCAAGTACCTCAACGACCGCCTAACCGTCTACACGCCCACCCGCCAGCTACGCTCCACAAGCCTCGCCCTCGCCGCCGTACCACGCATCCGAAGAGCCACCGCCGGAGGTAGATCCTTTTCCCACCCCATCCATCTTCGGCTGACCCAGGACCATCTCGCCATCAGGAGACAACTCAAGACCTGGCTGTTCGAGCAATAGCGGACCCCTTCCCCCAAGCGCCTTGAGACCCTTCCGGGTGAGTAGTGCGCTATACAAATGTTATGATTGATTGATTGACTCACTTAGAAGAGTGATACAACCTTTGGCAGGAAGGAAGTATAGGTTCTCATTACCTATTTGTCAGGCAAGAAAGTGGTGCCTGGGGGTGAACTGACTGTCTGCATCTCAGAGACACAGAGCACAGAATTAATGGTAATAAGAAAAAACATTGTGAAGTTGAGGATCCATAGAGAACAGCTGTGCATGGGCTCAA
The DNA here is from genome assembly GCF_964263255.1 of Lissotriton vulgaris. Taxonomy (NCBI): domain Eukaryota; kingdom Metazoa; phylum Chordata; class Amphibia; order Caudata; family Salamandridae; genus Lissotriton; species Lissotriton vulgaris. The sequence continues at coordinate 122,211,398 of NC_141688.1, forward strand.
TCAAGGTGCACATCAGAAACATGAGGACCAAGGAAAGGTCCCATTGAGAGATGATTACAACAGGTGACTTGAATAAGGAAGGTTGATCGGGCCAGTGAAAAAAAGGATGAAAAGGTTGCCATATAAACTTTAACTGTGTCCACTGCAAAGATTTGGTGGGCAAAGGACAAAACAAACAAAAGACCACCTGACAGCTTGGTCTGCAAGCGATCAAACAAACGGTCCCTACACCAGGACACAAATTTCTCCCAATACCAGGAATCGAAGACATTAGTTGAGGGACACTTAGCTGCAAGAATCACATACAATATTCCCAAAGGTAAGTCAAACAGCTCAGTTGTTGCCACTCAAACCTTCACTTACGGAGGTGCAGAGTGTGGAGATTCAGGCATAGGATCCTACTCTGCTGCTGAGAAAGGGGGTCCTCGAGGAGAGGCAGATGGATCGAAGAGAAAATGCTCAGGATCTACAGATACCACACCATTCTGGGCTATCAGTATGACTTGGGTCCGGATTGTTGTGGTCTTTGTCAGAACCTGAGGCAGCCTTAGAAATGTGTACAGAAGTCCTATGCACAACTGTAGGAAGAATGCATCCCCTGGCATCAAGAAGAGTTCCATAGCCAGTTCCTCCAAACCCAGCACCAACGGAAGTAATGGATGTGATGCTTGTCTCTTCTGTAGAGTTTCAAATATCACAGAGGTGGACTGCACAGGAGAAGACAGGGGAATGTTCAGTTTTGCAGCCCCTCTGACCAGAACCTCCTGGAAGGTGGAAATATCATCAACCGGTGACACCCTCTGCAGGGGAGAGTCCAAGAGAGTAGGAGAGTAACTCCCCATACTCGTGGAAGATGTATCCCTGATATGCCGGGACCGAGACCTTTCGTAATGGTGACAACGTGATCTTGTGGAAGACCGGTGGCGTCTATGTGAACGATGTCTCGAGCGAGACCGTGTTCTTGGTGGTCGATGTTCCACAGGGCGCGTCGGCTGAGGAGCCACGGGCCCAGGCTGAGGCTGCGGAGGAGGTGGTGGTGGAATCGGTGGAGGAAGCGAAGGAGGAGGAGTAGCCGGAGGTGGAGGAGGCGGAGTAATCAGTGGCGGTTGAGGTATTCCTGGTGGAGCCACAGGTGGAGGAGGAGCAGGAGGCTACCTAGATGGTGAGTAGGTACGCGAATACTCCGAACTTGGTGAAGAGACCAACCTCCTTTTACGAGCGGGTCATAAAGAAGGGACTTTAGACTCTCCATCAGTCCCCCTCGATGTCGATCCACTGCTCAACGTCTAGCGTCGACGTCGTCTGGAATGCGAAGTCCCTGTCGACGACGATAGGCTCACCACTGAGCGAGGCCCAGAACGGGACCTCGACATCGACCGTCGGTATCGACCCCTTGCCCTTGATTTCGATCCTTTCCTCGACGTCGACCGTCTTGCAGACGTCGATGTCCTCCTCGACGTCGATCTTCGTGTTGACGTCAATGGTGATCGGCAACGACGCTTCAGCGGCGACCACCGCTTGTGGGACTCAGATCGACGCCGATGATGTCTCGACAGCGATGATCGTTGCATCGATGTCAAACAAAGGGAACCCCGCGACGGAGACTCAAGCCGACGTTGCTGCGACACAGAGCCCTGGGACGACGGAAAGCATATCTTGGTCATACCTGCTCTCAACGTCGTGTCACCGCCCTCGACATCGACCGGGTCAGGTGTCGTTTTTCTGCCGATTTTCGGCTGGGGAGCCCCTCCATAGGTCGAAGCATGGGACTTGGTAGAGGACTTACCCTCTCCTTTCCCAGAGGCTGAAGAAGCTGCCTTCTGTCTCCTCTGCTCCATCCCTTGGAGCTGAATCTTCTCCCTGTCACGGAGGGTGCTCCTGGAAAAGGTCTTACAAATGGGACTGGTGTCCGGCAAATGAGACACAGGCAAACACAGAATAGAGACTTTGTGAGAATCCGACTTGGCCTTCTTCCTAACGCAGTCAGGACACTTGTCAAATAGAGATGGCATTTTGACAAGAAAACTGCAGAAATTCAGCCAAAAAACCACAGCAGAAGTTAAAGGCCAAAGACGTCGAGTGAAGCTGCAAAAATCCAGAAATATTCACTAATTTTGAAGAAATATCAAAAAAGGTAGAGCTCAATGCTCCAGGGTCCTGCAAGCAGGAGCCAGAAAAAAAGAACTGAAAGTAAATGCCTCTGGCTGTGCCTCATGGGATACTGGGGGTCTCTGGAGAATCTTAAAGGCACGGTACCCATTTGCAGACACATAATGGTAGCATATGGGTGTTTCTCTATCCATTCCTTCTCATCTCTATCATGAAAAAAGGAGTTTTGTGAAGGAGAGTTTTCTATGTGTAAAACTCAGCGAATTGCTAAATTTAAAGTTAAACTGGCTATCTTTTTTCACTTCAAGATGAAGTAATGGCCAGTGTAGCCTAGTTGGTTAGTCTGCATTATTGTCTTTATATGTCTTCAGTGTCTATTCAGACCTTCCTGAAGAAAGGCAGAAGATGACAACTTAAGAAGATATATCTAATGAAGTGCTCCGGGGTCCATGCACATGGGCGGGACTATTCACATGATTAGGACTGTTAGACCTGGCATCATTGGCGTGAGTCTCCCTTCCATTTTTGACGGATTGCCTCCTCTGTTTTGATATGTTTTGCTGGATTTGTGCCTTGGGCACTGTGCCACTGCTAATCAGTGCCACAGTGCAAGTGCTCCCTATGTTAAATTGATGTACTAATTGGTTATTCCATGATTGTGCTATTTGATTTTTCTGTCAGCCCCGAGTACCATGTGTGCCCAGGGCTTGTAAATCAAATACTGCTGGTGGGCTTGCAGCACTGGCTGTGCCACCCACAGAAGCAGCTTGTAAAGTGTGTCTCAGATCTGCCATTGCAGGGCCTGTGTTCAGTCTAGCACTGCCATGTCGACTTTGCCAAGTGAACCCACTTGCCAGTCCCTAAACCTTCCCTTTGCTTCATATTAGACACCCCTATGGTAGGCCCAAGGGCAGGGTGCATTGTAAGTATAAGGTAAAACATGCTCTGTTGTGTAGCATGTTCTAATAGTGAATTACAGCCATTTTCGTTTTTCACTATTGAAGGCTACCTGTTCTCATAGGCCGGAATGGGCAGTTAGATTATTAAATTCCTATAATCCTAACTGACTCAGGGAGCACAGTAGAAATTCCAATTTAGTATGCCTGAACTCAGAATAATAAAATACATCTTTTTGTAAAGTTTATTTTAATATTCTGTGTTTGCAAATACCACTTTTAGAAAGTAGGTATTTGCTTGCCTAACCATTTGAGCCTGCCTCTGCTGGGTTGTGTATTCCTTGTCTGGGTTTGTGAGTGACAGGGCTGTGGGATTCCAGGAGACAGGCTGGGGCAGCCCAGTGGTGAATAGAGAGATCTGCATCTAGATGGGAGGGAGGAGTTGCACCTGGGACCTGAATAGGGCTGGGCCTTCCTTCTACAATGCTGGCTCCACCCCCTGAGGCTTGTCTGTTGTCTCTGCCCTGCAGTGTGAAAAGAGAGGAGGAAGCATGTCAACAGAGTGCTCCAGAACTGTATCTTCCCTCCCCTGTGCTGGCTCCACCTCCTGTGGGGCGGCCGATGTCTCTGCCCCGCAGAGTGATAGGAAGAAGAGAGTCATGTAAACAAAGTGCTCAGGAACTGGTTTGGACTAGGAAGAGGCCCCTCTGCCTTCAGAGAACAAAGGATTTTGGGATATAAATATTGGGACCCTGATCCCAAGAAATTAGATCACTTCTGGACAAGAAACCTTTCTACCAAGGAGAAGAACCAAGGAAGCTGCAGGAGTTTGGACTGCCCCTCTGCCAGTGTGCTGTTTGCTGGGTTGGCCTGCAGTGGTTGCTTCATTGCCAAGGGTAAGAAGAAGGAACTTTGTAAGGACTTTCATCTACAGAATATTCACCAAGGGCTTGAACTGTGCTTGCCTCCTGCTGAAGTCTCAGGAACAAAAGACTTCACCTCCAGCTCCCTCCTGAATTTCCTTGCTGGGAATTCTGACTCCAGTCACTTGCGTCCCGCTGGGAGCTGGAAGTGCGTCGCATCACCGGAGAAGCGTGACGCCATCGTGAGAGTCACCATCGCATCACCGGAGAAGTGTGTTGCAGGGCCTGTCGCGGCTCCAAAGCACAGAGTTGTCGCAAGGCTGCAAGGGCGTCATCGCATCGGTATTGCATCGCCGCATTAAGGGCTCCATCTTCTCGCATCGCAACCGCATCGCATCAAGGCGCCATCTTGCGCACTGCAACGGGCCCGCAGGCCGAGAACATACGCATCACCTCCGCACCGGTAAGGCTCACGACGAGTCCCCTACTCTGCGCAAGCATTGAGGAAGGACACAACGGTTCCCCCGGGTCACGGAACCGAGGCTTTTGTTCACTTTGCGTTATGCATCCAGGTACTTTGTTGAGAACTTTGTCGCATTTACCAACAACTTGAACTAAGAGACTTTAATCACCTTTTAAGTAATCTTAAGTGTAGTATTGTGGATTTTTGTCGTTTGTGGTCTTGTGTTTAAGTCTATATAAAGAATACTTATTTTTATAAAACCTGTGTTGTGTCCATCTGTAGTGTTATCACTGTATTACTGTGTATATCCACAATTGCTTAACACACTGCCTCTGAGATAAGCCTGTCTGCTCGTGCCAAGCTACCAAGGGGGCAAGCAGGGGTTATCAAGGAGTGTATTCCCCTTATCCTGACTTAGAAGTAAGGGTCCCTATTTGGACAAGGGTGAATACCATTGCCAACTAGAGACCCCCAGATTTAACAATGACTATACACGGAAATCCCCTACAAGAGAATTGACTATATTCTTTGTTCTGCTAATTGTAAATTGGTCCTTGCTGCCTTTACTATCCACTTATTTACATTGCATTGAGATCAGTGGGGGCTCTAGGGGCAATTGATAAAGCATATCTGAGAGCATTTATGCAGTAACATAGTAAAGAACAAGTTACTTGCCTTCGGTAATGCTCTGTATTGTGGATTCTCAATCTACCATCAGATCCCTCATAATGTGAATATTCCAGAGGCATCAGACTGGATCCTGAAACTTCAAACAGTACTCCTGCACGTCAGTAGGTGGCATCATGTGGCTCCACAAGATGGCATTCAGCTCTGGAAGTTACAAGTGGAGCTGCATATAGGAGCCAACATTGTGCGCTAACATCAGTTGCTTTCTTAGGGTTGTCTGTGCCATCAGAAGCCAAGCTAATATGCAATCTAAGGACCTCAAATTGCTGTGTCATCATCAACTGACCTGAAAATTTGGGGATTATCCGGACGAGCTCCACCTGAGATTGGGAGACTATTAGGTGGCACGATGCCACCCCCCCCGTCCTCCCTAGAGCTCGAGAATGGCAGGAAGGGACAGATTCCTGCTAATATTTCTTATGCTTCTTTTTAGACTTATTGGAAAATGTTGACCTTATTAAAGAGTTGCCACAGAAACAACTTCGGGAGGGGTAAAGGGGCTTTTCCTTTAATCTCAACATGTCATGGAATGGGGTTTTCCGATGTTTGGCAACATTAAGCTTTGCCTCACTGGTCCGTATTGCCATTGGATTTATATGAGGGTAGTCACTGCAGGTTCTGGAGACCTATCCCCCAGCACCACAGGCAAACTTAGTTAGGATCTGTCACAGATATATGTTTGCTACAGTCCTCGCTCGGTTTGAACCTTGTTGTCTTAGGAGGTGCTTGCACACTGCAAAAATTTGAGATTTTGTGTGGAAAAAATCTTGAAAAGACTAAGGAGTAGCTCTGGATTCATGCCCAAAGGTGAGGAAAGAAAGGAACTCATGTCAGAACACATATTTGACATTTTTACATGGTCATCATTTCTGAACAGTTGGCGGGGAGCAGCAAGGCATCACCCACTGTTGCATAGGAGTACTGCTTTAAAGTTTCCGGTTCCAGTAAGAGGCCTGGGGAATAATCGCAAGGTGAAGATTCTGCAATTAGAGGTATCCATCAAAAATATCTTCTCCAGAGGGTGTTTGCCTGTCAGTGCACCACGACAGTAGAGGCAGCATACAATATTAAGGGAAGCATAAAATCCTTGTAGCCTCTGCCACTTTCCAGATAAAATATCTCTGACAGTTATGTGTCTGACTTGGAAAAGGTAGCCCAAGTTTATAGGGTACGGTGGTCGGTCCAGCACACCACAGGAATGATGGTATCTTAGGCTACCACAAGAAGTGGAGAAGACCAACTGGATACAGCTAAGGGGACTAGGAGTGAAAGCTTATCAAGGAAGCACTATAGATTGACAGCCACTTATCAAAGCTATACACAGAGTATCTCTAAAATCGCTACCCCTGGTTGAGAATCATATATGTATACCAATTCCAAAGCCATGCACATCTTTAAACAAGACGCACCCAAATGAAGGCTAGTTAAACAAGCCTGATTTCCACAATCTGATGTTTGTACTACAGAATTCTTATGAACTTTAATAGCTAAGACAGAAATTAAATAGTGGTCCCTGCAAAAAAATGCATGGATAGGACAAGTAGATAATGTGCGCCGCTCCTAACCAGTAGAAATCACGAGGTGAAAATGGTACCGGGAGATGGAGCAGGTGGGCTCATCTGTCTCTACGTAGTCACGTCATTATGTTTGAAGTTTAAATCCAGTATCTAATTATTCAAAGGCTGGTGGCAATTCGATAATAAGAAATACAAGAGACAAAGGTGGTGACTGCTCGGCATCAGCATGTGTTGCCCACAATGCAAAGAGCTTTAGGTCACTGCAACAAAGAAACAGCATTTCATTTCACGCATCATCTTAAAGGGCTCAAATAGCTTGCACGCATCTCTGAATCAAAAACAGCTTTTATGCGCTCAATTAAGTTTGTAATGGATTAATCCTCTTGCAACATAGCGTGTAACACCTACAACAGAAGCGCATGGCTGAACAGGCACCAGTAGACCCATTGTGCTTCTGGACTGCCTCGAGGCTTTTATTGATCTGCAAGTGACTCGAATGGCTACACCTGATTTTTCTATCGGTTAGATTGTTACAGCAAGCTAGACTAAGCGTCAGGATTTTTTTTATATCTATCGGACTTCTTATATAGATCGACTTTATTATCACTCATTTTGTTATGTATCACAATCATTGTTGGAGATCAACGTCGTGTTACTAACCTCATAAGTTTTTGTTTTATCGCAATAACGGAAAATGTACACCAAAAATCTAAACTGAGCGTGTTCATTACGCTGCAGAGTGCGTTCAAATGTGGACTCATTTCTCATGTTTGTGCCCCGCAATTGAATACTACTAGCCTATTTTTCTTCCAGGGAAAATGCCCTTCTTTTAGATGGTTCTGCAAGTGACATGATGAACAAGTTATTTGCCTTCAGTAAGGCTTTTTTGGCTAGAGACTATCTAACCGCAGATTCCTCAGTGCACATTTGGTAACATAGCTTATATTGCACATGTTCTAATGCTGTTTTCTGAGAGAGACTTCTAACTGCAAATCCCCCACCTTAAAATATTCCGCAGGCGTCATTCTGGATCTAGAAATTTCGAGCAGTAACTCTGCGCACCGGTGTGTGGCGTCGAACAGCTACACATTGGCTACGTCGGAATGACGTGCACAGTGCTTATATAGGCGCCACCCTGGTGAGTTGACATCAGTTTACTTTGTGACTTTCTGCGCCCTAAAATTCGTCAGAATGATTGTAGGACTAGTGTGCAGAATCTACTAGGATGTTAGAGTCAAGAGCCCAGGGCGGGGAACGGGGAGGATGGCAGGGTTGGTGCGACATGAAATAATATGCAATGTATATAGTGCACTACTGCCCGAAGGCGTTTAAGCGCTGTCAGCAACGGAAACGGAGAACCCAAAAGGGGAAAAAATTATTCACGACCTAACATATTGGTGGTGGGAGGTGCAAAAAGAAGACTATTGATTAAAAAAACATGTTTTCAAGGCTTTCCTAAAAGAAAGGCCTTGTACATGTCTTCAGTAGAAGGGGGAGGGATTTCCATCACTTTGCCGTGCAATAGACAAAACTTCCACTGCCCCAATGGGCTCTTTTGTATTTGGTAATAAGCACATTGTGAGCAGAAGATGATTGCACAGTTCTGGAAACACTGTATCAAATAAACTTCAGTTTCCGATAACCCGGACCTGAGCCATTCAAAGCTTTGAAACAAATACATAATGCCTTGAAGTCAATGTTCTCACCCGTAACCTAATCTCCCACTACCAACCTACCAGGAATCTCCGATCAAACCAGGCCTTCATGGCCACAACACCCATAATAAAGAAAGCCAGAACTGGCAGTAGGACCTTCACCCACAATGCCTCCAAGACATGGAACACCCTGCCCCTTCATCTGAGAGCCAACCCCAACCTCTCCTCATTCCGGAAACAGCTCAAAACTTTTCTCTTCAACTCCCCTCAGTAATGCTCCGCCAGTCCCCCCGGCTCCATCTCTCCCCTCTGTTGGTTCTTAGCGCTTGGACGCCCCCGGGCAGCAATCGCGCTCTACAAATCCAAATACAAATACAAATGGGTAGCCAGTAAGGCTGGACTAAAGCTTGTGATGCTGACTGATACCTGAGAATCCCAAATAACATGCGCGTAGCAGCATTCTGCAAGACTTGTACTTTATTTAAGTCTCTGCTGCATGTTAATATATAAAGCACTGCAATAGTCCAATTTCAAAGCACTAAAGCAATGACAACCAACTTCTGCAGATCTTGCGGGATAAATGAAACAAGCATTTGCAATGCAATAGGCATCCCATTAGTAAAAGTTTGAGCTAATAGCATTGCTATTAATAATGCAATGCCAATTACTCAAAAATGTAGTAATGCGAGACCTATTGCATTGCAAATGCTATTATACTAAAAGTAAAGGAATATTAAAAAAATCTATTTCTTTACCTTTGGTATAATCCCGGCACCCGCGCTTTACTTATAACATCAAAAGTAAAGCGCGGGTGCCGCGATTATACCAAAGGTAAAGAAAAACAAGTGGCGTGCGCGTCACGCCTATGTCTGGGCACGATCATAGATTGTCCCACAGCCTATTGGTGTCTATTACGCGCTTGGTGCACGTAATAGACACCAATAGGCCAACAGGAGGCGCTATGCGTGCGCCTCTGGCCAATTGCGTTCAGTCTTTTACAATCAGATGCACGCAGAGGCCAATGGGGGATCTGAAAAGGAAACGCACACGCACAAGCGCGTGCGATTCCCAAGTCAACTCACATTCCCCATTTTTCACCTCCAAGGATTGATAATAACACCACCAACATAAATCTGACAGGTGTGCCTGTTTTTCAGAGACAATTAATCTGTGGATGGATTTTTGCTACTGCCATCCTCAGGTTGTGCTCCACATCCAGTCTTGAATGGTACTTAGTCTTTAATACCGCAAGTGCTGAGAACCCAATCTCACATAAATAGGACGAGCTGAAAGGCAAGAGAGTTTTGAAAGCAGTTTCTCCCAAAGCTGAATATTCTGCAGACATTTTCAGTCAAGACAGGGACTGTAAGGGAGACAGTGTTGTCAGATGTTTCGAGCACTCCCTAGCTCAGAGCTGGGACACGAGAAACAAATCTTCTCTAGAAATCATTAACAAACGTTTTAGGCAGCATTATAATCGGATAATTGCCAACCAACCAGTTATGTATCCGAAGACAGATGAAAGCCCACAGAGAAGGCGCTGAACAAACACCTAATTGAGAATTCCTTAGTGGTACAATAAGTTGTTTGCCTGAAGCAGTAGGGGTTTGGGACACGTCATGCTTATGGTTAGTGGTGGGCTTATTGGAGTGAGATTGCAGATTAAGCAGTGAGGAGAACAGGTGAGTAAAGTGTCATGACTGGAGGTTGAGTAGTGGGCTCGTGTGACTGCGGGGTGAGGTACAGAGTGAACAGCGCTAGTGCATTGTGAGTGCAGAGTGATCACTGTGAGTGGAGGGTAAGGCGGTGAATGGTGTGAGTGCATGGTGATCAGTGTGATTGCAGGGTGAGCGGGTGAATGGTGTGCGTGCATTGTGATCAGTGTGAGCGCATTGTGATTGCTGTGAGTGCAGAGTGATCACTGTAAGTGGAGGGTAAGTGGGTGAATGGTGTGAGTGCATCGGGATCAGTGTGAGTGCTGGGTGAGGGTGAAAGGGAAGGGGGAGAATGAGGAGTGAGTTGTCTGAATGCAGGGTGCATTACCAGACACTTGAAGTAACTCAGCATGTTATTGATGGCAGCGAAGGGTTTCAAATGTGTTAAACTATTGCTAGGGATGCCTGGCTTTCACCTTGTGAATACCCTGCCAGGGTTATCTCACAGGGGAATACCAGGACGGGTTCCCTAAGCAAGCGCCGGGAAACCCTTTGTGGGTAGCTGTGCGCTATATAAGCTCAGATACATTTACATTTACATATTATGGCAGTAACCAGGGATCAGGGTGGAGGAAATAAATAATGTGCTGATCCCTCAACAAACTTCCAGTCTTATGATTAGGGTTGCCAGCCCATTATTTTGATGTCACAGTTTGTATAAAAATGAGCAGTCACCTAAAGCTGTATTATCAGCACTTGTCTGTGCATACTTTGAACAGCAAATATAAATAGAAAGAACTTTTAATTGTTTTCGAGAGCTGCCTGAATGATCCATGACTGATAATAAAAGGGAATAAAGACAGAAAAGGAACATTAAAAGTTAATACATACCTCTTATTTATAACCATATTTAGCAATTTGCAGGCAGTTTAAACAACACATGGTTGCCTGGCATTTTGCGCGCCTGCCAGTTTAATTTTAAAATAAACTTTCAGGGAAGTTTTAGGGATTTTGGGGGCTCTGGGCGAAATGTATTTTGGGGGCCCCTGTTCGGACCAGCTTTGATTTTATGATCCAGTCTCAGCTCTTTTATGCCTTCTTTGGTCAAATACTAAATGTGTGTACATCTAATATTCAGGGATAGTGATGTGTATTTTCAGTATGTAACAACAGCAGTTCACTAATATTACTGCAAATAATCTGTCACATCCTCCCATTTTTCATATGTGAGGTCCTGTATTGAGCTATAATAAACTTTTTTAATGGATGTTGCATGACACAAACACATTTTGTCTGCAATTTTGTCTGCAAAATGTCTGTAATAGACTCTTACACATTGAAAATGAATGATAGTAAAACGCTATTTACAACATTGTGTTTAACACTTATTCAAGATAATGAGTGTAGGAGAGTAGGGTCTGCAATCCTATGGTCACCCCAGATTTTTGCTTTTTAATTCACTGGTTTACGACTTTCCCTGGCTGTGGGCATGCTAATCAGACCCACAGCCCAGCTGTTCTCTCTCTAAATTGACATCCATGTAATTTAGGTGCATTTACCAATTGGTATTAGGTCACTCTTGTAAGTCCTTGTACAGTGTACCATAGGTACCCAGGGCATAAGTGCACCCAAGGCCTACCAGGGGCTGCAGCATGTATTATGCCACCCCTGGCTGGCCATCCAAAACTGATACAATTGGCTGGTAACACAGCTGGGGCAAAGTGGTGTAATCACCCTTTGCTTTAGATATAGTATACCTATATCTAACCCTAAAATGGACACATATCCTCCTATAAGTCACTCTTACGGCAGGCCTTAACAATCCTGGAGGCAGAGTGCTTGGAATTATGTGAGATGTGCTCTAGCATGAGCTGAGCCTTTCTGCAGCTTTCGGAACCAAGTCCTTTAGCTGTTTCCATGATAACGCTATACCATATACTCTTAAGTGCATTATAATCCTCGCGGTTATTGCTAACTTTGGTATAGCATTATCAAAACATGTTGAGTAAGGTGTCATACGAATTGGAATACTACCCCCTCGCCAGTTCTGGCGACGGTGATAGCATTCCACCCTTTTAGAGGGACACAACATATATGTTACTGTGAACCCCGGTTAAAGTTAACTCGAGCCTCAGCATCACAAAATGGATGCTGCCACCACAGACACAAGTCTGACCTTCTGCTGCTGGGAGTCCTTCCAGCGAGGGAGGCCTGGACAAAGGGTTTCCTGCCTTGGGAGGTGCTAGCACCACCCCAGACAGGATTTTGTGTATTGAGGTAGGACAGGCTGAAAGGAATGAGACATGCCTGGGGCATACAAGGTGTCCCTGTGCATATCCTGGTTCAAACCAGTTGCTGGGGCACTCCAGCCCGAGCTCTGGCGCGAAACCGGACACAGGATAGGGGACCTACCCCCCGCCCCCCTTCCTGGTCCCACCCATAGGAGGGACCTAGTCACAGTACAGCCCCCTTTAGGAGAATAAATGTAGGAGCTGGTCCCATTCCAAATTAGATTATCCTGATTTGAAACTCTATAAGAAGAAACTCTGGACTTCGACGTTCTGCTCCACAGAAGACTGAAGAAAATCTCCCTTGTGGCCAAGGAGTGACCACCCTGCACAAGCAGGCACCATCAAGCGTCCTAGCGGTTCACTTTGTCGTCCTTCCTGCCGGAACCAGACTTCAGAGCCCGACAAGATCCGGACTTCCAGACCTCTCCGACCTCTACCTACATCTGCATAACAGCTGAGATCCGTGGGCGCGACGAGACACGTGGGACTGGCCATCTTGGAGAAACTGCACTTTGCTTCCAGCACGACTTCAGAGGCATCCTCGAGAAAGTGCTTTGGGGATTGAGAAGCCCCAGCCCCGAGTAGCTCCTGCACAGAAGATCAGCCCTCCATATCCACGAGATCTGCGTGGGGCCCTTTTGCTTGATTGCTGCTCTACGCGTTGTCTGGTCACTTGCCGGCTGGCTAGTGGCCTCCTAGACGACGATCCACAAAATCTACACCACTGGTCTGGTTGCTCCAGACTGGCCCTTGCTTCCCTGCAAAGGAGAAGCACCCCGGACCTTCCTGGTCCGCACCAGGCGCCTTTTCCACTCACCGCGTAGGTTGCCTTTGCCAAGGCCTGTTGACGCCGAATCCGGAACAGACACCGCCGATAGCGAGAGCCTGCGTGGGACAGCTCGTGCCTCCATCTTGGTCGTCGAAGACACCTCCTGGACCACGTGGCTGCAGAGTCAAGCGTCCACGCTTCACCTGATCGCGACTACAGCATCTGGTTCCTTCCTGGTTCCACTCCAGTCACTGGCTAGTGACTGTGAACATTGTCCCCTCTGCTTTCAGGTCTCCATCTTCCTCGATCCACCCTTGTTTCGCTCCGGACATCTTCCTCCTGGTCGCCTGCAGCATCTTTCTTCAAGGCTCTATTGACTTCAACGCAGAAACCCGACACACTTTCACACCTATGCACCCGCAGCCCGTGGGTGAGGTAACAAGAGCATTTCGGTGCTCACGGGTAGATTGACTCTCCGAGTGTTCAGGTATCCAGTCGTTTTAGTCCTAACTAGTCGGAACTGTCTTTTACTTACCTTTTCATAATTTGTAGTGTCCATTGACTTTGTTATGCATCTTGCGTGTGAGTTCACACTCTGCACACGCGTCCCGTGGGCCTCCTGCCCCTTACCTAAGGTTAGGGTAGGGTAGTGTAGTCCCAGCGATCCTACATCTTCTGGACAGCTCCAATCCTTCTATCGATTTCCTTATACCATTTACTTAGTATATGGTTTGTCGTGCCCCTAGGGCACCATTGTAATTTGTGCAACTTAACGTATTTTTCTTAAGAGTCTTGTCATGTGCTTAGCCCTCTGATCTCAAAGAGGTGTTTTGTTGGTAATAAATATCTTGTTTATTTTCACAACAACCTGTGTGGTGTCCTTCCATTTGGTATTCAAGGGGTCCCATGTGGTAAAACAGCTGGCTTCACATGCCAAAAGAGTTTAGCCTAAGACTGCTTTGTTCATGCTACCATTAGGATAGCTGGTCTATAAGGTTGACTTACAACCAATCACCATAAGGGTTGTTTAGACTGATACAAGGTGATCACTAGAACTAGTGAGCATCATATATCAGGCCAACTTCTCACAATGAGGGCAAGACTCTTCAAGAGCCGGCTCTTTCAACCCACCCCCCCCCCCCTCCCTACTCCTCTCCTCCCACCCCCTTTGAAAGGCTGGGGCCCTGGCCCAGAGCTCGCTTTGCCCATGCCTTAAAACTTCTATGGAAACTGACTACTTTCTGGGAAGAGCTAACTCTCCCAGGAGGGGGTTAATTCCTACAGCTGAAATGCTTCAGCTGCAGTGGGAGGCAAGGGGTCTCCTCTGCTAAAACTGAAAGCGTGTCTGTTTGTTTTCAGCTCGAGCATGTCAGTGACGAATTAACCCCCCCCCCCTGGAAGAGTCATCAAGACAAAAGAATGGGTCGATTTCCCCTCCCTTCCCCCTCCAACCATCCCGGAGTAAACTAAGAAGGCTTGCAACGGACGCAGGAAACAAAGAGAAGACTGGAGTGGAGTGCGCGCCCCTCCAAGGGGGCGCACCCCACAGATTGAGGAACTCTGCCTTAGAATTACCCCCAGGCATCAGACTGGATCCAGCAAATTTTTTCCTTAACAGTACCCCTGCGCGTCGGTAGGTTGCATCTGTCGATTCCGTGTCCGTCGTCTGCGTCGTGGTCGCCAGGATGACATTGCGATGCCTACTTATATGCTACCCCTGTGGCCTGACGTCAGGTCTGACACGACTTTCCAGACCAGAAGAACAGAGCCATGAAAGACACTGGTGCGCCACACTTGGGCTCTGCAAGGGAGTCCCTATCCCTAGAAGTCAGATCGCAGAGCAGGGAGGATGGGTGAGGCAGTAAGGAATCTATAATTAACATATGTCTCTTATAGATACATCGTTGCCAAAGGCAAGTGACTTGTTCATCTAAAAGAGACTATTAGTTATTGATTCCTTACCTTAGAATAGATACCCCAGCAATACCAACCCCGGAGAAGGAACTGCAAACCACGTTCACACCAGAAAGTCCTGGAGGACAGAACAGGGCAAAGTAGCCATACCTTCGGAGTAATGTCTGGTAAGCGTGTGCATAGAAGCCCACGTAGCTGCCTGACAGATGTCAATGAGTAGGACTCCACGTGACAAACAGTAGTGGCTGCCGCAGCTCTAGTGGAATGAGCTTGCAGACTCCTGGAAGGTTCCTTTTGAGCTAAAACATAACACATCTTTAAACAAAGGACAATCCATCAGAGATGGTATGCTTTTACATCATCCTGACTATTCTTGGCACCCACAATAGCCAACAAAGAGTTGATCGTCCACTCGGAATTCCTTTGTGCTGTCAAGGTAGAAGGACAGTGCACGTTTCAGGTCCAGATGGTGGAGTGTCTCCTCCTCCTCCTTGGAAGTTTGCAGAAGGGGGGAAAAGGTGGGCAGAGTGATAGTCTGTCCGATGTGAAATGGTGTGACAACTTTAGGTAAGAACGAGGGTCTCGTTCGAAGCACCACTTTGCCCGGATGCACTGAGAAGAAAGGGGGCTTGAAAGAAAGAGCTTGAAGCTCACTCACTCTGTGAGCAGAGGTAATGGCAACAAGAAAGGTAGTCTTCAGAGTGAGAAGCCAAAGAGGACAGCTCTAAAGAGGCTCCAAGGGAGCGCACATAAGGCAAGTCAAAACAATGTTCAAGTCCCACTGAGGCATTATGAAAGGAGATGGAAGAAAGAGATTAATAATGCCTTTAAAGAACCAACTTACAATAAGGGACTTGAACAAATAGGGCTGATCTGGTAGCCGAAGAAAATCAGAAATGGCTGCCAGATAGATAGCCTTTAAGAGTGCCCAGAGCCGAACCCTGTTCGGCCAAAGTGAGAGGGAACAAAAGAACCTCAGAAAGGGGACAGAGAGGGAATCCACAGCCTTTGCTGTGCACCATTCCACAAACTTGTTCCATCGACACACGTATACCGTCTTAGTGGAGGGATGCCTGGCTGCCAAGATAACATTATACATTTCGGGGGGGAAGGTCAAAAGCTGCCAACAGTCGCTGCTCAACCTCCACGCAAGGAGGTGAAGACTGGACAGGTTCAGGTGGCGGACCATCCCCTGTCACTGCGACAGAAGATCCTCCCGAAAGGGCAGTGTGTTCAGAGGATCCGATGGCCATGCTCAGGAGCTCCGGGTAGCAGACTCTTCGTTCCCAGTCCGGTGCCAAAAGAATGACCTGGGCCTGGTCGCACTTTATCTTCTTTAGCACTCAGGGCAGAAGTGGTACAGGCGGAAAGGTGTGCAGGAGGCCGCAGTTCCACTCACAACAAAAAACTTCACAGAGTGAGTGCCACCTTGGGAATTCCAACGCACAGAACTGCTGACATTGTACGTTCTCTTCGGTGGCGAACAGACCTTACCAAGGCTCTCCCCACTGCTGAAAGAGTCCTTGAACCACCTCCGAGTGAAGACGCCATTTGTGATCCACCATGCACCAACGGCTGAGTTTGCCCGCCCTGGCGCTCAGGGAACCTGCCAGGTGTTGAACCACCAGGGTTATGCCCTGATGTTCCAGTCATGTCCAAAGGTTTGTTGCAGTACCACATGGCGGTGGTGGTGTCCAGGAACACCAGATATGCCTTCTCATTGAGGGAGGAAAGGAATGCCTTCAGTGCCAGGCAAATCGCATGGAGCTCCAACAGGTTGATATGGAGCCTGGACTCCACTGCACTCCACTGCAGACCAGACTCCTCTGATCTCTGCCTCTCCCAGGTGGGTGCCCCATCCCAGTAGTGATGCATCTGTCACCACCGTGAGGTCCGGTTGGGAAAGGGAGAGGGATCTGCCTCTGGCCCAATTCTGGATCGTTAACCACCACTGCAGTTGTTGCACAGTTCCCTCTGAGATCTGGACGTAGTCGGAACGATTACCCTGATGCTGCACCAACATGAACTTCAGGTCCCCCTCTGTAGACGCCTGCATATGTCATGTGGCATGACCCACCAGCTAGATGCAGGAGACAATGAGGACCAGCAGCCTCAGGGTCATTCTCACCGAAATCCGGGCTAAAGGCTGAAACATCAGTATCATAGCCCGAATATCCAGGACTCGCTGTTCGGGAGGACAGGCCCGTAACCACAATGTGTCCAGAACAGCCCCTATGAAAAGAAGCGACTGAGAGGAAGTCAGGTGTATTTCCGGCACGTTGATAGTGAACCTCAGTGAATGCAGGAAGTACGAAGTAGTCTGGAGGTGGCAGAGGACAGCTTGGGGCGAGCCCGCCTTCAACAGCCAGTCGTCGAGATAGGGGAAGACTGGAACCCCTGATCTGCGCAGATGAGCTGTGACCACCGCCATCATCTTGGTGAACACCCGAGGGGCACTGGTAAGGCCAAAGGGAAGCACAGTGAACTGAAAATGCTTGTGGCCTACCATGAACCATAGATAGCATCTGTGTGCTGGCAGAACGGGAATATGGAAATCGGCGTCCTGAAAGTCCAATACCACCATCCAGTCTCCAGGGCAGACGGGACCTGAGCCAACGTAAGCATTTTTAAACTTCTCCTTCCAGGGGAAGCGGTTGAGGGCCCTGAGGTCTAGTATAGGAAGCAGGCCCTTGTCCTTCTTGGGCATCAGAAAGAGGTGGGAATAGCACCACAACCTACCTCTGACGCAGGAACCCTTTCAATAACACCCTTGGCCATGAGAGCGGAAACTTCCTGCTTAGAAGTGCCAAATGATCCTTCGGCATGCGGTTGAGAGACGGTGGCATGGAGGGAGGGGTAGCCTGCAAAATCCGCCTGCCTGACGTGACGGATTGCCAGTGGGAGAGGCAATGTCAAATTCTGCCACACACTGGTCGTTGAAATGCCTGTAAGGTCAGCCTAGGAGGGCTTGAAGGTTGCTGCAGGGTGGAAAAAGGGTGGACTGGACCACCCGCTGGCTCGCAGACCCGCGTCTCTGGGTCCCACGTCCGTAGCCACCTAGATGCTGGGCAGCTTTGGTGGACCGGTGGCTAGACCGGGCTGGATGTGGTGGGATGCCCCTTTAGTAGCCGCGAAAGGAAGTCTGTAGTGGATGGGAGGACGGCGCGAGTCCTAAGGCTCTGGCCGTAGCTCGAGAATCCTTAAAATACTCCAGAGACGAGTCTGCCTCGTCACCAAAAAGGTGACGCCCATCGAAGGGCACGCCCAGCTAGGTTGCTTGAACCCCCGAAAAACCACACGTCCTCAACCAGGTGAAGCGCTGAAGGGCTACCGACATGGCAATTGTTCTGCCCAGTGAGTCAGTGGTATCCAGTTCACAAGGAATCGTGAATTTTGCTGCGTCTCTCCCATCTGCCACAGCTTGGTAAGAACAGCCCGGGCCTCCTCTGGGGACTGAGGCAGCACTTTCGCAACCGTATCCCAGATTATATGGGAGTATCACTCAAGAGGCACGCGGTATTCACGGACCGCAGTACGAAGATGGAAGAAGAGAACATGTGCTTCCCCATGATGGCCCAGCTTCTTGGATTCCCTGTCTGGAGGAGCAGAATAGAATGCGCCCTTGGATGAAGAGGCTTGGACCACCAAGCTCTCAGGGAAAGGTTGTTGGGTGAGGAAAACTAGGTCTGGCCTGGCAGTAGCAGCGGACAATCGTCCATTACACAGGTGCCCAGAAGGACGTCTGTGGGGGCTTCATTGAAGGCCAAGAGGGGTTCGGAGAAAGTTGCCGCAGGTTGAAGCACCTCTGTCAGGAGATTAGTCCTGCCTGCCACTGTAGGGAGCGCCAGGCCCAAAGCCTCATCTGCCCTACGCACCACCACAGCATAGGACGCTCCCTCCTCCGTAGCCACAGAAGGGGGAGAAAGCAAGTCAAGGCCTGGGATAGTGTCCAGACCACTGGCATCACCCAATTCCTCTCTACTGTCCGGTACTTCCTGCAGGTCTGCCAAAGAGTCCAGCGACCCCTCCCAGTCCTCATTACCACCATTAGGGCGATAGGGAACACCTGGGATGAACAAGGGGAACAAAAGTACCCTTGAGTGTCGGATCCAACATCGGTCCGGCTCAGGCTCCATCTCAAGGGGGAGGATGGAACAGAGTCAGCCGGGGGCACAGCCGACGCCTTTTTCTTTTGCTTTGACTAAACAGAGGAGAGCGAAGACTTGTACGAGATGTTGTGGCTCCACGACTGGTTTGAAGACCTGCCCTCGAGCAAGACTGGGAGCGACGTGGAGCCAACTGCCAGGCCTCCAAAATCTTTTGGAGCAGATCCCGCAAAGACTTCGGATTCATGGCTCGTCAGTCAGAGCACAACTACGGGTCGTGGTCACACTCCAGGCACCAGAGGTACACGAGGTGCCGGTCTGTCACAGACATCAGCTCGGGACAAACCCCACAGGGTTTAAAGCCAGTACGACGATGGGACATCCCTTGCACACCAGGAGTCGATGACTCAAACAAAGAAGTCGACAAAAGTCGAAAAAAGTTTAGTCAAAAAGTGACTAAGGGGCAAGCTCTTACGGATCTGCACCAGGCTGGCGTGGGAAAAAATGAGAAGTGACGTCAGCGCGCCGGGGCAGCGTCTATGTAGGCACTGCAATGTCATTCCGGCAACCACAATGCCGACGACGGACCCGGAGTCGACTGCCGCCACCTACCGATGTGCAAGAGTACTGCGAAGGAAAGAATTCTCCAGATCCTGTCGGACATCTGGGGTTAATTCTAAGATAACAAATCTATAACTAATAGTCTCTTTCAGATTCTGCAGTTAGAATCTATCCCAGAAAAAGTATTACTGAAGATAAGTAACTTGTTTTTCTGAGAGAGACTTCTAACTGCAGATTCCTAATCTTAGAATAGATACCCAAGCAATACCACCCCACAATTCCCCCACAGAAGTGGGTCTGCGAACTGGCTCAAACACGGAGGGCCTAACAGGCAGAATGCTGGGCTTGGTGTACCGGAGTGTCCAAGGAGTAGTGCTTTATGAAGGTGTGGAAGGACACCCACGTAGCAGCTTGGCAGATGTCCAGGGAAAAGTACCCTCTGTGCTAAAGCAGTAGTTAGCAGCCTTGGCCTGGTGAGATTGGCCCGCATGCCCTCAGGAGGCTGCTTTTTAGCAAGTGCACAGCAGGTCTTAAAGCAAAGTACAATTCATCAAGAGATGATTCTCTTCTGCACTGCCTTGCCTTTTTTCGCTCCTGGAAGTCCGATAAAGAGTTGATTGTTCACCCGGTGTTCTTTGGTATGATCAATGTAAAAGGATAGAGCCCTTTTTGGACCCAGATGTTGGAGCCTCTTCTCCTCCTTAGAAGGATGAAGTGGCGCAAAAAATTTCAGCAGCGTGCTGTTTTGGCCGACGTGAAAAGGGGACAACACCTTTAGTTGGAAGGAGGCACAAGTCCAAAGAACCAGTTTGTCAGGTAGAAGCTGGTGTACGGAGGGTTAACTGAAAGAACTTGAGGCTCACTGACCCTCCTGGCCGATGTAATAGCCGCTAAGAAGAAAGCCTTAAGTATCAATAGTCTTATCGGACAGCTATGTATGGGCTCGAATGGGGAGCCCATGAGAAAAATTAAGTTCCATTGGGGTATGATGAAACGGGTATCTGGGAACAAATGTTGCAAACCCTTACAAAAACATGTGCAAACGAACAAGTTACTTATCTTTGGTAATGATGCACAAGTTACTACTTGTATTAAGATATATCTGTAAGAAACATTAGTTAGTGATAGATTCCTTACCTTAGAATATCCCCAGGCGTCAGACTGGATACGGAAACTTTTGCGTAGCAGTACCCTTGCGCGTTGGTAGGCGTCATCTGCGGCTCCACGTCCGTCGTCGGCGCCGTGATGACGTTGTCGGAGTACTTAGATGCCGCCTCCGCGTGCTGACGTCAGTTCTTAGACTCAGCTTTTCCGCCCCAGAAACGCAGAGCTATGCCAAAAACCAACACTGGTGCCATGAAACTAGGGCCCTGAAAGGGGATGACCTTAACCCTAGATATCAGAGGAGGATGGGTGGGTCGGTAAGGAATCTATCACTAACTAATGTCTCTTACAGATATATCGTTACACAAGTAGTAACTTGTGCATCTGAAAGAGACACGTTAGTGATAGATTCCTTACCTTAGAATAGATACCCCAGCAATACCAACCCCGTGGTGGTGGGTCTGCGAACCAATAATCACACCAGAAAGTCCTGGAGGACAGAACGGCCAAAGAAGCCATCCCTCCGGACTTGACTGTCCAGGCAATAATGTCGTGCAAACGTGTGCAGTGAGGCCCACGTAGCCGCCTGGCAAATGTCCTGCAAGGGCACACCACGGCCCAAGGCAGTCGTAGTCGCTGTGGCTCGAGTGGAATGAGCCCTCAGCCCCACAGGGGGTTCCTTCTTAGCCAAGGAGTAACACGCCTAGATACACAAGATGATCCACCGCAAGATGGTCCGCTTGTGCACCGCTTTCCCTTTCTTAGCGCCCACATAACCAACAAAGAGTTGGTCATCCACCCGAAACTGGCGTGTGCGATCCAAATAAAATGAGAGTGCACGTTTTGGGTCCAGACTGTGGAGCCTCTCTTCCTCTCTCGAGGGATGCGGAGGCGGAAAGAAGGTGGGCAAGGTAATGGACTGCCCAATGTGGAAGGCCGTGACTACCTTGGGTAGGAAGGAGGGCCTTGTCCGTAACACAACCTTGTCCGGATGGACTGAAAGGAAGGGAGGTTTACAAGATAGAGCCTGGAGCTCACTCACTCTCCTGGCAGAGGTGATGGCTACCAGGAAGGCCGTTTTCAAACTGAGAAGGCGAAGAGGACAGTTGTGAAGTGGCTCAAAGGGAGCGCACATCAAGTTCAAGTCCCACTGAGGCATCACGAAGGGAACAGGAGGGAACGTGTGTGTGATGCCTTTCAGGAATCGATTAACGATAGGGGACTTGAACAAAGAAGGTTGATCAGGCAGCCTCAGAAAGGCTGAAAGAGCAGAAAGGTAGCCCTTGATAGTGCCCAGAGCAGAGCCCTGCTGGGCAAGAGAAAGAAGAAATAGGAGAATCTCAGAAAGAGGGGCATTAAGGGGATCCACAGCCTTTGCTGTGCACCATGCCACAAATCTGTTCCACCTGCAGGCATATGCCAACATTGTGGAGGGACGCCTGGCTGCCAGAATGATGTTACAAACTTCAGGAGGCAAGTCAAATGGCCTCAACTGTCGCCGCTCAATCTCCAAGCATGAAGGTGGAGACTGGACAGGTTCGGGTGGAGGACTGTCCCCTGCTGCTGCGACAGAAGGTCCTCCTGAAGAGGCAGACGAACCGGGAGATGGGGGGGGGGGGGGGTCTGCTACTGCTCGAACAGCCAGGTCTTGAGCTGTTTCCTGAAGGCGAGGTGGTCCTGGGTCTGTCGCAGGTGGACTGGCAGGGAGTTCCATGTCTTAGCCGCTAGGTAGGAGAAGGATCTTCCTCCGGCGGTGGCTCTCTTGATGTGAGGCATGACGGCGAGGGCGAGGTTCGCCGATCGCAGCTGGCGGGTGGGCGTGTAGAAGGTCAGGCGGTCGTTGAGGTATCTAGGGCCCAGGTCGTGGAGGGATTTGTGTGCGTGGGTGAGGAGTCTGAACGTGATCCTCTTGTTGACAGGGAGCCAGTGTAGGTCTCTCAGGTGGCTCGAGATGTGGCTGCGCGGGGGACGTCCAGGATGAGTCGGGCGGAGGCATTCTGGATGCGCTGGAGTATCTTCTGAAGCTTGGCTGTTGTTCCGGCGTAGAGGGTGTTTCCATAGTCCAGTCTGCTGGTGATGAGGGCCTGGGTGACCGTCTTCCTTGTCTCGGCGGGAATCCATTGGAAGATCTTGTGGAGCATGCGGAGTGTGTGGAAGCAAGACGAGGAGACGGCGTTGACTTGCCTGGTCATCGAAAGGGAGGAGTCCAGGATGATGCCCAAGTTGCGTGCGTGGTCTGTTGGCTTGGGTGCGGTGCCTAGGGCTGGGAGCCACCAGGAGTCGTCCCATGCGGAGGGGGATGTTCCCAGGATGAGGACTTGTCTTGTCCGTGTTCAACTTTAGGCGGCTGCTGTTCATCCATTCGGCGACGTCTTTCATCCCTTCGTGAAGGTTCGCTTTGGAGGTGTTGTGGTCTTTGGTGAGGGAGAGGATCAGCTGGGTGTCATCGGCGTAGGAAATGATGTTCAGGTTGTGGTTGCGGGCGATGGCAGCTAGTGGTTTCATGTAGATGTTGAAGAGAGTGGGGCTGAGCGAAGATCCTTGCGGGACGCCGCAGATGACTTCGGTGGCCTCCGAGCGGAACGGCGGGAGGCGTACTCGTTGTGTTCTTCCGGAGAGGAATGAGGTGATCCAGTCCAGTGCCTTCCCCTGGATGCCGGTGTTGTTGAGTCATTGGACTAGGGTGCGGTGGCAAACAGTATCGAATGCAGCGGAGAGGTCTAGGAGGATGAGTGCCGCTGTTTCACCGTTGTCGAGCAGGGCTCGGATGTCGTCAGTGGCTGCGATGAGGGCGGTCTCGGTGCTGTGATTGGCTCTGAATCCGGACTGCGATGGGTCGAGGGATCCGTTCATCTCGAGGAAGGCGGCCAGTTGCTTGTTGACGACCTTTTCGATGACTTTGGCCGGGAAGGGAAGGAGCGAGATGGGGCGGAAGTTCTTGAGGTCGGTCGGGTCCGCTGTTGGTTTCTTCAGTAGTGCGCTGAGCTCGGCGTGCTTCCAGCTCTCAGGGAAGGTGGCTGTGTTGAAGGAGGTGTTGATGATGTCTCGGAGATGGGGTGCGATGGTGGGGGCCGCTTTGTTGAAGATGTGGTAGGGGCATGGGTCGGTCGGCGATCCGGAGTGGATGGTGTTGATGATGCTTGTCGTGTCTTCTGGGGTCACCTCGGTCCATGTCTGGAGGATGGCGGCTGGGTGCGTAGGTTCGACCGGTGGGTGCGGGGGTTGAGCGCTGAAACTGTTGTGGATGTCGGAGATCTTGCGGTGGAAGTACGAGGCGAGGGAGTCGCAGAGGTCCTGTGAAGGGGTGATGTCGTTGTTGCCGGTGCTGGGGTTGGAGAATTCCTTGACGATGTTGAAGAGCTCCTTGCTGTCATGGGCGTTCTTGTCCAGTCGTTCCTTCAGAGATTTCTTCTTTGTGGTGCGGATGAGCTGGTGATGTCTGCGGGTGGCGAGTTTGAGGGCGGTCATGTTGTCGGTGGTCTTGTTGAGGAGCCAGGTCTTCGAGGGTGCGGCAGGCCTTCTTGGAGTCCTTGAGTTCGTCTGTGAACCAGGGAGCCTTCTTGCTTCTGGGTCTGGTGAGTGGGTCCTTCAGTGGGGCGAGGTCGTCAGCACTTGTGGTCAGCCACTGCGTGAGGTTGCAGGCTGCTGTGTTAGGGTCCGTTGTTCTGACGGGTGGGTTCTGGCTGAGGGAGGTGGCGAGCTGGTCGGCGGTGATCTTGCTTCCGTTCCTGTGGGGAACCTGCTTCGGGTGGTGGCGGACAGTGTTCTTTGCAAAGCTGAAATGGACGCAGCTGTGGTCTGTCCAGTTGAGTACGGTGGAGTGACTGAAGGAGACGTGCTTGCTGGAGGAGAAGATAGGATCGAGCGTGTGGCAGGCGTAGTGGTTGGGGGTGTTGACCAGCTGCTTGAGTCCGAGGTTGGCGAGGTTGTCCAGCAGGGTGGTGTTGTCCGTGAACACTTGCACTACACTCCCTCGGACAGAGGGGAGGAATGCCTTCAGTGCTAGATGAATCGACCGCAGCTCCAAAAGGTTGATATGGAGCCGGGACTCCGCCGGAGATCAGAGGCCTCTGATCTCCGCCTCTCCCATGTGGCCTCCTCAGCCCTGGAGGGACGCGTCCGTCACAACTACGTGCTCTGGTTGGGGAAGGGAGAGGGAGAGGGATCTGCGGTCCGTGAGCCACCACTGCAGCTGTCTCGCAGTGCCCTCCGAGATCAGGACATGGTCGGACAGGTTGCCCTGATGCTGGGCCCACTGAAACTTCAGGTCCCACTGCAGAGCCCGCATTCGCCACCGGGCGTGATGCACCAGAAGGATGCAGGAAGCCATCAGCCCCAGAAGCCGCAGCGTCAACCTGACCGAAACTCGAGATAAAGGCTGGAAGACAGGAATCAGAGCCTGTATATCCCGAACCCGATGTTCGGGTGGGTAAACCCGAAACTGCGCCGAGTCGAGAACCGCTCCGAAATCTCTCTCTAGATCAGCACTGAGCCATCAGCTGCCACGCCAGCATGAACTTCATTGAACACTTGTGAATTGCCTTTGGGTGCATTAGCTTTTAGATGGCACAGGCCGGGAGGTTGTGGCCTGACCCGAGGCACTACAGGCACACCGAGTGTGGATCAGAGACCGATATATGTCTGTGGCACTCCTCATATGTTTTAAACCCCATGGATTTGTTAGGAGAGATGTTCCTAGCACATTGGGAACAAAGGTCTAAAAAAGTGAACAAAAAGTGACCAAGTTAGCTCTCCGAATCCACGCAGAAAGAAAGGAACTGATGTCAGCGCACCGGGGTGGTGCCTGTATAGATATTTTGCACATCACTTCGGACACAGACAAAGCAGACATGGAGCCAATCAATGCCACCTGTGGGTATAAACCCAGCATGATGTCTGACAACAAAATCATCAAAAAAGCCTCAACATGGAGCTTACGACCCAGGTAGCTTCGATGACCTTGATGTACTATCCTGCACCTTCCCTTAAGTCTAAGAACACTTTCACAAACCGAAAAATCGCGTGGCAAGTTGGGTTACAGTCATCAATCTGTGCCAGACTATCAGTTTATGGCACATCCTAAACTCATCAGCACTGCTCACTAGCATTTTCCACAGTGGCCTGAAGACAACAAATGTCAAATCACTGCTAAAGATGCCAGGGCTAGATCCTGACCCAGCAACGGGCATTTCAGGGAAATCTAATCCAGGGAGCACAGTTAAGCAACTATCTAAATTCTTTGAACACATTGGCTCCGTGTCTAAGGTCCAAACTGGGTTGTATATGACCCTGTGGCAGCTGCCTTGATGTGTTGGAGGGGTTACTCCTGAAATAGATACCGAATTTGCCAAGGTGCTGGGTGTGTGGTTCCAAGGGTGTAGATTGGGGGAGAGGGTGCAGCATATTTCTATCTTCAGTGGAAAGACAGGAAAATGATTAAGGCAAACATTAAGTACTGTCCAGCACTCCAGCTTACGTACTCATTTGAATTCCATTATTCACCTTGGAAGAGTTTTCACAGTGGCAATTCCTCCTTCATTGTCTCTGTACTGTCAAGTAGTAAACTATATAGATTTGAGTCAAGATGTTTTCAAGGGGAGGCTCAGCCTGCAATGTTCATATACATCTTAGGTGAGAGGTTCTTAACTTTTTGACTTCTGTGGATCCCTAATAAATCAGTGGTGGAAGCCGAGGACCCCAGGCGTAGCAATTTCTACTATTTTATGCTTTTTCTACAATTTTAAGCTGTAAACAGTACACAAAATGCATAAACAAGTTCACATAAAAATATACAAAGTAATAAATATTTTGTATAATTGACCAGCAAAAAAGATGTAAAAAATATAAATGTTAATTTTAAGGTAACGTTGGAAGCTTTTCAAGATGTGGTTTTATTTCTAAAAGATGAAGTGATATCCTAGACTATAGTATATCATTTTCTTTTTTTGCGCCTAGTTCATGCCTCTTTTTATAGTGTTTTAAATTTTTAAATGTTCTTTTTTATGTACATACATTATTAACTTGCTAATATTTAGTTTGCTAAACAGTTGCAGACCCTCAGGGGGTGCATAGACCACAAGTTAAAAAACACTGCCCTGTGTAGTTGATGCTTTTCCTCAGTCTGGCAGTTTCAGTGAGCACTTTGGCGGGTATGTGTATCCCACCATACTAGGATCCCCTAGAGACAGTATGTGAGTAACCACCTTGTCTTTGGTCTCTAGTGAGTGACTCAACTTCACTGTGTGCTTTATTTTAATTTGGTCCCTTGAAGTCTTCTTTCGGGGATGTCTTGTGAACAGCATAACACCATAGGTATCTCCCAGGACTTCAGCCTCACTTCTGATCAGGGCCTTTCTCTTATGTGTGCAACCCTGCTGACGAATATAAGCCCTCTGTACCACCTAGAGCACCATAGCACCATATAGCATATCGATAGTAAAGGACATTATTTACTTCAGTGCTGCAGTCCAATGTCTTAGTCTTCGTATTTCATGACCCCAGCGATCCACAAAGCCTCAAATTAGCCATGGCTGGCCTCCAAGCGGGTGATTTTATCATAGACAGAAGCCCTGTGTTCTGCTGCCACAGAATGTTGTGCCTCTGATTGCTCTATGACACAGTGTGCCTTCCAGACGGTCAATCTAGTATCACTGGTCTCTGTCAATTTTATATCCCTGCACAATACTTTGTTGCCTGTCATGGTTGACTCAGCACCTAAGGCCTGGTCACAACAGCATCCAATCAGACCTCTCATCATCTCAGTAAGACTCTAGGAGGAAGGCCAGTCATGAGTCGTAGCCCAGATATATGCACAACAACCCAGCTCAATCGCAGGGACTCGAGGCAGCCACCTTAATAGTTTTGCTTTCAGGCTTGTCGTCAATCAGAGGAATATACATTTATCCTCAAGCACACGATAACATATACTGTCAATAAAAATAAGAGAATAACAGCTGTCTTCTTCTTTGTTTATTTTGTTTGTGTTTTTCTTATTCAATTGTTGAAATCTTTTAGCCTCACAAGCCAACACATGTTTTGTCACTTACAGGTAAATATTTCACGACTTCTTCAGGACTAAAATAAAGTACGAAAATGGAAAGTGGCTATAGTGAAGGTACTGCGTATCCATGTTGCATTGTTTGCCCGAACATGGTGATTTTTCCAATTAGTGATCATTGTATTATAACAACATTCATTACATCCAGGAAGTGAAAACCCATGCATAAAATACATACGCTGTATTCAATAATAGTGCTGGTGCCCATGTTACCCAGTTTCATAGTTTGTGATTTATAATTAAAGGACAACGTCGGACTGCATACAGTTTAAGGACTACCTTACAATATGTGTTCTTTCAAGCAAAAGCCAGGTGATACCATTTCAAAGAAGTGATCGTTCCTTGTGTTACCTTCATATGACCCAATCAAAAAGTGTGGGGGAGGGGAAGATTGTCAGTGATGGTGCCCACACTTTGTATATATGCTAGGCTACGAAGTGAGAATGACGTAATGTTTAATGTTTGTACATTACCTATATTCTTCTTCCAAAGCTCCTATAAGAACAGGAAACAATAGCTAAAATCCACAGCATCAAAAAGTGTGTCCCCAAAGGACAGTTGTCAATATAAAAACACAATAATTGACCATTCATATGAGCAAACATACCTTATGATCAGTTTTAAATCGTACACAAATATTATTCTTTTACAGACTCCGTACGGTGTCAAATTCAAAATAATATTGCGTGGATCCATCAGTAGCTTGCTTCATGTATAAAGTAAACCATTCAGGTGTGTACCCATTTCTTAGACATTTTTTAAATGAATAGCTATTAAGTTATAACTGTCAAAGTACCCGAGAAACGGGCCCGATGTGGGCGAATAATGGCGGGGGTGGCTACAATAGGCGACAAACAAATGAGACATTGCTCGCAAATGAAGGGCCCTTCAAACCCCGACTATTGTGAAGTGGCAGAAGGGGGTGGACTGGTGTGCTAAGTATTGTGCCTATCATGCTAGAGACTGTCCTCAAATCACATACTAAAATCTGGGGCAAATAGTGGGACTCTGGAGTGAAAAGATTGAATAACATGCCTGTGGCTAGAGAGGGGCTGAATCAGTGTATTACGCTTCTCAATGTGTTGTATGTTAAGTAAATTGAACGAAAAACAATAACAATTGATTTATCAAAAAAAGATAGGCGTAAGGGTAGAGAGGATTCCTAAGGTCAACTGCTGGTGGTATTAAAAAGGAAAAGGATGCACAATGTCTGCAGGCGCCCGAGTACAGGTGGAAAGATGGACGTCTGCACATTCCAAAAGGTTTCTATATTCTACTTTACATCGGGCAAAGATTCACTGTGTGAAACTCAAGTCGGGAACGCAGCTCTCTAGCTGGCGTCTGGATGCTTGGACTTTCACTGTCCACTCACACATGGATGTGCGTGGCAGGGTAAGGATACCATTGCTATAATCTGCGTTATATATGAGAAACAAAAGTAAAGAGTCGTCCTGCCCAATATCAACATAAAAGTTAGCATATCAGTATTTGTGTTATTCCCCAACAAAGCATACATCACTATTGCAGTGCAGCTAGTCTCTTCACGAAAGTGCAAAAGACGCACTGCATGATCATACAGTACATACAGAAAAGCCCAACCATGTGTAATGGTGCTGCTGGCACACTGCTCGCCGACTCGGTTAGGCACACAAACCTTGAAGTAGCTGGATGTTTGCCGAACCATCAACATATACAGATAAGACAGAAGATCACGAGCAACAATCAGATAGCAATGTATGACATGGGTCAGTGGAAATGTCTCTCTGCTCCTTTAATCAAATCGGAACGTTGGCCGATGGCACCAGACTGTTCCGGTTCAGCGGAGGAACAGCTGAATCGCCACTTTAATCTGGCACCGTTCGATGGAGCCTGGAAAGAGTCCATGTAAACTCCGCCTGTTTAAACTCAGTTTACTTGTGCTAACAGCTTACATATGTCTGAAGCTGCTGATAAACCACAGAAGGCTTAAATAACCCCGCTGCCATCCAAAACTCAAAACAGTATCTACCCCCTACTAATGACCAAGAAGTACAGCAAACGTCCATTTCAAGGGTGCAATAGTGCGTGTGAATCTATCTAGCTGGTTGAAGAAGTAATTTATCAACCTTGCAAAGCAGTAGAAGACAAAATTCTTTACTACAGATGCTAAGTTGTTAAATTCAAAGAACATTACACATGAAGCACTGACGTATAGAGATACGACGAAATTAAATCAAATGTTGAGCTACCATAATATGCATAGACAAGCACGATCAGGCTGATAATATGTAATTCGGGATTCACCAAGAGTACAAGGAGGCACATGGGTGCTTGACTGAAGACATGAGAGCCCCTATTGCATTTTGTTCTAAATCCTAAAAGTAATTTGAAAGAGGTAAAACAATGCTGAACCATAATTAACTGTGAATGTAAAAAAACATTAAACGGATGGGAGAAACCACCCGTAAGTACACAGATTGAGAAAGAGGTTATTCCTTGATTAACATCATACCGCACACAGATGCTACTGAAACAAAATCACCTATTTCTTAAAGTAAATGGATATCATTCAATCTTGGATGTCTCATCCCCATCATAACTGTCCCAACAAAATCAACTCCTCTCTTGGCTATCTCTGCTTCAACGCTCTAATTTAGAACTGGCTCTCAGCACTCGCATCAGCTGGGATATGGACTATGGTTTACTGCAGTGCCAAGAATCTGTTAGGCTCGACAGTATACTTCATCTAGACCTGCATATCAGAATATATGTTGAAAGGAGTTCAACACCAACTTCCTCAACTCAAACATCAAAAACTTCATATCAGAATTAAATGTTCTAACTACTCTATATTAGTTTGCAATGTCTATATAAGATTAAAGAAAAGTGCACATCACTGACATTAAACAATCCGATTGTTTCTTCCTAAACTTACATGTAAGGTATCCTGCTGTAAGAAAATAAACACTTATAGGAAAATCACACAGGCATATTG
This sequence comes from Lissotriton vulgaris, assembly GCF_964263255.1. Lineage (NCBI taxonomy): Eukaryota > Metazoa > Chordata > Amphibia > Caudata > Salamandridae > Lissotriton > Lissotriton vulgaris. The sequence continues at coordinate 122,242,019 of NC_141688.1, forward strand.
GAAATTTGGTTTTTCTGGCAAAGGAATTTAAGATATTAAAAATGTAAATTTTTAGACCTCCCTAAATGGAGCAAACTCTTCCTCTTAACCACAATAAATTCCGCAAGCTACTCAAAACTCACCTTTTCCCACAATAATTGTGCACACCTTTCCTTTTTTTTGTTTTGTTTCCTTTTCCGTTTCCCCCCTCAGTTGTTAGTACAATCCCAGCGCTGGGACGCCCCCGGGCAGCCATGCGCTCTATAAATCCCGTTTTCATTTCATTTCATTTCATTTCATGCGTAGGCAGAGTGTAAGTAATCAAGCAGAATGTTGTGCTCTACCTTTTCCAGGCACTACCAATCCCGAATCAGATATAGGGTCTCAACAAAAAAGTGACTGACGCCTCCATATGGGCGGGTAAAAAAGCACAGATGTCACGGAAAATAGTAACCGCACACAAACTCTCTGGAGGTATGGGGTTGGCGAATATCAGAAGTACCTTCAGGCAGCTTAGTTCCACATCTTTTTTTTGAATCGTGCTCTGTGAATCAGAGTGCCACTGGATCCATATGGATGAGCTATACCATGGCTACCCAAGCAAGCGATACAACAAGAATGCTATTATTCAACAAGAATGCTATCATTCCCAACTCTTAAAATCAGCAATGTGAATATGGGCCTTGCTCACGAGGAAAAAGACGTTGATCTCCTCCCCACATACGCCATTAGTGGGCAACACATTTTACACCGGGTACAGAATGTTACAGGACTTATTCCAAGTAGCAGACATTCAGTCCTTCCTTCGGTGGCGGCAAGACTACAAATGAAAGAGTCGACTGCCTCTACAACTTTCACATTGGGCTCTACACCCGACCAATAAAGTGGCAGCACTACGACAACTAACGACCTGGGAAAAACTGTTTGCTACTTAGGGCGGTCCCAACGGCCTCATATCCAACATTTATGCTATCTTATCGAACTTAGGGGAGCAATCAGAGTGGATATACAAGAAGCAATTACAGAATACCCTAGGCCCCACGGATCTCACTACCACAATGGCAGATATTGTGGGTAGACATACCCTCGCTTTGCAAAAGTGTACAAAATAGGGAAACATTGTACAAGATAATGTTGGGGTGCTACATCATGCCAGCAAGGATGAAATATATGAACAATAAGGCAGATGGTCTCTGCTGGAGGGTACATGGGCAGCGGGAGATTTAATGCAAGTCTGGTGGTCGTGCCCCAAGCTCACGTTCATTTGGAAGGAGGTTCTCAGTACCATCAGGGGGAAGGTAATGGGCTGTCCTCTACAACCTCACCGAGTGACAATAGTGCTGATCATGAGGCCACCTGTGATAAAGTGCATATCTAAACAAGCATTGGAATAGCTAATAGGTTTCGCCTTTGAGACCTTACAAGTGTTTAGCCATAGCATTTGGCACATGTGGAGGATGGTTGCACTTGAGGCAAAAGCGCGCACACACATCATCAGGCACGAGAAGCTGGGTACTTGTGGAGAAATGGTACACGTAAGCTCACGTAAGACAAGCTTCATAGATCTTATTGACAGATACTCCTGTGCAGATAGAAAAGGTGTTATTCAGCTGCAGCAAGGAGTTCCAGAACCAGTGTGTTTTCATAAGATAATTGTAGGACAGAAAAGAGGTGTGTTCCTGAACTGTAGTCTTGACTACGTTACTTGAATTTGAATAGCGCTTAGAAAACCGAGCATGTGCTTGGCATTGGGCGGCGCTGTGGGGCTGGGTCGCGCCCCTCCCTTGGTGAATGAGTGATTTATTTGCGCAGTGTAATCTCCAGTGCCTTAGATAATGTAATCAACTTTCACGCAAAATAGACACCCTCAGTGAGAGACGGCCAGAATCCGCGTACGTCAAAAGGGTATGCCAGATGACTTCACAGACACACCGTGTGGAGGGGTGGGGGAGTAAGGGCAAGGAGGGATGAAAATGGTTTGGTGTTATCACCTTCAATCCCTGATGACCTTCCACCCATCCATACAGGAAATATAGTCCAAGTCATTGCATGATGTATGCAAGTCAAATACAACGATTCGGTTAAGTGTGTGGGCCTCCCGTGCACATATAAAATAGTTAATAAAGAAGTTAAAAAACAAAAAACATGAATTCAAAAGCAGCGACCGGAAAGTGTAGATTAAAACAAACTGCACCTGGCCAACTGATAAACTGTTATGAGTGCAAGGTAAAATCAACATGAGCAGCGCTGGTGCAGGCTGTTGCTGTTGCCAGTAGGGTGCAGGAATAAATAAAAGAAAAGAAAAGGGAAACAAAGGGGCAACAGAGGAACGGGCCAGATCTAAAATAAAAAGCTCAACACTCACTTGCACGTGACGGCCGTTACCTAAGTGTCCGGATCTTGTAGTGGGAGATGGGCGACTCTTTGTCCAGCTCGCTGATGATGCATACAGAGACGTGGACAGTGGTAAAAATAGAAGACAGACACTGTCTTTTATGTAATTCTTCTTCTTCTTATGCTCTGTCCGATCAGGGAGATGAAAATGAAAGGAGCACCTCAAGCTCACAAAGTTGTAACGAGGCTTAGCATTGCGTGTTATCAAGTACGTCACAACGAACGTGGAAATATTAATTCTTTTCTTTTCTCCAGCCAGGGTCTCTGCACACGCAACCCTTTACTGCGGTTGCTTCGTAAATCACCATCTGCACTACATCAGATTACAAAATGTTTTCTTGCTCAACAAATCATAACTTAGGGAAGTGTTTTTGTGTTGGCACTGCTCCTGCAAACACGTGCAGTAATTACACGGGTCGCTCTCCGCAGTGATGCTTGTTTCAGACTTCCATGAAGTGCCAGTGTTGAGGAGTCCGTGCCAGCCTTCCCCGTTGAAATGCAGTGCCTGTGTCTGCCACGGGAAACAAAACAAACATGTCTCTATCGAGACAATGTTTAGTTTTACTGTCGGGCACATCCATGCTTTCACCCTGATGCTGTGATGCGCAGCTAATAAAACATCACAACAGCATAGTCATTACAAAAAGAAAATACTGTTTCACTCCTTAGCATGAGGGGTGCGGCAGACAATCTTGGTGTGGGAGCGGGGGTCACCTCTAGCGGTGGGTGGGAAAACAGAGTAACAGGGAGAGCCATGCCAAGGACATCCTAGAATAATAGAGACACTGCTATAAGTGTCGCATTGTACAAAAGAAAGAGTGCAGTGTCCCTGAAGCGGGCACTGCGCTCCGAATCAAAGTAAAAATAAATAAACAGAGCGCGGGGTCCCTAAAGCGGGCGCCACGCTCTGAAATAAAGTAAACAAGCACTCAAGCACAAGCACATGAAGAATTTATAGTGCAACTCTGGGAAGTTTACTTTGGGATGGGGGATGGGAATTGAGGAGCGGGTAGAATTTCCAATCAGGAGCCAGTAAACAAGCTAAAAGCACACCCTCCTACGTCACGGTAAACAAAGATGGCGCAGCCTGTCCACATGGGCCGTTCTAAAAGTGGACAAGGCGTTAACCCAGAAAAAAAACAATGTTTAATCACGAGCCAGGGTTTAACATAAACGATGACGCAAGCCAATTGAAAAAAGGGCGTGGCTTGAAGTCCCCTTCCGAAACTGTATCGAGATTCCAAAAGGCCCTCACAGAGCGAGCAGCGCATGCGCACTGCAACGCAAGGCGAGACCTAAAAAAGAGACTGGTATTGATTACAAATAGTAGTCTGGCTGCAAAGCAACTTCTAGCACTCAAGTGGGAATCACTGGCGATGGGCTTGACCCGAGGGTATCAGAGCGTTTTACAAGACATGTGACAGATATATGTACAAGACAGAGAACATAGCATTTGTAGAAGGATTACAGGTTGATATAGTCTATCCAGAAGAGATAACCAACATTGCAGCAATTAAATATGTATATCAAAAAGTAGCATATAATACAACATTATTTGTTGGTGACAGTTAGTTCTGTCGAAAACACCGTGGAGAGAAAACAATATTGTTTTACATTTTATTTTTATTGTACAATATATTTGAATTACAATTAGATGCAATTAAGTGGGGGAAAACAAATTAACCACATGAAAGGCATGTTTGCAATCACTTCGGATAACTGTACTCAGTTTCAACCAACCGTTGTCAACTATTGCTTATTCATGGGTCATATAGAATTAGTATTCAACACTGAAAACTTTTTCAAAATGATATATTGTCCATGGACATGATGTATATAAATATCAGAAGTTGAACAAAAAGCAGGGGACTATCTAATGGTTTACCTGGAAATCTTGACAAAAGGGTGACACTTTGACAAATTAGTTCCCTACCACAGCTATCTGTGATTTGCCCAGGCTCAGTTTCACTTCTATCACGTATGCAAGAACATTTAATCTGTCGTGCTTTAAAATCAATCATTCTTTGCAAGTTCAGTACAATGTATTTGATAGCTGGCTTTTAAACAACTTCAGAGGCATGGAGTTAATTTATCTTCCAAATCAATGTTTTACTATATTTAAATTTTGTAAAAGCCTATTGGATTTATGAACTTCTAGGATTTTGTAAAAAAAAATAAACATTATATATAATATATATCATTGCAAGTGATTTGTAAGTCTTGTCAGCTTTTTTTTAAAGCTAATATCAATACTAATAAACATTTAATTATGAAATAGTTTCACTATTTGTTAGATGAAAGATGTGTTGAGCCTCTGTTTCACGGACTATTTTCTCTAGATTTCCTTTTCTTATCCATATATTATTCTGTCTCTTCATGTCTGACATCACACGTCTATCCTGTGGTGAATTTTACCCATTACTACTGCACACAAATTTCCTTAAAGCTCTTCTCTTTCTACTGCATTATACGGTTTGTCCCGCAACTTTTACTATGCTATGGGTACGATTCAACTAGAAAAAATAGGTCACATCACTCCAGCTCTGACTCCAGTGGCTTTCAGGCGAGGACATCACAACTTTAAAACGTTTCTGTACTACTCACAAGTCCTACAGGGTAAACAAGCCACAATACCAAAGAGCATATAATGTAGAAGTACTGGGGCAAAGTTAACGACCGGTTAAAGTGCAGATCAAGTGACTGCCCAAAAATAAGTCTTTTAGATTAATATCTGACTGGCTCCTGCAAATTCAAGATTACAGAGCTCATGACATGACGGCCTTGTAGAGATCATGACATGTCACTGGCAGTACTGAGGGCTTCTAACCTTTAAGAGACACTGATGTATTATGTAAAAAACCTCTACATCAGCCTTTCAAGTGTGATCCTGACGTGATGAACTCTTCCTAAAGACCGGACATGCAATTCACTCTATTCTGAAGCATCCTTACAAGTAAATGCAGTGCTGCCAAAATCACGTGTGACACCTTGAGGCAGAACTGGTGTTTTAACTCAGCACTACCCTGGCATCTGGGACCTGCTGTATTGCTTTATCCAAGTTCCATGATGCTAAGCCCAGTTGATCTTCATTTCAACTATACAAGTCATAGAAATTCATGTGTTCGCTGTAAAGGAGTCTTGACATCAAATTCTGAATTTCAATGCTACTCTCAAGAAAATATGTTTCGTGCCAAATTTTATTTGAATGAAAATGAATATCTTTTAAGCTACTCCACACGGCCCCTATGGCCAGGCTCAGGGTAAATGGAATATCCTCACGTAGTTTCGAGCTTCACAGATGCATCCGGCAGGGCTGCCCACCATCTCCAATGCGGTTTGCTCTGGCCCTCGACCCTTTAGCAGCATGGATCCACCAAGACGCCCTAATCTGGGGAATACCTGCACCAGGAGGTTGGGAAGAAAGAATCTCCCTATATGTTGATGATGTGTTGCTATAGGTTGCCCGACCCCAGAATTCCATAAATAGGATTATGCACATTTTCTGAATATTCGGGGAACATTCCGTTATACAATCAATTGGGCTAAATCAGTGATTTACCCCCTGTCAAGGAAGTCCCCCAGCTTGCCACGTTACTGTTTGGCCCAGGTGAGCCCAAACAGGTTTAAATACTTAGGCATATATGTCACACGCGACCAACATGAATATCCCAGGCAAAACCTTGACCCGCAACTCGAAAGACTCAAGCAGATGTGAAACACTGGGAATCTTTACCACTGACGTTGGTAGGCAGGGCCGCCCTCTATAAGATGATGACCCTCCCAGAGCTGCTCTACGTAATGCAAAATACATCGTACAGGCCCAATCTCCGCTATGGTACTGGGCACTCCTGCCAGAGATAACAGGGTTGAAGGCATTCCACAAATGGAGACCTATTGGAATAGAGCACCTTGACGACGCCTGGAGAAACCAATCATGCATACAGTTTCAAGACCTGCAAAAAAAATTGGATTTAGCGGATTTGGAGCTATTCCAACACACTCAGTATGGGCACGCAATACACTTTCATTTGCCTATGGGGGAACAACTGCCTGAAGACTCGCCACTAGAGGACCGTTTACTAACAGAGGCATTGACACAGAAGGGAGTATCTCTACTCTATAGGAAATTAATCAACAACTCCCCTGATCTCCTTGGTCTCCTGAGACAGGGGTGGGAGAATGATCTGGGGAAAACATTAGATGATGAAGACTGGGCAGAGGCTCTCCAGCCCACCTGAGTGATCTCCATCAGAGTGAGATTCTGGTTGGTCCAACTCAAGATTCTCCATAGATCCTACTATCCGCAAACTCTCCTCCACAAAATAGGCAGAACACAATCCCCATTGTGTAGAAGGGGTGTGAGACCGAAGGGTCCATCTACAAAATACTGTGGGACTGCACTAAGATTCAACATTATTGGGTCAAGACCTCATCAATGATGGCAAGGGTGGCGGAGGTCCCAGTGGAGTCTGGGCGGCTACTATGGGGAATAAAGGGGGACCGAGACTGGTGTAAGTCAAAAGAAATCTGGCTTAGATTGGTGGCCGGGGTTGCAAAACGAAATATCACACAGTTGTGGGGGGCTATGGGCGCACCATCAGTTCAGGACTGGGAAAAAGACCTAGATTGGTGTGAGAGGGCGGAACATGTGGTTTGCACAGCTAGAGGATGCCCCAAAAAATGGGAGAAATTGTGGGGTGATTGGAGAAATTACAGGGGTTAGATACGGGGGTGGTAGGGAGGATTGCTTGTAAAGCAGGTTGATAACGAGGTTCACTAGTCTAACCGAAAGGTATGGCCGTAAAAGCACCTTGACAATCCACCTGGATCATGTACTATATGGGGCTCTGTGAAGTCAAAATGAAAGCACGTGTGCAATGACCTAATTCATACCACTGCAGAATGATATGTGAAGCCTGTTATTTGTTTACCACTAAAAGATTAAAAGTTTTTTTTTTTTTTTAAAAAGACCATCTGCCACAAGGTCTGCAATCTTAAGAAATGAAGCACTATTTATAATTTCATAGCAAAGGGCCAAAAGACTTTCAGCAGTCAGAGCCATATTTGTTTCTTTCTGCACAGTGAACAAGTGAAACCCCGTGCCTGATCACAACCTGCATTACCTTGAGTCATGCTAAGAGCAGTAGCCCGCTGTGAAACACAGCATGGCAGCTCCAAAAGAGCTTTCTTACAGGTCTAAAATTTACATTTGCAAAGACACAACATGGTCCGTAACATATATGTTTATGAAGTAATAATGCCTGGATATCCAGTCAATATCTGAAGCTGCTGTACTGCATACCCACTTTCATCTGTCTTCATAATAGAGATCTGGTACCAGGCGGTCTTTGTTTTTAAGACACTGGTATCCTGGAGAGTAAGATTGGTTTCCAGGGTGAATCCAAGAAAGTTGGAATTCCTTGAAAGTTGGGGTCGAAATTGTAATTGAACCAGGTTTGTACTGTATCTTGTTTGTTTTTCTTGGCAAATAACAGGAATTTTGTTGAGGTTTGGTTGAGCTTCAGTTAGATGTTGGACATCCAGATCATAGAAGTATGCAAGCAGTGTTTGAGGCGTTTAAAGCAGCGACTTTCAAGTAGAGTTGTTTATCATAGGCATACTAGTAATTCTTGATGCCGTCATATGTTAGGAGAGCACCAAGGACTTCATATACAGGTTGAAGGTGACTGGAGACAGTATAGCACCCTGGTGTACTCCACAGGTAAGAGGGATGCTTTGTAACCAGGACGTTCCCATGTGAACAAATTGATGTCAGTTGGCAAGGTAGGGGGAGAATCAGTTAAGTATATTGCCGGTGAATTCCATTCAAGAGTCCACGTGTGCATGAAGGCGGGATGGTCGACTGTGTGGATGAGTGATTGTGAAGCTTGTAGTTTAAACAAAGACTGCGGAGAATTCCCAGCTTGATCATCAGAAATAACCTACACTTTAGAATCTTTAACAGATCCAATGAAAGACCAAATTCTGCTTTTCTCAACTATATTTCTTATGAAAACTCACCCACAAAGAAACTAATGATGGCATCAGTACATTATCTAACACCCCTTAGTTAGGAATGAGCATCCTCAGAGTATTCATCTGGGAGTGGGTCACAACTTCCCACTTTAACACATCCATTTACATTTATCTTGCAGATGGTTGTGCCCTTCCTTCCATCCAGTGTCACACGCTGCACCCCTAATGACTCATAGTGGCCCTGGAACAATTTATACATCAGACTTTCGGGGTGCTGGAGATGCATTCATGTAGGGCTGTCACCAAGTATAAGATCTAGAATCCATCCTGGTGGAACGCTTGTATTAATCTCCACTATTGGTAATTGCCTGGGGACCTGATTTAGTCTGTGTGTGTTTTTTGTCTAATAGGACATGGTAGAAATAGACGAGAAATATGCAGAGGAGACTTTGTTCTGCTGCAGTGCCAGGCTAGAAGTCAGGCTAGATAGGAAAGCAAGTGTAATCAGTTGCGGGCAACCTGGGGCTCATCAGTGAGGTACAGCTCGAGCCCAATGACACTGTGAGCACAAGATCAATGTTGAGGTATCCACACTGCACTTTGGTCATCTTACAAAAAAAAAGAAAAGTGTGATAGTGGGATGCTTGGTTAATCTCAACCACTGTCCACTATTCCACTGCATATTGAGAGACCCGTTATATACAAATCAGACGTATTCTTGTTTCAATAAGAACAGTGTAGCCTTAACTAGCAGGCAAGTCCTCTGCAGACAGGACAGCAAGCTAAAAAAACACAGATTGAAATTGACCGGAAAGTAATTACCAGTCTCTGAAAGTAATTAAAGTATTCCACCTGGTCACTGCTTTTATTTCAAATGAGTCTTATTTAAAGGACAAAGGGGTACCACAGATTCTCCCAGGCACGTGTAAATGTTTTTTCTATCACCTTTCCTTAGTAAGCTTAGAGTCCATTAGATATCCGCTTACTCCACTCTGTGAAAGAGCGCTTGTCTTTGATATCCAATGAGTGCCTTGATGGTCAGAAAAGTGAGCTTGGTATGAAAGCGGTGGAGATTGGAAGTATGAGAGAGCTTTGTCTCAATAAACAAGAACTTGTCCACTTTGGATTTGTTCTGCAAATGGCTCTGAGAGATTTCTAATACCCTACATAAACTCCCACAGGTGGAAACAACCCACACTGTAACAACAGAGGTAGAGCTGAGTGCTGAATGTTTTTAGAAACACACATCCATTGTAAACCAGGTAGTGCTTTAAAATGCATGGATGTCTAAAGGGAACTTTCGAGTATGACTAGTCAAAAACACTTTGTCTATAGTAAGAAGAAGAACTTGGGCTGCCTCTGAGAATAAAACTGGAGTAAAGATCCTGTCTCTGGTTTCTACTTATGGTCACCAGAACTTGCTCACAAGATTTGATGGTGCTCAAATGTTAGACCTAAATGCAACGTATGTGTGCTGGATGAAACAATATGGCTGAGGCATGAGAGGGGTACTGAGAAAGAGACATTTAAACGTAATTCGTCGGATAATAGGTGAGTGCATTTAAGTTCTCTCCTTCGAGACAAACCAGAAATCAATGCTAAAGGGCCAGGTTTCTTGGGATTGCCCAGCTCGAGAGAATCTAATTGTGAGGTTATCGGAGATTTAATAAGCCAGTCATAAAATGGCAAAGGGAATTAGATGATTATGGATGCTGGTGAAAATCTGAGAAAATGGATTGGAAATGCAACTCTCTGAAACTTGGAATATATTTTGATTGTTGGCATCGTGCCAAGATTACAATTGTGCTCATTGATTTCCTAGTTTCACTGGTAACTGAAAATGTAAGGGTAACTGTGAAAGGCACAAGAGATAAAGTTTACATGAAAAAGCCTATTGTTTATTCAAATAGGTGAAGGTAACGCAAGACAAGTAAATAATGCTCAATGTGAAACAGATAAACGAAAGCAAAAAAGATAAAGGTTGCAAAATAGATTTTGTCTGAAAGCAAAAGCCTGATCAACCAAGGTACTAGAGTGAAATATTACTGGCTGTTGTGTTTCACAGCACAGTAGGTTTTTAACATTTAGTTGCAAATGGTTTGATCACATGAAAACTGGTCAGTGTAGTAATCCCACAAGAGAAGAATTAACTAATTAAATTCTTTATATGTTGCGATCTCTTGGCCGCTGCAAAACTATAGCTCTTACCTAAATATAAAACTCCCTATGAGGGGGAAGCAATTAGTATGGTATGAAAAGGGTTGAAAAAAGTGAAGGCATGTGGCCTGGATTGGATGCAAAACAAGGTATCCCAGGAGGATTTGGCGATGGGGAGACATCCTCTATCAGACCATTAAAAAAGTTTTTGGGACAAATATAACACAAGGTGGTAGGATAAGGCTGATGTACAACAAGCAGTGGCAAAGGCAATAGGTCTGGGTTTGATATACTAACAGATGCAGCATTCACATATTAGAGAGACACATGGAAGGGAACCAGTAACATAGGACAGTGAGGACTATAGTGGTAAGTTCAATGAATCACTTAAGTGGACGGATTGCTGATACTCGACCCCTGAGGCTTGAGCCGGGTGGTTGCTTTTTAAACTGCTTTTAAAAATCTTGATTCACCCCCCCCTTTGTGTCCTTCCCACACCAGCTACAGCGCTCCACGCTGCTTGTTATTTCGGCGCTTTCACTCGCGCTTAAAATTGGAGTTTCAGGACTCGTTTTAGTCTCTTATTAATTGCAATTTTTGACTCTGCTCGGTTTTGGCAGATTACGTGCCTCCCCCTCACCCTCACCCTCTGGCCGACTTAGGGCCATCATTACCGAGGGACCGAGAGAAAAGCTCAGTGGCGGACATCTTGGAGTGGGCTTTCCCTCCTGTCACTCGGGCGCCTATAAAATCATTCACTCATGGCTCCGCGCAGCGGACGCGTTCAGCGGGCGCGCCGGTCGCGCGCCGGAGTCAAGCCAGAGTCCTGCCCGTCTGCGCCCGTCCGCGGCCGGACGGGCCCAGGGGCCATGGACGCCGCCACTGCTATTTCATACTCCCCCTCTGCTCTTATGAGCCTACAAGCCTCTGCTTGCCCTCTATCTCCCGATACCTGGGCCAGGATCTCTTCTCTGGGGATCGCAGGAAACTCCCCCCCCCCATCTGGGGCCGGCGTTACCTCTCATTACACCTGCTCTTGCTGAGTCGCAGGTCCGGGTATTATACCTAAACACTCGCTCTTTGGTCAGGCATCAAGCCGATATTCTTCACCTTCTCATGACGGGGAGGCCAGACGTTCTCTTACTATCCGAGACCTGGCTCACCGACGATTCCCTTCCTGACATCCTCGCTGCGTTACCCCCAGATTACTTTCTGTTGAACACCAACCGTCCAGGGGGCCGCTCCGGAGGAGGGGTGGCAGCGGTAATACGCAAGAATCTTAAGATTATCGCCTCCACCTCCATGACCCTCCCTGAAGTGGATAACCTGGTCCTCCGTCTTGGGACCGAGATAGGTGCAGTTACCCTAATGGTACTATACCGCCCCCCCCCCCCCACCCCATGCCTTCCTTCCCCTCATCTTTTATTGAACAGTTGACTAATCTTGCCACCTCCTCCCCCCGCACTGTCATTGTTGGTGACTTCAACTACTGGCTCCAGCACGAGGACGCTGGCCCCCATGCCTTCGAACTGTTCGAGGCCCTCTCGAGCCTGAACTTTACTCAATTAGTCAGGTCCGCCACTCACAGTGGCGGTCACATCCTTGACCACATTTGGGTCCACGGGGTCAAGTCCTCCTGTCCGCTTATAACACCTTGTGTGTGGTCCGATCACTTTCTGATTGACACCACTTTCTCGGCTGTTGGCCAGATTAGGATCCCACTGCAGGAGGGCGGCACCGCCCGCAAGTGGAGAGCCGCCGATTCCTCTAAATTTCTATCTCACCTCTCTCTAACCCGTCCCTTGCTTCCCAATGATTTAAGCACCAACGAGCTTCACGGGCATATTTCAGACTGGCTCACGACAGCCAGCGATATTTTTGCCCCTTTAACTAAGTTCCCCCGATCCCGACATAGCAACTCCCACACATGGTTCACCCCCCATCTCAAGACCCTGCAATTGGAACTTCACCGATCAGAGCGCAGGTGGAGGAGAGACTATTGATCGTCTAGCAGAGGCGTATATGTGGCCGCGCGCAATAAGTACAAAACAGCCATTTCCGCAGCCAAAAAAGCTTACGCCTCAGAAAAAATCTTATCCGCCCCTTGCAAGTCCAAAGAGATCTTTAAAGTTATTAACAAATTCACTTCCGATCCCAGGACACTTCCGACTCAGGCCCCCACACAGGAATCTTGTAACGCGCGAAGTACTTTCTTCATTCAGAAAATTGCTTTGATTAAAGACACCATCCCGGCTACTCCCCCTGGCGCTGGTTCCGTCTCTCCCCCCCATAATGCCCTTTCTTTCACTCAGTTTCCTCCCTTAGACCCCACTTCCTTGGCCACATTGGCTACCCGTACTAAGTCTGGATCTCCAGACGACTGTTGTCCCCCCACCATACTACGAGACATCTGCCATTCTCTACCCGACTGCATCCTTCCCCTGCTGAACTCCTCTCTCTCGTCCGGTACAGTGCCCAGCTCCTTCAAGGAGGCCGTTTTGGTGCCTCTACTGAAGAAGCCTGGTGCTGATCCCGCCGTTCCGGCGAACTACCGCCCCATCTCCCTCTTGCCCTTCTTCTCCAAAATCCTGGAAGCCCACGCCACCGCCTGTCTCTCACAGTTCATCGAGAGCTCCAACTTTCTCGGGGCCAATCAGGCCGGCTTCAGACCCGGCCACTCCACGGAGACTGTGATCTTGGCCATGCTGGATGCCTTGAGAGACGGCGCTGACAAGGGTACCCCCCAGGCCTTGGTATTATTAGATCTGTCAGCCGCTTTCGACATGGAGGACCACAACATCCTCCTCCACCGCGTCGAGCAGGCTGGCATCCAGGGCCTGGCGCTGGCATGGGTCAAATCCTTCCTGACCGGGAGGTCTCAAACCCTCAGCCTGGGCACTTTCAGAGCTCCTAGGGAGCACTCGCCCTGCGGGGTCCCTCAGGGCTCCTCCTTATCCCCTCTTCTCTTTAACCTCTATCTTCGACCCCTCCTTTTTTCTCTGAGGCAGTGGGACATCACCGTTTTTAACTACGCGGACGACCTGCAACTCATCTTTCCTCTCAACTCCCCCTCTGCTATCCCTAATTTCCAGGCAGCTATGTCCAACATCCTCCAGTGGATGTGTCAAAACCAGCTCAAATTGAACCCCGGAAAGACGGAGCTCCTTCTCCCTGGCAGGAGCTCTACCCACTGGGGTCCGCACTTTTGGCCGGCAGAACTTGGCCTCCCCCTCACCCCCGTGGCCGCGGTAAAGAGTCTATTGACTCCGGCCTTTCTCTCGGGCCCCAAGTGGGGACGGTGGTCTCCTCCTGCATGTTCCAGCTGCGCAGGATCAGGAAGGTGGCTTATCTCCTCACTCCTGAAGCCCTTCTGCAAGTTATCATGGCCCTCGTCCTCTCCCGCTTAGATTTTTCGAACTTCATTTACCACGGTCTGCCTAAAACATCTCTCTCCAGACTACAATCTGTTCAAAATCAAGTGGCGAGACTGGCCCTTGGGATTCCGAAATGGCAATCCGCCAAACCCCTTCTCTCTAAACTGCATTGGCTCCCTGTCATCTCGAGGGCAGCCTTTAAGATCGGCTGCCTCACCTTTAAATCTTTATCTGGCTCCTGTCCCGTCTTTCTGAAATCCTTCATCAGGCCCTACTGCCCTTCACGGAATCTGAGATCTTCCCACCTTCACTTCCTGACCATTCCCCCTATCAAACTCTGCAGATCTGGAGGCCGGAGATTTGCATTCCTGGCCTCTAAACTTTGGAACTCCTTTCCCCTCTCTCTCAAAACCTCTAACTCTCCCATTCTTTTCCGTAAATCCCTAAAAACATGGCTTTTCCCTCAATCCAGCTAAGTCCCTCTGGTCCTTCTGCATCCAACCAGTGCCAGGAAACCCACGGTGTCAGTGCGCTTTACAAGTTCCCCTTACAATACAATACAATAAAGGATACACTAAAACGCATTGGGTAAGAGATGAATACTTCAGTAGGCTGAGTCAAGACATGGTTGACAATGTCTCATGCCAATGGCTAAAATAGGCTGGTTGAAGAAACCCAGTGGTTATAAGGGGCAGACTCAAAACCCAATCTAAGTAGTTTGTTAGAAATTGTTATCTTTCATAGCTGCACCATCAAAACCCTAAAAAACATGGCAAACCAGTAAGTATCGCCAGCATGAACTATTCGCTTAACAAAAGACTTTTGGCGATGCTATACTGTTTCGGCAAAACACATTTCTTGCTGGGGCTCTGCAGTATGGTGAAAAGGGAAAAAAGAAGGATGACATGGCCACTAGTGGCCACATCCTTTTGTAGGTACACGCATATGTTCTCACGTACCTATGAAATTATGTGTTTTTTTTTCTTTTTATAAAGGTAATTAAAAAAGGATATGAGAAAAAGTGGGCTGGGGAGGGCAAGGGTGTTAGGGTAAGGGGGTAAAGTAAAAATAAAAGCAGGAGAGCATAAGCAGCTCATGAGGGAGGAAGCAATACAGATGGTGGGAGTAGCAGCACATAAGGAAGCAACATGGACGACAGTAGGAAGGGAAGAGAAAAGAAAAGCTCAGGGGTGAGGGAAGAGCACCACACGAGAAACAGCGCAACATAGAGCTCGAGGGACAGGGGAGAAGCATTTGAGTGAGATAGGTGGAAAAAATTTGCACTATTATGGATTGTTTAACTAAAAAGAAAAAAGTAGTTTCCTAAAAGTGAGTAATGGAAGGACACAAGTCAGCCAATAAAAGAGGATGTTACCGAGACTATGCTCCATGGGAGGAACAAACAAGATATATCAAGAAAGACTAGGAAAAGCTATTGATTTAGAAGTAAGGACATTAATATGGCAGGGGTGCGCTAGGTGGCGTACTTGCAAATGGCTGCCTTTGTGGGAGGCTCTCGCCGCCCGGCGACCTTAATCCTTTAATTATCCTCTTCAATGACAACCTCTGGAGCATTTAAGACCACCACTCGACTTGACTGCCCCTCCGGTTGAAGCAGTGTGAAAATCAGACGGATTGGCTGTGAACTGCGCCCGAAAGACCCTGCTGAAGTTTGACCGGGAGAGACCTGCGGAGCCACATGCACGGGAGCGCGGCTTGGGGAACTGTGCTAGCTCACCGCTGCACACGTGGCATCCAGGCCTCGGGTGCGGACTATCCCCGAGCAGGAGAGAGACACGACCGGAGCCTCCACGGAGGATAGACAGTTTGTCAGAGAGACCCGCTGATGGCGGCACACCGTCTGTGGTTCCCCGTGCCTGCACTGTAGGGGCGACACGCCGGGGCCTGGCGGTGAGTGGGGGGGCATACCTGCCCTAAATACATGCTGGGGCCACAGAGATGGAGAAGCCCCCGAGCATTCGCGGGTCTATTCCCCTGCACCCCCCCCCCCCCGGTGGGCACGGAGCTCGGCTGCGGCTTGGCAGGGCAAATAAGCGGCACGGGGCGGCTTGCACTTGGTGAACTCAAACACTGTGCCGAAACGCAGTCCACATACAAAGCGGAAACCGTGAGGACAATTCACAGGACACTCTAGCTGGGGCAGGATCACTCGCTCACCTGACCGACACCCGGGCATTGTCCAGTAGCGGACACTCCTGGATGATAGGAATGGTTTAGAATTTCATAGCTGACCAGGCACACCTCTGCAGCAGTCGAGGCCCCGATTTGATATCCTCAGAAGCGAGGCTTTCGATATTGAGGCAGAGGAGAAACCACGCGTTTGGAGAGCGGTATAGAGGAGAGCATAGCGACTACTTGTTAACTCGCGGCGTAACACTAGCCAAGGGACATTTCAAAACGCCGCAGGGAGTAAGGTCTACAAGTTTACGGTCGTGTCCTGTTGCGCACTTCCATTACTTGAGGCACCACTGGCCCAGCTGCGATGGGATGTCAATACGGAGAACCTGGGGTGAATCCTGTGCCCATAAAGCGGCTGTGCCACGGACCTGGGAGCAAAATGGGCAAAGCCGATGCGAGACAACCAAAACTCACCTTTGAGGCTGTCAAGAGGTCTACCCGCACGGGGCAGGAGGGACAGGAACAGTGTTGGCAGTGGCTCACAGGGAGACGCTTCTGGACAACCCACAGAGATGCAAGATATCCTACGTGAGGTCCGCCAGGGATTTGCCACAATAGCGGACAAAGTCGACAGGATGTCGTCGCGTATGGATGCCATAGCCCTCAAACTAGATGTTCATGACGAGAGGCTGAGAGAGACGGAACGACTGCCAGACATACATCGCAGCTCTCCCGCATGGACAATCTATTTAGAGTCATTGCAGCAAAGAACGAGGACTTGGAAGCGCGAAGTAGACGGAGCAATATTCGCATTTGAGGCATTCCGGAAACGACTAACACAGGACGTATGGAGGACTATGTTGAAAAGATGTTGTTCACGGCGATTGGATCGGAAGCCTTTTCTAACCAATTTATTGTGGAACGAGCGCACAGGTCGCTAGGCCTCAGGCTTAAGCCAGGAGACACTCCGAGACCCATCATTGCTAGACTCCCAAACTACAGAGACCGAGATGTAGCATTGAGGACTGCACATAGCAAACAATCACTATCATATGATGGCAACTCCTTCTCTATTTATCCCGATTTCACACCTATGGTCCAGGAGGAGAGGCAGAAATGTATTGATGTCAAGACGAAACTGCGTAAGGCCCAAATTGACTATGCCCTCCTGTATCCCACACAATTGAGGGTCACACACCAAGGCAAGCAAAGATTCTTCACCAAAACACAGCAAGTGGAAGAATTCCTCAAGCACCTTAAACACTCTAACAGAACTGGAGCAGGAGAGGAGGACCCTCGACAGTCACCACTGGCAGGAGCAGATGGAGAAGAACAATGATGTAACCTCTGAATATCGAAGAACTGGTAACAAACTGCTATACCCGCGATTTGTATAATAAATGCTGAGGAGCAGTCCTACATAGAACATATGTATATTCACCGCTTAATGTATCCTGAGGTGTCCGACGTCAGCTCGCCAGGCCCCCTTCTTGCCCAATAGAGCTGCAGCTCCGGCTGTGACCTGCTCTGTGGGCGTGGGGTTGTTGTGTAGCCACCTAGACATGACCCCTAGAGGGAATTACCCCAGGCTACCTTGCCACATAAGTTTGGTGAGGGTTGCACTTAGTTTCTTGTTGGGAGAAGGATGAGGGTGGGGTGGGTGGGTGGGTGTATGATACTGGCATGTTGGGGCTGCTTCAGTGGGGGGGGTGGGTGGAATGGTGGGGTGGGTGGAATGGGGGGCAAGTGGAATACGTTTGTTGTGGGTAAGGTAGGGACATGCAGCTTAGAGATTGTAGCATGTATATTTAGCACACAAGTATTTGGAGCAATGAATGCACCGCGTTTGACATTGTATCTCACATGGTATAGGAAACTACAGCACTACAGAACATGGCTTGGATTTTTTGCAGCATGCCCATATGGCTAGCAACATAGGGATGCAATTGAATGTCATCAAGTGGAACTTCAGATGGCTAGGAGACCCTAAAAAGAAGTGACAAGTCTTAGCGTATCTGGACTGACACCATGTGCACATAGCAATGCTACAGGAAAGTAATTTTGCGACCCAGAAGACCACTACGTTCGCATCTAGATGGGCTGCACACAGTGTGTTCTCCTCATATTCTAGCTACGCTAGAAGTACAGCCATATTAGTTAAGAAACGGGTACCCTTTCATTTGGCCGGGTCGTCCAGCGATGACCAGGGGAGGTACTTCTTGGCTTGGGGGCACCTGGGCTCGGAATCGGTCACTTTAGTGTGTTGTTATCGGCCAAATGTAGATGCCCCCGATTTCTTTCTCTCCCTATGGGAAGTGGTAAGGGACATCGGATCAAATCACATTATATGGGGGGGGGGGAGACTTAAATGTTACTTTTGCCCCACACCTAGACAGATCACATCCTGCGCCCCATCATCGCACTAAAGTAAGCCTTATACTCAAAGACATTATAGCAGATAACCAATTGCTAGATGCGTGGAGACACATACATACCTCAAAACAAGAGGGGACACACTTTGCGGCGCATGCTGCTACCTGGGCGCGACTAGATTACTGGCTTATATCCCGGGGACGTGGGCCTGCAGTCTGTATAGTACAGCATTTAGCTAGGACATACTCTGACCACGCACCAGTCAGACTCGGACTCTCTTCGGCGGACTTTAACCCACCACGCAGCGCTTGGCGACTCAACACGCGTATGCTCTTAGACACAGTCTTTCACGAGGAACTACGCGAGGAGATTCAAGACTTTTTTACACGCAACAAGGGATCGGTGAAGAGCATTGAGATCATTTGGGAGGCATTTAAGGTCACACTGAGAGGGTTCTGCATTGCTAAGGGGTTGGGCGTGCTCAAAGACAATCAATCAATCAATCACAGCATTTATATAGCGCGCTACTCACCCGGAGGGTTTCAAGGCGCTTACCAATACACTTCGCAGACTAGATCGGGAACTTAAGACACTAGAAGCAGCACTGATGCTAACACCTGATCGGGACACACAGAGAGAATTCAGGACCAAACTTACTGAATACATGACGGAAGCACAGAGAGAAGTACAGTATAGGGGTAAACATTGGAAGGCCCGCCGCTATGAGGAGGGGGAGCACCCGGGCAAGACCTTAGTGGATATAATACGAAAGCTGCGCTACTCCAACTACGTAGTAGAGTTGGAGAGGCCGGATCGAATGCAATGTTGTGACACTACAAGTATACTTGAAGATTTCACTGACCATTACGCAACCCTATATACCACTACTGGGGAGCAAGACCTAGACTTAGACACCTATCTTGGAGATGTCACTCTCGGCTGGCTTAGCGACGTGCACTGTAAATTCCTATTCGCCCCTTTCGAGCTGGATGAGGTACGAGAAGCCATAATGGGCCTGCAATCTGGGAAGGCCACTGGAATGGATGGCATCCCGGTAGAATTTTATAAGACCTATGTAGACCTAATGGACCTAATACTTCGAGAAGTATACGAGGAATCCTTGGAAGCTGGCTCCCTCCCTCCTTCTATGAGTGAAGCCCTCATAATTTCATTATTAAAATCGGATAAGCAAGCCCACCTGTGCGGATCTTATCGACCGCTCTCCCTTCTCAATTGCGACGCCAAGATTCTAGCGAAACTCATAGCCAATCGGCTGAGTCTGTTGTTGGAGCACCTGATCCTCCCGGATCAGTCCAGATTTGTCCCGGGTAGAGCCACTTCCCACAATTTGAGGACTCTTTTTACAATTATGAATATAGTCTCCCCAGAATAAACATTGGCAGCAAATTTTTTAGGTTTAAAGCATTTTTATTAAGACAAAAGAAACATGGGGTAGGGGAATAGGAGGTTAAGGTTACATACAGTATAGTGAGAAAGAAGCGTATCTCAGGAGCGTTGGCCAGAAGTAGTTCGGTGGTCCAGAAGGAAAATACAACCAATGTAAGGCAATTAGGCAGTTTGTGTAACCCTCTTGTGCACCCCAACACCCCACCTAGAGCCGAGCGCGAGTAGCCATCAGCGATCCATCAAAGCACAACCCAGTCCCTCCAAGCCCCCCACCCCCAATAAAGGAAAAAGAAAGGAAACAACACCCCAACTTCCCCGTCCAATGGCCCTGTATTAGGATAACCCACCCCAAACAGCCCACACCCCAACCCCCAAGATCTTATCCGCTGTGCATTCTAATCCACCGGGGTCGCCGGCGGCGTCAGTCTAAGAAGACGAAGGTACCTCGGGCAGGTGAGTTCCCGGAATTCCGTGGACAGTAGTGCTAGGAAGGGTTGCCATAGCTCCTCGAATTGATCCACATTCCCAGCCACCGTAAGCGACATCTTCTCCATACCCAACACCTGCCAGAGTCTATGCAACCAACCAGTAATGGAGGGGACAGTGGCGGTACGCCAGTGGACAAGAATATTCTGGACCGCTGAGCCTAGCGCAATAGCAATCTGTCTACCCCTGCGGGACTTCAACGGGTACATTAGATCATTGGGAAGGCCTAACAAAACATACGCTGGGAAGCGCGGCAATTCAATCTCAAAGTGCCTATCTACCTCATCCAAGACCTCCTTCCAGTAAGCAGTCAGCACCGGGCAAGCCCAAAGAATGTGTGAGAGGGTACCTTCCTGTCCGCAACCCCGCCAGCACCCCTTGTCAGTGAGTTTATGCATTTCATATAGCCTCTCCGGGGTGTAATACCAATAAGTAGACACCTTAGTGAAGGTCTCCGTAAGTCCAGTGTGGTATGCAGAGTGCCTCGCCCGATATGCAATTTTGTCCCACTCCTTGTGGCTAAGTGTCCTGCCCAATTCTCTGTGCCAGCGCTCCCTCCCCGGGTTATGATAGTGGAACGTCGGGGGTTGAAGGAACTTATACAAATCGGTAATTAGCTTGGCGTCTGAGGTCCGGGTCACCAACCACCGCTCATATGGTGTGATTTGGCGAGCTGCGGTATCGCGCACATGGGGCTGGAGAGCCCAGTGCCGGACCTGCATATAGCGCAGTCTGTCCATCTCCGTCAGGCCGAATTCCTGTCGAAGTTGTTGGAAAGGAATCACGCCTTCCGGCCCGTAGATCTGGAAAAGCGCCCTACAGCCCGCGCTCGCCCAATGGGAAAAGGCTCCCGGCTCCAGGCCTGGGGCGAAGTCCGGGTTACCCACTATGGGCGTGAACGGAGAGGGGAAGGTGGTCACTTCACGAGCCTCGCAAACCGCATCCCACACCCGCAGGGGGACCCGCGTAACAAAAGAGGCGTAGAGATTAGCAGGGCGATGCGCGCGGCGCAAGAACGGAACCTCCTGGAGGGTGCGGCCCGCCACCGCCTGGTCTTGAAAAAGCCAGTGTTTGTCGGATTCCCACCTGCTCCATTCCACCAGGTACCGCAGTTGCGCCGCCTGAAAGTATTTCCGGAGGTCCGGGATACCAAGACCCCCCGCCTCCGGAGCAAGCGTGGAGAGGACCCTCTTCATCCGCGGCTTGCGGCCTTGCCAAACGAAGCGGGAGACGTCAGCTTGCGTTTGCTGTATCCAACCCACAGGGGGTTGGAGAGGTAGAGCGCGAAAGAGGTACAGAATCTGGGGCAGCACCGTCATCTTAACCGCCGCGATACGACCCAGCCACGACAGCAGGCCCTTGCTCCATCGGCCAAGTTCCTCCTTGACCTTCCTGCTGAGGGAAGTGTAATTGGCTGTCACCATCTCAGGCAGTGTGGGCGCCAGCAGGATCCCCAGGTATGGCACCGTAGACGAGGACCACTGCATGGGAAAAAGACGCTGAAGGTCCCTCCTGGTGTCCGCGGCCAGCGACACATCCAACGCCACCGACTTGCTCATATTCATTTTAAAGCCGGCCACACGCGCAAAGGCGTCCAGTTCCTGGACGCAAGCAGGGAGTGACCTCTTGGGGTCATCTGGGGTCAGCAGGACATCGTCCGCGTAAAGGCTGACTGTGTGGACGTATTGGCCCATCTTAACCCCAATGGCGTCAGGGTTATTGTGAATCCTCTGAGCAAACGGCTCCATGTAGAGGGCGAACAAAAGCGGCGAGAGGGGACAACCTTGTCTCGTACCGCGTTCGATGGCAAAACTACCAGAGCTACACCCATTGACCCGCACCAACGCCGATGGACTCTTATAACAGTTGAAGACCATGGTGCAGAACTTCTCGCCGATACCCAGTTTCCCGAGAACCAGCTCAAGGTACGGCCAATGAACTCTGTCGAAGGCCTTCTCCGCATCAACTGATAGCAACATCCGTTCCCCCGGGATACGCGAGGCCTTTTCTAGTACGTGCGTCACTCTCTTGGTGTTGTCCACCGTCTGTCTACCGGGCACAAAGCCAGCCTGGTCCGCCTCCACCAGTCCCGGTAGGTGTAGACCAAGCCTGGACGCTAGAATCCCTGTATATAGCTTGAGGTCAACATTTAGGAGTGAGATGGGCCTGTACGAACCACACAAGGTCCGGTCCTTCCCGGGTTTCGGGATGACTGACACCGTAGCGTTAAGGAGGTCCGGTGGGATAGCGCCAGGCTCGGAGAAGGAGTTAAACAGTCGAGCCAGGATTGGGGCCACAGCGGTGCAGAAGGTCTTATAGAACAAAGCTGTGTAGCCATCCGGGCCCGGGGCCTTACCGCGCTTCAGTCGCGCTATAGCGGAGATAACTTCCTCAACATGGATGTCCCTCTCTAGATGGTCCGCCTGGGCGGGATCCAGCACCGGGAGGGCCACTGACTCCAAATAGTCCTCGGCGTCTCGCGGCGAGGAGGGCTCCCCAGCATACAGTGCTTCGTAGAAGCTGCGAAAGGATTCCGCCACCTCCGCGTCACCAGAAACAATAACCCCGTCCGTACCTACCAGTTCCTTCACGACATTACGCTGCTGTGCAACCCGGAGCCTATGGGCCAGGAGCTTACCACACTTGTCCCCCCCTGAGTAAAAGGCATGCTTCAGGCGCAAAGCGGCATACTCCGCCCTATCAAGATCCAGTGCTGATAGGAGCTTCCTCGCCGCTTTCAATTGCCTCCAAACTCTCGGAGCCCCTGTGCGGCGGTGAACCTGCTCAAGCTCCCTGACCTGCGCAGTCAGTTTGTCCCTCTTACGCTGCCGTTCCTTATTTTCGGCCGAGGAGATGGAAATAAATTCCCCCCGGAGGACTGCTTTCAAAGCTGCCCACTGCGTTGCTTGAGACGTGTCGGAGTTGCGGTTGTGAATCAGATAATCCTGAATGACCTCCCCTATGCGTTTCACAACAGACTTCTTATGTAAAAGAGTATCGCGAAGACGCCACGTCCCTCGAGAGGGAGAGGCCCCCGGCCACTTGAAAACGCCGGAAACTGGCTCATGGTCGGACAGGGACAGGACCCCGATGTCCGCCGCCGTGGCGGCAGTGCGCAGCGGTCCACTCACCAGGAGGTAGTCCAGCCGCGAGTAAGTGCGGTGCGCATGGGAGAAGTAGGAGTAGTCCCTATCAGTGGGGTGCATGGAGCGCCAGAGGTCGTGCAAATCCATCTCCACAATCCGATCCTTCACCGCGCGGGGAAGTTCCCCCGTCTGCGGGGAGCGCTGCGCCGACCTGTCCATAGCAGAGTCGAAAACGATGTTAAGGTCCCCCCCCCAGGATAACATGACGATCGGGCGAGGCAGTGACGTCCACCAACACTGAATCTAAGAAACGATCCTGGTGATTATTCGGGCTATAAACGGAGCCAACCGTAAAAGCTATTCCCCCTAGTCGCATGCGATATGCAAGGAGCCTCCCCTTCTGTTCGGCATATTTATACAGAACCTCGCCTCAAAAGGAGCTAGCTAAGAGAATGGCTACACCTGCAGTCTTGGTCGCTGCTGAGGAGAAGAACTGAGTGGGGAACTTGGCAGAGCGCAGCTTATGGCAATCCCTGGGCAGCAAATGGGTCTCCTGTAGGAGGCATATATCCGCCTGCGTCCCCTCCAGCAGTGAGAGGATCGCCCTACGCTTCACAGGGTTATTCAGACCCTTAACATTAAGGGTCACTACCTTTAAGGACGGCATTCCTCCCGGGGAACAGAAGCGCTATGCAGCAGGCAAGGGATCAGCGGGCGGGGCGCATGGGGCAGGCGCGCGGGAAAGGCCAGGACAGGCCAGGCGTAGGCATGGACAACATCGGACGGGACCCCCCCAACAACAAAACAACCCTTACACCCTCCCAAAACACACTCATGGCAACTAGCCAAAAACAAAAACAAATGTAAACACCCCATTGTCTCAGTCAAGCCCAAAAACGGGCAAGTCCGTAGAAAACAGCAAAGTGGACGTTCAGCCACTCACCTCCAACCGCCCCTCCCCAACCCCCGGCCCCAAACCCAGCATCGTAGAGGCTAAGAATCTCTCCCCCCGGAGTGAATTTAGGCCGTCATGGCCACGCCATTGGAGTCGGGCAAGTTCCTGGCCGCCGCTCTCAAAGCATCTGCCATGTCCGCCCTGATAGTAGGGGAATCAGGGCGACTCGCACTCGCTGGCGACTGTCTCCTCGTCGACCTCCGTCGGCTCCGTCTCTCTGGGCGCCTCCACGATGGCGTAGCTCCGTCCTCCTCCGTGGCCGTGAGTCCCAGTACTCCGCAGATGTCTTGTAGGGAGCGCAGTTGGTGTAGCACCCCGTTCCACCTAAAGATCAGACGGAAAGGGTGTCCCCAGGAGTAGGGCGTCTCGTGTTCGCGCAGAAAGTCAGTGGCAATCCTGAAGGACCTGCGCTTCTGCAGCGTGATGGCGGACAGGTCTCGGTAGAGCGCTACAGGCCGCTCCCTGAAAGTTAAAGGCTGCTTCTTTCGGGCCTCCGCCATGATGCGTTCTTTCAGCGGAAAGTCGGGCAAGAATGCCAAAATGTCCGGAGGGGCGCCGATGACTGGCGCTGTCGACCCACTCTATGCGCTCTGTCAATGCGGACAGGGAAGTCTGCATCTTCCCCCAAGATCTCACGGAACAGGTCCTGTAGATAGGCCACCAGATCGGCCCCTTCGTCCGCGGATGGGACACCCCGCACCCGGATGTTGTTCCGCCTGGACCTGTTCTCAAGGTCTTCAGAGTGGGCCTGGAGCTCGACACATTGCTCCCGGAGGCGGAGAACGTCCTGTTGAAGATGAACTATCTCTTCGTCTCTGCGCTGGCCCGCCGTCTCTGCTGTTTCAACTCGCTCGCCTAGGCCCTCCACCTCCCTGCGTACTTCGCGGACTTCATTGGCCACTTCTCTCTTTAACGTTTGAAAGTCTTCCTTGAGGGAACTAAATAATTCCTCCATAAAGGACCTCGTGACCGGTGGCTCGCCCCCAGCCACATCCGCCGAGGCCCGGGAGGATCCTGGCGACGGCTGTGTTCTGTCCCGCAACTGCTGGGCCCTGCCAAGCATATCCGGCAGGGTGCGGTCCCCCTTCCTCGAGCCGCCTCTTCCAGTCATCGTGGTCGCTGCAGTGGACGAGGCCCAAGTCCGGCCGCTTCAGAGCTGCCCAGTCGCCCGTGGGCGCCAGATGTGGAGGCCGCTCTGCAAGCAAGGGTGCTGCGTCACTAGCGACAAAATGGCGGTCCGGCCCGCGCACTGCCCATCGCGGCGCCCGGCCAGGGCGGCGACCGGGAGCCAAAGCAAGGGTCTCTCTTCAGCACGCCCCTCGGGAAGTTAGTCCAGTCGCGGAGGCGACAGCAAGCGCCCGCCAGCCAAAGGCACAGACGGAGGCCACCAACACCAGCTCTTCAGGGACAAGATGGCGGCAGGGCAGGGCCAGGTAGAGCGGCCTGGGTTGGCAACACCGCTGGCGACCCCCGGGATACAGCGATCAAAGAAAGTCCGCAGCCAATGTTACACAGTTTCACCGAAGGGCCCAGAGGGGCCGATCCCAGTGTTGAGGCCTCCGGTCGTCGTTCACGGGGTGCGGGACCCGCACAGCGCAGTGTGTCGCCGCCGCTAGCCGGAGGGCCAAGGCGCAAAGCCGAATCCAAAGTCTTCCGTGTCACCCAGACACCGTCCGTAGGGCTCCGTTATCCTCCGGTGCGCGGCGAGTCCGATCCCCTCCGGATCGTCAGCTTTCAGCACCAGGCCCAGCCGAGGCGCCTGGACAGCACTGCAGTTCGCTCCGCCTCCCAGGCTCTCCTCCGTGCTTCGATCTTTGACCAAACTTTCGAAGTGCTTCTTCCGAGGCGATGAGAGCCAAAGTGGTATCAATGTGCGCACAAGGCACTCCGGCACACTCCTCTCACCCGCTGAGCAGCAGCGGGGGGAGAGAAGCGCAGAAAAAGGGGCTCGATCTGAGCCGGGCCGGAGGAGCTACGGGAGGAAGCGTCCGCTCACCCCGCCATCTTGGCCACGCCCCCAGCAAATTTTTTAGACGTCACTAAGGCTTTTATTTCTATTGAATGGAATTACATCTATGGGATAATGCTCCGCATGGGTTTCCCACAGCTGTTTCTGTCCTGGATACGCCTGTTTTATCGTCAACCGGGAGCCAGGGTGCTCATTAATGGACAAACATCCCAAAGATTCTCGATTACTAGGCACACACAACAAGGATGCCCTCTGTCCTCATTGCTGTTCGCCTTGGCGACAGAACCGCAGGCAGCAAGACTGCGCCAAAATCACAATAATATGGCCTTGCAGTGCACCATGAGACAGGTATTGATTTCCATGCATGCCGATGATATTACGTTGTATGTGCGAGATCCCCAGGATAACCTGAATACACTCCTTCGGGAATTCATTGTATTTGGCCGCCTATCGGGTGTGCCGATAAATTGGGGGAAATCGTGCCTCTTCCCGTTGACAGACTCAGTTGTGCGCTTTCTGCTGGACTACCCGCTGGAGTGGTGCGAGGATGAACTACGGTATTTGGGAATCGGCATCACTAGAAACAAGGAAGAACCCATGAGGCTCAATTACGGAGAGGCACTGGCCCGCATAACATACAAAGTGAGCCACTAGATAACACTCCCACTCTCGATGGCAGGCTGAGCATCGCTGATAAAGATGGTGATACTACCCCAATTGCTTTATTTGTTTCTGAATATTCAGCTTTTTCCGGGTCGACATTTTTTTAAATCCCTTCGATCGGAATTGATTCGATTAGTATGGGGGGGCAAACAGGCCAGATTGAAGTGGACAGTCCTAACTAGGCCCTACTTGGCAGGAGGGTTTGGTATCCCAGACTGTGAACTCTATTATATTAGCGCCCAGGCGCACTATTTGTATTTTTGGATCCGACAGCCTACATACATACCACAATTGGTAGCTGAACACTGGCTTGTACATCCCATACCGATAGAGGGAGCCTTATACTTGGCACTGAATACCCGGAAGCACACGCTGACCACTGTCTATGCCACGATTACGGCATGGAAGCGCATTGCGCAACTCTTTGAGACCCCCATGCCTTATTCCCCTGCTGTATCACCCGAGCATGCCCCTTTTGCAAGAAACTGTTTTCCACAAATTTCAGGAACACACGTCCCTCAAAACCTGGGGGGACCTATATGAGAATGGTCAGTTTCGAAATTCCGATAGTATCTGTCAGGGAGTACAGCGCACACCGTTAGACAATTTTTTGTATATACACCTTAAGCAAGGGGTGCGGTCCTTGCATGCTGACTTCCCGGATAAGCCCACGATACTTGCACCACTACAGACACTCTTGCAAGAGCCCTCGCCTAGACACTTAGTATCCCTGATTTATAGAACAGTACACACACAGCAAATAGTAGAGGCTCCGCCGTCTCGCACTAGATCGGGGGAAGAATTAGGATTTGAATTAACGGAGGAACAATGGGAATACTTCTGCTCGCAGACTGAGCGAATATCGGCCAGCAGCAGACTAAGAATTATTCACTACAAATATCTTCACAGGCTATACCACACTCCGGTTAGTATGCCTAGACACCACCTCCGTGACTCAGATAGGTGCGATAGATGTCACGCGCCGCAGGCTGATTTCTTACATTTGTCCTGGGGCTGCCCAGAAATACATGAATATTGGGGACACGTCTTTGCAGCCTTGCATCAGATGACCAATGCGCATATAGAAGCTACGCCACTGTTGGCCTTGCTAAGCTATGTTAAAACTGTACCACAGGCATATCGCCGATATATAGCCCTTGCATTATTGCTGGCCAAGAGACGGGTGGACTGTAGGTGGAGCAGGGAAAGAGCGCCCAAATTTAAGGATTGGCTTAATGATATGATATATTGCCAAGAAAAGTCTGTCATTTATGCAGAGCTGTTGCCTAGCGCATCCCGACCTAGAGACATCTGGTCGCCGCTAACATCCTACTTACTGACGAGACCCCAGGAGAATGGCCATTAGTAAACCTATATATGGGTCATCTTACAATGGTAATATCTACTGTCATCCACAAGGTTTATAACATTGCTGACACTGTTTGAGTGATATCGTTTTTCAGAAAATGTAGAGATGACAGTGGGACGAGGGGGCCTAGATCTGCTCTTTGACGCTCCTTTATCCTTTTCAGGAAGTACTGATGTCATGTATACTGTATTACGATACCAGGCGCACAAGTTACTACTTGTGTAACGATATATCTGTAAGAGACATTAGTTAGTGATAGATTCCTTACCTTAGAATATCCCCAGGCGTCAGACTGGATCCGGAAAGTTTTGCGTAGCAGTACCCTTGCGCGTCGGTAGGCGTCGTCTGCGGCTCCGCGTCCGTCGTCGGCGTTGTGGGCGCCGTGATGATGTCGTCGGAGTACTTAGACGCCGCCTCCGCGTGCTGACGTCAGTTCTTAGCCACAGCTTTTCCGCGCCAGAAGCGCAGAGCCATGACAAAAACCGACACTGGTGCCAAGAAACTAGGGCCCTGAAAGGGGATGACCTTAACCCTAGATATCGGTTCGCAGAACGGGGAGGATGGGTGGGTCGGTAAGGAATCTATCACTAACTAATGTCTCTTACAGATATATCGTTACACAAGTAGTAACTTGTGCATCTGAAAGAGACACGTTAGTGATAGATTCCTTACCTTAGAATAGATACCCCAGCAATACCATCCCCGTGGTGGTGGGTCTGCGAACCAATATTTACACCAGAAAGTCCTGGAGAACGGAGCGGCCAAAGTAGCCGTCTCTCCGGACTTGACTGTCCAGGCAATAGTGCCTAGCAAACGTGTGCAACGAGGCCCACGTAGCTGCCTGGCAAATGTCCTGCAAGGGCACACCTCGGCCCAAGGCAGTTGTGGTGGCCGTGGCTCGAGTGGAATGAGCCCGCAGCCCAACAGGTGGTTCCTTCTTAGCCAAGGAGTAACACGCCTGGATGCACATGATAATCCATCGAGAGATGGTCCTCTTGTGCACCGCTTTCCCTTTCTTAGCGCCCGCGTACCCAACAAAGAGTTGATCATCCACCTGGAACTGGCGTGTGCGATCCAGATAGAATGAGAGCGCACGTTTTGGGTCCAGACGGTGGAGCCTCTCCTCCTCTCTCGAGGGGTGCGGAGGCGGAAAGAAGGTGGGCAATGTGATGGACTGCCCAATGTGGAAGGCCGTGACCACCTTTAGCAAGAAGGAGGGCCTAGTCCTCAAAACAACCTTGTCCGGAAGGACTGACAGGAAAGGAGGCTTGCAAGAGAGGGCCTGGAGCTCACTCACTCTCCTGGCAGAGGTGATGGCTACCAGGAAGGCAGTCTTCAAAGAAAGAAGATTAAGAGGACAGTTATGAAGTGGCTCAAAGGGAGCGTACATCAGAAAGGTTAGAACCAGGTTCAAGTCCCACTGAGGCATCACGAAAGGAACAGGAGGAAAGGTATGAGTGATGCCTTTCAGAAATCTGTTTACAATAGGGGACTTGAATAAAGAAGGTTGGTCAGGCAGCCTCAGAAAGGCTGAAAGAGCCGAAAGATAGCCCTTGATAGTGCCCAGAGCAGAGCCCTGCTGGGCAAGAGAAAGAAGGAAGAGAAGGACCTCAGAGAGAGGGGCATTGAGGGGATCCACAGCCTTTGCTGTGCACCATGCCACAAATCTGTTCCACCTGCAGGCGTATACCGTTTTTGTGGAGGGACGCCTGGCTGCCAGAATGATGTTGCAAACTTCAGGAGGCAAGTCAAATGGCCTCAACTGTCGCCGCTCAATCTCCAAGCATGGAGGTGGAGACTGGACAGGTTCGGGTGGAGGACCGCCCCCTGCTGCTGCGACAGAAGGTCCTCCCGAAGAGGCAGACGAATCGGGGGATCGGCTGACATGCTGAGTAGCTCGGGATACCAGTACCTTCGAGCCCAGTCCGGAGCCACAAGGATGACTTGTGCCCGGTCGCGCTTGATCTTCTTCATCACTCTGGGCAGAAGAGGTATAGGCGGAAAGGCGTACAATAGACCGCAGCTCCACTGGCGACGAAAAGCGTCTCCGAGCGAGTGCCGCCTTGGAAATTGCAACGCGCAGAACTGATGACATTGCGCGTTCTCTTCGGTGGCGAATAGATCTAACCAAGGCTCTCCCCATCGCAGAAAGAGGCCTTGCGCCACGTCCGAGTTCAGACACCATTCGTGATCCATCGAGCACCGACGGCTGAGTTCGTCCGCCCTGGCGTTCAGAGAACCTGCCAGGTGTTGAACCACCAGAGTCACGCCCTGATGTTCCAGCCATTGCCAGAGACGCAGAGCCTCCTGGCAAAGGGTCCACGACCCCACTCAGCCTTGTTTGTTGCAGTACCACATGGCGGTGGTGTTGTCGGTGAACACCTGCACTGCACTCCCTCGGACAGACGGGAGGAATGCTTTCAGTGCCAGACGAATCACCCGCAGCTCCAACAGGTTGATATGGAGCCGGGACTCCGCCGGAGACCAGAGTCCTCTGATCTCCGCCTCTCCCAAGTGGCCTCCCCAGCCCTGGAGGGACGCGTCCGTCACAACTACGTGCTCCGGTTGGGGAAGGGAGAGGGATCTGCCGTTGACCCAATCGCGGTCCGTGAGCCACCACTGCAGCTGGCTCGCAGTGCCCTCCGAGATCAGGACATGGTCGGACAGGTTGCCCCGGTGCTGGGCCCACTGAAACTTCAGGTCCCACTGCAGAGCCCGCATCCGCCACCGTGCGTGATGCACCAGAAGGATGCAGGAGGCCATCAGCCCCAGAAGCCGCAGCGTCAACCTGACCGAAACCCGGGATAACGGCCGGAAGACCGGAATCAGAACCTGTATATCCCGGACCCGCTGTTCGGGCGGGTAAACCCGAAACTGCGCCGAGTCGAGAACCGCTCCGATGAAAAGGAGCTTCTGAGAGGGGCACAGGTGTGACTTCGGCACATTGATGGAAAATCCCAGCTGGTGCAGGAGATCCGCCGTAGTCTGGAGGTGGCTGACGACTGTCTGGGGCGAGCCCGCCTTCAACAACCAGTCGTCGAGGTAGGGGAAGACTGACACCCCTAACCTGCGCAGGTGAGCTGCGACCACCGCCATCACCTTCGTGAACACCCGTGGGGCGCTGGTAAGGCCGAAGGGGAGCACGGTAAACTGAAAGTGCTCGAGGCCTACCGTGAACCGCAGGTAACGCCGGTGGGCCGGCAGGACGGGGATGTGGAAATATGCGTCCTGCAAGTCCAACGCTTCCATCCAGTCTCCTGGGTCTAGGGCAGCCAAGACCTGAGCTAGCGTCAGCATTTTGAACTTCTCCTTCCGGAAGAAGCCGTTGACGTTCCTCAGATCCAAGATAGGGCGTAGGCCCCCTTTGCCCTTCTTGGGTACCAGGAAGTAGTGGGAGTAGCAACCACGTCCTACTTCTGGCCCAGGAACGCGCTCGATGGCCCCCTTGGCCAAGAGGGCCGACACTTCCTCCTGCAGGAGCCGCAAGTGATCCCCTGATACGCGGTGGTGTTGCGGTGGCATGGCTTGAGGGGTTGTCTCGAAGGGGAGGGAGTAGCCCCTTCGGACGATCTGCAGCACCCACCTGTCCGAAGTGACTGTGCGCCAGTGAGGGTGGTGATGGCGAACTCTGCCTCCCACTGGCGTCACATGGGCCGAAAAGCACGGACTAGGAGGGTTTAGAGGCGGATGCTGCGGGGGTAGGTGTGGACTGGCTCCGCCTGTTTCCCCGACCACCTCCACAGCGGTTTCCACGGCCGCCGCCGCGCTGGACGACAGTTTGCGGCGATTGGCTGGCGGCACGTGTGGGGGCGCCCCTTCCTTGGCCACGAAAGGGACGAAAGGCACCCATTTGCTGGCGCGGGGCCGAGAGGCCCAAGGACTTGGCCGTAGCCCTGGAGTCCTTAAAGCGCTCAAGCGCGTGGTCTGCCTTGTCGCCAAAGAGGCGGCGGCCATCGAACGGCATGTCCATGAGTGTGTTTTGGACGTCTGCCGAAAAGTTGGCGGATCTCAGCCAGGCGTGGCGTCGTATCGCCACCGTCGTAGCCATCGCTCTGCCCAGCGAGTCAGTAGTATCCAGTCCGCACCGGATATTGTACTTTGCTGCGTCCCGGCCTTCCAGTAGGGCTTGGCCGAGTTTGGCCCGTACCTCCAACAGACACTCTGGCAGCACTTCCGCCACCGTTTCCCACAGACAGTGGGTGTAACGGCCCAAGAGGCATGCGGTGTTTGAAGACCGCAGTCCCAAGCTGAGGGACGAGAACACCTTTTTGCCAAAGGCCTCGTACCTCTTGGATTCCCGATCAGGGGGAGCCGTCGGGAAGGCGGTCTGGGAGTTAGAGGCCTGGATAACCAGACTCTCGGGGTGGGGTGGGTGGACAGGAAATATGGGTCGCCCGGGGCCGGGCGGTGGCGTCTGGCCACGTTCCTATCTACAGGCGAACCTGTAGCGGGCCTGGACCAAGTGCCCAAAAGAACGTCCGTCAAGGCCTCATTAAACGGCAGCAGAGGCTCCATGGAGCATGACTGCGGCTTAAGGACCTCAGTGAGGAGGTTAGTCCTCACGGCCGCGACGGGGAGTTCAAGGCCCAAGGCCTTAGCAGCCCTCATCAACACCACACCATATGTAGCGCCCTCCTCCGAAGCCACGGTCGGAGGAGAGACGAATCCAGTGTCTGGAGAGGTGTCCAGGCCACTGGCCTCCCCAAGGTCTCCTGCCCAGTCCATGTTAGACTGACATTCCCTTGTCATAGGGTCCTCAGACCTCGCCCAACTCTCCTCGTCCCCCATCTCCTGAGATTCAGGGTCTTAAGCGAATGAGGTGGGTTCATAGAATTGAAATTCTCCGACGCCGGAACCCAGTGAGAGGAGGCATCGGGGCCAGCGCCGCCCGAGGACGACGCCGGAGGGGACACCACACGGACCGACACCGGGGGGTCGTAAGTTCCACCGGTGACGATCCAGCGCCCGACGAGGGCCTAGCGGCGCCCTGCGGCGTCGGGCCCGAAGGCACCGACGACGCCGGGGCCGCTGAACCCTGCGGCGCCCAGCCCGAGGGCACTGGCGGCGTCGGGATAGTGGGGCCCTGCGGCGCCGGGCCCGAAGGCGCCGGCGGCGTCGAGGCCGGAGCACCCGACGGCGTCGGGGTCGTAGCCCCCGACCCACTAGGGCCCCAAGACGGGTTCACTGGGCCCGAAGGCGCTGCGGAACCCGTCGGAGAAGAAAGGGACCTCATGGCCATGAGGAAGCGCTCGATCTCCTCCGGCGTCGCGTTCAGCCCAGGGACCGGGGGGTATGGGGCCGAACGCGGCGCCCGCGACTCACGAGGAGCCGCGTGGGCGGTGTTGCCCGAACCCCCGGCCGCATTGTGCGAGCGTCGGGGGGAGTCAGAAGAGCGATGATGTCTCTTCGACTTCTTATGCTTCTTTCCTGACGACTTGGACCCGGAGGAGTGGCGCCGACTCCCGGAGCTGTGACGGCTCCGTCCCCGCGACCTGTCCCTCGACCTCCCGTGGGACCGCGACCGGGACCTCACACGGCGCGGGGCCGACTGGCGGATCTCGAGTCGCCTGCGGGACCGCTCCCGCCTGGCCTTCCTCGAGAGGGCCCGACAGTCGGAGCAGGCCTCGTCGTCATGGTCGACGCCCAAACACATCAGGCACAAGCGGTGGGGATCCGTAACCGACATGGTACGGTCGCACTCGTCGCAATGCTTGAAGCCGGGCATCCCTAACGGCACCGTCGGAGTCGTAAGACTTCGATATGGATCAAAAAAGATCAAAAAGTTAGTCAAAAAGTGACTAGGGAACTGCTCTTTACAGATCTGCGCTGGCTGGCGCGGAAAAAAGAAGAACTAACGTCAGCACGCGGAGGCGGCGTCTAAGTACTCCGACGACGTCATCACGGCGCAGACGACGCCTACCGACGCGCAAGGGTACTGCTACGCGAAACTTTCCGGATCCAGTCTGACGCCTGGGGATATTCTAAGGTAAGGAATCTATCACTAACGTGTCTCTTTCAGATATAGTATGTAGCGCTAAATTGGAAGCGGGAACTGCATGCTCCAAGTATGAGTCATATTATATTTGTCTTTTCTGTCAGTATTCCTACCAACCAACACAGATGTTTGTTAAATTAGTGGTTCATGTCACACGGCCGGCCCATTGTGGTTGTAGGCGGCTTGCTGTGTCACATAGCACTGAATATGTTAATAGTCTTTTGGTTTTTTTATGATAATAATACGATGCTGCCGGCCATTACATGGTTGTAGGCAATGAGCTGTGTCAAATGCTTTGAATCGCTAATAAAGGTTTTGGGGGGAAAAAAGGACATTAATATGGCAATAAATCCAACGAATGATAGGCAATGGGTGAGCTTTAAGCCCACTATATGTTCTTAGTTAGCCCACAATAGTTCTTTTCTAATCAGATAGCTTGAGCTGTCTGGTAGGTGAGACCAAAAAAGGAGACTTAGAAGACCAGTTCAACCAAGGGATGATAACTATAAGATTCTGGGAAGAGTATGTGAGGATTTGAGAGGTCTGTGGGGCTGCATTAGCCAAGCTGATGCTGGGTATCCCGTCAGCCAGGTTTTTGTAGAGAATATCTATGACAGCCCACAGCATGATTTTGTCTTATTTAATTGACAAATACCATAAAAGAAGAAGTATTTGCATATTTATGAATTAGTTGACTTGTGGACTGCTTCCAACTAAATAAACAGTACAGCCCTATCGAAAAAGTTAACAAACAAAGGTGTTAAAAATAATCTGTGGAAGACTGGACCGAGGTATTGGGAGCACCCCGTGCAGCTGCCATCGCAGCCAGACTTCGATTGATCCAGTTTAACTAGCTCCACAGGGTTTATTTCACGCACCATCGGCTTTGGCAGATGGGAGTGATTGCCTCTCAGTCCTGCATTCGATGTAACAAGGAGGAAGGTACTTTCTTCCACATTGTTTGGGGCTGTTCAGAGTTCACTCGCTCCTGATGCGCAGTGACCACACGTTTGAGCAGGGTTTTAGTCTTTTTGGTTCCCATGGACCCAAGACTCATTCTTCTTCATGTCACTGACACACTAGGCGGCGACAGATATAAAGTTTGTTTGTACTTTTGAGTCTGACTCTGGCAAAATAGGACATTACACTGGAGTAGAAAGCCACAACTCCCTCGTCCCTGGCTGTGTAGAATAGGAGAATGGACCACTGCCTGGGTGTAGATGGCGTATATAAAGCAAGAGGATGTCCTCGGAAACACCCTAAGATGTAGCAGGCATGAGTGCAGAATCGGGGCATAGAATTGGAGCCCACCCGTTCAGTGAACCAATTGATTTCTGACGAGATTCGGACAGTCACAGGATGAGGGGGAGCTTAGGTGGGGCGAATGCTGTACTACTTGGTCTATCTATTTCTTTTCTTATTGTTATATTACTGTATGTTGGTCTTTCAGGCCTTGCATCTTGCATAAAATCAAAATCAATAAAGTTTATTCCCCAAAAAATCGTGTGATGTTAAACATATCCATAAAAATACATCAGTTTACTTCTGGAAATCCCATAATTATCCATACCTTTTTTATTCATTTTGCTATATAAACTATATAAACTATGGCTCTTGTCTACTTCTATAAGGTTTGATTTTCCTTCCCACAGGTGCCTGAACTTCAGGGCACCGACGAGTGAGTGTGAAAGTCCAAGTTGTTGTAGCCCCACACAACCCTACTTAACATTCTTGTTGGTGTGATGACACCACACCACTTTTACACTACTTTAGGAGACTTTCCACTTAGTCCAATTCATATCCGGTATGAAACAGCATAATGAAAATATGTTAACTTGGACTACATATTCATTTTGCACAGTCAAATGTTTATTTTGCACATTCACTGTCAGACTTTGAAATGTAGATATCAGGGAACTTGTAGCAGACTTGTGTTATCTTAGATTTTAGCAAAGTAATTGCTTGGTGATTTGACACTTTCACGAGTATTGCAAAAAATAATGACATTCGGCATGTGGGCCAAAGGCAGACAATATAACTCAACCTGTTCAAAATGGAGCCTGGTTTTGGGATCTTTACATCAATTTCAGATAGAAAAAACAATAAATGAGACCTTTAACATAAAGGGTATTATAATAAAGCAGGTACATTGTTTCGTTTAATAAGCATGGTCTGTCTACATCATTACTAGATGTTTAGGGAGTATAGGTATTTCACAGATGCCTGCAACGTTGTCAGTATACTAGGAGGGTTGTATGCTGTATATGTATATCTGTTAACAGTCTTCGAAGTAGTCAGGTCAGTTCATGGTAAGCTTGTTCCAGATATTTGCTAAAAAGTTCCCTTCTTACAATGAATTAAATCGGGGATTACTTTTGGCTCCCTTCTACATCTTTGGGGCTGATATGCTGAGTATCTTCTAGTTGATGGGGCTTTCCCTCCCTTGATTTGTAGCAAAACAATGAAAATTTCTCAGTGCGCAGATGATGCAGCTTTCTTGGATAAGACTCAGAGGAGTTTACAAGAAAGGTTAAAAGTAGGGAATGTAGAGGGCGTGGCCTGGTGCGCAAGATGGCGGACGCGCCTTGAAAGAGCTCCCAGCAGCTAACTCCACATCAGACGTTAATCCAGCCCATCTGGCCATCAAGACATCAGCCTGACCTCTTGTGGCTCCAATATTACAGCAACAACAGCTAGTAATCAAAAATAGAATGGACACTTGTTTCTACAAAACCATTGGTTTGTATTCGAAAACCCTCATAGGCATCCTGGTATTGTCGTTTGCGGTGTATCTTTTCTCCGCCCCATCAGGAGTCAAGGCGTATTCATCGGGTGATCGATTGACGTGCTGGGTGCCTGCCTCACCTGAGGCTACCTCTGGTGCAAGTAGAAGTGTCCAGAGATCAAAAGAAATATGTGAGGGAATAGACTAAAAATAGTGTCTAATCAAAAAAGGTTATTTATTCTGGATAGTTTAGGCACTAAGGTTAAAAAGGATTAGCGATATGTAGGTGCTCAAGTTACTGGACTACCATATCTTTTAAAGGACGTGTCGACATGTTTCAGCTCGCTTGGCCAGCTATCCGCAAATCGGAGTGTGTGGTTTGCTGGAGAGGCGGCGCGAAGTGTTGCGGCCTGGTTCCGTTACCGTGCCTATTCAGCGTCCGGCGCTGTGACTGTGGTCTTGGCCCAGTTGGATCTGCTGGTGACACCCGGAGGACTACCCGGCCCACAGATTGTGAAAGACGGTGAGTCTAGGCCCAGAGTCGGGTGCACATGACTGTTTGCAGTGGGGGCCTTGTGACCGGGTCTGTCCCTGGGGCTTCCCTACCCTTGCTTCCGGCGGCGGCCCACACACCAGGGAAAAGACGTGCAACGCCCCCAGGACCATCTGAAACTTATGACCCGTGACGGCTGTGAGCGGGAGTGCAAGCTGGGTCCTGTTGGATGAGAGAGGAAGAGCAGCAGCTAACCCTTGGGGGAGCAGGCTAGTGCGGCCAATAGCCAAAGTGTGTCGGGCATGCTCAGCTGGGGCCTGTTGGCGCGGCTGTGTCTCCCCTGCGCCTAGGAAAACATTAGTACAGTTGGCACACATTGACTGAGGGCTCCTGCCACATCTACATACAGAACATCAGACTTCAAACAACACTCTAGGGAGACAGCTCCGGCCCTGGGAGGCACAGCTCAGCCTGCTGTGATGGGCCGACGTGACTTTCCCATCCCCCGCGTCCCTGCTGAGCCTTTGCTCTCTCAATGGGACAGCGCTGGCAATGCAGCCAACCACGGGCAAGCAGGTTACCATTTATAAAGCTGCCACCTCAGAAAGACATTCCTAGAAATCCTCTCTAGCGGTCATGTTTCTTGGGCATTGTGTTAGTGGGATCCATTGTTGGTGTTCCTTCCCATTCGGCCGGTTGAGGTTTGGCACGGGTGTAAACCGCGACGGATGATGCTAGTTTTGTGAAGTATGGAGGAGGGTGAGTGGAGTATTTGTTGCACTAATATTTTGTTGGTTCTTGAACAGTTGAGGTCCAGTTGCTCACACCACATTTGACACACTTGTTGTGGATCATTTTCGAGCACCGATATACATGACTAGCTGTATGCCAGGGGGTACAAGGATCAACTCCGCATCTTAGCATGGAATGTGAGAGGGTTACTGAATAATATTAAACAAGGGGCAGTCCTACCCAACAGCTATACCAACAGCACTTATTAAATGAGGCGAAGACGGCGTGGCAGGCCACACAGCAACGAATATACCAATGGGGGAACAAATCCAGCCGAATGCTGCACAGATTGTGTCAGGCCGCAGGGACTGTGTCGCTGGTGCCGGTGGTGCAGGACCGGCACAGGGGTTTGGTATCTGGGTTGGCAGAGGTCGCCCAAAGTGTTGCAGATTATTATAGGGCACTGACATCCCAAATGACTATATCAGCATAGAATTAGATAAGGAATTTCTCAGGGACATCCTGCGCATGTCCTATCTGAAGAATGCGTACCCAATTGGAGGAGAGACTTATGGTGGAGGCGCTGGCGACAGCTTGGTCGAGCTGCACAGGAGGGCCTAAAGGCTTCCCAAATGAGTTCTTGAAGCTCTTTATGCCACAGCTTGGTAGAACCTTGCTAGAGGTTATACAGGAGGCATCAGGAGGCATCAGATAGTGCCCTGCTCTCCCGGGACTGGGGACACGCGGAGATCGTTGTGGTTCAGAAGATTGGGCGACAGCCAGATTTACTCGTCCTAAAACCCATCTCCCTTCTCAATTTTGAAGTAAAGCCCCTAGCAAAGACTCTGGCCAATAGATTACTAAAATGCATGCCCAGCCTCATTCACCTAGACCAAGTGGGTTTTATGCCCCAGAGGTCCACACATCATAATATCAGGCATGTCCATAATTCCCTGGCTCTGGTTGACCGCCTGCACTACTGGCAGCAGTGCTTCTTGTAGACATGGACAAAGCGTTTGATTCTGTCAGTTGGCAATACCTATTTGCTCTACTGCGGAGTATTAACTTTGGCACGAGTTTCCACAACTACGTGAAACTTTTGTACACTGGCTTGACCACCTCAGTCTGGGTTGCGGGTGCGATCTCAGCTTCTTTGAGGTGGAATGGGGCACCCGTCAGGGATGTCAACTGTCCCCATTAATGTTAGCTGTCGCAATAGAACCCCTGGCAGTGTGACTCCTTTGCAGGAAGGATTTGCGTGGTGTCAGTAACTGTCAGTCCTTTACGCTGACGCGCTATTCTTCCTCACTTATCCAGGCTATTCTGGCTAACGACTACTGCAGATTATGCACGTTTTTGGAGAGATATCAGGACTACACACGAACGCTGGGAAATCAGTGGTCTTTTTCATGAGGGAGTCAGCGAGAGATAGGACATGGGCCTCCAGGTTGAACATGGCAGCCAAGTGTTTTAATTATCTGGGGGTGTATATTGCTCCTGACCATGTGAAAGCATGGGTCCACAATATTGATCCGCTATTGCCCCAAATACGAGATGAATGTATACCCCCTGCATCTCTTTCTCTCTACTAGGTCGTTCAATGAGCTTTAAAATGGTTTCTAAGCCACACATGTTATATCAACTACAGAATTATCCTTTCACCATCCCTAACATGGTTTAAGCAGGCCAATGAAGCCGTTACACAGTTTCTCTGGGGTGGAGGGGCAGAGTGTATCGCTCTACGGACGTGAGTCCAGTTCACCTTCAATGATGGCAATGCTACCCCAGACATCTACTCCTATTATGCGTTGTCCCATCTCCTCTTTATTAAGGATTGGTGGCATACATATGGGCACATCCAACATATGCGATCGAGCGTTGGGCAACGTCTCACTCATACACTTCTCCAGGGCGGTAAGATAGGGAGTCATATCCCATATGCAACCCAGACGGTACTCCGACTGTGGAGACAGACCATGGCACAGATGGGGGGGGGAGGAGTGGGCCCGACTGACTTAGATGACGCCACTGTGGGGTGGGAACTTTCTGGGCCAGGTAACGTCACTGTTGTGGTTTCGGCAGTGGGATGCTATTGGCATTTCAACATTGGGAGCTATAGTGCGAGGTCTAGTCCTTAAATCTTTTCAGGAACTACAGACAGATTAGATATCAACTTTATAGGTATCACCAGCTATAACATACTCGATCTCTAGGACTTTAACCCACTGGAGGGAAAACAACTGACTGGGTATTTGGGTACCCATAAAAATCAGACAGGTTTACCAGACACTAGTGACACATAGTACATTCACACATCCAACTTTGAGACAGACCTGGCAGGAGAACATACCCGCACTCGACAATAACAACTGGACAGAGGCTCTGATGGTGCTGAGTGAAGCGGCAATATCATCCAGAATATGCCATATCTAATTGAAATATCTTTTTGGAACCTACTTTACTAGATATCACCTATGGCACATGGGTGCCATTGCCTCGCCGGACTGCCTAAGATGTGGGATGACTGAGGGCACCTTCCTACACACAGTATGGGAATGCACAACACTCAAGAGTATCTGGCGCAGGGTAGTTACCGGCCTACCGAAGGTCCTGTCCTGGGAGACCCCTTTTCACCCAAAGATAATATTACTTCAGGGAATGGTTTGACGGTAGAGGGGGAGAAGGCATTGTAAGTCGGGATCTAGCCTATTTTTACCCGCAGTCCCTAGTGGAGAGACCACATCGCCCTCCCAGGGCAAGTGCCTTTAATCAAAACCAGCTTAGGTTCAATATCCCCACGTTTAATCACTACTCCGTGTTTGCGGGAATGGAAGGAGTTGATTGACTTTGTAGCCAGGCCCCGGGGGTCATCCCTACTCATAACCATTGTGTTAAAACTAGTCTTCACATTATTATGGACATTGGTGTCCCACCACACTCTATGGGGATGGGGAGTTTAGAAAATGACGACCGACAAACAATGGGCAATGAAGGCAGGGTGATCATTGATGAGGTCACCCACCGCAGGGATGGGAACCCATAGTGGATAAGTCCCCAATTTTAGGCTTAGGAGGTATATCCCCAGACCTAACCACTAGCAATGCTACTCCAAAGACGAAAATTATCCAGTTAATTTCTTGGAATATAGCGGGACTCCAGAAAAATATGTTACAACCAGAATGGAGTGAATTTATAGAGAGGTTCGATATCTGTATGTTCCAAGAAACGTGGAGTTTTCCCCTCCAATACAAATGTAGTTTCTCCACCTACTTTATTCCTGCTACTAGTATAGGGAGAGGCCGACCTTCAGGGGGCTTACAAATTTGGATTAAAGTAGCACTCAATCTGATGGTCACTCCTCATTCCCTGCCATCACAGGACATCTTGTATATCTCTGTAAAGGGCCAGCATTCCATAAACTCTTTTGAGCTGTTTAATGTCTATGCGAGTGGGTCCCCAGGAGGACAAATTTCACCCACTATAGCTCTTCTTGAGGGGGCGCTAGCAGGAATTTCTCCACTGTCCAGTGTTGTCATAGGGGGAGATTTTAATTGTACATATGAAACCCTAACGGTAGAAGACATTATGGACATAAACGGAGATGACTGTAAAAAGTCAATCCCGCACCTGACTCTCGCCCCTATTAAAAATTGTACCCCAAGAGTGATCCAATTAAACACCCTAACTGCAGAATATAATTTACGTGCCTTAAACGGCAGGACAATTTCGGACCCAAATGGCGCTATGACCTATAATAAACTTAGCTGCCCGTCCTGTATTGATTACATCCTGCTCGATACTAGCTCATGGAGTAGATTAGTGGATATGGTAGTCACACAGTCACAGGACAGTGTCCATAATCCGCACTGTATGGAAATAAAGTGGGGGAGGGCGAGGGACTCACCCGAGGCTCCTTTAATGACCACAAAAGAAGTAGTCCCATCTGATGGCAATCGTAGACTTAAATGGAACAGGGTGCTGTGCCAAGAAGATAGTCTACTTTGTATTAAAGGTTGGGTGGAATTGGAAGCAAGGGTGTTTGCTTCTAAATCCAAGGATCCCTACAGTGACCAAAACTTCAGCCTTGTAGATTCTTATAACACCCTAATAAAGAAAATTGGTTCCTTCTTCATGATAAAAGAAAGGAAGAACCCTGTAAAAGCTAGCACTCCATGGTATACAGCGCAGTGCAGGCAGAGGAGGAGGGCCATAGCAGATGCTATTAGAAGGAAGGATACAACTGCATTGCGGTTAGCTAGAAGGGAATATAAGACTTACATTATAAATGCTAAGAGGGACTGGGAAGAGGAATTCTGTCAGGAACTAAAGTTGGCTGCCAGTGATAAGAACCATAGCCCATTCTGGAACCTGATAAATACTCTAGATAGAAGTGGAGTAGAGCCTCTCGCCAACCACATAACCGAACAGCAATGGCATTCGCATTTTCAAAATTATACTGTGCTGAAGATGAGGTAGCCTCATTTTGCAGGGGGCAAAATGACCCGGGTAGCGAGGGATCCATAGCTATTGAGCTCTTCACACCCCAGGAAGTTCTTGCTGCCATTAAGAATATAATTCCCTCAAAAGCAGCAGGCCCGGATGGGCTACCGGGTGACCTATATTTATACGATCCCACGGTGTGGTCGGCTTTCATCGCTCCCCTCATGAATTTGATCCTTGGTGGCCACCCTGTGCCAGACTTGTGGAAAGGTGCAGAAGTGATTACCATATTTAAAAAAGGTGACAGGGAGGACCCTGCCAACTACAGGCCGATTAGTTTAATCGATGCCATGTAGAAAGTAGTTGGCAGGGTCATTGTAAATCAGATGGATAGATGGTTGGAGGAGGAGAATATACTTTCCCACTTTCAAGCAGGCTTTTGTAAAAATGTGGGCACTATGGATCAGGTATTTAGGTTTTGAGCAATCTACTGGAAGACAGTAACTGTTATGAAGGGAATCTTTACCTAGCCTTTATAGACCTTAAAAGTGCCTTTGATCTAGTACCCCGAGCTAAACTTTGGAGGGTGCTTCAGGATATGGGGTTCCCACGCTATCTTCTGGAATTGATAGTTAAACTCCATGAGGATAGCTACGCCAGGATTAGATGGGGGACCCAGGACCAATTAACAGGGAGGGTGTCTGTGAACAGGGGGGTGCGCCAGGGCTGTGTGATGGCCCCGACACTGTTCTCCCTCTTTGTCAATGGGGTGGTGGACCATTTGAGGGAGGACAGTGCTAATGCCCCGGCCCTGGCAGGGGAGAAAACGCCAACACTCCTCTTCGCAGATGACACCCTCCTGTTGACCAAAACTCCATCTGGTTTGCAAAAATTATTGGACAGATTCAGTCTGTTCTGCCACAAACGTGGATTAACTATCAATACTAATAAAACAAAGTTGATGGTGTTACCCCCCTCCAAGAAG
The DNA here is from genome assembly GCF_964263255.1 of Lissotriton vulgaris. Lineage (NCBI taxonomy): Eukaryota > Metazoa > Chordata > Amphibia > Caudata > Salamandridae > Lissotriton > Lissotriton vulgaris. Next base: position 122,285,716 of record NC_141688.1, read on the forward strand.
GCAAAGAAAATGAATATCTTCCTTAATGGGTCATCTCTTGAGGTGGTGGAGGAGTTTGACTACCTGGGAATAAGAATAAACAGCAAAATGAGGTGGGACTCCCACGTGGCCAAGGTGCTTTTAAACCTCAAGAGAGGCTCAGGTGCTATCTTAAAGAGCCAGCGACTGTCAGTCAGCAGGCCTATTGCCCCGGCTCTTGCTGTGTATGAGAGAAGAGCGCTGCCCTCTGCAACATATGGTGCCGAACTTTGGGGTGGTGAAAATGTTCAAGATTTAGTAAGAGCGGAGAACAAATTTATAAGAGATCTAGTATCCCTCCCTACCTCAACTCCGCTGAAACCCCTTTTCTCGGACATGGGCAAACGCTCTATTTTAGATATAGTTCATCTTCACCCCTTGTTGTTTTGGGTGCGCCTGAAGAGGACCCCGGAGCTAGCAAACTATGCTTTGGTGCTGGATGAACTAATTACCTTGAACAGTGCGAGTAAAATACAGTGGGTAAATAAACTAAGGCAACTGGTTACGAAGTTGGGTTTGACAGAATTCTGGTCTACTCAGTCTCCTCCCCCAAAGCAAGTAGTCAAGAAAATTTACTGGGAATGGGTAGACGCAGAAGAACGGAGGAATCCGAATTGGGGCCCCCTAAACACGCATTTACTGGAACATAAGCCAACCAGGAAGTTGGAACCGGTTCTAGACCTCATCAGAATATCAAGAGACAGATCACTTTTCTTAAAGATGAGGTATGGGACTTAACCCTTAATAAATTCACGAAACGCTGGAAAGGTTCAAGGGTCCTAAACGGTACATGCCCATACCGTCCCTGTAAATCAGAATCTTTACCACACTTTCTGTTTGGTTGTAAAGCTTATAAAGGGCAAGACGGAGGTGGTTGAAACCAGTCTGTATGGAGCTGGGGGTTAGAGATTTCCGGGTTGCCCTTCATATGTTTACAACAGATACAACATTCTCCCTTATTGCCTGCAGAGTGGCAAAATATTTGTCAAGTGCTTGGCTCACTCGAATTAGGTTTTTAAATGCTAATAAAGTGTAGCCCTTATATATATTGCTAGTCATTTATATACGTTTCTCATTATCACTGCACTTTAAATTCTGCCTTCAAATGGCTTTTTATTGTAAATACAGTTTTATTCTTTTACTATATGAAAATGTATATTTTTAACCAAATTGTTTTTATATGAATATATGTACTTTTATGATATGCCAATATCGAATAAAGTATTACTACTGCTACTACTACTAAATATTACTTCATAGCACGGAAGAAGTTGGAGGTAATAGATGTAGGAGAGTAGGGTCTGCAATCCTATGATCACCCAGATTTTTTGCTTTTGTTTCACTGGTTTACGACTTTCTCTGGCTGTGGGCCTGCCAATCAGACCCACAGCCTGGCTGTTCTCTTTCTAAATTACGACATGTACCCTAGGTGCATTTACCAATTGGTACTGGGCCACCTTATCAGACCCTGTAACTCAGGGCATAGGTGTACCCAGGGCTGCCAGGGGCTGCAGCATGTATTATGCCACCCCTGGCTGGCCTCTTAAATTTGACACAACTGGCTGCATGACAGCTGGGGCAAAGTCGTGTAAACACGCTTTGCTGTAGGTGTAGTATACCTATACCTAACCCTAAAATGGACACACAGATTCCTATCAGTCATTCCTATGGCAGGCCTTGACAATCCTGAAGGCAGAGTGCTTGGAATCGTGTGAGATGGTGCTCTGGCATGAGCTGAGCCTGTCTGCAGCTTGCGGAACCAAGTCCTAATAGCTGTTCCATGATATCGCATACCATATACTCTTAAGTGCATTATAATCCTCGCGGTTAAATGCTAACTTTGGTATTGCTTTATCAAAACATGTCGAGTAAGGTGTCATACGAATTGGAATACTAACCCCTCGCCAATTCTGGCGACGGGGTTAGCATTCCACCCTTCTAGAGGGACACGACATGTATGTAACTGTGAACCCTGGTTAAAGTTAACTGAAGCCTCAGCTCCACAAAATGGATGCTGCCACCACAGACACGAGTCTGACCCCCTGCAGCTGGGAGTCCTTCCAGCGAGGGGAGCCTGGACAAAGGGTTTCCTGTCAGGGGCGGTGCTAGCACCGTCCCAGACATGGTTTTGTGTATCCTGGGTAGGCAGGGCTTTACAGGAAGGTGACTGCTGAGTGGCACCCCGGTGCTCACTACGCATAGGCCGGTCTGAACCAGTTCCAGGGGCACACCAGCCCCTGGCCTGGGGAAGTCCGGCATGGCAGAGGGGTGTAACCACCCCCCACCTAGTCCCACCCATAGGCAGGACCTAGTCACCGGGTCAGCCCCCTTTTTTAGTATAAAGATGGGAGCGGGCCCCCTGTTCAAATTAGATCATCTTTGGAATCAAGACACGACTTTCTTCGAAAGGACTTCATGATTTCTTCTTCAAGATTCTCCCTTGTGACTAAGGAGTAGTCACCCTGCATCAAGCGGGCACCATCCTAAAGAACACTGCGGTCTGCTGCAAGTCCTTCATCACGAATCCGACGACCCAGTTCGACGAGACCCGGCTTCCCTGGCACCTCTGACCTCTACTCACCTCTACAGCCAAGCTGAGAACCGTGAGTGCGACGAGACCTCGAGGGACCGACGATCGCCAAGACTGCACGACATCTTTACTGCAAGCCCACCGTGTCCTCCACGGGTGAGTGCTTTGGGGTCCGAGAAGCCCCGACCCTGCACAGCTCCAGCACCCAAGATCAGCCTCCCTGCATCTCCACGATCTGCGTGGGGCCCTTCTGCTGTTTGCTGTGCACCGCGTTGTTTGGCTACTAGCCGGCTGGCTTGTGGCCTTCTGAACGACGCCCGACGACATCACTGCTGCTGGTCTGGTTGCTCCAGACTGGCCCTTGCTTCCTTCTTGAAGAGAGGCACCCCGGACCCTCCTGGTCCACTCCAGACGCCATTTTAGGTCCACCGCGTGGGCTTGAATTTGCCAAGGCTTTGTTGCACAATCCTGGGTCCAGCGACGCCGACAGCTTCTATCTTCGTGGGACAGCTCGATCCTCCTTCCTGGTCGCCGACAACGCCTCCGGGTCCGTGAGATCTCTGAGCCCAGCGTCACCCACACGCCTTGTCGAGGTGGCTACCATCCGGTGCCCTCCTGGTGCCCACTGACTACTGGCTAGTAGTCTCGAACTTGGTCCCCTCTGCTTTCAGGTGTCATCTTCCATCGATCCAGGCTTGGATCCACCGAACTTTCTTCACTGGTCGCCTGCCAGCAACTTCTTTCTTCCAGGCTCCTGGTCCGTCAACGAGGATTCCCGACGTCTTTTGAGTCCTATGCAGCTGCAGCCCCTGGGCTAGGTAACTTCGGCATTTCGGTGCCCCAGCATAGCCTCACTATCCAAGGGTCAGAATCTACTTTCGTTTTCTCCCTACCAGGTCGGGTTCGCCCGAGAACACTAACTTTGCAATTTCTAGCTACCATAGACTTTGTCCCGCATCTCGCGTGAGAGTGCACACACTGCACCCGAGTCCCCTGGGTCTCCTAGAAGTAATCTAACGATTCTATAGTCAAGTCCTAGCGATTCCAAAGCCTATTAGTACTGTACTTACCTGCTAGTAATCTCGCATTCCACTTTTCAAGTATATGGTTTTCCGTGCCCCTCGGGCATTTGTATATACTGTGCTAACTTAAGTATTTTTGTAAGAGTTTTGGTTTGTGCTTAGTACCCTGTCCTCATAAAGAGTACAGGGCTGTTGTGATCTTTAATAAATAACTGTTTATTTTCATAACACTTGTGTGGTGTCCTTTCACTTGGTGTTCAAGGGGTATATGTGGTATAACAGCTGGCTTAACACGCCCTCTCGAGTCTTTAGCCTTAGACTGCTCGTATCCACGCTACTAGGATAGCTGGTCTATAAGGTTGACTTACAACCAATCATCAATAAGGGTTGCTGGACTGATACATAGTGTTCACTAGAATAGTGACCACTGCATATCAGGCCACCTTCTCACATTGGTGAGCAGCGGTTGGGATTTGAGCTTGCTGTTGTTTTACCACACGTATCCTAAGAATATCTTGTTGAAAGATCACATAAGTACTGTTAGTACATATAACTAAGCTTAGAATACTCTGAGTTCTACTGAACCAGCTGTTGCAGCTCCTCAAGGCCTAGCACACCTTGGCTGCAACTCTTAGCAAGGGATCAGTAGGTAAACACATAGTGTAGGTAGGTGCATCACTTACACCACACTAGAAACAGTATGTCGGACAAAGGAGGAAACTCTGAGTCTCCCCTTGTGTCAGCTGACCCTCCACAGGTCATCCCTTCAAGATATACTGTGCTGAGCTTCAAGGAGTTAAGACAGATGTGTCACTCCAGGAAGATCAAGCAGGGGTCTAACCCCACAACTTCCTTTCTGATTGGTCTCTTGGAGACTTATGATGCCAGGAAAGCTGAGACCCTTCTTAGCTCTTCTAATCCAGAAGGAGGCATGCCTCCCCTTGAGGGAACCAGAGGTGACCCTGACCTCATCCACCTCTCAACTGAGAACGAAGATGTAGAGGATGATGAGGATGAGGAGCCCTCTGGGGATGAGGCAAATAAGGGACAGGTAGAAGTCGTTAGACTAAGCAGGTCCAACTTAAGCAAACATGACAGTGGTACTGGGGGACCCCTGGGGCCACTATCAGGTCAGCTTAACATTGGGAATGGACGAGCCAGATCTCTGTCAAGAGACTCTGGCAGATCCCTTCAAACCAATGGCTCTCACAACTCTTCTCAAAGAGGGATGACATCCCCTCAGAGGAGAGTGTATGAAGCTAAAGAAAGGGCAGCCAAACTGAGGATTGAAAGGGAAGAACTTGCCCTGGCCAAAGAGAGGCTTGCCTTTGCTAGACAGCAACAGTTAAGTGGGGTAGTCCCCACTGGTGGCAGCATTGTACCTAGCAATAGGGAAAGGAGTTTTGATACAAAACACCTTGGGAAGATAGTGCCCCCCTTTAAACAAGGGGATGACATCCACAAATGGATTACTGCTTTGGAGAGGGCCTGCACTGTGCAAGGTGTTCCCCAGACTCAGTGGGCAGCTATCTTGTGGCTCTCCTTTGAAGGTAAAGGAAGAGACAAGCTCCTCACCACAAGGGTAGAGGATGCTAACAACTACCAAGTCTTGAAGAATACACTGGTTGAAGGGTTTGGCCTAACCACTGAGCAGTACAGGGTGCTGTTCAGGGATACCCAGAAAACTCAGTCTCAAGATTGGTCTGACTTTGTAGATTGTGCCACTAAGGCTTTGGAGGGCTGGTTGCTGGGCAGTAAGGTTACTGATTATACAGGATTGTACAATTTGATCATGAGAGAACAAATTTTAAACAATTGTCAGAACCAGTTGTTGCATCAGCATCTTGTTGACTCAGATCTGACCTCTCCCCAAGAATTGGGAAAGAAGGCAGACAGATGGGTTAGAACAAGAGTTAAACAGAACCAGGGCCAGAATCAAGGTGGTCAGAAGAAAGCAGACCAGAAGGGTAAAGATTCTAAGGGGGAACAAAATGACCAGAAGTCTTCGACAGGTCCCCAACAACCCAAAGAGGGTGGGGGTCAGGCTCCCCAAAAGAAGAAAGAAGGCCAATCTAAAAGGTGGTGCCAATACTGTAAAAGTAAAACTCACTGGTTTAGTGAGTGCACCAAGAAAGGAGGAGGGCAGACTCCTGCCACTGCAGCCCCTAAGGCACCTGTGCCCCCTAGTACAGCCAGCAGTGGTAGTGCACCTCCCAAGGGTTTAGTAGGGTTAACCCTGGGTTCTGAGGGGTGTGACAACTTGGTTGGTACACTCACTCAGGCTGTCCTTGTCAGTACAGGGGATATGGATATGTCCCCTGACATAAGTCCCAATACTTTGGGCAAATACAGACAGACACCTTTCATAAATGGAAAAATGGCTCAGGCCTATAGGGACACTTGTGCCAGTGTCACAATGGTGACACCTAACTTTGTGGACCCTGGACAGATCATGCCAGGTACAGAATTCCTGGTGACCAATGCAAGCAATGTCACTACCAATCACAGTATGGCAATTGTAGCTTTCTCCTGGGGAGGGGTAACTGGCCAAAAGAAGGTTGTAGTTAGTTCAGACCTCCCAGTGGATTGTTTGTTGGGCAATGATTTGGAGTCATCACAATGGTCAGAAGTGGAGCAGAGGACTCACATGGAAATGTTAGGCTTGCCAGCACATGTGTTTGCTGTGACTAGGTCACAGGTCAGGAAATGCCCCACTGAACAGGTGCTGGATCCTGGAACAATGGACCAGACACCTCCCAAGAAAAAGAGCAGCAGGGTTAAGGCTGTGCCTTCCCCCTTGCCCCAGGTTGAGGATCAAGTCTCAGAGGAGGCTGACCTACAGGAATTGAGGGAAACTGAGCCCAGAGAGTTTGAACTTGATCAAGTTGAATTCTTGGGTTCAGGGGGACCCTCAAGGGAAGACCTGGGGAAGGACCAGTTAAGCTGCCCTTCTCTTGAACCCCTCAGACAGCAGGCTGCTGCTGAGGCTGCTGGGAACGCCACAGGTACCCACAAGGTATACTGGGAAGATGGACTCCTGTACACTGAGTCAAGAGACCCCAAGCCTGGCATGACCAGGAGGCTGGTTGTACCCTTGTCTCAGAGAGGTTTCCTACTTACCTTGGCCCATGAGATTCCCTTAGCAGGTCACTTAGGCCAGACAAAGACTTGGGACAGGCTTGTCTCACACTTTCACTGGCCTCACATGAATGAGAATACCAAGGAGTTTTGTCGCTCCTGTGTCACTTGCCAAGCCAGTGGTAAGTCAGGTGGCACAACAAAGGCCCCCCTTATACCAATGCCTGTGGTGGGGGTGCCCTTTGAAAGAGTGGGGATTGACATTGTTGGTCCAATGGAACCCCAGACAGCATCAGGGCACAAGTTTATACTGGTGGTAGTGGATCATGCCACCAGGTATCCTGAAGCTATTCCACTTAGGACCACCACAGCACCTGTGGTGGCAAGGGCCCTAGTTGGAGTGTTCTCCAGAGTGGGCTTCCCTAAGGAGGTTGTCTCTGACAGAGGTGCAAACTTCATGTCAAGCTACTTAACTGCTATGTGGAAGGAATGTGGTGTCAATTACAAATTCACTACACCCTATCATCCATGAAAATGTTGGAGTTGGGAGTCATTGAACCCTCAGATAGCCCTTGGGCTAGTCCAGTAGTTCTAGTTGCAATGGGCTTGTTGAAAGGTTCAACAGGACCCTAAAAGGGATGATTCATGGACTACCTGAAAAGCTCAGGCGTAGATGGGATGTCCTGATTCCCTGCCTTCTGTTTGCTTACAGAGAGGTCCCACAAAAAGGGGGTTGGCTACAGCCCTTTTGAACTTTTGTATGGGCATCCTGTGAGAGGCCCCCTGTGTTTGGTGAAGGAAGGATGGGAGAGACCTCTCAAAAAGCCTGCAACCAGCATAGTGGACTATGTACTTGGTCTCCGCTCCAGGATGGCTGAGTATATGGAGAAGGCATCAGAAAACCTTAAGGCCAGTCAAGAACTTCAAAAAGCTTGGCATGACCAAAAGGCTGTCCTGACTGTTTATCAGCCCGGACAGAAGGTGTGGGTGTTGGAGCCAGTGGCCCCAGCAGCACTCAAAGACAAATGGTCTGGGCCCCACACAATTCTTGAGCAAAAGGGAGAGGTCACCTACCTGGTAGACCTTGGAACTCCCAGGAGCCCCCACAGGGTGCTCCATGTCAACAGGCTCAAAGCATATGTCGACAGGAAGGACATGAGCTTGCTCATGGCCATAGATGAGGGACAGGAGGAAGAGAGTGACCCTCTCCCAGACCTGCTCACTCAGAATCCTGATGATGGGTCAGTAGATGGTGTTGTCTTTTGTGGCAGCCTCTCTGAGCATCAACAGAAAGACTGTAAACAGGTTCTTCAGTCTTTCAGACATATGTTTTCTCTGACACCCAGTCAGACCAATTGGTGTACCCATGAGGTTGACACTGGTGACAGTCTGCCAGTTAAGAGTAAAATCTACAGGCAGCCTGATCATGTTAGAGACTGCATAAAAACTGAAGTGCAGAAAATGTTGGAGTTGGGAGTCATTGAACCCTCAGATAGCCCTTGGGCTAGTCCAGTAGTTCTAGTGCCAAAGCCTCACACCCACGGTGGTAAGAGAGAGATGAGGTTTAGCGTAGACTACAGGGGTCTCAATGCAGTCACTAAGACTGATGCCCATCCAATACCAAGGGCAGATGAGCTGATAGATAGATTGGCTTCTGCCAACTACTTAAGCACATTTGACTTAACAGCTGGGTATTGGCAAATCAGGTTAGCTGAGGATGCCAAGCCCAAGACAGCATTTTCAACCCCTGGTGGGCATTATCAATTTGTGGTAATGCCCTTTGGTCTGAAAAATGCACCTGCCACCTTCCAAAGGTTGGTGAATCAAGTCCTTACTGGGCTGGATGACTTCTGTGCAGCATATCTAGATGATATTGCTGTCTTTAGCTCCACCTGGGAGGATCACCTGGTCCACCTGAGGAAAGTGTTAGAGGCTCTGCAAGCAGCAGGCCTCACTATCAAGGCCACCAAGTGCCAGATAGGGCAGACACAGGTTGTATACCTGGGCCACCTTGTAGGTGGAGGCCAGGTTCAGCCACTGGAGAGCAAAATACAGTCAATCAGGGACTGGGCTCCTCCAACCACCCAGACTCAGGTTCGAGCTTTCTTGGGCCTGACTGGTTACTATAGGAAGTTTGTCAGGAACTATGGTTCAATTGTGACACCATTAAATGAACTGACAAGTAAGAAAATGCCAAAAAAGGTTCAGTGGACAGCAGGCTGTCAAAAAGCATTCGATGACCTAAAGCAGGCCATGTGCACAGCACCTATCCTTAAGAGTCCAGACTACTCCAAACCATTCATTGTCCAAACAGATGCTTCTGAGTTGGGTGTGGGAGCTGTACTTTCTCAACTGAATTTTGATGGTCAAGACCAGCCCATTGCTTTTATAAGCAGAAGGCTGACCCCCAGAGAGAAGAATTGGTCAGCTATTGAGAGGGAGGCCTTTGCTGTGGTTTGGGCCCTGAAGAAGCTGAGGCCATACTTGTTTGGCACTCACTTCAAGATTCAGACCGACCATAAGCCCCTCTTGTGGCTAAATCAGATGAAGGGTGAAAACCCCAAACTGCTTAGGTGGTCCATTTCCCTACAGGGGATGGACTTTACAGTGGAACATAGACCTGGTACTGATCATGGCAATGCCGATGGGCTCTCCAGATATTTCCACTTAGAACAAGAAGACTCACCTGGTCAAGGTTAGCTTATTGTCCCAAAGTTTGGGGGGGGGGTCATGTAGGAGAGTAGGGTCTGCAATCCTATGATCACCCAGATTTTTTGCTTTTGTTTCACTGGTTTACGACTTTCTCTGGCTGTGGGCCTGCCAATCAGACCCACAGCCTGGCTGTTCTCTTTCTAAATTACGACATGTACCCTAGGTGCATTTACCAATTGGTACTGGGCCACCTTATCAGACCCTGTAACTCAGGGCATAGGTGTACCCAGGGCTGCCAGGGGCTGCAGCATGTATTATGCCACCCCTGGCTGGCCTCTTAAATTTGACACAACTGGCTGCATGACAGCTGGGGCAAAGTCGTGTAAACACGCTTTGCTGTAGGTGTAGTATACCTATACCTAACCCTAAAATGGACACACAGATTCCTATCAGTCACTCCTATGGCAGGCCTTGACAATCCTGAAGGCAGAGTGCTTGGAATCGTGTGAGATGGTGCTCTGGCATGAGCTGAGCCTGTCTGCAGCTTGCGGAACCAAGTCCTAATAGCTGTTCCATGATATCGCATACCATATACTCTTAAGTGCATTATAATCCTCGCGGTTAAATGCTAACTTTGGTATTGCTTTATCAAAACATGTCGAGTAAGGTGTCATACGAATTGGAATACTAACCCCTCGCCAATTCTGGCGACGGGGTTAGCATTCCACCCTTCTAGAGGGACACGACATGTATGTAACTGTGAACCCCGGTTAAAGTTAACTGAAGCCTCAGCTCCACAAAATGGATGCTGCCACCACAGACACGAGTCTGACCCCCTGCAGCTGGGAGTCCTTCCAGCGAGGGGAGCCTGGACAAAGGGTTTCCTGTCAGGGGCGGTGCTAGCACCGTCCCAGACATGGTTTTGTGTATCCTGGGTAGGCAGGGCTTTACAGGAAGGTGACTGCTGAGTGGCACCCCGGTGCTCACTACGCATAGGCCGGTCTGAACCAGTTCCAGGGGCACACCAGCCCCTGGCCTGGGGAAGTCCGGCATGGCAGAGGGGTGTAACCACCCCCCACCTAGTCCCACCCATAGGCAGGACCTAGTCACCGGGTCAGCCCCCTTTTTTAGTATAAAGATGGGAGCGGGCCCCCTGTTCAAATTAGATCATCTTTGGAATCAAGACACGACTTTCTTCGAAAGGACTTCACGATTTCTTCTTCAAGATTCTCCCTTGTCACTAAGGAGTAGTCACCCTGCATCAAGCGGGCACCATCCTAAAGAACACTGCGGTCTGCTGCAAGTCCTTCATCACGAATCCGACGACCCAGTTCGACGAGACCCGGCTTCCCTGGCACCTCTGACCTCTACTCACCTCTACAGCCAAGCTGAGAACCGTGAGTGCGACGAGACCTCGAGGGACCGACGATCGCCAAGACTGCACGACATCTTTACTGCAAGCCCACCGTGTCCTCCACGGGTGAGTGCTTTGGGGTCCGAGAAGCCCCGACCCTGCACAGCTCCAGCACCCAAGATCAGCCTCCCTGCATCTCCACGATCTGCGTGGGGCCCTTCTGCTGTTTGCTGTGCACCGTGTTGTTTGGCTACTAGCCGGCTGGCTTGTGGCCTTCTGAACGACGCCCGACGACATCACTGCTGCTGGTCTGGTTGCTCCAGACTGGCCCTTGCTTCCTTCTTGAAGAGAGGCACCCCGGACCCTCCTGGTCCACTCCAGACGCCATTTTAGGTCCACCGCGTGGGCTTGAATTTGCCAAGGCTTTGTTGCCCAATCCTGGGTCCAGCGACGCCGACAGCTTCTATCTTCGTGGGACAGCTCGATCCTCCTTCCTGGTCGCCGACAACGCCTCCGGGTCCGTGAGATCTCCGAGCCCAGCGTCACCCACACGCCTTGTCGAGGTGGCTACCATCCGGTGCCCTCCTGGTGCCCACTGACTACTGGCTAGTAGTCTCGAACTTGGTCCCCTCTGCTTTCAGGTGTCATCTTCCATCGATCCAGGCTTGGATCCACCGAACTTTCTTCACTGGTCGCCTGCCAGCAACTTCTTTCTTCCAGGCTCCGGGTCCGTCAACGAGGATTCCCGACGTCTTTTGAGTCCTATGCAGCTGCAGCCCCTGGGCTAGGTAACTTCGGCATTTCGGTGCCCCAGCATAGCCTCACTATCCAAGGGTCAGAATCTACTTTCGTTTTCTCCCTACCAGGTCGGGTTCGCCCGAGAACACTAACTTTGCAATTTCTAGCTACCATAGACTTTGTCCCGCATCTCGCGTGAGAGTGCACACACTGCACCCGAGTCCCCTGGGTCTCCTAGAGGGAATCTAACGATTCTATAGTCAAGTCCTAACGATTCCAAAGCCTATTAGTACTGTACTTACCTGCTAGTAATCTCGCATTCCACTTTTCAAGTATATGGTTTTCCGTGCCCCTCGGGCATTTGTATATACTGTGCTAACTTAAGTATTTTTGTAAGAGTTTTGGTTTGTGCTTAGTACCCTGTCCTCATAAAGAGTACAGGGCTGTTGTGATCTTCAATAAATAACTGTTTATTTTCATAACACTTGTGTGGTGTCCTTTCACTTGGTGTTCAAGGGGTATATGTGGTATAACAGCTGGCTTAACACGCCCTCTCGAGTCTTTAGCCTTAGACTGCTCGTATCCACGCTACTAGGATAGCTGGTCTATAAGGTTGACTTACAACCAATCATCAATAAGGGTTGCTGGACTGATACATAGTGTTCACTAGAATAGTGACCACTGCATATCAGGCCACCTTCTCACAATAGATATAATAGATACCTATTATTTTTGGACTTAACTCTAGCTAAGAGCAACGTTGCACGGCTATGGAGGGATTTGTGCCGCCTATAGTGGGTACATGGAAGCAAGGAAAGGATCACTGTACGGGCATGGAAATAGCGGTTTATCGGGATAGGGGGTGTCCGCAGAAACACACAAAGATATGGCAGCAGTGGGCACACCACAAGGGCATAGTATTGGCACCGGTCCCTTCAGTAGACTCACTTCTCGACACAAAGATACAGCAATTTGACGGTGGTTCATGAGGATCCTGGTCCCCTGTCATATCCACATATCCCCTGTACAGACACTATAAGAATGTTGTACAGGATATAAAAGGTAGATTTGATTTTGGTAACAAATGCAGGAACCATTGGAGGTGGGCGATGGGATGTTACTGCTCTGCAAGTTTGGATAGGCCATGTTGGTCATCATGTAATATCAAAACAAAAATTCAATAAAATGTGCTTTGAAAAGAAGAAAACAAGTGGGGAATGTAACTGCTAAAACAAAAAAATCTTTTGGCAGAAGGCATAGATTTGAAATGGAAATTGTGTATTCAAGATATAGAGGAAGAATATGGCTCTATTTGAATGTGACTGTAAATGAATGCGACTCATAGAAAATACATGTAGAAAGTGCAAGAGGAAAGAGGAGAGTGAGGATAAAGTTTTAATGAAATTGGAAATGTCTTATTGCGGAAATTATTAGCAACAGAAATAATAGCCTAAGATGTAAAAGTGGCTCCAAAACGATTGTGCAGAGCTAACGTGACGGATGGAATCGGAGGTTAGCAGTGAGAAATCACTGAATGGTGTTATTGTCCTAGAATGACAAATATGGAAAGGCATTTTTCGGTCTGACCACATCAATCGGTTTGGAGTTAGGCATGATGCCAGCACGTTTTGGCGGGTTCCAAAAAGTTTACATTTATTTGGGGGGGAAAGAAGTCATAGAAAATGATTTGGTAAAGATTTCAAAGAGTCTTACTGACAAATAATGGATAAGGAGGATTTCCTTTTATTGTTGAAGTGATGAATAAACATGGAGTCTCGAACCAGAAAAAACTTCTCACCCCAAATTGGAAGGGCAATGACAACACTAACTGTGCATAAAGATTTTGCTATTAAATACTTAGTACGTACAAAATAGCCACATAAAATGTCTCGCCCTAAAAGAAGAATTATAGTAGACGGCCATATGAGAAACGATTAATCTCAGAAAGCAGTACTAAAATATATGGCAATACAATCAGATGCAATAAGACTCTCAGATATATGCGCAACGCCAGTATTTTAGAAGTGCTTGATGAAATATAAATGTGGGTGACCCACAAAGTGGCATTAAAGCTGGGCAAGCAGGGTTGCAGAGCGCAGACAGAAAGGGCTGTGGGGTGTAGTCCTTGGTACAAGTGCCTGGCACTACAAGCCTATGGAAGGCAGAGGAGCTATTTCTCTGAAGGTTAACAAAACAGGGTTCTCTTTTCCCAGTTCTGTCAGAACAAGTCTACATGTAGGTAACCCTGGGAACACAGCATTTCATTATAACTAGCACATATTCGGGATTAAAGCGCTAGTATGTTGAGGGGAAATAACTGATGTAGCGGCATAAAAATAACAATATGGGGTATGCTCCCACAGTGGTGGAGTTCATAAAGTGGCGTGACCCGATGTTGTTAGCCTTCCGAGACACTGGGAAGCTATATTAAACTGGCGGAAAAAGCCACCGAACATTAGTCTGTAAAGAACATGAGCCACAGTAAAGTGTTCCAACATGTACGAAATATTATGGATTCCTTCGTAAATCTAAACTGGAATGTCTCCGTGCCATAAATATAAGACAATGCTGACAGAAACGTGATAAACGAATCAACTCCTCTCCTGTAAGACTGCAGAAAAAACACGTAAGAAAAGCAGCACAACAGGCCAGTATGTCCTTGGTGCCTACCGCACCTTCATACATGGAGAGAGAGGACTATGAGCGTCATCTTTGGGACAGAAAGGTCTGTTCACAAGAGACTGACAGCATGGGTCATCAAGTGCCAAGTGTTGAGGCTCTGATGAACACCGCCGTGCTTTCATTTTCTCAGCAGCATCGGCAGCTTTTCTTACCAGTAGCACTCTCCTGCACTAAGAGACCGTGTCCAGGTCTGGTTAGGAGCACCTGCCAAACACGCTCCTGGTCAGTGCTGGAGAGACATCCGATGCAGACTCTATTTCCAAGTCCCATGGGACTTAATGGGCATTAATATCACAAGAGTACTATTTGACATACTTTTACATGCCTTTGTGTTTTTGCCCCCAAACGCCCAACTCCCATCGGTTTATTCCATGAATATTCCCATTTAAGAAGTTTGGGACCAATTCAAAATGGCATGTAAGAGTCTATACAGGAGTACTACTTAACATACTCCAAAATAAATGCATAGGCGATAATGTGTAATAGGGACCTCCCATGACACAGCAGGCGCCTGGTCACAATTAGAAAACACACAGCCTTTTGCCTTGTGGTTTATAGTGACACCAGACCTCCTCAATGGCGACATAGGGCCATTCCGTAAGGTTAACAATTATGTATCAGATATACGTATGTATAACTACATAAAGTAGCAGGACTATATTTTCTTACTTCTTTAGGTTTTATACTTTTATTTTAATGTAGAATTGATGTAGGTTTGGCCTGACATATACTTAAATTCTTTATTTCAAAAGAACTAGAAAAGTACAGAAAAAAATTAATAACAATAATGTTGAACAGATTTTAGTTTCAAGGTTCAATGGAATAAAGCTCTGGAGTGAATTACAAAAGGCTTATGATGTTAATGAAGAACGGAGGTAAATCTACTGCAACTTTCTGATGGTAAAAAGTTGGCTAAGCAGGGATGCTAATGGAGAGGGGAGGATATTTTATCACCTTCTGTCTGATAAATGTTATGTTTCACGGAAGATACTTTTCAACAAAAGTGGTAAAGCTGCACACGAGGTAGATTTTGAAAACCCTCGAATCCCACTTTTCAGTGCTTTCTTATGTTTCCTAAGCACAGCCATATGCTTTGACAACACACAAAGAATTCAGAGTTCAGAATTTAACATGCACAGGAGGATTGATTTACAAATAAAACCCATTTTAGGATCTACGAAAGCTCTACGATATTACTGAAGACGTATGTCATTGCTAAAACACAGACTTGTAGCAACAATCAGAACAGAGCTGAAAGACACAAGGCATCTGAGAGTCATACTTTTACAAGTATTATAAGGATATGTTGCTCAAGAAATTAATCAATATTGTCATCCACTGTTCTGGTACCTGTTTCTCCAGAATCCGAGTAATCTCTCCCAGAGTCCGATCCAACGCGGATACCTTGTTATTAGCCACAGAAGAACTATCTTGAGTCAGGATCTGTTTGGAGAGCTCCTTTGCCAGTCGTTGCAGCCTGCCATGTTACAAGAAAGAGAAACAATGATCAATCAGCCAAACTCCTAATTCGTGTTAAACTAGATAACTTATCAGAGTCCCTCTCTTATTATAGAGCACCTATGTGAGTCACAGATATAAGAGGGAAAGGGCCCAAGTGGCCTGCAGAGTGACATTTGAAACGAGGTACCCCACAAGAAATGCCTTAACCACGACTTTCTTTGCAAACGTTCAAGATGTTACCTCTCTACATAATGCCATGCCTACATAACGAACAAATTACTTACCTTTGGTAACGTTGTATCTGGTAGAGACAGGATCTAGCTACAGATTTCTTATTTAGAATCCTCCCCAGGCTCCAGACGGATCTGGAAACGTTTCCCCACAGTACAACTGCATGGTGGCAGAGGGCGCCAAGTGACTCCGCAGCTATGTCGTCCCCAGGATGTGACGTCTGGGAGTCCATATAACTACTTCATCGATGCTCTTACGCCACTTTCTTCCGTGACTGGTGTCAAGGGTCAAACGTGGAGCCACATATGGAAACTGCCTATTGGAACAGTATGCCAAGATCACAGAAACCAAGTGGCACATATCTACTGAATCTAAAATTCAAGGAGACACAACCAACAAATGCAAGGGACCAGAGAATATTCAGGGAACAGCAATCTCCTGATAAGCCTCAAACGAGACAGACAACCTCAGAGAATCCTTCCATACTGGATACTACCATACTGGACGGAGGAGTATCCAGATATGAAGCAGGAAGAACCTGCAACACAACAATGATATCTACAAGCAGAAATATCCTATTATCATGCTCAATATGAGAAAAAGAAAAGAAAATAGTTCACAGCGCAGGGAAGATGGTAAGTAACTTGTTCATCTGATAGTGACATCTAGCCGCAAATTCCTTACTAAGAATCAGATACCCAAGCCATACCAACCCCAGAGGCGGGATGCTAACTGAGACTACTAAAGAATGCAGAAATAGAATAAACCCGGTCCAAGAGACAAGGGGAATGTAGAGAAAGAATGACTGAGGAAATATATCACACTCAGTCACACAAGTACTGCATAGGGACCAGGGTTAGAAGAACCGTACACCTAAAAACCATGGGAGCAGAATTCCGGTCAACCTGATTCAACAATGTCAAAGAATGCAACAGGGAAAACAAGAACATTTCAACCTCAATGGCATCTGACCCTAGTATATAATGTGACACAACTGTGAACTAAGTCACAGGATAGACAAAATGAACAAGTTACTTACCTTCGGTAACGATATATCTGTAAGAAACATTAGTTAGTGTTAGATTCCTTACCTTAGAATATCCCCAGGCGTCAGTCTGGATCCGGAAACTTTTGCGTAGCAGTACCCCTGCGCGTCGGTAGGCGTCGTCTGCAGGCGTCCCCTGCGGCTCCGCGTCCGTCGTTGGCGTCGTGCGCCGTGATGACGTCGCTGGAGTATATAGACGCCGCCTCCGCGCGCTGACGTCAGTTCTTTGCACACAGCATTTCTGCGCCAGGAGACGCAGAGCCATGAGAGAACCAACACTGGTGCCATGTAAAACTAGGGCCCTGAAAGGGATGACCTTAACCCTAGGTATCAGTTCGCAGAACGGGGAGGATGGGTGGGTTCGGTAAGGAATCTAACACTAACTAATGTTTCTTACAGATATATCGTTACCGAAGGTAAGTAACTTGTTCATCTGAAAGAAAAACGTTAGTGTTAGATTCCTTACCTTAGAATACATACCCCAGCAATACCAACCCTGGTGGTGGGTCTGCGAACCAATACAATACTACACCAGAAAGTCCTGGAGGACAGAACGGCCAAAGAAGCCATCCCTCCGGACTTGACTGTCCAGGCAGTAGTGCCTCGCAAACGTGTGCAGCGAGGCCCACGTAGCCGCTTGGCAAATGTCCTGCAAGGGGACTCCCCGGCCCAGGGCAGTAGTAGCCGCCGTGGCCCGAGTGGAATGGGCCCTTAGCCCAACAGGAGGCTCCTTCCGAGCCAAAGAGTAGCACGCTTTGATGCAGAGGACGACCCATCGAGAGATGGTTCGTTTACAAACCGCCCGTCCCTTCTTCGCACCCACGTAGCCAACAAACAGTTGGTCATCCACCCGGAACTGGCGTGTGCGATCCATGTAGAATGAAAGCGCACGTTTTGGGTCCAGACGGTGGAGCCGCTCTTCATCCTTTGAAGGATGCGGAGACGGGAAGAAGGAAGGGAGGGTGATGGACTGCCCGATGTGAAAGGCCGAAACAACCTTGGGCAGGAAAGAAGGTCTAGTCCTCAGAACCACCTTATCAGGATGAATGGACAGGAAAGGAGGTTGGACAGAAAGAGCCTGGAGCTCACTCACTCTCCTGGCAGAGGTGATGGCAACCAGGAAAGCCGTCTTTAAAGTCAGGAGACGGAGAGGACAAGAATGAAGGGGCTCAAAGGGAGCACACATCAGGAAGGTCAGAACCAGGTTCAAATCCCACTGAGGCATCACAAACGGAACAGGTGGAAACATGTGAGTGATGCCTTTTAAGAACCGAGTTACAATCGGGGATTTGAACAAAGAAGGCTGATCAGGAAGCCTCAAAAAGGCTGAAAGGGCAGAAAGGTAGCCCTTGATAGTGCCCAGAGCAGAGCCCCGCTGGGCAAGAGAAAGAAGAAACAGAAGAACCTCAGAAAGAGGGGCAGAGAGAGGATCCACAGCCTTTGCTGTGCACCATGCCACAAATCTGTTCCACCGACAGGCGTATACCGACTTAGTGGAGGGACGCCTGGCTGCCAGAATAACATCACAGACTTCAGGAGGCAAGTCAAATGGCCTCAACTGCCGCCGCTCAATCTCCAAGCATGGAGGTGGAGACTGGACAGGTTCGGGTGGAGGACCGTCCCCTGCTGCTGCGACAGAAGGTCCTCCTGAAGGGGCAGGCGGATCGGGGGACCGACTGACATGCTGAGTAGCTCGGGATACCAGTATCTTCGAGCCCAGTCCGGAGCCACAAGGATAACTTGGGCCCGGTCGCGCCTGATCTTCTTCAGCACTCTGGGCAGAAGTGGTATAGGCGGAAAGGCGTATAACAGACCGCAACTCCACTCGCGCCGAAAGGCGTCGCCGTGCGAGTGCCGTCTTGGAAACTCCAACGCGCAGAACTGATGACATTGCGCGTTCTCTTCTGTGGCGAATAGATCTAACCAAGGCTCTCCCCATTGCAGAAAGATGCCTTGCGCCACGTCCGAGTTCAGACGCCATTCGTGATCCATCGAGCACCGACTGCTGAGTTCGTCCGCCCTGGCGTTCAGAGAACCTGCCAGGTGTTGAACCGTCAGAGTCACGCCCTGACGTTCCAGCCATTGCCAGAGGCGCAGAGCCTCCTGGCAAAGGGTCCACGACCCCACTCCGCCCTGTTTGTTGCAGTACCACATGGCGGTGGTGTTGTCGGTGAACACCTGCACTACACTCCCGTTGACAAAGGGGAGGAATGCCTTCAGTGCCAGACGAATCGCCCGCAGCTCCAACAGGTTGATATGGAGCCGGGACTCCGCCGGAGACCAGATGCCTCTGATCTCTGCCTCTCCCAAGTGGCCACCCCAGCCCTGGAGGGACGCGTCCGTCACGACAACGTGCTCCGGTTGGGGAAGGGAGAGGGACTTGCCCCTGACCCAATCGCGGTCCGTAAGCCACCACTGCAGTTGTCTCGCAGTGCCCTCCGAGATCAAGACGTGGTCGGACAAGTTGCCCTGATGCTGGGCCCACTGAAACTTCAGGTCCCACTGCAGAGCCCGCATCCGCCACCGGGCGTGATGCACCAGAAGGATGCAGGAAGCCATCAGTCCCAGCAGCCGCAGCGTCAACCTGACCGAAACCCCCGATAACGGCTAAAAGATGGGAATCAAAGCCTGAATATCCCGAACCCGCCGTTCCGGAGGATAAACCCGAAACTGCGCCGAGTCCAGAACCGCTCCGATGAAAAGGAGCTTTTGAGAGGGACACAGGTGTGATTTCGGCACATTGATGGAGAACCCCAGGTCGTGCAAGAGGTCTGCCGTCATCTGAAGGTGGTGGACGACTGTCTGGGGCGAGCCCGCCTTCAACATCCAGTCGTCTCGGTAGGGGAAGACTGAAACCCCTAACCTGCGCAGATGGGCTGCGACCACCGCCATCACCTTTGTGAACACCCGTGGGGCGCTGGTAAGGCCGAAGGGAAGCACGATAAACTGAAAGTGCTCCAGGCCTACCGTGAACCGCAGGTACCACCGGTGGGCCGGCAGGACGGGGATGTGAAAATAGGCGTCCTGCAAGTCCAACGCTACCATCCAGTCTTGCGGGTCTAGAGCAGCCAAGACCTGAGCTAACGTCAACATCTTGAACTTCTCCTTCCGGAGGAAGCCGTTGACGTTCCTTAGATCCAAGATAGGACGTAGGCCCCCCTTGTCCTTCTTGGGCACCAGAAAGTAGTGAGAATAACAACCACGCCCTACTTCTGGCCCAGGAACGCGCTCGATGGCCCCCTTGGCCAAGAGGGCCGTAACTTCCTCCTGCAGAAGTGTCAAGTGGTCCCCCGACACACGGTGGTTCTGCGGTGGCATGGCTGGAGGAGAGGTCTCGAAGGGGAGGGAGTAGCCCCTTCGGACAATTTGCAGCACCCACCTGTCCGAAGTGATCGTGCGCCAGTGAGCGTGGTGATGGCGAACCCTGCCACCCA
This sequence comes from Lissotriton vulgaris, assembly GCF_964263255.1. Classification (NCBI taxonomy): domain Eukaryota; kingdom Metazoa; phylum Chordata; class Amphibia; order Caudata; family Salamandridae; genus Lissotriton; species Lissotriton vulgaris. Next base: position 122,305,961 of record NC_141688.1, read on the forward strand.
CTGGCGTCACATGGGGCCGAAAGCACGGACTAGGAGGATTTTGAGGCAGATGCTGCGGGGGGAGGTGTGGTCTGACCCCGCCGTTGTCCCCGACCGCCGCCGCGGCGGTTTCCACGGCCGCCACCGCGTTGAAAGGATTGTTGCGGCGCGTGGCTGGCAGCACGTGTGGGGGCGCCCCTTCCTTGGCCACGAAAGGGACGAAACGAACCCGTTTGCTGACGCTGGGTCGAGAGACCCAAGGACTTGGCCGTGACCCTGGAGTCCTTGAAGCGTTCCAGCGCGTGGTCCGCCTTGTCACCGAACAGGTGACAGCCATCAAACGGCATGTCCATCAGTGTATTCTGGACATCAGCCGAAAAGTTGGCGGATCTCAGCCAGGCGTGGCGACGAATCGCCACTGTCGTCGACATAGCTCTGCCCAGCGAGTCGGTCGTATCAAGACCACACCGTATCGAATATTTCGCTGCATCTCGGCCCTCAGCCACAGCCTGACCGAGTTTAGCCCGCACCTCCATGGGGCATTCTGGCAACAGTTCCGCGACCGTATCCCACACAGAGTGGGTGTAGCGGCCCAAGAGGCAAGCGGTGTTGCAAGACCGGAGGCCCAAACTAATGGACGAGAAGACCTTCTTGCCAAACTGGTCATACCTCTTGGATTCCCGGTCGGGCGGGGCCGACGGGAATGCGGACTGGGAGGTCGAGGCCTGGATCACCAGACTCTCAAGAGTGGGGTGGGTAGACAGGAACTTGGGGTCGTCCGGACAAGGACGGTGGCGCCTGGCCACGTTCCGATCAACAGGCGCACCTGAAGCGGGCCTGGACCACGTGCCCAACAGAACGTCTGACAAGGCTTCATTAAACGGCAGCAGTGGCTCCTGTGGGCATGACTGCAGTTTGAAGACCTCAGTGAGGATGTTAGGCCTCACGGCCGCGACGGGGAGCTCAAGGTGTAAGGCCTTGGCAGCCCTCATCAGCACCACTGAATATGCAGCTCCCTCCACCGATGCCACGGTTGGAGGAGAGATCAAACCAGGGTTAGGAGAGTCGTCCAAACCACTGGCATCTCCCAAGTCACCTGTCCAGTCCGGGTCATACTGGCACTCGCGTGACAGAGGGTCCTCGGTCCCCTCCCAACCTTCACCGAACTCTTCATCTTCTCCGTATTCGGAGTCAACGATGTAGACCGGCTCCTCGGGGTTCATGGGCCCCATCGGCGCCGGGACCGGCGTCGAGCGACGCCCGTCCGGCCCCGCGTCCGGCGTCGGTGAAGGTAAGGGGACGGCGCCGCCCGGAGCCGGCGCCGGAGCCCCAGTGCCGCCCGAAGCCGGCACCGAGGAACCGGCGTCGCGCGGAGGCAGCGCCGGGGGCAACCCCGATGGGATCGGCGCCGGGTTGGATGGACGTCCATCCGGCGTCGACCCCGAAGGCCCTAGCGGCGCCGGAGTCGGAGCATCCGACGGCGTCGAGGTAGGGTCAGCTGAACCGCTAGGGCCCCCGGACGGGTTCACTGGGCCCGTAGGCGCCGTGGAACCCGCCGGAGGAGATAGGGCCCTCATGGCCATGAGGAACGCCTCTATCTCCTCAGGCGTCGCACCGTGCCCAGGGACCGGAGGGTATGGGGCAGGCCGCGCCGGCGACTCTCGCGGAGCCGCGGGGTTGGGGTCACCCGAACCCCCGGCCGCATCGCGCGAGCGTCGGGGGGAGTCGGGGGTGCGATGACGACGCCCCGACTTCTTGTGCTTCTTACCTGACGAGGATGACGAGTGGTGTCGACTTCCGGAACGCTCGGCGCGGCTCCTCGACCGCTCCCTCGAACGCTCTCTCGACCTCCGGCCGGACCGGGACCGCTCCCGGTCCCGACGTGGTGCCGACACCCGGAGCTCCAGTAGCTTGCGGGACCACTCCCGTCTAGCCTTGTTGGTAAGGGCCCGGCAGTCGACGCAGGAGTCCACGTCGTGGTCGGGGCCCAGACACCGGAGACAGAGGCGGTGATGGTCTGTGACCGACATCGTGCGCTCACAGTCATCACAGTGCTTGAACCCAGGCATCCTAACAGGCACAAAGTGATAACAATTCGAAAAAACTTGGTCAAAGACCGGAGTACTGCTCTTCAGATCTGCGTCCACTGGCGCGGAAAAAAGAACTGACGTCAGCACGCGGAGGCGGCGTCTATATACTCCAGCGACGTCATCACGGCGCACGACGCCAACGACGGACGCAGAGCCACAGGGGACGGCTGCAGACGACGCCTACCGACGCGCAGGGGTACTGCTACGCAAAAGTTTCCGGATCCAGACTGACGCCTGGGGATATTCTAAGGTAAGGAATCTAACACTAACGTGTTTCTTTCAGATAACACCATCACAGTGTGAAGAGATAACACCCATGACAAGAAGACAAACAAATGCCAACAGCGTGAGGAGAAAACACCCACGGCAAGAAGAACACGCGAATAAATGGCTTAACCAAGGCCATAAGTGATCGTAGAAGTAATCCAGAACACAGAATATGTCCTGTGGATTACAGAGCCTCTGAAAAGCCACTGAGCAATCTCTTTATATCGCAGAAAAAAGGTATGCTATTGAAGTGGAAACAACCTGACAACTATCTGCATCGGAGCGGCCTAAATAGAAGGAAGAGCTAGAGACAAAAAAAAGATCTGTAGGAAAATCCATTGAAATATACATATAGATGGAAAACAGATATAGAAATATCATTAAGATATTCATATAGGGGGCGTGGCTTGCAGCCGAGAAGAATGACCGAAGCCTAGAGAGGCTTCGGACTCCTCACACAGAGCCCAGTCAATCAGTCTACTAATCCGTGACCTACCTGGCCCCAAACTTTGTGGTAACACGGCGGAGGTTGTGCGGCATCATCCGGTGCCGGCTGTATTCATCCCCGACCTTTCCAGCACCAGAGACGGACGACCGCGACTTGCAGCCTAGCGCGGCGCAGCAGCCGGGACCTATAGTGTCGGCAGTATCCGGTCGCGGAGTCCCACGCGCCGGATCGGAGGAGGGGACGCTGGTCGTGGAGCCCTCCCCCCCACAGCTATACTGGTGAGGATGGTGTTTGGGGCGACGTATAGCGGACCCAGCAGTACGACTCTGGACCTGATACGGTCCCCCTGGTGGGAGGTAAAGGACAGCGGCCTGATAGTTGGGGAAGAAACAAAGGAGATCCCCGACCGCCATTATGCGATCAGGAGAGCTGTTGGCCGTGCTCCCGCAATTCATATAATTAGTCGGCTTTGAGGCGGTTGGGGCAGCGCTGGGGGTCGGCCTGGGAAAACGCGCCAACGCCAGGGAGCGAGGTGCTCACCCCTTCTCCCCTTCCCCCCGGCCTACAAATCAACAGATTGAGGCAGCGTGTGGTGGAGCGCCCTTCCAGAACAGCTTGAGCTCTGGTAACAATTGATTGCATGACCGATGCAAGTGGCCGCATTGGTGGTATTACTGATTTAGTGGCTCCCCAAGCCGTTATTTTGTGCAGTGAGTATCATCTGGGGACCTGAATAGAGCACTTGCCTGGGTGAGGACACCCAAGGAGGATTGTGTGCGACGGTTCATGCCTCCCATGCACTCCTGCAGTATGCATCGCCTCCGCTGAGTGGCATCTCCATTCCACTGCCGCTTGGCTCCCCCTGGGGCACTGCTTTCTTCGGTGGGGTCCCTCAACACACTGACATGGCCCAGAACCGCGTACGAAGTTATATGGTTGGCCCTCACGACCATAAGCCCATCGAACCAGTTGCATTAACCTACTCTACGGATCCAACGGCCTTCCTACGACATTTGCAATATCCTCATTCCAAATTTACATTGAGACTACGACGGAGGCTCTCTCTTCAGACACTTCCATTCTGAAGAAACAGGTGCATCAGCTGGAAGAGGACAATAAGTTCCTGAAGGCCCACCTCGAGGAATAAGAAGGACGCTCGAGGTGGAATAACATTCGCCTAATAGGCGTGCCGGAGATGGTGGGAGGACCGGCTCTGGACCTTTTCGTAGAGGACCTAGTCATGACTCATCTCCAACCTCGAGGACTATCCTACTTCTTTTCGGTGGAGCGGGCCCATCGTGTCCCAGGTGGCAGACCAAAACCTTGGGCCCCTCCACGCCCTATTCTGGCACGAATATTAAATTTTAGAGACCGAAAAGTAATTCTGCAGGCGGCCCGGACGGGCCCTTCGATCCACATTGACAACGCCACTATCACGATTTTCCCGGATTACACAGCGGCAGTCACGAAGCAAAGTAGGGGTTTTCTTGATGTGAAGAACGCCCTTCGGCAACATTAGATTAAATACTCCATGTTATTTCCAGCCAAACAGAGTGGAAGCTGAAGGAAAAGTGTGGTTCTTCCTCACGCCGGAGGAGGCCCAAGACTGGCTGGAGAGATGGCGCAAAGTACCAAGGCAGGGTCGCAATGGTCATCGTGAACAAAGGCGCAATGAGCGACAAGACGACGTGGAACAAGAATGAAGGCAGACCCCTACGCTTTGATAAGCTGAGCCAAGCGGCCAACATTGTGACAGCATGGGATGGCTATGCTCAGCCTCCTTGGGACTGGACATACTTTGGTACCGTTTTCTAATATGCTATGTCATTGGGCAGAAGTATACACGCCCAGAAGCCACTATAAGGTACTTCTTGTTTTGCTGGCATATGGATGCCTGGCCTGAATATTGTTTATTGGCATTTACCAGGCTGCTCCCCTCATGCTCTCTCTAAAGACATTCGATAAGGGGCACTAGGTTACTAAAAATGTTGGAGCAAAGGTCTCTGTGGGGGTTAGAGCAATCTTCTTCCCCCCTGTTGTTGTAGAGTGGGAAGGGGTATTAAGCACTCTGCTTTGTTGGGGAGGCGGGTAGTTATCATTCCGTCAAGCAGGGAGGCAGGGTGGGAAGAGGGAGGGAGGCAGAAGGGTCCCCGCGAGTTGTTCGAAGTTATGCTTGGTGGGGGAGACGGATAGCTGCAAGTCCGTCTAGAAAGGTGGCAGGGGAGGGGGTGGGGAAGAGGGCATTGTTTTCAAGAGTTTATTTGTTATTTCCTGCACAGTTAAGAAGCGCTAGAGTATATCACGTGTATTGCTATGCCGAAACTTACATCAGAAGAGGCACTACTGTTAGAAGCCGACCTGTCAGTTGAAGAACTACGGACTGCTATTAACTCTGTCACATCTGGTAAAGCAGAGGGGCCAAATGGGATCCCCATCAAATTTTATAAAAACAATGCTGACCTGACGGCCCCTTTTCTCCTAAATATGTTTCGAGACAGTCTTGGGGCAATTCTCTAATCTCGAGGCTAACGGTTGGCCACAATTATAGCGATCCCTAAACTGGGCATGCCACAGGAGCACTGTGGTTCCTACCGCCCAATATCTCTGATCAACGCTGAAGCCAAAATACTGGCCAAATTACTGGCATTGCGCTTGACCCCCCTTTTTTCGTCTCCAATACATCCCGACCAATCCGGGTTTATGCCCCAGCGGAGCGCGGCACTTAACCTACGGCGCTTGCAGGCAGTGCTGGCTCGCAAGTCATCCTCTCCTTGGACGCAAGTATGGCGTTCGATGTGATGGAATGGCCATACCGGTTTGCGGCCTTGCAGCACCTGGGCTTTGGTCCTAAGTTCTGCACTTGGATCCGTCTGCTCTATATTAATCTGCTGGCTCATGTGGTGGTCAACAGCCACATATATAGAGATTTCACGCTGTCTCGTGGGACACGTCAGGGGTGTCCATTGTCACCCTTATTGTTCGCATTGGCCCTGGAACCGTTGGCGGCATGGATTAGGTGGGAACCTTCCATCCGTGGGCTCCGTTGAACTGATGCCTGGGAAGATCGCATATCACAATATGCGGATGATGTGTTATTATATCTGGCTTCCCCCAGAAAATCTATCATGGAGCTCGTGAATGTGTGCGAAAAATTTGGTAGAGTGTCAGGGTACACTATCAATTGGTCAAAATCCGTGTTATACGTGCTGAAGGGTCCACCGCCAGTCCTGCCGGCAGTTTGCCCACTGCGGACTACCACCGAAGCCGAAGCCTTCAAATATCTGGGCACCCGTGTGACACCGGACTACAATGAGTTTTATGCGAAAAATTTAAAGCCCCCACTGGAACGCTTCAGACGTGATGCAATGGTCTGGCGCACTCTTCCTCTCACGCTGTTGGGCAGGGCAGCGCTATACAAAATGATGACGCTCCCCCATTTTCTCTATGTCCTTGAAAACACGCCGTTTCTGGTCCCCCAGGCCTACTTCAAAGCCATTGCAGCTGATCTCTCTGGCTTATTATGGGGGAACAAACCAGCGCGGATTTCCCAGGATAAGTTGGTGCGCAGCAGGTACGATGGGGGGATAGCGCTTCCAAACGTGCAGTTGTATTACTGGGTGGCACATCTTAAAATAATTAACTACTGGATCCATGTACCACATGATGACCCTGCGTACCAAGCAGACAGACAAGCACTTGAGGTGGACGGACTGATGTCAGCATTATATCATAAACGTAAGCCCCCCGGTTTGATTGGTCTGATGGCGCACACAATCCATATATGGTACCAAAAACAGGCTCGATTAAAATGCGTAGGAACCATCACACAAATGACGCCACTGTGGGACTCACAAAGGCTGGGGCGACTCCGGAATAGTAAAGTTTCACCACTGGAATAATATAGGTATTTCTACGGTGGGCGAACTCTGGAAGAAGAGTGCAGTGTTTGACTTCACACACTTAGAAGCCCATTACGGCTTGGTGAAGACAGAGGTTTAGGTATTACCAGACCCGACGTCTAACTTGCGACAAAAATGGACCCAGGATGTGGGCGACTATGACGAGTCAGAGTGGCAGGAGGCATTATCATCACCAAGGGAAACGGCCATAACCTCACAGCTTAGACTGGTCCAACTAAAGTGTTACACTGCACATATTACACTAGAATGGCACTACATGCAGTAGGGAAAACCCAACAACAATACTGTTTACGGAACTGTGGGGAAGAGGGTACATTTTTTTATACTGTTTGGGACTGCCCTCAGATTGTAGCGTATTGGGCCAAGATAATGCGTACCATATCAGAGAATGTGGAAATCTCAATACTTCCAGAACCTAGGCGCGGTCTATTAAATGTGTGGAACCAAATGACCTCACTCACCAAGGGCAGGATTGGGCGATACTAGGTATGGCTGTCGCACAGCGTAATATTGCTATGTTGTGGGGGTCGGAGGCTTCGCCAACGCTCCGGAAATGGTGCAAGGATATGGATGAGGCAATGGTGGCTGAGAAGGCGGTATTTGTTCACCGTGGCTGCCCTCGTAAATGGGAAAAGGTATGGGGAGCATGGATTAAGTTTAGAGGATACGTTTGTGATCCACCAGAACTCTCTACAGATGATGTAACCCCATAATAACACTGCCAGGCCAAGGGTTGGGGAGGAGGGACAAATGTAGTGTGTGTATTCGACTTGATAAAATGGAACTGTATAGTGTTGCTTCTAATGTCTTGATCTGTTTACATCCACTCCTGAATGCTTCATGACTGTATTACAACCACCTGGGAATATTTTCTGTGTATATTACGGCCACTTGTGATTGTCTTATGAATGTATTTCTTGCCCCGATTCCTTTCGATAAAATAAATTGAAAAAAAAGACATACATACAGGTATTTAGATATATATACATATATCCACATGGGAAAGGAAAGAATATAAAAGTATTCTTACGCCACCACAAAAAGTGAAAATATATGTAAGAAGGGCAGGATATTAAGTCAAAGAGTACTGATATGGCAACATAGAGACACGGAGCAGTATAGTACATAGAAAAAACAAATGCATTCCAGCCACATAGTGTGTAAAATGCATGAAAACCGCCATTAAACAAGGTAGCAGGAGGAAAGGGATCAACCAAAGGAACCCCCAATAGCAAGAGGTAGTGCCTGACCTCAAGCGGTGTAGTACATGACATCAAGTGTTGTGAAAAGAATCACCCTTAAAAGATGTAGGAACAAATCCTCAGACCGAAGTCAGAAACTCAAGACGGATTTTGTAGCAATAAATCCATAACTAAAATAATTGGCATATTTATTGGTGTGTCCAAGAAGACCTCCTTCAAAGACCGCCTCAACAACAACGCACACGACAGCAAGGAGCTCTTCAACATTGTGAAGGAACTCTCCAACCCCAGCTCCAACACCAACGACAACCCGCCGTTGCAAGCCCTGTGCGACTCCCTCACCACCTTCTTCCACCGCAAGATAGCAGACATCCACGACCGCTTCAACACCCAGACAGCCCCAAAAGACAGAAACATAACAGACCCTCCGCACACCATCGACCACGCATGGAACGTGGGAATCATCCTCGACTCAACGCTCTCAATGACCAAGCAAGTCAATACCGTCTCCTCCTCCCGCTTCAACACCCTCCGCATGCTCCACAAGATCTGCAGATGGATCCCGACAGATACAAGAAAGACAGTCACCCAGGCCCTCGTCAGCAGCAGACTCGACCTCACTCACCAAGGGCAGGATTGGGCGATACTAGGTATGGCTGTCGCACAGCGTAATATTGCTATGTTGTGGGGGTCGGAGGCTTCCCCAACGCTCCGGAAATGGTGCAAGGATATGGATGAGGCAATGGTGGCTGAGAAGGCGGTATTTGTTCACCGTGGCTGCCCTCGTAAATGGGAAAAGGTATGGGGAGCATGGATTAAGTTTAGAGGATACGTTTGTGATCCACCAGAACTCTCTACTGATGATGTAACCCCATAATAACACTGCCAGGCCAAGGGTTGGGGAGGAGGGACAAATGTAGTGTGTGTATTCGACTTGATAAAATGGAACTGTATAGTGTTGCTTCTAATGTCTTGATCTGTTTACATCCACTCCTGAATGCTTCATGACTGTATTACAACCACCTGGGAATATTTTCTGTGTATATTACGGCCACTTGTGATTGTCTTATGAATGTATTTCTTGCCCCGATTCCTTTCGATAAAATAAATTGAAAAAAAAGACATACATACAGGTATTTAGATATATATACATATATCCACATGGGAAAGGAAAGAATATAAAAGTATTCTTACGCCACCACAAAAAGTGAAAATATATGTAAGAAGGGCAGGATATTAAGTCAAAGAGTACTGATATGGCAACATAGAGACACGGAGCAGTATAGTACATAGAAAAAACAAATGCATTCCAGCCACATAGTGTGTAAAATGCATGAAAACCGCCATTAAACAAGGTAGCAGGAGGAAAGGGATCAACCAAAGGAACCCCCAATAGCAAGAGGTAGTGCCTGACCTCAAGCGGTGTAGTACATGACATCAAGTGTTGTGAAAAGAATCACCCTTAAAAGATGTAGGAACAAATCCTCAGACCGAAGTCAGAAACTCAAGACGGATTTTGTAGCAATAAATCCATAACTAAAATAATTGGCATATTTATTGGTGTGTCCAAGAAGACCTCCTTCAAAGACCGCCTCAACAACAACGTACACGACAGCAAGGAGCTCTTCAACATTGTGAAGGAACTCTCCAACCCCAGCTCCAACACCAACGACAACCCGCCGTTGCAAGCCCTGTGCGACTCCCTCACCACCTTCTTCCACCGCAAGATAGCAGACATCCACGACCGCTTCAACACCCAGACAGCCCCAAAAGACAGAAACATAACAGACCCTCCGCACACCATCGACCACGCATGCAACCTGGGAATCATCCTCGACTCAACGCTCTCAATGACCAAGCAAGTCAATACCGTCTCCTCCTCCCGCTTCAACACCCTCCGCATGCTCCACAAGATCTGCAGATGGATCCCGACAGATACAAGAAAGACAGTCACCCAGGCCCTCGTCAGCAGCAGACTCGACTACGGAAACTCCTTCTACGCGGGAGCCCCGACCAAGCTAATCAATCGACTACAACGCATCCAAAATGCCTCAGCACGACTGATCCTCAATGTACCACGACATGGCCACATCACCCCCCACCTGAGAAACCTACACTGGCTCCCCGTCAACAAGAGGATATCCTTCAAGCTCCTCATCAACGCACAAAAGGCACTCCACAAGACCGTTCCAGCCTACCTCAACAGACGGCTCTCCTTCTACACCCCCAACCGCCAGCTACGCCCTGCCGACCTCTCACTCGCCACCGTCCCGCGCATCCGAAGAACAACCACCGGCGGGAGATCCTTCTCCCACCTCGCCGCCAAGACATGGAACACCCTCCTACTGAGCCTACGACAGACCCAAGACCTGCTGACCTTCAGGAGGATACTAAAGACCTGGCTGTTCGATCAGTATTGGCCCCCACTCCCCCCCCCGACCCCCCCTCAGCGCCTTGAGATCCTTGCGGGTATGTAGTGCGCTTAACAAATGATTGATTGACGTCAGTCCCTCTTCACATCACCACAGCCAAGGAGGGTCTTTCTTCAGTAGCAGGTCCTAGTGGAGAGACTATTCCGGTTCCAGAAGAAGTACTGTGCCCACAGCCATCTTGTATCTCATACCAGTTGTCCTGAGAGCATAGCTGAGAAACTCATCACATCAGGTAGAGTGGTGTGGCTCACTGGTTAGAGTTGGCAGACCCGGAAGCAGAGGTCGACCCGGGACCAGGGTTCGATTCCCGATGCGGCAGGGTCTTGGGCCATGGTCAGCGGACTCGATAATTCTCGCCTCGTGCCTACTTCAACCCTGGGTCCCACTCAGCAACTTTGGGCAATAGCTTGCTTAATCTCTACTAACGGCCCCATCAGTGCCGGGGATGCTTGTCTTCACCTTCGAAATAACTAGGATCTCACAGGGAAAGCCAGGATGGGTTCCCCAGCGGTATACAGCGCCAGGACGCCCCTTTGCTGGGGCAGCTGTGCGCTTTACAAGTATACAACATTTATCATTTAACTTTCATCGTAGTGGCCATTGCCACAGTAACTGCCAAAACGATTGTGAATAATTTCGGCCCTTGCTCGAGGTAAGGGCAAGGTGTTGGTGTTCAATGGATTTGTAGAAGGCTGCAGCCCAGAGAGATTTGGGTGTGGTCTTGATCGATGTCAAGTGGAGTCAGTTGGGAGTCAGATCACAATACAGTGCCCTTAGTAAGACATTGGAATCTTCATGCTCTGAGGTCGGAATGGGAGATGGCGCCACTACTGATGTAAACAAACTGATAGCGTGGCCCTTAGCATGAGCAACGTCCCCTGGTCACAGCATGAAACCCATTCAGGGCTGTGCAGGTTAGGTCATTAATGGAAATAAACGTTCGTATTCTTTGAAGAAATCTTAAGCATTTATTTTCTCTTTCGTAAAAATTATATCATCATATTCATCAATCCAGCCTTGTGAATTCCTAAATTATAGTGTCCATATCCAATGCATTTCGGCTAGGGACTAGCCTTCATCAGGGACTGGGATCTATAAACAAGCAGATATGGGGACATATCAGGGACCTAGATCATACTGAACAGTACTTCCTAACTTCACATCGTGTAAGCCAGGTGTAGCCAAAGTCAAACAGGTGACGTTATGTTGAAAGAGAAATGAGTAAAGCTTCCACCAAAAAATGATCATGTGAAAACGAAAAACCGAGTACGTCGTGCATTTATAAAATGAACGTTCCAAAAGTGTCCATCCAGGAAGGTTATAGAGCATCGTAAAGAGTAATCGATTTGCCTCCACCCAACATGCTCGACATTATAATAAAGACCGTTGTGCAAAAAACGTCCCGTTAAAGTATTGAAGGTGCTCATTAATTGCGAAGTAAAGAAAAGTGAAGCGTGAAGAAGAATAGTTTGCGCCGCTTACCAGAAAAGTTGAATCGCGTGCCCGGGAGCCGCTTCATGAAGAAGTTAAGCTCGACCGCCAAACTTTTGTTTTATCGAGTGTTACAATTACGACATAGAAAAAAGACCAAGGACCGGGTTCCAGTGAGAGTCATGGAAAAGAAAAACGGAAAACGGAAATGTGGACAGAAAAGCGGTGCCATGTTGGAAAAGTATACACAATAAATTAAAACTGAGAAGAAATAGAATTGAAGGTAATGCAAAACACGAATGGCTACAATGGTACTGAAAGAAATAATAATGATAATACATAAACAAAATGTCCATACTGTATGGTTAAACTTTAGAAAAAGCAAAAACTTTTTTTAAACAAAGCAAAACAGGCAATTGTAAGACAACATGCAGAGACTATGTTAGTGACAAAATATTCCATTCTCATTACAAGTAACATCTAAATTCAGTTCTTTCATTCATTCCGGTCGGCTTCAGTGTCTCAAGCTTGAAAATCCAGAAGTTTTCCCTACGAAGCATGTTATTGCGGTTGTCAACACCTTCACATTTTCGGACAGTCTCAAGGATGGTGAATCTGAGTTGGCTTACATTATGTGAAGCTTCACAAAAATGTGTTGCAACTGTAGATTTTGTCTGTTTGTTCCGAATGTTTGATTTGTGCTCATTTAGCCTTACTTTCATTTTCCTCTCAGTTTTACCCACGTAACCTTGTCCGCAAGGACACTTCAATAGGTATATAACATTCGCCGAATCACATGTTGCTGAAACACGCAGCTTGATGTTGTAGCCTTTGCTGGGATGTGTGATTATATTTCCTCTGATGATGCTGTTGCAGTGACTGCAGTTGTGGCAAGGCAGGGTGCCATTGAAGACTTCCTCTGTGTTCTTGGTGCCAGATTTTATCATGTTCCCCAAGTTCGTTCCCCTCTGATATGCAAAAAGAGGTAGTTCCTTGAATATATTGTTGAAATCAACTTCTTGGGCCAATATCGCCCAATGTTTTATGATGATTTTTTTGAAAACTTTACTTTTGGTCGAGTATTTCGAGACCACCACGGTTCTTGTATTTTCTTTCTTTGGAGCATGAATCAACAAACTATTCCTATCCTTATGTGCACATCTCTCTTTTGCTTGATCCAATATTTTTTGAGGGTATCCTCTTTTTTTAAATCTCTCTTCCATTTCGTGGATTCTGATGTCTGATGTTACGGGGGAAGAGACAATCCGTTTCACCCGCAACATTTGCGAGTAGGGCAAGTGCCTTTTCAGAGGATCATTGTGAAAACTGTTGTAGTGCAACAAATTGTTGCGATCAGTTTGTTTTCTGTAGATGTCTGTTTCAAATAATGGCCCATTTCTGCGTATTTCCACATCTAAAAAAGTGATTTTGTGTGCACTCATTTCAAAAGTGAATTGTATGCGTTCATCCCGTGAGTTAAGTTCGGCAATGGCATTCATTAGATCTGGCGCAGAACCGGACCAGATCACAAACATGTCATCTATATACCTCAGTATCATTTTGGCACGAGATTTCCATGGTTCTCTGTTGAGAATGTATTTGTTCTCGAAGTGCTCCATAAACAGATTCGCGTAGACCGGAGCCGCCGAGTTTCCCATGGCGGTCCCGGTTAACTGCAAAAAATATTTACCTTGCCATTCAAAATAACTGTGAAAAAGAGTAAAATGAAGGAGCTCCATAAGGAACACTTTGAAATCTGAATCCATTTCTGTGTTGAGCAGTGTCTGTTCTATCGCCTCAATTCCATCCTGATGAGGAATAGAAGTATACAAGGACCTGACGTCCATGCTACATAGCGTAACTTCTTCGTTCTCTACTAGTGGTACTGTGCCTAATCTTTCCAAAAAATGGGTCGTGTCCTTTACAAATGTTCTCATCCTCATTACATTTGCCTGCAAGTGTCTATCCAATAGTTGACCGATGGGTTGATGGATACTCCCAACAGTGGATACGATGGGTCGAAAGGGAGGCTGAGTCAAATCTTTATGTATTTTAGGCAACATATGTATTGCCGGACTCCTTGGGTGTTCAGTGATCAGGAACTTTTTGGTTCTCTCATTGATAATTCCGTCATCAAAAGCTTTATTGACAATGTTATTTATAATCTTAGCAAATTGGTCGGTTGGATTATATCCCAAAGGTACATAGGTATGTATGTCCCCCAAATGTTTCTCCACTTCTTGTTCATAATGAGTAGTGTTCATCACCACGATAGCTCCCCCTTTGTCAGCTTTCTGACAAGTGATGAGTGGATTGTTCGCAATTCTTTGAAGTATTTGAATCTGTTTCCGCGTCAGATTGTGTTGTCTAGTCTTCCCCTTGAAATTTAGTTTGGATAGTTCAGCTCTCACTAGGTTTTCAAAGGAATCCAATGTTTTATGAGTCATGGGTGCTTCATAGTTACTATGCGGCGTCAATCCTAATAGTTGGTCCTCTTCCATGTCTTTTTTATCCGTAACCACGTTCTCAAAGAAATGCCTCAATCGCAGTTTCCTCATTAGTTTATATAATGAGACCTCCAGCTCCAATTTGCTTGTTTCAGTGGTGGGAACAAATGACATACCTCTCTGTAGGGTTTCAATAGTGATATGGTCAAGCTTAATGTTAGAAATATTGATGACAAGATTATTCAGGTCCCGATTTTCTTCGGTTTCTCCTTCTTTTTTTCTGCCGTTACACTCCTGGTGGTTGGCGGTTCTTTTTCTCTTCCCTTTGCCCCTCCTGGGTCTTCTTTTTCTTGCCGGCCTTCCTCTAAAAAAGGCTCCTCAGTATTTGCACTAGGTAAGTTCTGACTAGTTGTCGCACTCTCTTGGGTCTGTTCTTCAACAGTTTGTCGTTGTTGTTGCTGTTGTTGTTGTCGAAATCTTCCACCGGTTTTGGGTCTGGAAGATTGGTCACTGCCAGTGGACGATGTGTCGGTGCTTTGAGTGTAAGGTCTATTTTGCCTGCGGTGGGCGTACACCTCTGCCCAGGTGTACACCTCACCAAGCTTGTAGTCCACCGTATCACGTCGTAGTTTCCTGATTTTCCTTTCGTTCACTTCTTGGGTATGTTTCGCTAGCTGGATCTTTATATCTTCCAGTATCTTTGTCCAATCCTCAGGTGGTGTGCTTTTGGAGAGCTCTTCAGTGACTGCTTCTATCTCTTTTTGCAATTCTTCCAAAATGCTAGATAGTTCTTCAATTATGAGAAGAATGAGGTCCAGAGAGCACTTGTTCAGGATCGCGAACCATTTATCTTTGAATTTAACTGAATTTTTGCAAAGCGAGGGCTTAAGGGCAATCCTTAGGCCCCGAGGGATTCATAACGCTCTGTGGTATTTTACCAAAGTGCTCGCATGAAGTCTTTGGTTAATTGCCCGTTTTGAAAGGTAGAGCAGTTGTTTGATGCTCTGTTCTTTATTCCTGTGTGTCGAGGTCTCTGATATATCCTCATCAATTAGAGAGTAAATACGAGTTGCTTCTTCAGCGGAAAAAGCAAAAGTGTCTGCTCTTTGGTCTGTAATGTTGAAAATATCTTCATATTGCATCTCTGTTGGGGGTGCTGAGCGAGTGGATTAGGAGAAAATTCAGTGCCTTAGTAAGACATTGGAATCTTCATGCTCTGAGGTCGGAATGGGAGATGGCGCCACTACTGATGTAAGCATCGAAGCAGGTGGGGGAACCAAAACAGTCTCAGCGGTACCAACTAGTGCTTAGGACAGACCCAGTAGCAAGGTCCTAGTCAGAGGTCCTCGCAGTTCTATGGACCCTGAAGGCAAGATAGAGGGAGTTGGCACCATGCCAAATAGGTGCCATATGGTGTCACAGAATTCCTGAATTTGCTGTGGTTTTGCAGAAGGCCCTGGAAACTCAGGTAGTCCGAGGATGAGCATCAGAATGGAAGTAAGGCTGAGGTCATTTGTGCCTTTGGGAAGGGGCAAAGTCCTGCTTGGACTTGTTGTGTTTCTTTCTGGACTTACCCAAAGCCTTCAACCATGAAAAAAGATCTGCCATGGGAACGAGTTTACGAACTAGACCAGGCCTGAGACCTTCCATTAGATTTCAACCTGGTTTAGCATGGAGTCTTCTAGTGTTTGGCAACATACAGCTTTTCCCCGTGGTCCCAGATGGACTTCGGATGCATCAAGGCACAGTCACTACAAGCTCTGGAGTTGTAGCCCAACCCAAAGCACCATAGACAAATCTAGTTGGGTTCTGTCAAAGACATTTGCTTGCAACAGAACCTAAAAGGTTCGAACCCTATGGTTTTAGGGGGTGACATTGTCCCTTGCAAATTGGAATTCTAAGTAAATTTATGAAGACATTTGTAGAATTTGTGAAAAACAAGAGATAGCTTTGGATCTGCGTCTGGTGGTACGGAAAGAAAGTAACGGTCATCAGCACACTTGGGTTGTTCTTATATGCAGCTCTGCATGTCACTTGTGGAGCTGAATGACATTTCTAAGGATCCACACGAAGTCACCTATGGGCAGGGAGGGGTACAACTTGAAAGTTTCTGTATCCACTTAGATGCCTCAGAGAGTATTCAAAAGGTGAGGAATCTGTGATAAGAAATATCTATCAGAAAAAAATGTTTACCGAATGTGAGCAAACTGTACCACGTACCTTCACAGATCTCCAGGCTGTCCACAAATAGTTATGCCTTGTGTATCACAGAATGAACATTTAGAATGTCCGTCTCGTTATTTATTTTAACGCACAAGTTACTACTTGTGTAACAATATATCTGTAAGAGACATTAGTTAGTGATAGATTCTTTACCTTAAAATGTCCACATGCGTGAGACTGGATCCGGAAAGTTTATTCGTCAGCAGTACCATTGCGCGTCGGTAGGTGGCGTCGTGCAGCTCCGCGTCCGTCGCTCGCGTTGTAAGTGCCGAGATGACATCACAGAGACTACTTAGGTGCCACCCATGCGCGCTGACGTCAGTTCTGTTCACTACTTTCCGCGCCAGAAACGGAGAGCTATGCAAGAAACTGACCACTGGTGCCATGAAACTAGAGCCCTGAAAGGGATGACCTTAACCCTAGAAATCAGTTTACAGAACGGGGAGGATGGGATAGGGCGGTAAGGAACCTATCACTAACAAATGTCTCTTACAGATATATTGTTACACAAGTAGTAACTTGTGCATCTGAAAGAGACACGTTCGTGATAGATTCCTTACCTTAGAATAGATACCCCAGCAATACCAACCCAGATGGGGTCTGCAAACAAGATTACACCAGAAAGTCACAGAGAACAGAACGGGAAAAGAAGCTGTCTCTCCGGACTTGACTGTCAAGGCAGTAATGCTTGGTAAATGTGAGCAGCAAGGCCCAAGTAGCAGCCTGAGAAATGTCCTGCAAGAGAACGCCGCGTCCCAAGGCAGTAGTGGCTGCGTTGCCCTGGTGAATGGGCACGCAGCTCCACAGGAGGCTTTTTCTTAGCCAACGAGTAACAGGCCTTGATGCAGAGAACGACCCACCGAGAGATTGTCAGTTTGTGCACCTTCGACCTTTTTTGACGCTCACGTAGCCAACAAAGAGCTGGTCATCCACCCGGAACTGTTGTGTGCGCTTCAGATAGAATGAAAGCGCACATTTTGGGTCCAGACGGTGGAGCCTCTCTTCCTCTTTCGAAGGAGGCGGAAAGAAGGTGGGCAAAGTGATGGTCTGCCCGATGTGGAAGGGCGTACCAACCTTTGGCAAGAAAGAAGGACGGGTCTTTAAAACAACCTTGTCCGGATGAACAGAAAGGAAAGGAGTTTAGAAGAAAGAGCCTGGAGCTCACTCACTCTTCTGGCAGAGGTGATAGCTACCAGGAAAGACGTCTTTAGAGTGAGAAGACGTAAAGGACAGCAATAAAGGGTCTCTAAGGGAGCCCACATCAGATATGTCAAGACAAAGTTTAAGTCCCATTGAGGCCTTATGAACGAAACGGGCGGAAACGTGTGGATAATGCCCTTCAGGAAACGGTTAACAACCAGTAAATTAAAAAGAGAAGGCTGATCTGGAAGCCGTAGAAAGGCGGAGATGGCCGAAAGATAGCCTTTGATAGTGCCCAGAGCAGAGCCCTGCTGGGCCAAAGAAAGAAGGAACAGAAGGACTTCTGAAAGATGGGCAGAAAGGGGATCCACAGACTAAGCTGTGCCCCATGCCACAAACGAGTTCCACCTGCAGGCGTATACCATTTTAGTGGAGGGACGCCTGGTTGACAGAATGACATCACAGAATTCGGTAGTAAGATCGAAAGCTGTAAACTGTTTGTGCTCAATCTCCATGCATAGAAGTGCAGGCTGGACAGGTTCGGATGAAGGACCGTCCCCTGCTGCTGCGACAGAAAATCCTCCTGTAGAGGCAGTCGGATTGGGGATCGATCGCCATGTTGAGTAGCTCGTGCTACCAGTATCTTTGTGCCCAATCCGGAGTCATAAGAATGGCTTGGGCCCGGCCGCGCCGAATCTTGATCAGCACTCTGGGCAGAAGTGGTATAGGCGGAAAGGCGTGCATAGACCGCAACTCCACTTGCGTGGAAAAGCGCCGCCGAGCGAGTGCCTCCTTGGAAATTCCAACGTGAAGAAATTATGACATTGCGCGAACTCTTCGGTGGCAAATAGATCTAACAAAGGCTCTCCCCACTGCAGAAAGAGACCTTGTGCCACTTCCGAGTGCAGACGCCATTCTTGATCCATCAAGCAATGGCGGCTGAGTTTGTCCGCCATGGCGTTCAGAGAACCTGCCAGGTGTTGAACCACCAAGGTGATGCCTTGATGTTCCAGCCATGTCCAGAGGCGCAGAGACTCCTGACATAGGGTCCACGACCCCACCCCGCCCTGTCTGTTGCAATACCACATGGCGGCAGTGTTGTCCGTGAACACCTGCACCACACTCCCCCCGGATAGAGGGAAGGTATGGCTTCAGTGCACGTCTGATCGCCCGAAGCTCCAAAAGGTTGATATGAAGCCGGGATTCAGCCGGAGACCACAGGCCTCTGATCTCCGCCTCTCCCAAGTGGCCTCCCCATCCTAGGAGGAACGCATCCGTCACCACTGTGTGCTCCGGTTGGGGAAGGGACAGGGATCTGCCATTGACCAATCGTGATTCGTGAGCCACCACTGCAATTGTCGTGCAGTGCCCTCATGATTTGGACGTGATCGGACAGGTTGCTATGATGCTGCGCCCACTGGAACTTCAAGTCCCACTGCAGAGCCTGTGTGTGCCATCTGGCATGTTGCACTAGCAGGCTGCAGGAGGCCACCAGGCCCAGGAGCCGGAGGGTCATCCTGATTGAAACCCGGGATAGAGGCTGAAAGATCGGAATCATAGCCTGAATATCCCGGACTCGCTTCTTGGGAGGATAAACCCGAAACCGCCTCGAATCCAAAACTGCTCCGATGAAGGAGAGCTTCTGAGAGGTCCTCGGGTGCGACTTCGGCACTTTGATGGGGAAACCCAGCAAATGCAGGAGGTCGGCCATAGTCTGATGGTGGGTGACAACTGCTTGGAGTGAGCCCGCCTTCAACAACCAATCGTAGAGGTAGGGGAAGACTGACACCCCTGCCCTGCGCAGGTGAGCTGTGACCCCAGCCATCACTTTCGTGAACACCCTAAGGGTGCTGGTAAAGCCTAAGGGGAGCACGACAAACTGAAAACGCTCCTGGCCTACCGTGAATCGCTGGTAACGCCGGTGGGCCGGCAGGACGGGGATGTGAAAATATGCGTACTGCATGTCCAACGCTACCATCTAGTCTTCTGGGTCTAGGGCAGCTAAGAACTGAGCCAAAGTCAGCATCTTGAAGTGCTCCCTCCGGAGGAAGCCGTTAACGTTCCGTAGGTCCAAGATAGGGCGCAAGCCCTTTTTGTCCTTCTTGGGGACCGGAGAGTAGTGGGAATAACAATCACATCCTACTTCTGGCCCAGAACGTGCTTGATGACCCCCTTGGCCAAGAGGGTCATAACTTCTTGTTGGAGAAGCACAAATGAATCCCCTGACATGCGGTGGAACTAAAGTGGGATGGTTGGGGAGGTAGACTTGAAGGGGAGGGAGTGACCCCTCCGGACGAGTTGCAGCACCCACTTGTCGGAAGTGACAGAACATGAGTGGGAAGGTGATGTTGAATCCTGCCACCGACTGGGGTGAGGTGCATCTCAAAGCTCGGACTAGGAAGGCTTTAAAGCGGATGCTGCGGGAGCGGAGGTGGACTGATCCGCACGCTGCTCCTTGTGCCGCCACGGCGGCCTCCACACTCACGGCCGCGCTGAGTTTGGTTCTGTGCAGGCTTCTGACTGAACAAGGGGGCAGGGGTGCCCCTTCCGTGGCCATGAAAGGAATGAAAGGTAGACGTGGCTGGGTGCGTGGTGGAGAGACTCAAGGACTTGGTCGTAGCCCGAGAGTCCTTAAAACGCCCCAGCACACTGTCGGTTTTATCACCAAACAGGCGAGTGCCATCAAAGGGCATGTCCATGAGTGAGCTTTGGACATCTGGCGAGAACCCGGTAGATCTCAACCAGGCGTGGCGACGAAGCGCCACAGTCGTAGAGACTGCCCTACCTAGTGAGTCCGCGGTGTCCAAACCACACCGAATAGTGAACTTAGCCGCATCTTTACCTTCGGCAACAGCTTGGGACAGCATAGCTTGGATCTCTTCAGGACACTGAGGCAACACCGGTGCAACCGTATCCCACACCACGTGGGAATAGAAGCCCAATAGGCATGCAGTGTTCACCTACCGCACCCCTGAGCTGGCCGAAGAGAACAACCGCTTGCTGAACTGCTCCAGCTTCTTAAGAGTCCTTGTCCGGCGGAGCAGTGGGAAAGGCACTCTGGGAAGTCGAAGCTTGGATGACCACACTCTTGGGCATAGGATGAGTGGTCAGAAAGGCAGGGTCACCCGGCGCCGGGCGATGACGCCTGGTGACGTTCTTGTCCACAGAGGCCCCCAAGGCTGGCCTCGACCAAGTGCCCAGTAAGACGTCAGTGAGGGCGTCATTAAATGGCAGCAGGGACTCCGACAAAGTGGATGCGATTTGGAGCACATCAGTGAGGAGATTTGTTTTTAGGGCCACCGTAGGGAGATCAAGGTTGAGGACCTCTGTTGCCCGACGGAGCACCACCGTGTAAGAAGCGCCCTTCTCCATGGTAGGTGGGGAAGAGGCAAGCCCCGGGTCAGAGGAGACATCAAGGTCACCAGCCTCCTCCAAGTGATCCTCCCAGTCGTTCTCAGTCACATTGACGAGCAAGAGGGTCCTCGGACCCCTCCCAGTCGTCCTCCACCTCCGTCGTATGTGGTACAGACCATGGCGGCAGGGACCGGGGAAGGGACAAACGGGACCGGGAACGGCGCCGGACGGGACCGAACCGGCGCCGTGTCCCAATGCGGATCCCAGGTAGGGACAAAATTGTCCTGGAACCAGGGCAGGGGCGGAACAAATGGTATCCACTGCAGCGCCGGAGGCGGAGCAGAGGGTGGAGTAGGGGCCGGAGCCAGCAGCGGGCGGTCTATGGTAGCAAAAAAATTCTTGCACCTGTGCGGGAATTGACGACGGACCCGGAAAAGGTTTGTAGGCCGCGGATCCCGGGCTCCAAAGGAGCTGCAGAGGCAGAACCCCTGTCCCCCTCGTCCGCATCCAGGGACCGACGGAGCGACAACGCTTCTTCAACTTCTTTTTGCGCCGTCTCGTACCCGAATCCAAGGGTGAACACTTGGAGCCAGAGGAGCAATGATGGTGGCCCCGCAAGCGTTCCCTGGAGCGGCCCCTGGAACGTGAATGGCGCTGGGACGAGTGCCGGACCTCAAGCAGCTTCCGACGCCGCACCCTCAAGGCCTTCGCGGCCATGGCCAGACAGTCCATACAGGACAGAGTCGTGGTTGCATTCCAGGCAGTAGAGACAGGCGCCGTGGGGTACCGCAACCGACATATTGCGACGGCAGGCCACAAGACTTAAAACCAGAAATCCCTACGTGCACGAGAGTAGACTCACAGGAAACAAGTCTCAAAAAGGTAGTCAAAAAGTGACTAAGGACGTGCTCTAACCAGAACTGCGCTTACTGGCGCGGAAAAACAAAGAACAGACGTCAGCGCGCATTGGTGGCGCCTAAGTAGTCTCCGTGACGTCATCTCGGAGCTTATGAAGCCAGCGACGGAGGCAGAGCCGCACAACGCCACCTACCGACGCACAGGGGTACTAAAAAACACACAGGACTCCAAAGGGCTAAAGTAGTAACATAAACTCTGTACTGAAAAATTTCCCACAAGTGGGATAAAAAGTTCCTCTGTACAGCATACAACTTTAAAACACATTTTATAGTATTGTAGAAAACCAAAGGTCAGACCTCAAGATCAGACTCCCAGCCAAAGTAGTAGTAATATAAACCTAATTTTTATTTTTGATCCATAAGGGCAAAGAGAGACAGAACCAATGAAACAGAAGGTATGACAGGTTTTGCATAACCTCCTGTGAAATTACTGTTGAGACACTGTGCGGGAACAGCTGCCAGGTATCATATGCCAGGAGGGAGGAAGAGTGGCACTGCAAAGGGGAAACGCGGTCATGGCCTCTTAGGGCTTAGGTTGGCACTCGATATTTTTTGGAGTGTAGTTATCTAAAAAAGGTCACATTAAGGTTCTGCACAATCAATTCAAAAGGAACTGCGATGTTTAACCGGTAACAGTACTCACTGTTTGCTTAGAGCGATTACGATTTTAATGGGGAAAAGACAATACAGTGGGAGGTAAGGGATGTGATAGTCTGTTTCGTATCTCATGTTTATTTCACGTTCCGACAACTGACCTTTGTGTAAAAAATAACTATAAATGCAAAAGTTTAAAAACAAAAGTTTAAACTGGAAATCAAATGCATACATACAATAAATGCGTTAAAATATCTATAAGGTTAATATTCAAGTACCAGCTTTAGGGATTTACGGTAGTTACATTGTTTGAAAACACGTATTTGTGGGCAGAAATGGAATTGGTGAGTTACAAGTGATGAGAACAAAAGAGATGCAGATAACCCCAAGAAAACAGGACACACGTATCTTTGCAATAAATACAACAAAAGTTGAGGAAATAGCCATATGTTCGTTTTTTTTTATTTTCTCTCCTTAAGTCATCAGATTCGAATACCTCAACAATTGAAATTTCAGCTGCACTTCTTTCTCTTACATTATTGACAGATTCCATATAGAACGTTCATATGCAGTGTCTGTACTTTATCTGTGGTGTACCTCTTTTCTTGTATCTTTGAATCAGGAGTCGATTTTGACTAGGCTCAGGCTCACCATTGTAAACCAGTCTTTTTTTTCTCGATGGCACAGGAGAAGTAGGCACTTCCCTCGACACTCATGCAGGTACTTACATTTTTCTGCATGGTCTTCCAGCTTCGCTCATTCATAAATTATGCTTTTTTTACATCCATGTTGGGGAGGTTGTAGAATTGATCAATAGAAACAAAGCGGAGGACAGGCAGAGAACGGTGGCTTCCATTTTGAATACTGATTTCTTGCCAGCCATCATCTCACATTTTCCATTCCCTCACTGACCCTCATTTGAGTGCA
Source organism: Lissotriton vulgaris (assembly GCF_964263255.1). Taxonomy (NCBI): domain Eukaryota; kingdom Metazoa; phylum Chordata; class Amphibia; order Caudata; family Salamandridae; genus Lissotriton; species Lissotriton vulgaris. The sequence goes on from NC_141688.1 coordinate 122,329,332, forward strand.
TAATGCATGGCTGATTTCTGTGCATTTATTTGTAGTGGTTTTTATGGATATTCTGCTCCAAGAGAAGGAATATGCCTTCTTTTTTATTAATTATGCGACCCCCAAGTTCCTTCTTTAAGCCATGGGTGAATGAAATCTGCTTGAGCATGGAAGAGGGTATGAGTAGGCCAGCATTCCGAGTCGTACTTACTCAAGAATCTCAATCTTAGGGTACAAATTGTAGCTGGGTAATTTCTTCTCCTCCAACAGGAGTTCGTTCAAGTAAAAAAAAAATTCCATGCTACTTGGAAAGTTAATGTGCCGTGTTCAAAGCTCTTAAACTTCTCTTTATTGTTTGTATATTTATGATCACTGTAATACTTTGTCATTCTAATCAAAATAATTTGGGAAGCAGTGACGCCTTTTGGGAGGGTCTTTAAATCATTGACATATCAGGATTGGAGTGCGATTCTCGACAACTTTTAGGAACGCAGAATTTCGAATAGATCATTAAGGCAGAGGTTAAAGGGGGCAGCGAAGTCATGTTTGGTTCTAGTGTTTGCATTGAACTGATTTGTCTGTTGTCCAACTCAGTTTTTCTATAACGAATCTGGGATGAGTATTAGTTATACCATTCCCTTATCAGATGCACTAGAAAAATCTTCATCTGAATTTCCAAATTTCCTCTAGTTCAGATCTTTCTTCACAAGAATGAATGTCACAGAAAAATCTAAACAAGCTCCTTATACTTGAATTTTCCTTTCCAAAAGTGTACTTACTACCCTGGTCCAGGGCATACTGCTTTACAACAGTAATCAGTTCCCCATCATTCATGTAAGACTACATTTCGTCCACAATTTTATTACAGGACTATTCTAGCCTTATTTGGCCAACCATTGTTTTCCATATATACATTGCATTAAGCCTGTATCTTCCCATTTCAATTGTATGAGTCCTTTAAATCCATTATTTTATTCACAAAATGTCAGAAAATGAACAAAATATGTTCAAAGATTAATTTAATCTTGAAATTGACCAGGACGAGGCGACTTAAAGGGCTACAGGTTTCTTGATCATTCTGTGTCATTTGTTAAAAAGGGCAGTCAATATGCAAACTATTGTTAATGACATTGGAAAGAGGGTAAAGGAGGTGCTTATGATCAAAAACCAGTACACCAGCAGTAACTTGCCGGCAATCTTTAATCTTATCAAAACATATGTCCCAAAAGCATTCTTTGAAAAAGAAACACACTCCAGACATGCCTGTCATTATTCCTAGAGGTTGGAATATTTTGCCCAGCAGTGTTTCATTTACTTCAGATTCTGTAAAGTTTCCAGAGGTTGGCCGTTCTGGTATTGAGGTGGGACATAAACATAGCAATTTATCTTCCCTCAATGAATTATGACATTTCTGATGTTGGCACCAACATTCGAATGTACTCCTCCAGACACTGACACAGCGGACAGCTGTTCCCTTAATTGGTTTGGCCAAAATAAAAATACAAATGAAAAGATCATCAACGTTTGATAATTAAAGCTCCACCGTGAATGAGCAGGCAAAAAAGTCCGGATTCTCGCTCACATCTTATGCAGATGACACACAACTTGTTGGCTCTTTGACTAAGAGTGAGCTTGAACCAGACACCAGGTTCCATGACTGCATGGGCTATCATTGATTGCCTGAAGTTAAAATCTTGTAAAAGGGAGGTCATCCTATTGGGGACCCTGGCGATGTCCTTGTCCAATTCGTGGTGGCCACAAGAGCTGTGTACCTTCAAACTCCTGTCAGGTAAGCATGTAACCCTAGAGTGATAGTTGACAACAGACCTACATTGAGTGATCAAGTGACCAAGTCACTTCTTCCTCCTATACTCTAAGGACATAAAAAAAGATAATACTTTTCATCCTGTCCAATCTGCAAAAAACAGTACCTCAATGGATCTTTCAAAACCAGACTACTGTAACAGTCTATACATCAACATGCAACAATATTTGAACAAAGTGCAAGAGCACGCCCCTCTTAGGATTTCCAAAATTCAAATCTGCCTCTATGGCATTAAAACAGTTACATTGGCTGCTGGTAGAATAGAAAATTGTATTTAAAGTCCTCTGCATTATCTAGAAAGCTCACAACGGTATTGGACCAGACTACCTAATAATTAAATTCAACTGGTATGTGCCATCTAGAACATTACAATCCTCTGCAGCCAAGAATGCCTCAAAATTCAAATGTTCCTCCGAAGGAGGAAGGAGTCTTGTGACTGGTGCACTAAAACCCGTAATACTTTGCCCCTTCATGGACGTCCTCTAGGGGTCGCCAGAGATCACAGTTGCGACCCTTGGCTTGCCATTTGCTACCCCAGGCACTACCTTTGCGACCCCTGGGCTCAGAAGTGACAAAATCAGTGCCTTATGGACATCGGTTGCGGCTCCACTTTCCTTGTTTTCTGTAAATCTTTTGGTATCACCTGGCGTTGCAGTGCGCATGTGCTGGTTGCTTGGCAAGGGCTTCTTGGAATCAATACGGGGTCAGAAGCTTTTAGAAGCCTTGTCCATCTTTTTCATTCGCTGGTGTCATCCTCCATGCTAAACGCTGGATCACGATTGCAAAGGAGGCTAGTTAGTCCCTCCTGGTTACTGCCCTGACCACTTTTGGCTCCGCCCACTGGGACTGGATCTCTTACTCCGCGGGGGACACAGTGTCTTCCAATTACTCGGTGAGCACCTTCTTTTTTCATTCCCACAATGGCGTGGCAACAGCTTTTTAGGTCTCGCAGAGGCTCGTGCTGGTTTATTTAATTACGATTTGCTGCACGATTTGCTTTTACTGCGCTTGTTCTGCCTGCCGTAGCTTGTTTATTTAATTATTTAGCAGCACAATTTGCTGTGCAATTTGCTTTCACCGCTCTCGTTTTCATTATAGGAGACAAGGAAGGTCACAAATCGCCTGCATGGGAATTAAAACAGGGCTTTTAGACAGCCATTCATGAATTGCAGGATCCAGTGTACTGTACATGAGGTTTTTTTCATGGATTGCTGGCTCCCTCCCATGTATTATGGACCGGTTTTAACTATTTGAAGCGCGCGGTGTGTGAAAATGTTAGTTTCTACAGCTCTCCAGTAATAGTGAGACTCTTACATATGTTACCAAATTCTTCACGTTCCAGCAGAGGGGTTCCACGCAGAAAACATCTACTCAGACGTGAATGGATGAGCAGGAGGCGCCTCCTTCCCTAATCTTACAGGCCAACAGAGCTCATACTGCATCCTGCGGCCCACTTGGACGTATCTCCACAGTCTCTACAGCTACAACAGGTTTCCCAAGCATAGCATTCTGCTCCGAACCATCTTCTAGCGCTGCCCCCGGCTCTCCACCCGGGCGGCCCTCCTGCTGCTGCGCAGCTGCAGCACTACTTTCCCAGGCAGTCCCAGCGTCCAGAGGTGAAAGCTTAACATCTCGCGCAATTGGGGCGGAGGCACTCAGAAACCTCAAAACTCCACAGGTGTTGCCCCTCCCTTCCCGCATCCCAACAATACTATGTTTGCATTTGGTTGACATTGATACCTTGTATTCGTCTAAGAAAATATAAGCCCTTAAATGAATGCCAACGTGTGTTGTGCAGTGCCATTGAAGTTATGTGGCGAGGGTGGGCTGCAAAATTATGCGACAGAGGGATAAGTATTATGCAGCAGCAAAATTAAGCTTTGTAGTGCAATGTGGCCCGTTTGGTTAAAGTATTTCCTAATTTTTTATATTTTCCTCACATTAACGTTGTAAGAGCAAGGATTTCACTTCATTAGTACCAATTTAACATTTCGCCCAAACAAATCAATACGCATCCCAAAGGTTACTATTAAAACTTTGCCAATGATTTTACTATGTGCAGCAACACGTGTTACTTGCTTTTAGTAACAATTGATCCGTTTGAGATAAAACAAAAAATATCTTTGTTAAAATCTGCAGATTTTGCACCAAGAAATGGAGTATGTGAGAAAAACATATTTATACAGAAAATGCCACAGCTGCAGAATCGCATAATTCCAGTGCCCTGATGTTCTTTCATAATGTAAGCTTGTGGTTGCCCTACTTCTGTGTCCGGTGAAAGATCACTAATCTTCACAGTCTCTGATTGGCCCGGTAATGCCAGGCGTCTGATCTCCACCTCTCCATTGTCGCCGCCTCATCCCAGAAGGGACACGTCCAACACAACTGTGTGTTCCGGTTGTGGAAGGGAGAGGGATCTGCCATTGACCCAATCGTGATTTGTGAGCCACCACTGCAGTTGTCGTGCCGTGCCATCCGAGATCTGGACGTGATCGGACAGGTTACCCTGATGCTGTGCCCACTGGAACTTCAGGTCCACTGCAGAGCCCACATATGCCATCTGGCATGATTCACTAGCAGGATGCAGGATGCCATCAGGCCCGGAGGGTCATCCTGACCGAAACCTGGGATAGAGGCTGAAAGATCGGAATAATAGCCTGAATATCCTGAACTCGCTGCTCGGGAGGATAAACCGACACTGCGCCGAGCTGCCCAGAACCACTCCGATGAAGAGGAGCTTCTGAGAGTGAATAAGGTGCGACTTCGGCACGTTGATGGAGAATCCCAGCAAATGCAGGAGTTCGGCCACTGTCTGGAGGTGGTAGACGACTGCCTGGGGCGAGCCTTCAACAACCAGTCGTCGAGATAGGGAAAGACTGGAACCCCTGATCAGCGCAGATGAGCTGCTACCACCACCATCATTTTCGTGAACCCCCGAGGGGCGCTGGTAAGGCCAAAGGGGAGCACGGTAAACTGACAATGCTCGTGGCCTACCGGAAACCGCAGGTAACACAAGTGGGCTAGCAGGACGGGGATGTGGAAATAAGAGTCCTGCAAGTCCAACGTTACCATCCAGTCTCCAGGGTCGAGAGCAGACAAGACCTGAGCTAGCGTCAACATTTTGCCCTTCTCCTTCAGGAGGAATTGGTTGACGTTCCGGAGGTCCAAGATAGGACGCAGGCCCTTGTCCTTATTGGGGACCAGAAAGTAGTGGGAAAAATAACCACAAACTACTTCTGGCCCAGGAACGCACTCAATGGCCCCCTTGGCCAAGAGGGTCGTGACTACCTACTGAAGAAGTGCTAGATGGTCCCCCAACATGCGGTGGTACAGAAGTGGCATGGCTGGAGGGGTAGTCTCTAAGGGGAGGGAGTAGCCCTTTCGGCCAATTTGCAGCACCAATTTGTCCAAGGTGATGTTGCACCAGTGGGGGAAAAGATGGTGAATTCTGCCGTCCACTCGCATTTGATGGGCCTGAAAGTTTGGAAGACTTTGCAGTGGATGCTGCGGGGGGGAGGTCGACTGACCCGCCCGCTGGCCCCCAGAACCGCCTAACGGTTCCCACGTCCGCACGGAGGATTTTGCTGCGCAGGCCTGTGGCTCTGGAACAAACGTGTTGGAGCACCCCTTCCGAGGCCATGAAAGGAGCGAAAAGCAGAAAGGGGAGGAGGATGAGTGGCCTACAGGCCCAAGGACTTAGCCGTAGGCCACGAGTTCTTAAAGTGCTCCATCAAACTTTCTGCTTTATTGCCAAAGAGGCAAATGCCATCAAAGGGCATGTCCATCAGAGTGTTTTAAACATCCCCTGAGAAGCCAGTTGTCCTCAGCCAGGCCAGCCAGTTGTGGAAATCGCCCTGCCCAGCAAGTCGGCGGTATCAGGCCCACAACGAATGGTGAACTTAGCTGTGTCTCTCCCAGCTCCTATAGCTTGGGAGAGCACTGTCCGTGCCTCCTCTGGACAGTTGGGTAGCACCTGCGCAACTGTATCCCACACAGAGTGGGAATAACGGCCCAAGAGGCATGTGTTGTTCACCGACCGCGGCCCTAAGCTTGCAGAAAAAAACAGCTTCTTGACAAGCTGCTCCAGCTTCTTGGATTCCCTATCTAGAGATGCGGAAGGGAATACGCTTTGGGAAGCAGAGGTTCTGACAACCAAGTTCTCGGGAGTGGGATGTTGGGAGAGAAAGAGGGGGTCGCCCGGAGCCGGTCGATGGGCCACATTCTTGTCCACAGGAGCCCCTGTGTTGGGCCTGGAACAGGTGCCCAAAAGAACATCCGAAAGAGGATCATTAAACGGCAGCAAGGGCTCCGAAGAGGTTGCCGCCGGCTGAAACACTTCTGTCAGGAGGTGAGTCCTGACGGCCACTGTAGGGATTTCAAGGTGGAGGGCCTCGGCAGCCCTACGCAACACCACTGGGTAACTGGCTCCCTCCTCCGTAGCCACGGTAGAAGGAGACAGCATGCCAAGGTCAGGTGTTGTGTCAAGACAACTGGCATCCCCCAAATCCTCTGCCCAGTCCGGATCATAATCACACTGTTGTGCGAGAGGATTCTCGGACCCCTCCCATTCCCCCCCTTCCTTCGAAGTCTGGGAAACAGGCTGAAAATAAGGAGGACAGACATAGGGGTAAAAAGGCCCCATCAACGTCGGAACCGGCGTTGAGCGACGCCGATCCGGCGCCGTGTCCGGGTCGGGGCTGTAGTCGGCGGTGGCAGCGGATGACGTCGGAGGTGGTGCCGGAGGGGGGGGGTCGACGCCGGTGGAGTTATTATGAGGTCAACCAGTGTCGCCCGGGATCCGAGCCCGGATCCAGGGGGTCCTGCGGCGCTGGGGCCAAAGCTGACTGCGGCGTCAGGGCCTGAGCCGCCGGCGATGGAAGGGCAGGACCCCCAGTCAGGCCCGCGGGGTCCGTAGGCGCACCGGCTAGGTCAGACGGCCCAAAGAGTCGGGCCATAGCAGCAAGAAACTCTTGCACCTAAGCAGGCGTAGCCGATGGACCCGGAAAGGGCGGGTAGGACGGCGGCGATGTCGCAGGCTCCACTGGAGCCGCAGGGGTGGCATCACCCGCACCCTCAGCCGCGTTGCACAACTGGCAAGGTGAAGTCTAAGAGCGACGGCACTTATTCGACTTCTTTATGGAATGCTTTGACTTACCTGACCGAGTGCGAAGACTTCGATCCAGAGGAACAATGGTGACGGCTCTGCGACCAGTCCCTCAACCTCCCATGGGACCGGGACCTTGAGCGGCGCGGAGCAGACTGCCAGACTTCCAGCAACTTTTGGGACCATTCCGCCAAAAGTCTTCAGCGCCATAGCCCGGCAGTCGGGCGCGACTTGAAGTCATGGTCGCACCACAGGCAGTAGAGACACACGCTGTGTGGGTCCGTCACCGACATCATGCGGTGACAGTCCCCACAGTTCCTAAGGCTGGGCATCCCTCCGACATCAGGAGTCGATCGACTCAAAGGAATTGAGACAAAAGGCCTTGAAAAAACGTAATCAAAAAGTGACTGGGGATACTTGCTCTTCCCGGATCTGCGCTTGCAGGCACGGAAAAGGAAAGAAATGACGTCAGCGTGAGAGGTCGCATTTAAGTAGCTCCAGCGACATCATCTCGGCGCAAATGACGCACGTGGAGCAGCATGACGACGCTTACCGACGCGCAGGGGTACGTCTGACGAAAACTTTCTGGATCCAGTTTGAGGCCTGGGGGTAATTCTAAGGTAAGGAATCTATCACTACATGTTTATTTCAGATCTTATAAGTCACTCCACATTCAGACCACATGTGCTTCAGGTAGCAAGACATGAAGTTTTTACCTCTGATTGACACAATCTCCTTAGGGACACCCACTTTGGTAAAAATATCAATGAGGGCTGTAGCCACTTCAAGAGGGAGCAGTGCTATCCCTAAGGGGAATTGCCTACCAACATAAATCTGTTGCCTGATGCAGTTGGACCTCAACAATCTCCACGCCTACACTGACGCCTCCCAACTCTATGACTGGAATTAGCTCTCCACTGAAGGCACCTCCACCTTCATGATGCCTATCCACTCTGCCTCACTTAAGGACCCCTGCTTTTACCACATCTACAATCTAGGTAAAGAAGAATCCAGATCAAACCTCACTGAAGCCCTCAACACCTTCATTATGACAGCCACAGTACCCGCCACCTGGAAACACACTGAAGTCAATCCTCTTATGAAAAAGCCCCCTGCCAACCTCAGCGAACTCGAGAACTACCGACGATGTCTCTTCTACCCTTCCCAGCCAAAGTCCTGGAGAAAGCCATCAACCTCCAGCTCACCGTATACATTGAACACATCAACCTTCTCAACGCCTCCCCATCAGAATTCCGGACGGACCACAGCACTCAGACCTCCCTGATAGCAGCCACTGATGGCATCAGATGCCTCCTCTACCAGAGGGAAACAGCAGCCATCATCCTCCTTGCCCTCTCCACATGCATTCAACACAGTCTCCCATCACACTCTCATCACCAGACTTCGCCACCTAGGCATCCAACACAATGCTCTTAACTGGATTGCCTCCTTCCTACCCAAACAAACACAGAGAATCCACCTTCCTCCTTTCTCGTTCGACCTCAAGCCACAGGGCTCCTCCCCACTCTCTTCAATGCATACATGACACAGCTCGCCAACATTGCCCGCACTAATAGACTCAAAATCATCTCCTACGCCGGCGACACTTAGTCCATCCTCTACCTCACAAACAACTAACCAGCAAGAACCAACGTTTAGAACACCATGTCCAACATCGCTGACTGGATGAGGGCCAGCTGCCTGAAGCTCAATTCAGACAAGATGGAGGTTCTAATTTTTTGACGCAACCCCTTCCCTAGGAACGATTCTTAGTGGCTCACCACCTCAGGCCAGCACCCACACCCTCAAGCCACGCACGAAAACTCAATCTTCCTCGGCAATCAGCTAACTATGAAGAAGCACGTCAACGCCATCTCCGACTCATGCTTCCGCATGCTCCACTAGATCTACGGCTGGTTCCCCACTCACACCAGGAAAACAGTGACACAGGCCCTCATCACCAGTCGCCTTGGCAACGTACTCCACCCTGGCACCACCAATCAACTACTCTATCACCTCCAGACCATTCAGAACTCCGCAGCGAGGTTCATCCTCAACCTCCGCAGAAGCACCAACATCTCCCCCCACCTCAGATCCCTCCACTGGCTCCCCTTACACAAAGGATGCCGCCTGCAAGCTCCTCACCCACGCCTACAAAGCCCTACACAACATCGGAGCTGTATAACTCAACTACCACATGAATTCTCACCAGCCCACCAGAGGGCTCCGCTCTACCTCCTTCGCCCTGGCCTAAACCCCCTGCGTCTGTCGGAGTTGCTGCGGAGGTCGTTTCTTCTCCTACATCGCCTGGAACGACCTGCCCCTCGACCTGTGCACCTGACCATCCCTCACAGATTTCAGGAGGAGGCTCAAGACATGGCTTTTCGACCAAGAGCAGTAGAACCCCCATGCCTTGAAACCCCCCGGGGTGACAAGTCATGCTTTAAAAGAACCTCCTGATTGATTGATTGGGGGGGTTTCAAGGATATCGACAATGTCAATCCCTACCATTTCAAAGGGTACCCCAACTGGTGGAAGTGGAATTAATGGAGCCTTTGGGTGGCCACATGCCTCATCACTGGCTTGGCAGGTGGCACAGGGGATGCAAAACTCTTTCACCTTCTGAGACCTGTTTGGCCAATAGGAGTGGCTGACTAGCCTACTACAAGACTTGTTCTGGTCAAGATATCCAGCTAAGGGAATTTCATGTGCCAATCTAATGAGAAACTCTCTGAACTACTGATGTACTACCACTCTCCTTAGTGTACAGAAGCCCTTCCTCCCAATCGGTCCTGTGGGAGCCACTGACATCTCCGCTTGAGCTTGCTGCTCACAGACTTTCCATTTTGGGAACCCAAATCTTACCTTGATATCCAGCTTTTAGTTATGAAGAGTTTTAGGGCTCGCCCTCCTGAGCAGATTTTTGGGGGCCTTTAGAAGACTCTTTACTTTTATCTTTAGGATGTTCACCCTCTTTCCCCTGGTGAGGTTTAGTAACCCCTTTTTTGGTCAACCCCATCAGTGGTAGTTTTGGTCACCCTATTCTTGACCCAGTGGTTTGTCTTCTTTCCCAATTCTTGGGGAGAAGTAGGACATAGGTCCATCAAGTATTGCTGCAACTTTTCAGAAACACAGTTATTCAATTGCTGTTCTTTCATAATCAAATTATACAGCCCATCATTGTCTTGCACCAGGCTACCTTTTACCCAAGGGTGTCCAGGAGTCGCCGCTCAATGTTTGTACTCTAGACCCTTTACCAGTGACTATATGAAGTAGACTGTGTGTGCTCAGATGTGAAAAACATTTAACTACTCATATATACGGCATGCAACATGGGTAGGAATTATTCCCATCAGTTGCCGTTCTGTACCACCATTATTACATCATGTGGGTTCTCCTTACCCAGGAGTTAGTATACAAGATCAATCACACTTTAACAGGTGTGAAGAGTGGGGAGACCGATGTAAAATGTTTGTATGATGGTATCAAGATATGGTGTTTTTAAGCAAAAGGTTATACACCTGAGGGAAAGCAGTGCAGTGAGTGTAAAGTGATAAGTGGATAAAATTGGGTGAAACGGAGTAGAAAAGTGATTTATTAGTATCTCTCAGACCCCAAGGTTAAAAACAAGTGAAAGGTAGATTTGACAGAATATCTACCAGCAGGAGGTCAACATGTTTCTGCATACCATCGGAAGATTTTCCTTATGCATTTGTCAGGACCTAGATGGTGCTACTGCTTTGTAAATGAATAAGTGAAGTTTAAAAGGGAAAAATATCACCTGAAAAGCAGGTGTAGAATCTCCACCACAGTCTACAAAAGTCACATAGGAGACAAAGAAAAGAGAAAAACATTACACATATTAGAGAATGCACTAAATACATCGTGCTATTCTAGTGGTCACGTATTAACATTTAGACAGACGTGATAACACTCACCCAAAACTTGTGGGGATGGCGCCTCACCTCACCTGGCAGCAGCTCAGGTAGAATAGGAGCACCGCTCTGTTTAGCAAAACATAATCACAGGGACACTCAACCGATTCCGTTAAAAACACCATTGGCTTAACAACTGCAATGAATTTCTGAATTTCACCTTAGAGTTCAGTAGAAAGGAACTACCGTTCTTAGATCTCTTGATAGTGGCCACAGAAGAGGGGTTGAAAACGGAACTGTACAGGAAACCCATGGCACGCAACGCTCTTCTGAGCTACGAGAGTTGCCACCCTCGGGCGCTCAGGGATAACTTGCCCTTTGGGCAATTCCTGAGACTCAGGAGAAACTGTTCGACAAAAGAGTCATTCGAAAAGCACTCTGAGACACTCTCGGAATACTTACGAGAAAAGAAATACCCAGCCAAAATCATTCGCCAGTCGAAGAAAAGGGCCGCTAACAATAACAGGGATGCCCTATTGGAAACTATTCCGAAAGAAAGATCCAACAGAATGACCTTTGTGAACACTTTTCACACAAGATCCAATGATGTGCGAAAAATAATAACCAAACATTGGTCTATTTTGAATTCCAGTGGAGAAACTTTACCACCACCACTCTTTGCCTTTAAAAGAGGACCGAACACAAAAGACCACCTAATTCACACTCGTCCCAAAACAAAACAAACTAGACAAGTGGGAGCACTTTGGGACCTACCGCCGGTACAAGGACACCACCCGTGTGGCAGCTGCTCGGCATGTCCGCAAACCACCAAGTCCACCAGCGTGGATATCGGAACTATGCGCCCATGGCAACAGCGTAAATTCACGAACTGTAACAGCGAGAATACAATTTACAATTTACATGATCACTTGCCCGTGCGGAAAGAGATATGTGGGAATGACAACCCGTAAAACCAAAATAAAGATTGGCGAGCACAAGAGCACAGTTCGCTGTCGGAAACAAGCAACTCGCCTGACAGCCCACTTTCTGGAAAAAGGCCACGGTCCAAGTGAGTTCAAGTGGACAATACTCGAACAGCCGACAATACCTGAACATTGCCCAGATGTCGGAAAGTTTCTGTTTAAAATAGAGCAGAAGTGGGTGTACAAATTAAACAGTGACAAGGATGGCCTGAACGAACCTATACCATGGATGTCATTATGAAACCGTTGAGCCATTCTCCATCTTTTCCAAGTCTCCCTGTCACCAAAAACTACGACTCCCATAATGCACCACACTGGCTTCAGTCATATACCCGCCCTTTTCTCTTGTTCGGTGCCTCCCCAGAACAGCCCAGAGGGACGCTTGGAGACACCGACGGAGAGGTGAGAGTGTGGTTACGTAATCTAGTTAGACAACCCTGTGCGCTATGAGCACCTAGCCTTACAGCGTTAGAAGCCTATACTTATATAACTACTCCGGTACGGCACCGATGACATTTTGAAAACTCACAAGCTGTCTCTCATACTATCGGAGACACATATGATAGTTCTTTTGCCTTGTTTTTAACGGAATCGGTTGAGTGTCCCTGTGATTATGTTTTGCTAAACAGAGCGGTGCTCCTATTCTACCTGAGCTGCTGCCAGGTGAGGTGAGGCGCCATCCCCACAAGTTTTGGGTGAGTGTTATCACGTCTGTCTAAATGTTAATACGTGACCACTAGAATAGCACGATGTATTTAGTGCATTCTCTAATATGTGTAATGTTTTTCTCTTTTCTTTGTCTCCTATGTGACTTTTGTAGACTGTGGTGGAGATTCTACACCTGCTTTTCAGGTGATATTTTTCCCTTTTAAACTTCACTTATTAATTTACAAAGCAGTAGCACCATCTAGGTCCTGACGAATGCATAAGGAAAATCTTCCGATGGTATGCAGAAACATGTTGACCTCCTGCTGGTAGATATTCTGTCAAATCTACCTTTCACTTGTTTTTAACCTTGGGGTCTGAGAGATACTAATAAATCATTTTTCTACTCAGTTTCACCCAATTTTATCCACTTATCACTTTACACTCACTGCACTGCTTTCCCTCAGGTGTATAACCTTTTGCTTAAAAACACCATATCTTGATACCATCATACAAACATTTTACATCGGTCTCCCCACTCTTCACACCTGTTAAAGTGTGATTGATCTTGTATACTAACTCCTGGGTAAGGAGAACCCACATGATGTAATAATGGTGGTACAGAACGGCAACTGATGGGAATAATTCCTACCCATGTTGCATGCCGTATATATGAGTAGTTAAATGTTTTTCACATCTGAGCACACACAGTCTACTTCATATAGTCACTGGTTGAAGGGTCTAGAGTACAAACATTGAGCGGCGACTCCTGGACACCCTTTGTTGTTATAAGTTGTATAGGGGCATGTGTCCAGTCTCGAGTCGTTAAACCTGCCCTCAGACCCTCCGTTAAATAGTGTGTTTTGTACCTTTTACCCAACCACATTGTGTCCTTACTGAAAAATCTACAAAATCAACCCAGTATTGACTCAAGGATTTCGGACTCCCCCTGAACTTAATTTTATGTTCCTCAATGTTGAGTCCAAAACCCTCAATCAGGGTACCCATCAAGTGGTCATATGACTCTGCCTCATTCAGTGTCAGGAGTCTATCCTGCACTAACCAGAGAACAGTTTCCAAAATGAGAGGGCCCGATATTTCTGACTGCGTTTCCTCATTCTACAGGGTCTCTAGAAAGTTGTAAACCATTTGGTGATATCATCCTCTGTGTGTTTTGGGACAATCCCTTTGGGAATTTTAGGGTCAAATGTTTACTCTCTGTCCCAAGAAATTACATTGCTGCCGCCATTCATGGGTGCCAACCCCATTTCTGCCCTTTCACTTTCTATGGCCAGTATCCTGTCCTCCAGGGATTCTGCTGGACAATCTCTCTATGAGGATCTCTTTCTCCCTGAGATCTTCACTGTACCTTGAGCGACCAGAGACATTGAGGCAGATCTTGGCACATTAAGTAGGTTACAGGGTGCAGGTACCACAACCTCTCTTTCAGGTTGAGGAGTATCTGATCCATCCTCATTATCACTTTCCCCACCATGATATTCAGGGCTGGAGGACTCATCCAAGGGATGGGCCTGCTCACACTCTGCCAACAGCTTCTAAAGTGTTGCAGTGATAGGGTGTGAGCCCCTTTTAATCTTATATCCCTTACAACTGCCAGTATTTTAGCTGCAGGAAGGGGCCAGGTGGAGCTTTAACCATGTCATCTGAGATACTCATTATCTTTGTAAAGTTGGGAACTTTTTGGGGGAAAAAAACAATTCGAACAAGATTCTAACAAACTTTTAGTCCTAACTACAGTGAATTTTTAAATTCTATCAGTTTTTTAACTCAGAGACTTAAACAAGGTCCTAACAATTAATTTTAGAAATGTAGGAAAATTAACCAATTGAAAAACACACTTTAACTAAAGACAATTTTGGGATTTACTTGTGTAGTCGCTTATTGGCCAAGTGCCATAGGCGCAACTAGACCTGAACTTTGGAGAGGGGGGGAGTTGGGTGGTAAGACTCCCAGGCAGGGCAGGCTCAAGCACTGGTGGCAGCCTTAACAGTCTTTTTAGTGTTCTCCTCCCCCAATCCTCCTTTTCCATGAATTCCCTCAATACCACTCTCCAACAGTGCACCTCATCGCTCCATAGTCCCTCTATGACATATATATATTTTTTTATAGTGGTACTCATAGTTCACTCACACTCAGTTCTGAGATCTGCATGGTACATGTTCTTTGCAGCAGGCACATTGATCCTACGCGCTACTTTACGATGAGCGAAAGTAGACCAATTCGGAACTCTCACTAGTAGGAACATTAATCATCAGAGTTACCGTGATATTTTTATTGTTGCCTGAAAGCTACCTGATGCACAAGGAATTTCATGGGAGATCCATTAGCACATCAAGAGTGGCATCACCACCTTCCACAACAGAAACAACTTCACGAATAAATGAAAAATGGATTGCACAGGCTCTGCATAGTAATATAGAACAATGAAGGAATAAAATTCCAATCCCCCAAACAAAAGTAACTCAGGGAGCCTCCTGGCAAGCTAACTAAAAAAAAAAAAAAAATCGCATCCAAATTAATTTAATATGTTGCGGCATGAATGAGATTTATTTAGAAAGTACTGCGCAGATTTTCCAAAAAACGCGATCAAGAGAAGAAAAGATAGACAGACTACAGACCTCCAGTGTCCCGATGGGCGCCGCCATTTTGGGTCAGCTCTCTAGTCTTTTTTCAAAGGCAATCAAGACTAGGCTTTTCTTCCAGTATAAGAACACAAGCTGAGGCAGGACTCCGGTCACATCCACGGAGCTGCTGAAGGGTATGGAATAAAGCCATATTAGGAATGCGGTCACGTAAGTGAGACCCTGACCATGGGTCTTTAAAAACGTGGTCTTGTGATAGCGGAGGGGTGCGTCTCTGACAGTGAGATTCTACCGCCCAAAAACAGCGTGAGTGACTGTGTTTTAAACTTTCCTCCATAGTAACCAGTTAACTAATCACCCTAAGACGCAGGCTCATGAGGCCCTATCACCACGCTTCAAATGTATGTATCAATTGTAGCATGCTTGCACGTTTGGAGGCATTTGCCATCATTTGCTGTCGTTCGTTTTCACGTTTAATTATTTCAACCAGCATGTTTGACTATGACACATTTGGGAGCTTAATAGGTTGATGTCTGGGAGGCATTAAGCCATCATTTGCTGTTTTATTCGCGAATAAACCATCAACCGGCATGTGTGATAATGACCAATTTATCAGTATGATGAGTGGATTTTTTTGATGTCACGCTGCTAGTGAGACGTTTTTTCTTGACTAGACACTTGTCCTGGAACTGCAAGGAGGGCCACACCCTTGCTTGTTTAACAACCCAGCACCAGATGGGTCGTTTTGAATTGTGAATATGTATTTGTGTTTGAAGTGTGTATCACGCTTTGTTGACGTTTTCCAAGGGTCCATACCCTTTGGCGACGATGGCGGATGGCAATTCATCGGGCCATATGCATAATTAATGTTGGGAATACTTTGGGATACTAAGCCACAATGTGACTCACGCACCAATGAGCCATGTATGAATTGTGCTTTACATATTGTAATTCTACAACCATGTACCCTTTTTCTCTTTTTCTTTCCACAGAGACCATATTAGGTCATTTTCATGATAATGCCTCACTAAGGGCCAACTCAAGCCCCGAGGCTAAACCTAGCAGCCGATTTTTGCTGTTAAGTTTTAGGACCATAGGCATTTAACATTTAGTTTAGAATTGAGTTTTTTGTAGGGATCAACAGAGGTCCTGATGAGTAGGCAGGAGGGGTCTGCCTATGAAACATATCATGTTGACAAAGTAGACCACACTTGTAATTCTACTTACTAACCCCCTTTTTTAATGTTACCAGCTTGCGAAGCCATTAAAGTTTATTTTTTCGACTAGCCAGGGAATTTTTACCCTTTTTTTTACACTACCATTCACGTAAATAGGTCCCTACACTCCCCAACACATATCACTATCCTCATCACATCACATAGCCTACTGTCAAAAATATAAGTGCTCCCGCGTCACTCGTAGGTCGAAGCACGCCCCGCCCCGTAGAGGGACGGGAAGACCCCAATGATGGGAGAATGACACTATGGGATTCATAGTGTGTGAGGGGTATATTAAAAAAACACAGTACCCTCATTCTGCCACTCGCAGAGAGGCCTGATTTTCAAATTGCAGTGTATCCACGAGTTTAGAGAATATACAAAATCATATAAAATTAGTCACCACTCACATTGATAGAATCCCATTGTTTACAAGTCTAGTTCAGGAGGGTGATTCTATCATCTCCTCTACACTTCCCCAATTGATTGTTTGGCTTTCTCAGTTAGACAGTTTGCGTCCCCACAGACAATGATGGTGTCTTAATAGAAGCATATCAGGGCCTGCAGTTTGCCATAGGTAACACCTCCCATCCATATTCTATTAATGCCCTTGTCTAGAAGGCAAGAATAACCTCCAGCATGCCCGACCAGCAGCACATTTGCACGCATAACAGACATACACTTACACACGTTCTCTCACACATATTCTCACTATATCTCTTGCACTTTTTTGTACATAGAATTGTGTAACTTATGCAAAATTCCCATTTTGTGCCTCTAGTCTCCTGTGCCAATACTGGTTGTACACAAGGTCCTGTCACCGAGACAGCTTTATGCCCTCCTGGGGAATTGTGCTAATGCCTCCCAGGTAAGGATACCATGAGGGCCAACCCTGGAAGGACCTGCCACCTCACTCCTGCAGGAAGCCACCAGGGTGTTGGCCCAAAAGGCGAACTTCAAAGGAGAAGCCACCTTTGAAGGGAAAATGAGTAACACTTGAGAGAGGGGCTACTCCATTGTTCAGACAGACAGGCTGGTACTTGGGACAGGAGAGGGGAAACCAGTTGCCAAAAAAAAATCACAAAAAAAAGACACATTGGTCTCTGTAAGAAAAGAGAGAAAAATATTGAGAAAAGTAAACACACAGTGGACGTATACGTTTTTGCACATAGTTCTCAGTATTTTACCCATTTCTTCTTTACCTTTTAGCATATAATCATGCATTTATCTCCATGCTTTGCTTAGCAGTATTACTGGGCTTTGGCCATATTTCTTTGCCCAAGGTAATGTGCTCCATCTTGTTTGAGCCTATTCAATTTAAACACACATATAGTCTTGACAGAAACACATACATTTGACTCTTACATAAAGACAGACACCCATATACAAATTTCCATGTAGAGCGTTTGTTTTTTACAATCGGTTTACTCGTTGCCCGAGTTTCGAATGTAAGCGTTATTAGATAGATAGATTCGGGATGGAAAAGATATATATACAAATATACAAGACGTGCCCCATCATAACTTTTTTCATGATGGGCACTTGTTTTTTGCAATCGGTCACTCGTTATCTGAGTTGTGAATGCAAATTCAATTGTTACAAATTAGGGATGAGCGTAAATATATTAGTATGTACATACTTTTCAAGTTCTGATTGCGTGCCTCATGAGCCGGCGAGCGAGGGTTTTCAGACGCGGTTAACTGTGAAAGTAAAATACAGCCGCGCCCTCTCGTTAGATTGCATAGTTTAGCGAGAGCGATTTTACCTAGTATTCTTCAGAAGTTCCGCCTCACCCGACTGTGGATCACAGTCTCGTACTTACATGACCGCCAGTGTCCGATGCTTCATTCTTGCCCCCGTGCCGCTCCGAAGTGATACCGGCTCGGCAATGCTGACATCTTTTTATGATTGCCGGTTGTTGTCATCGTTCTCTTTCCAAGTACAAAAACTAGACCGCCAACCCAAGATGGCCGCCCGTTTTTGGAACACTTCCTGGTTTTTGCAAAAATAGTGTTTCTTCTATGTTTTTAGATCGTAATTCTGAATGTAATTCTTTTTTAAATTGTTAGCTTTTTACATATGAATATATTTGAGATATAATGGGGTATATTTTTTTTAAAAAGGGGATAGTAATATGTGAGGCAGCATATCTAGCTATTGTTTCAACGTTGCAGGGCTCTAATTTATTTTCCAGGGCTGGAAAGCATCGCTCTTTTGACTATCCTTACCAGGTCATATCCTTTATGGTGTAAGATGTTGGTTTTGGTGGTTACTGGACAGTAAGATTGAATTCTAGGTTGCCACCTTATTTTTAAATTGAGGACAGCTTTTCAAGCACCGAGTGTACATATTTACAAACGGCCCCATGGATTGCATCGTTCAAGCCGTTTTTGTTGGATTTAATTCTGAAAACCCACCTTTGTTCTTTTTCTAGGAGTTGTTCCTCCCTTGCCACCAATTCAATTATTGTCCAGCGCATTTCTTCTGCCTTGTGACCCATTTCTAAGAAATGGTTTGTCAGTTTTGTGCTGGATTTTTTACATTTCACAGTACTTTTGTGCTCTCCTATCCTTGTCTTGATAGCTCGGCTGGTCATACCCACGTATTCCAGGTTGCATGGACATTTTATCAGATACACGGTGTTTGAGCTGTTGCAGTTACTAAAGTTTCTCTGCTCCCATTTAGTTCCATCGTTGAAGGTGATCGTGGTGCTCTTCTTGGTCAAGCAGCAGACCTTGCAATTTCCACAGGGATGGTGGCCTTGTACAAAGTTCACACTTCTTGTGTGGTTATTGCCCCCTATTTTTGGTCTAGTGTGAACCAGCAGATCTCGAATACTCTGTGTTTTCTTATGGGAAAATATAGGTTTTGGTAGTTGGAGGTTGCCACTTTAAAATTTTCCAGTTCTTATTGATGATCTTGGTCACCTGATTCGAGCTGGTGTTGAATGTGGTGACGCAAATAGGTCTTTGCTCTTCCTCCTTCTGAATCTTCTCTTCGAGAAGGCTTTCTCTACAGTTATTCCTTGCTCGTTTGTAGGCTTGATCGATGATTTTCTTTGGGTACTGTCGTTCTTCCAGTTTTTTTATAGGTCCTTTGATTGATGTTTGAAGTTGCTGACCTCTGTGCAGTTCCTACGAAGTCGTAGGAACTGCCCGTAAGGTAGGTTATCCCGCAGATGTTTCGGGTGAAAACTCTGGTACATTAACAGACAGATTTTGGATGTACTTTTGAAGTGAGTGGTGGTCATCAATTTCCCTTCTTTGGGGAAAATATGTAAGTCTAGAAAAACCAGATTAGTGTTCGAGCTGGTGCTTGTAAATTTTAGAAAGTCATCCTGTAGGTTCAGCCATGTTAGGAATTGTTTAGAGGTTTTTTCATCTCCATCCCAGATGATAAGGATATCATCGATGTATCGAATAAAATTATTTTTTCCACTAGCCAGGGAATTTTTAATTTTTTAAATTTCACATCACAAGGTCCCTACACTTCACTAATCCCATTCACAATGCACTAACACATAGTCTTACATCACAAAAAATAGTGCTCCCGCGTAGCTCTTAGGTTGCAGCACGCCCCGCCCCGTAGAGGGACGGGAAGACCCCCATGATGAAGCGTGACACTAAGGGATTCTTAGTGTGTGAGGGGTATTTTAAAAGCACATAGTGCCTTCATCTCACCAACCTGAGGAAGAGCCTTATTTCACCCCTTCTCAAAAATTATTTATATAAAAACAACCAAAAAAACCTAACATTTACACTCCTAATTTTTGATAGAATCTTTTTGTTTATGTGGATCTACAAGGAGGGTGATTCTATCAATTCCTCTACACTTCCTCTATTGTTTTGGAGTCTAAAAATACATCACAATAGTCTATTTTTATAAATTTGTGTCGGATTTCTTTGGTATCTTGTTGATTTATTTTTTTATTGTTTTGATGCTGCTTAAATGCTTTAAACTTGTTCCTGTTATAAGGCTTGCTGCTCAAAGCCAACGCTCCCCAGGGTTGAGCTCAGGGGTTGACAAACGACACCTAAGGGTCCTAAAGAGGTTCGTACGTGTATTACATTGTGAGGTCGCACAACATCATATGATAGACCCCCATTTCCTCACATGGAATTTTCCAGCTCCAGCCTGGTGCCAGGAGAATGTTAACAAGCATTGGCATAGCCAATAGGTCTCGCTTTTGGGACCTTATAAGTGTTTAACCATGCAACAGTTGATGTTGTTGCACCAAGGATATTGTGGTGCATAACTAAATATTTATAAGGTCCCAAAAGCGGGACCTATTGACTATGCCAATGCTTGTTTTACCTGTAACTGCTCACATCTAGGGTTAACCCATGGTGTGAAGAGATGAAGAGGTAAATTAAAACTGGGTGGTACTGTTAAAAAAATAGAGGTGGGGTGTTATTAATAAATCGGGTGAAGGCTAGGAAACGTTCAGAAAATTTAACAGAACTCTGGTCATAGCAAGGATAACACTACCTTTGTTGAACATTGAATATTTCCATGGTCTGCAAAGTGAGTAATTTTTAAAAATAGAATTGCCAGGGCCTAAGTCAGATAATGGTGCTCACAAAAGTCCCTACACTGGAAGATAAAGAGCGCCTCATCTTTCATATTTTACTCATGGGTTAAAAGAGACTGCCTCTTTAGCACAATTGTGAAATGTACCTCTTTCATAATACCTGGTATTTATTTATTAAAGTTTTATATAGTGCAATGCTTCCTTAGCACTATTGTGAAATTCACCTCTTGGCTATCATCTGCAACCTGGCTCTGTAGAACCCGTCACGCTGATCTGACTTCGAAAAGGTGGATTTCGTGTTAATGATTCAGAAGCATGCTTTCTTCCTGGTGATTGCAACATAAAAGGTGAGGCGCTCATTTAACTTCCGGAGCGTCATGGAACCAGCCTGCACATGACTTAAAATCGGCTGCTTTCAACTAAAATAAAGAAAACGAGATTGGAAATGAAGAAGGAAGCATGAAAGGAAAGAAAATCGGAAAGAACTGCCGGTGGGCTGGGAGGTAATTGCAGTGGAGCAACCTTTGAACATGTTCAGAGCTTTGTCAGGCGGAGAGAGTGGCTCCGGTCGCTGCCCTATAGTGTCATGAGCGACAGACGTAATGAGGGATGGAGCTTTTTCCTCCAAGAACGTCTGAGAAATCAGCCCGGAACTCCGCGGCTCCGATTAACCTCCAGCCGACCCGGCTCTGCAGCCGTCCAGAGCTGCCTTGCTCTTTTCATCACTGATCAGAGAGGCCCGACCTGGGGCCTCCCCACCGCCTGATCATTACTGCAGCTCCGAGTGGAAGAAGCATGGCGCTCCTCAGGTCCTTCTCCGGCTCTGAAGATGGCGGAGGCAGCTGTGCTGCGTTTCTGACCACCAACCTTTGATCCGGCTACGCGGGCTTGCACTAGCAGGCTGGAATGTGCACCCATACCTACACACACGCACTCTGATGTGGATAGGGTCTGAGTGAGCTCACCCGGGAGACTCTTAGAAGGTCTCACCTACCAAACAACGCAAGCCTACCACAGCAAAATCTGCATGCCCTGCCTGGTATTTATTTATCCTGGGGTACATTTCGCCAGGTCCACTGAAATTTATAGTGAAAAAAATAGTATGTCTGTGGTGTTTGCTACAAACATCAGAATCACGGTATGTGAGCAGCAGTACTTAAAGAACATACCCACATTTAACGGTTCACTCGTAATCAAGGCTTAAGGCCAAATAAACAACTGCCAGCTTGAGGAAATGGGGCCTCTTATCAGCGCAAGTGCCAGTGACTAAAATTAATTCTCATCGCTGTGCGACAAGAGACAGAACATCTGCTTTCCCGCAAGGGACTAAAAACCGCACTTTTTCAAAACCGTCCTTTCGGTGTGAATATGAGCTCATTCAGGAGCTGATTCAGAGGGCGCCAAGAGCTTACACGCCTCAGCAACAAACTGAAGCGACTATTGGGAGAGAGTTCTCGATTTGTAAACAAGGATTGGCCGTGCGGCAGTAAAGCCGCGCGGCAGTGAAAGTGGCAGGAGGGGGCATGGGCGATTTCCTTTCGGGACGTGCGACCCTATGGCGCCACCATATGGCGCCGCTCCTGAAAGGAAATCACCAAGATGTGCACGCGTTGAATTGTTAGCAACGCAACACGTGCACATCTTTGCTGAAAAAGCTCTGCCGATGGCATTAGGTCTCCTCCTATGCAGCGCATGCGCGCTGAGTATGTGAGACCTAAAAAGGTGAGGAATCTGTGGGAAGAAGCCTCCATTAGAGGAGTTTTTTTAAGTAAGATAAATTACATCAATCCCTTGCACTAGCATGGACCGCCAGCCAACACATCTGAAGAAGTAAAGTAATCGTATGCAGACTTAAGCTCTTAACATACATGAACAACGTTCAGATTTTTCAGAGGCTAGTCAAAGTTCCTTTGAGAAACAAAATAGCTGTGTCTTCTGTATCACATTAATAAACTTAATGCAACAAGCCCTATGTTGGGCCTCTTCTGCTGTGGACATGTGCCCCACTATCACATGCAACATCTAAATCAGGCCTATTCCTGTCCTCTCTGATTCGTGGAACTACTTCGCCAGGCCCAAAAAACATGACACACCGGAGGGCCACCTTCCTACTCACGTCGGTACCCACAACTATACTCCCCAGGACCCATGTGGCCCCATTAGGCACCGCTGTAACCGTAAATCTCTACTGAAGTAAATAGGCAGGTCCACGGTATCAAACACACAGCTAGGCAGCACTAGAAACGATACTCGTCTGCTCAGGCCAAGCTTCCACGTTTGCAAGCAGCAGGACTCGTACTGTGCATCTAGCCATGGCACAAAGTACAGACGAAAGATAATGCAGTCTGATGGCCACATTCAAAAACCCTCGCCTAAACTTCTCGGACAGCTCCGTGCATTTTCTTTCTGGTGTATTAAATATTTAAAACCAGTACTGGACGAGATAACGCTGGTATAGGTACCAAGCTAAATTATTTATTACTTTTCAAGCATTTCCGTATCTGCAGAGCACTTAGCAGATTTGAAAGAAAAATATCGAAAAGATGTTTTATGACTAAGCAATTAATATACCGTCGGCACCATGACACGTCCCGTGAGTCCTGGGCAGGGCCAGAGAAAGGGGGACTCAGTCAGACAAAAGCAAAGGCACTGGGCCACGTTTAAAGCTGCTGACAGCTGCTGGCAACCTCAAAGTGTGAGGTGGCGTTGTGGTAACAAGCGCAATGTGCAACCCTCCACTGTTTGAATGGCAAGCACCTTGATACGAGCTGAAAGCGGCATACTCTAGCGGGCCCCTCAGCAGTCCAGTGAGTCACACGTTACTTCCCATAGGCCCTGTCAGCCTCGAGGCAAAGCGTTTGTAGGACCAGCGAATCTTCAAGCACATCAGGCAGAAAAGCGCGGTCCCTGCCCTACTTGAACACCCGTACTTGTGAGAAGGTCCCGAAAGTCAAGGCCTTAGAGGCTCAATGTGTTTAAGTGAATATGCACTAACTGAGGACAAAACGTTGTTGACCTGCGTCAAATGGGCCCCAGGGAGGAGGGCAGCAGGGTTTTCCCTCTCATTGTACAAATGCGTTTTCTTCTAGAACCTCCTGATGATGTGCTGTAAAATAAATTTCAATAAATGAAATGAATGTTTAAAGTCCCCAATTAACAAACCTTTTATTTCGATCGGGGTAAAATATTCATTGTTGCATCAAGAATTCACAAAACAGAATTGTGCTTGCGTAAATATGTGGCCAGAATGTGAGCAAACTGCTTTCTTAATATGCACCTTGGCCCGTGGGGAAAACTATGGGTGTGGCACGTGCACATTCGAAGAAATGCCATCTTGGATTTAGCTGTGCCAATAACACAGGCTATTTTCTTTATCAGACATTTTGGGTTGGGCTGCTTACTGTACGTATCATTGTTCTGGATACCTATGAGCACCTGGGTACATTGGCAGATTTTTGATCTGCCTGTTTTGTTAATTACTTCATTCTTTACTGTTATTATTCACATTTAAAGATTGCTTCCGCTCATCAACTAGTCCAAATCACACCATTCTTAAAATATCCTGGTAAACCACTTATGAAGTGGCAGTCATGGATACTACCTTCGAATATTCTCTGGTTTCTGCCATAGATGGTGAACATTTTGAACCTAAACGCAAAGCAGCATTACTTTTCAGCCACTGTAGTCAAGAGGTTCAATACATGTTTGACAATATCCTCGTTGTGAATGCTCCATCTATATTATCTGGTGATTGGGACACGTATGCTAAAGCCATTGCCAGGCTTCAAAGGAAATTTTCTGAAGAACCCAGAGTTGTTTTGGAATGTTTAAATTTCTTCAAAATGATGCAGACAGAGCCCAGAGGAAACTGTAGAGGAGTACATGTCAACACTCTGACATTTAGCCTCTATGTGCAATTTTGGAGATGCTTCTAATATGTACATTAGACACCAATTTATCTTGTAAAGATGCCACTCGTACAGAAGTCAGACGCGGAGAAGAGCATCGAACATTCCATTATCTCCAGTAGGCTCATCACTCACGAATACAATGTAATGTATTTTCCAGTAGGCTAATCACTCAAGAAAGCAATGCAATGTCTTCTGCAAACGTTATGAATGCTGTTGATACTACTGATACCAATACTGTAAAAAACAGAGGTGTCAAAATGCTTCACAAGCATCAAATACTATATGTTGTAGGTGTGGTTTAGGAATCAGATTGGTAATAATTCCAATTGCCCAGCTCAAGGCCAACGTTGTGTTAAGGGTAAAAAATGGTCACTTTCACAGTGTCCGCAGAAGTTCCACAGCATCTGTGAAGGGTAATAGTTTGGATGTTGCTTTAAAAGATTGTTCTGTGGATTTGCCCGATTTAGAACTCATCTTAGACATTGTCACTGATCTCAGCAAAGTTAAACGACCTTAATAAGAAATCACCCTTGGCTCTAATCTCATTCTAAACATGCTAGCTGATCTAGCTGCTCCCATTACCATCATTTTTGATTCATTATTCTTTCAACCATGGGGGGCAGACCACTCCCTGCAGCTCCCGATGTTCACCCCATGGCGTACAGGGTTTGTAGACAGCCTGACGAGTTTTGGTTGAACCATAACCACCAAACTATATGTAGCCGGGAAGGGTAGATTTCTAGTTGGCTGGCAGGATCTTGCCAAGTTATGTCTCATGCTTGAGATGCTTCCACCTTGGGCTTACTTATCCACCAGTCAAAGTTGTGGCTGCTTCTATTTTACTTGTTGATTACATTAATTCTGATTCTGTTTCACACATACTTGACATATTTCCGGGTATCTCCAATAAGAAAATCGGATTAATCAACAAATGTGTGAAGAAAATTTGAATAAAGAATGCCACTCCTGTGGTAATTAAGGTTAGGCCAGTTCAATTTGGTCGGCTTACCACCAAATTCCTTTAGCTCCGGACTATCAAGAACTAATGAGATTTATCACACCATTAGGTACCTACAAGTACTGTATATTATCTTTTAGTTTAGTGTTTTTCAGAAATCCATGGACACTATATTAATGAACTTCAAGACTACAAGCCTTTCAGGATGCTGTACTGATTTGTGCCAACAGCAAATACGAACATACCACAACTCTTGACGAAGTACTTACTGTTTTTAAGCAATACAGTAAATTGAATAGCTAGGTCCCATCATTGGTGCAATGGGTGTAAGCCCTACATTGTCTTCAGTGAAAGCTATTCACCAGAGAGATGCATCAAATAACAAGGACCCTCTTTACTCCTTTTTGGGAATCAGGGAATATTATTGGTGTTCTGTGTACGAATAGGCTTTCACTGTAAAGCCTCCGCCCAACCTTTATTGTACAGCCTCTCAAAAAGGGAAAAAGTAAGTTTGTTCACACCGTAGGAAGGAGGCTTTTAAGAAAATTAAGCAATTCATTATTTCAGCCTTAACACCTTTTTCGGCCGGTTTCAAATGTTTGTTGACTGTAAATGCCAATCAAATAGGGCGAGGAGTTGTTCTGCCCCAATTTGTAGATAACGAAGAGTGCACCATCGCTTATGCTTCATGCTCTCTCAAAGAACCCAATCTACTTACAGCACTATTGAGCATGAAGGCCTTGCAAGCTGTTGGGCTGTAGAGAAATGTAGAACGTTCCTGTGGGGTACACACTTTAATCTCTACACTGATCACACACCACTATTACATCAGCTTAACGGGAATTGCACTGGTAAAGCTTCTACTAGACTGGTAAGATTGCTTTCATGGTTGCAAGAGTTTCGCTTCACAGTCAAATATATTCCTGGGGGGAAGAATTTCAGGGCTGACTGCCTATCTAGGAAGCCTGTTGATGACTGTTCTGATATCACCGTTGATTAAGTAGAACATGACAGATATTGTTGAAGACAAAGATATGGTTAGTTATCACCAGTGGCTTGAAGCAACTGAAAACAATGCCATCATCAAGTCAGTTCATAAATATATGAAGCATGGATGGCCCAAGAAAAGAAGTGTAGAACCTGGATTAAGGCCTTTCATTCAAGCAGCCAACGAGTTGTTAGTCCAAAATGGTATTTTATAACGCATAATGTCAGCGATGTTATTGATGATGGCAATACTCTTAATGGCTCTTGGCGGCTTCAGTCACAGG
The DNA here is from genome assembly GCF_964263255.1 of Lissotriton vulgaris. Classification (NCBI taxonomy): domain Eukaryota; kingdom Metazoa; phylum Chordata; class Amphibia; order Caudata; family Salamandridae; genus Lissotriton; species Lissotriton vulgaris. The sequence continues at coordinate 122,356,234 of NC_141688.1, forward strand.
ATACGGTCTCATCACGTTCTGTTTAACATTCTTTTTTTTAAATTTTACAAGCGTACAATTCAAATACAAGTCAACTCTTCCATGCACAGAAAGGGAGGTGGTGACCTCAAGCAGCGTTACACGACGACACAAAGACAGTATTGGTGTAGTCATTCTCCTCCTGGTCCTTGAGTTCCATGTCCTCCCTCCTCTGTTCCCCCCAGCTGTGTTCGTCCTCATCTGTTGCATTGTTAACTATGAATTGGGTCACCATATTCATGCAGTCATCATCATAAAACTTTATTTTGGTCATTGCGACCATAAAAGTGCAAATGCATACAATACAAGGAAACAAGCTAAAAATGGATGCCAACATTTGTTATCATCAGATCTAAAAAGTTTCAACTGGATTGATTATCCTAAATACTAATATTAAAGGATAAAACTGGCATACAAAGCACCTAAAAGCTGGGTCAACAAGAGCCTATGTATGCCGCAATGGAATTGAATTGGGCAGCATGGCCGACCATGCAGTCACAAGGCTAAAAATGGCACTATAACCAGAGCTAAGAAACATATTATTGATTTAAAAAGGGATTACAAAGTTAATTGGAAAAGTTACAAACCGTTATAATTTCAGCACAGATCTTCTAATGATCCACATTTTGCAGAGCAACTTGGCAACTGCGCAGGCAACTAGAAGGCTAGAGTCCGATTTTAAAATGTGCAGCCCCTCACGATGGCAACAAGTGCCATGCAGCCTACAAACAGGAGTTAGCCATTTGGCTCTCGGAGAATGGTATATGGGACACTCAAAAAATGTGGCTAATTGACTCAGCAACAAGGGGACAACCTGGACAAGAGTGCATTGTGGTGGAAGGCAGTCGCCAGGAGGCTATAAAAGTATTCACTGGGAGGGAACCGAATCAGAATTGCATATAAAATGCTTCCTCTCCTGCGGTATCGTGATGGCCTCTAGATATTGTTCATAAACACCTGACAGTTTGAAATCCATAAAATCCATTGTGAGCTGGCCCCAGGACGAATGAGAAATAGAGGACTGGGCCACCCAGTTCCAATATTGTTTCTTAATCTGGTCTTTGCTAGGAAATAATGCTGGGTCCTTTGTGTCCCACGATCCCTCCAGTTCTATACTAGTAAGCAGGGACTTCACTTTAGAGAGCAAACCAATTTTCTTGAAGCAGTCAAGAGCACTTACTTACACAAGGGCAGCAGGGTATGGGAGCATCTCAGGAGTTGATTTTAAACGCAACCAAAGCAATAGGGGGCTTAGCTTAGCTTTCTCCACAATTGCGGATCTGCCCATGTCCAGTCTTAGTGGGTGATGAGGGGTACTCTGAGGAAGTGAGCTTAGAACTCTCAAAAATGTATTCTCTTTCATAAGAAAGACATCCAATTTCCCGAAGCCCTAAAGTTCGCCCTCATACAGTGCTGACTCCAGTCACTGAGGTCCTCCACAGCCCTCACATTTGTTCGCACACTTCAAGCACAGTTATTCTGCCAAGGCCCAATCTAGTGTGTCCCTGATACATTCGTGGTCTATGGGCCCTTTATCAGATAATCAACATATTGCTATGTAGCATTTCGTAAGTAGGAGGCCAAATTGTGCACATTTTTGCAATGTGGTCCCTTGTTTGGGTATTGTACCCAGCAGGCACTGGTAGATTGTCCATTGGAAACGAAATTCTGTCACCATTGCGAGTCGCCTCACTACCTCATCACAGTAGCCAGCTGATTCTCTACATGTCCAGGCCATGTATAGGAATGTGACGTCTTGCTTTTTTGCATTTGAGACATGTCAAGGGTCTAGTGAGGTATATTTTGCGTAATCTGTCAGGTGTCATGTAGGTCCGGTGAAGGTACTGAAAGTATGTTAATTTGAATCTAGCATTGGTAGCCACCTCTTGTACCTGGGCACATACCTATGTTTATTCAGTGTGTGTTAAAGGATTCTGCAGATCCCTATGCCTGGCCTGTTGTGCCTTGAGTTTTATTACTGGTTGCTTTCTGTGAGAGCATTATAAATACACAAGACTCGATACACCACCCCCTACCACCAGCACCTCAAGTGTCAGTGATACCTTTGGTGTATCAGGGAATCCTGTCCAGATCTCCATAGTTGTGCATGTCAATTTAGAAAATTGTGGGAACTGTCCTGTGGTGACCCCCAAAACTATTTATAGCCTCCTCAAATGTCAAGAACCTTTCTGCTGGACAGAGTTCTTCCACAAATAGGTCTCATTCCTTCCCCAATGTGCCCAGCATCATAAAATGTCATGCTTGGAAGTGCGGTTGAAGCCAGGTAGGGACCTGCTGAAGGATGGGCGCTTCAACACCTGCTGCACAGCTCGCTACTAAACTGCCACCTCATGGATATCACCTTCTAGGGCACTCTGGGGTGTTTCAGGCCCTGCAACAGGCAAACCAGCAACATACCCTCCTCCAAACTTCCCTCCAGGAAGGAGTTTGGTCCTCTCTCGAGCCCAGATTAAGGAAACCAAGAGGATATCCAGATCAAAGAAGCACAAATAATTCAGGGCAGTAGGACCATTTTTGCGAGTGCCATCAACCCATTATTGAAAGGGAAGTGTGTTTCAAAAAGCTATGAAGGCCCGCAGGCCCTCCACAACACTTCGAATATTGAGCTGATGGTGCAGGGTTCCAGTGTCAGCTACTCAGATACCAGAGATCATTATGTTTTAGTATTATACCAACACAGGACCATGCAACCACCCAATGCTACTTCTTCTTGTTCCATGTCCTTTTTACCGGTGAGTGTTGACAACAATACAGAACTTTAACTTGGGTGCCGGCTTTGATGTGTCACTATCGTCCTGCTGATTTCTATGCAAGTTAATATGTGGTGCTTTTCCCATGCCGGTTTGTTGTTTTAATTTTGTTATAAGGGGAAAGGTGATGTATAAATGTGTAATGGTTTATTGAATTAATAGTTATGTTCTGATTCACATTTCACAGTCTAGCAGTTTTCTTCGTGGAGCCCTTGTTGACTCTAGACATCCATGAGGAATTGCTCATGTTGGCCATGGGATACATAGTTCAGGAAATAAATCTTCAAAGGAATTTGCCTGCTGGCCCCTACCTCATCACTTTACATGCCCTTTACATCACATAAGCAGCGTAGGACTCCCACAAGAAAAGGCACAATGCCGGCAGAGCAGGAAGTCTACATTGTCTGAAACTCACACTAGTACCCAACCGCTCATGTGCTACATGACTGTGTAGTGTGGTTTACTTTCTGACCACTTAGCTTAGATGCAGAAGTGTAAAGTGCACTGACAGGACATTTTCTCTAAGGCCAGTAGGAAAGTAAGATCTGCTTTAAGGGTTACTGTTAGAACTGGAGGTCTCTAGTGGTCTCTAGTTGGCAGAGGTAGTTCCCACTGTCCAAATAGGGACCCTTGCTTCTAGTCAGGGTAAGGAGGAAACACTCTTTAGATAACCTCTGCTCACCCCCTTGGAAGCTTGGCACAAGCAGTCAGGCTGATCCAAAAGCAATGTGTAAAGTATTTGTACCAACACTCACAGTAACACAGTGAAAACACCACAAACTGACTCCACAACAGTTTAGAAAAATAGGTATTTAATCTAAACTACACAAGGCCAAAACAACAAAAATCCAACATACAAAGTTCAAGAATATGGTTGCGAAAGAGTTCTTAAAGTTGCGATAAAATAATCCACAGATGCGTGAAAAGTTCACAGTTGCGTCATGTTTAGCCAACAGTACATTTAAATGCAACAAAGTTCCAAAGCAGAGGCTGGAGCAGTGGAAAACAAGCGATGCGTTGCTCCTGAGACCATGGGGAGGCGTTGGCGACTGTCCTGCTGCAGCAGCAGGCGTGTTGCGACGAATCCGGTCTTTATGGGGAGGAAGGCGATCACTTGTATGGATTCAGGTGCGTAGGTTCCGTAGGAAGTTTTTCTCGCAAGGGCACGATGCGATGATCTGTAGGGGCTGCGACGATCTCCGGGGCAACGATGCGTGATCCAGCGGCAATCTTCCTCTCGCAGCTCCTCGATGCGATGGCTCTGTGACGATGTTCGCAGCGACGTGATGCGGTCCGCAAGCAAGCGGTGCGGCGATCTCACCCAGTGATGACAGGCTCTGCGACGATGTTTGCAGCGATGGTGATCTTTCCGCAAACGAAGGATAAGACGTCTCCGGCAGCGGCAACAGGCGCTGAGACGATCTCGGTCTTCGTAGCGGCGGGAATTTCCTTGTGCTGTCGGGGATGCGCTCTGCAAGCGAACGATGCAATAACATTTCTGTAGCAAAGTCTCTCAAATCTTGGTATCCAGCTTCCCAGCAGAGGTACAACTTCCAGAGGCACCACAACTGGCCCAAGCACTCTAGGAAGGACAGAGCTCTCTCAGCAGAGCTTAGGGAAGCTGGGGGTGAAGTCCTTTTGTTCCTGGGACTTCAAAACAGGGAGCCAGCTCACAACAGGCCCTTGGAGATTCTTTCAAGTAACGGGACAAAGCAACAACAAAGTCCTTCACCTCTCCTAGGCAGCAAAGCAACTGCAGGTCAGTCCAGCATCACACAGCAGGGCAGCCCTTCTTCAGTCTTCCAGCTTTCTCCTTGGCAGAGGTTCCTTCTTGTTTCCAGGATGATCTAATCTTCTGTAGTCAGAGGTCCTGTAAGTATATCCCTAAAAGTCTTTGATCCCTTTGTGCAGGAGGGCTGTGAGCCCAGTCTCGGTGTTCCTTGACCACTTTGTTTTCCTGGCCTCTCCTTTCCTTTCAGGGAGAGGGGCAGGATCGTCAGCCGCCCAGCAGGAGGTGGAGCCAGCATTGTGGGAGGCAGGACAAGCCCTATTCAGGCCCAGGTGCTATCCCCTCCCACCACTCAAGATGCAGATGCACTCATTCAGCCTAGGGCTGACCCAGCCAGCCTCCTGGGTGCTCCCAGCCCCTATCACTCTCAAACCAGACTGCCAATTCACAAACAGGCCAAGGCACACAGAAGGGTCAGGCAACTCACTAAAAGTGCTGTTCTCAAACACAGGATTTAAAAACAACCTTTCCTAAAAGATGTGTTTTTAATTTGGAGTTCAGGGATAGCAGACTTTTATGTCCTATATTGCTCCTACGGGAAGATATGCTGGTAGCCACTGTAGCCAGAACTCCCCATGATAGCCTCCAGGGCAAGATAGCCTTACAATAGTGAAAAACGAAAATGGCTGTAATTCACTACTAGAGCATGTCACCTGCACAAGTGCATGCTCTACCTTTCACATACACTGCACCCTGCCCAAGAGGGTACCTTGGGCCTTCCATAGGGGTGACCAATGTGTACAAAAAGGGATGGGTTAGGCCTGGCCAGAGGGGTCACTGACAAGGAGGACATGGCAGTTCACATACGCACTGCTGTGGAAGACCTGAGACACCATTTTAGTGCTACTCATGTGAGTGGCACAATCAGTGCTGCAGGCCCACTAGTAGCATTTGTTATCACCAGCCCTGGCACACTCAGTGCGATTTATTAGGGACTTCTTGCGGACACAAATATGCCAATCATGGATACCCAATACACTAAACAGCAGTGGCAAAGTGCCCAAAGCATCTAAACCAGCAAAAACGAAATCCAGCACAGCATCAAAAAATACAGGAGGTAGAGGCAAAAAGATAGGGGGAAACCACGCCAAAGATGAAACCACGCCAAAGATGAAAGGTCCAACATGTGTCCCCTCCAGCTGAAAGTGGGGAGAACTACCCACCCTCTTGGGAGTTCTCTTCATTAAGGCGGAAAAACCTGGACAGACCATCAGCATTGGTGTGTTCTGTGCCAGGGCAGTGTTCCACCTTGAAGTCCATTCCCTGTAGGGAGATGGACCACCTCAACAGTTTTGGGTTCTCACCCCTCATCTGCATTAACCATCTGAGGGGCCTGTGGTCTGTCTGAACACGGAAGTGAGTCCCAAACAGGTAGGGCCTCAGCTTCTTCAGAGCCCAGACCACAGCAAAAGCTTCCCTCTCAATTGCACTCCCCCTCTGTTCCCTGGGGAGTACCCTCCGGCTAATGAAAGCTACAGGTTGGTCCCAGCCCTCGTCAGTGATCTGTGAGAGTACTGCTCCCACACCATGCTCTGAAGCGTCTGTCTCCACTATGAACTCACTGGAGAAGTCAGGCGCCTTGAGCACCGGTGTTGTGCACATGGCAGTCTTCAGGGCATCAAAAGCAGTTTGGCAGGCTTCGGTCCGATTCACTTTCTTGGGCTGCTTCTTGGAAGTCAGCTCTGTCAAGGGATATGGTGCCATCGTTGCCCCCTTGACAAACCATCGGTAATACCCGGTGAGACCTAAAAAGGCTCTCACCTCTGTCTGGGTCTTGGGGGGCTCCCAAGCCAGAATGGTATCAATCTTCTCCTGTAGGGGCGCCACCTGGCCGCTCCCTACCTGGTGTTCCAAGTACACCACAGATCCCTGCCCTATCTGGCACTTGTTGGCCTTGATAGTGAGGCCTGCCCTTTGCAGAGCCTTCAGCACTTCACAGAGGTGTTGCAAGTGTTATTCCCACGTGGAGCTGAACACAGCAATGTCATCCAGGTATGCAGCACTGAATTCATCCAGCCCGTTCAATACTTGGTTAACCAGTCTCTGGAACGTGGCAGGGGCATTCTTCAACCCAAAGGGCATGACTCGGAACTGGAAGTGCACCTCTGGTGTTGAGAATGCAGACCTCTCTTTGGCCCCATCAGTTAAGGCAATCTGCCAGTACCCAGAAGTTAAATCAAACTTACTGAGGTACTGGGCAGCTCCTAACCGATTCACAAACTCATCAGCTCTGGGGATGGGGTGTGCGTCAGTCGTCGTGACCGCATTGAGCCCATGGTAGTCCACACAAAACCGGAGTTCTGGAGTGGCACCGGGCGCAGCAGCTTTTGGTACTAAGACCACTGGGCTAGCCCAGGGGCTGCTGGAGGGCTCAATCACCCCTAGCGCCAACACCTTGGACACGTCTTCCTTGATGCTGGCCCTGACTGTAGGAGAGTAGGGTCTGCAATCCTATGATCACCCAGATTTTTTGCTTTTGTTTCACTGGTTTACGACTTTCTCTGGCTGTGGGCCTGCCAATCAGACCCACAGCCTGGCTGTTCTCTTTCTAAATTACGAGATGTACCCTAGGTGCATTTACCAATTGGTACTGGGCCACCTTATCAGACCCCGTAACGCAGGGCATAGGTGTACCCAGGGCCGCCAGGGGCTGCAGCATGTATTATGCCACCTCTGGCTGGCCTCCTAAATTTGACACAACTGGCTGCATGACAGCTGGGGCGAAGTCGTGTAATCACACTTTGCTTTAGATATAGTAGCCCTATATCTAACCATACGATGGACCCTCGAGTTCCTATCAGTCACTCCTATGGCAGGCCTTGACAATCCTGAAGGCAGAGTGCATGGGCTCGTGTGAACTAGGCGCTGGCCCGAGCCGAGCCCGGTTGCAGCTTGCGGAACCAAGATCCAATGGCTGTTCCATGGTAACGCGTACCACATCGGTAACTTCGGTGTCGCGTTATCAAGACATGTCGAGTAAGGTGTCATACGAATCGGGATGCTGCCCTCTCACCAACTCTGGCGACGAGGTTAGCATTCCGCCCTTCTAGAGGGACACGACATGTACGTAACTGTGAACCCCGGTTAAAGTTAACTAAAGCCTCAGCTCCACAAAATGGATGCTGCCACCACAGACACGAGTCTGACCTCCTGCTGCTGGGAGTCCTTCCAGCGAGGAGCGCTTGGACAAAGGGTTTCCTGTCGAGGGCGGTGTTCGCACCGTCCCAGACAGGGTTTGTGTATTCTGGGTAGGTAGGGCTTTTGCGAGAAGGTGACTGCGGAGTGGCACCCCGGTGCTCACTACGCATCTGCCGGTTAGAACCAGTTCCAGGGGCACCAGCCCTGGCCTGGGGAAAGTCCGGCAGGGGAGAGGGGTGTAACTACCCCCCTTCCTGGTCCCACCCTTAGGGCAGGACCTAGTCATGTACCCACCCCTTTCTTTAGAATAAAGGCCGGAGCGGGGACCCTTCCAAATTAGATCATCATTGAATCAAGAACTACTTTCTACGAAAGGACACTCAAGACTCTTCTCAAGATTTCTCCCTTGTGACTAAGGAGTAGTCACCCTGCATCAGCGGGCACCATCTAAGAACTCTGCGGTTTGCTGTAAGTCCTTCCTCAAGGAATCCGACGGCCCAGCTCGACGAGAACCGGCTTCCCTGGCACCACTGACCTCTACCCACGTCATCAGCTCAGCTGTGATCTGTGGGTGCGACGAGACCTCGAGGGACCGGCCATCATCAGAACCTGCACGCTCTTAACCAGCACGACCTTCGAAGCAATTCCCTGGTGAGTGCTCTGGGGTCCGAGAAGCCCCGACCCTGAGCCGCTCCAGCACCGAAGTGCAGTCCCCCAGCATCTCCACGATCTGCGTGGGGCCCTTCTGCTCGCTGCTCAGCACGTTGTCTGGTCACTAGCCGCTGGCTTGTGCCCTTCCTTGACGACGACCGACAAACAACTCTGCTGGTCTGGTTGCTCCAGACTGGCCCTTGCTTCCATCTTTGCCAGAAGCACCCCGGACCTTCCTGGTCCACTCAAGACGCCATCTTAGGCCCACCACGTGGCCCTGAGATCTGCCAAGGCTTGTTGCCCCATCCTGGGCCCAGCGACGCCGACAGCATCATCCTTCGTGGGACAGCTCGCACCTCCACCGTGGTCGCCGACAACGCCTCCTGGTCCGTGAGACTGCAGAGCCTAGCGTCGCCCACTCACCTGGTCGAGGTGACGGCCAACCGGTGCCCTCCTGGTACCCTCTGACTACTGGCTAGTAGTACGAACTTGGTCCCCTCTGCTTTCAGGTATCATCAATCTCTGATCCAGGCTTGGATCTCTACGAACTATTCATCACTGGTCGCCGGCCAGCAACTCCTTTTCTTCCGGCTCCTGGCTCGTCAGCGAAGACCCCGACGCCTGTAAGACTTGTGCAGCCGCAGCCCTCGTGGCTAGGTAAATCGGCATTTCGGTGCCTGCATAGCCTCTTTACTCTAGGGTCCCGCGTCCCTCGCTTCCGACTTGCCTTATCGGGTCCGCCCGAGACCTTAAACTTTCCGTGTCCCCGGACACTTGTTTTAATTGTGCACTTGAAGTATTTTCCTAAGAGATTTGGTTTGTGCTTAGTACCCTGTCCTCATAAAGAGTCCAGGGCTGTTGTGAATCTTAATAAATATCCTGTTTATTTTCATAACACTTGTGTGGTGTCCTTTCACTGGGTGTTCAAGGGGTACATGTGTGGTAAACAGCTGGCTTAACGCGCCCTCTCGAGTCTTTAGCCTTAGACTGCTCGTATCCACGCTACTAGGATAGCTGGTCTATAGGTTGACTTACAACCAAACACCATAAGGGTCGTTGGAACGATACATAGCGGTCGCTAGAATAGCGAACGTTGCATATCGGGCCAACTTCTCACACTGACCTTGACAGCTACTCTGTAAAATTTTTGTTTCACAGGTAAACTATCTCCATTGTCAGCATCATGGACACACCAGTTGGTGATACCTGGGGTCAGGGAGAACAGGGGGGGCAAACTGACCCAACACTTGGCGACAGTCCCTCTGCTGTTCTGGGGTCAGGGTGGGTGAGAGGACCACAACATCCACTGACCCACCTTGCTCCTTGGTTGCCAGGAGGTCCGGAAGAGGGTCAATTTCCTCTTCCATTCCAACATCTGTAGCCATGAGCACTGTCACTTTAGACCTCTCAAAGTGGGGTTTGAGGCGGTTTACATGCAAGACTCTCAGGGGGTGCCTGGGAGTCTTCAAGTTAACCAGGTAGGTTACTTCGCTCTTGCGCTCCACCACCTCATATGGCCCAGTCCACTTGTCTTGAACCGCACAAGGCTCCACTGGCGCCATCACCCACACTTTCTGCCCAGGTTGAAATTCGACCTGAGTTGTATTCTGGCCGTACCATCTTTTCATTTCTTCCTAGCTAGCTTCTAGGTTCGCCTGAGCGAGCTTCCTGAAGCGTTGTGTCTGGTTGCGGATGACCAGCACATAGCTGAACACATCCTGGGGGGCTTTCCCACGGGACTTCTCCCATCCCTCGTTCACCAGAGTGAGAGGTCCTCTAACAGGGTGGACATACAGGAGTTCAAAGGGACTGAACCCTAAGGACTTCTGAGGCACCTCCCTGTAGGCAAACAACAGGCATGGTAACATCTTCTATCTCATGGGCTCCGCTAGGCCCATAATCATACCTTTCAGGGTGCGGTTTCCTTGAGGGTGGTAAGGAGTGGTGAACTTATAAGTTACCCCACACTCCTCCCACAGAGACTTCATGTACTTAGAGATAAAGCGTCGGAGACCACCTCTCGGGGGAACCCCACACGGGAGAAGATCCCCATCAATGCACAGCCCACCACGGGTGCTGTGATTGTCCTGAGAGGGACTGCTTCCGGGTACCGGGTGGCATGGTTCACCAAGACCAGGATGAACCTGTTGCCTAAGGCTGTCTTGGAGTCCAGGGGCCAGACGATGTCGATGCCCACCCGCTCGAAAGGGGTGCTCACCACAGGAAAGGGTTGGAGAGGTGCCATGCACTTCCCTCCGCTCTTGCCACTGGCCTGACATGTTCGGCAAGACCTACATAATGTCCCGACGTGCTTCCTCATCTGGGGCCTGTGGGAGTGGGTGACAAGCCTGTGTAGGGTCTTGTCTTGTCCCTGATGTCCCGCGAGGGACACGTCATGAGCCAGACCCATTAGGAAGTTCCTGAAGCGCTCGGGTACCACCAGCACACGGGCTGCACCGGGCTCAGCAAACTTAGGCTCACTATAAAGCAAATCATCTTCCAAGTAAATGAAATGATCCTTGGCCCCTAGGCCTGCTGCCTGGTGCCTGGTCTGCGGCCTGTTGCCGCATACCAACAAGAGAAGGGCACTCCTTCTGCGCCTTGCAGAACTCCTCCATGGAGGGGCCACCTTCTTGCTGCCAATGGGTCAGCTCAGGCAGTTTCCCCAGTTCAGCCACTTGTTCCCCGGTAGGCCTCAGGGCATCCCCCTCAGGTTCTGCTACCTCCTCGGCCGTGGGAATTACGGGGGCAGGTTTCCCGCGCCCCCTGCCTCCTCCGTTCTCGCAGGTCTCTGGGCCTCTGTTTCAGGCTCCAGTTCTGCTGAATCACCCCTACTGGCTGCCATAGCACGCGTGGTAACACAGATCCATGCAGGCAAACCTAACATCTCCAGATGAGTTCGGTGCTCTACATCCTTCCATGAAAAACTCTCCAGGTCATTCCCTAGCACTAGCAGACAGACTACAGGCAAGGCATCACTGACAACAACTTCAGAGAGACCAGAGACCCCCCCACCCCCCCACTCAAAGGTAACACGCGCCACTTTGCAGAGGCGCACTGAGCTATCAGCTCCAACTACCAGGCGGAGTACATTGGGGATACACTGCTCTTCAGACACCCACTGACACCTCACAATGTCACGCTAGCTCCTGTGTCTCTCAGAGCCTTTATCTCCCTCGCATTGATGGTCACCTTCTGCCTGTATTTCTTAGTGTTAGGGGCAGTAAGGTTTCTTGGACCACCTCTTGGTCTCCTAAAGAGACAAGGGTCATGACTGCTAGCTCCCCCCATTCACTGGAAACCAAATCCCCTCCCAAAGCTACACTTGCTAACCCTGGGGCGGGAACACCAGTGGGTGCTGGGTTTTTCTTGGGACACACGGCTGAAAAGTGGCCCACCTAGTTGCAGTGATAGCATGCAGAGGGCCCTAGGGGGCCATGGTTGTCTAGGTCTGGGGGTTGGGACTTCTTTCCCTGGGAACTATTTTGGGGCAGAGAACTCCTTTTGGTTATCCTTGTCCCCCCACTCTTCTGCTGGGGACCCTGCCCACCTTTGGCTGTGGTACCCACAATTCCTCTGTGGACCCTGGTACTGGTCCAGCGGTCCGCCTCCTTAGCAAGCTCAATCGGGTCTGTCAGCTTGCTGTCTAAAAGATACTGGCGCATCTCTGGAACACAAAGGCTACTCAAGTGGTCCCAACTGAATAAATGCAATAACCCCTTAAAATCAGTTACCTTGCTGCCCTTCATCCAACCTTCCAGTGCACGCGAGTACAAATTCACACATTCCGTCCACGTCTCAGAATCTCTCTTCTTGGAGTCTCTAAACTGCAGTCTGTACTGCTCTGGAGTAAGTCCATACCTGAGACATAGGGCCTCCTTCATATTGGGGTAGGTCATGGCACCTACTAACTCTTAAGGCTCTAGAGCACTCCTCCCAGAAGCCTCAAAATGTTTTCCACAGGCCCGCCCCCCAATGCTATTCAGGTATATTATTCATTCTTAATGCAATTTCATAAGAAGTAAACCAGGCATAGATATCCTCACTCCTATTATAATTATGTACCAGGTCCTTGGGAATATATACTTTACCCCCCTGCACTGGCTGTGTGCTGCCACCATTTGAACTGGAATCCACCTCCTTGGCTTTCAGATCCAGTTCTCTCATGCTCAACTCGTGAGCCGGAAGCAATTTATTTTCCTCCAAGGCACGGGCATTTTTGCTCTCCTCTCTACTTCCACTTGCTTCATTTTCATCCTCATGACTTCCAAGTCATATTCTTTTACTCTTTGATTTTCTTGTAACTCTTCTTGGGTGAAGCCCCTACTGGAATGGTTGCTGCCAGGCCATGAGCCTGTTCTGCTCACAGGTAGATCTGTGGTTTGAAAACCATTCCCTGTACTTGCATCATTTCCCTCTTGTGCCTCCCAATGGGCCTTCAAGATTCTCTGCAGCTCCTCCTTCCGGTAGCCGCTCTTTATGGGGCACTCAAACTGTTGGAAGAATTGCCTAAAATCTTTTGGTCTGTAGGAATACAAATCCTCAATGACAAATTCCAATTCAAATTCTGCCTCCACACTCGGTGCCTTTCCACTCACAGACATGATGCTTTGAAGAGATACTATAAAAAGAGAACCAATTAAAAAAAAACAGTAGTATGCGGTGGTGTGGTGGTCTGCACTCACTAGTGATGTACAACAATCACTGTGGGTCTAGTACAAATACAAATTCAAACCCCACCGCTCACCAACAATGTTAGAACTGGGGGTCTCTAGTTGGCAGAGGTAGGTACCACTATCCAAATAGGGACCCTTGCTTCTAGTCCAGGTAGGGAGGAAACACTCTTTAGATAACCTCTGCTCACCCCCCTTGGTAGCTTGGCACAAGCAGTCAGGCTGATCCAAAAGCAATGTGTAAAATATTTGTACCAACACTCACAGTAACACAGTGAAAACACCACAAACTGACTCCACAACAGTTTAGAAAAATAAAGGTATTTAATCTAAACAACACTAGGCCAAAACAACAAAAATCCAACATACACAGTTCAAGAATATGGTGGCGAAAGAGTTCTTAAAGTTGCGATAAAATAATCCACAGATGCATGAAAAGTTCACAGTTGCGTCACATTTAGCCAACAGTACCTTTAAAAGCGACAAAGTTCCAAAGCAGAAGCTGGTGCAGTGGCGACAGTCCTGCTGCAGCAGCGGGCGTGTTGCAACGAATCCGGTGTTTATGGGGAGGAAGGCGATGACTTGAATGGATTCCGGTGCGTAGGTTCCATAGGAAGTTTGTTCTCGCAAAGGCACGATGCGATGATCTGTTGGGGCTGCGTTGTTCTCCGGGGTGACGATGCGTGATCCAGCGGCGATCTTGCTATCGCAGCTCCTCGATGCGATGGCTCTGCGACGATGTTCGCAGCAACGTGATGCGGTCCGCAAGCGGTGCGGCAATCTCACCCAGCGAGGACAGGCTCTGCGACGATGCTCCCAGCGTTGGTGAACTTTCCACAAACGAAGGATGAGACGATGATCTCGGCTTTCGTAGCGGCGGGAATTTCCTCGCGCTGTCGGGGATGAGCTCTGCAAGCGAGCAATGTGAAAACTTTTCCTGTAGCAAAGTCTCTCAAATCTTGGTTTCCAGCTTTCCAGCACAGGTACAACTTCCAGAGACACCACAACTCGCCCAAGCACTCTAGGAAGGACAGAGCTCTCTCAGCAGAGCTCAGAGAACCTGGGGGTAAAGTCCTTTTGTTCCTGGGACTTCAAAACAGGGAGCCAGCTCACAACAGGCCCTTGGAGATTCCTTCAACTAAGGGGACAAAGCAACAACAAAGTCCTTCCCCTCTCCTAGGCAGCAAAGCAACTGCAGATCAGTCCAGCATCACACAGCAGGGCAGTCCTTCTTCAGACTTCCAGCTTTCTCCTTGGCAGAGGTTCCTTCTTGTTTCCAGGATGATCTAATGTTCTGCAGTCAGGGGTCCTGTACTTATACCCCTAAAAGTCTTTGATCCCTTTGTGCAGGAGGGCTGTGAGCCCAGTCTCGGTGTTCCTTGACCACTTTGTTTTCCTGGCCTCTCCTTTCCTTTCAGGGAGAGGGGCAGGGTCGTCAGCCGCCCAGCAGGAGGTGGAGCCAGCATTGTGAGAGGCAGGACAAGCCCTATTCAGGCCCACGTGCTATCCCCTCCCACCACTCAAGATGCAGATGCAGTCATTCAGCCTAGGGCTGACCCAGCCAACCCCTGTTACTCTCAAACCAGACTGCCAATTCACAATTAGGCCAAGGCACACAGAAGGGGCAGACAAGAGAACAGCAACTTACTAAAAATGCTGTTCTCAAACACAGGATTTAAAAACAACCTTTCCTAAAAGATGTGTTATTAAATTCTGAGTTCAGGGATACCAGACTTTTATGTCCCATCTTGCTCCTATGGGAAGATATGCTGGTAGCCATTGGAGCCAGCACCCCCCATTATAGCCTAGGTGGCAAGATAGCCTCACAACAGTGAAAAACTAAAATGGCTGTAATTCATTACCAGAGCATGTCACCTGCACAAGTACATGCTCTACCTTTCACATACACTGCACCCTGCCCAAGGGAGTACCTTGGGCCTTCCATAGGGGTGAACAATGTGTACAAAAAGGGAAGGGTTAAACCTGGCCAGTGGGGACACTGGCCAGGAGGATATGGCAGTTCACAGACTGCACACAGTCACTGCGGTGGCAGGCCCGAGATACCATTTTTGGGCTACTCATGTGGGTGGCACAATCAGTGCTGCAGGCCCACTAGTAGCATTTGTTATCACCAGCCCTGGCACACTCAGTGCACTTTACTAAGGACTTCTTGGTGACACAAATATGCCAATCATGGATACCCAATCACAATATCAATTTACACAGGGAGCACTTGCACTTTGACACTGAACAGCAGTGGCAAAGTTCCCAAAGCATCTAAACCAGCAAAAACGAAATCCAGCACAGCATCAAAAAATAGAGGAGGTAGAGGCAAAAAGATAGGGGGAAACCACGCCAAATATGCCAGGTCTAAAAGTTACCCCCACTTTTTACCTAGTGTGATGCTGTTTCCAACTTCACCAGAGATCTTCGGGCTCCAAGAAGCTCCAGTCTCAATCGTCTCCTGCAGCCAAGATCTTTGTCCTCACTGCATCGTTTGCACAGTAAACCTGCATCTTTTGTGAGCTTCTCGAGGTACTCTTGCTAGTCCTGTGCCTCTGGACTGTGGGTCCTTTATGGGTGTTCTTTGGCTTCAGTGGGCTCCACTGCTTGCTTGGGGCCTACTCCAAACTCCCCTGCTCATGGTGAGTCCCTTGGACCTTGCTGGTCCCGAACTGTACCATACTCGCCTACCACATTGTTTGCAGTTGCCAAGGCTTGTTGGTGCTCCCGACGCATACCAACCCATCACTTCTCAACATCTGGCATGGGATAGCTCATGAAAGGCTCCTGGTCTTCCTCAGGGTTGCCTGGTCCACACAGCTGCAGGTCCAAGGTCAATGTTAGCTCTCCTGCATCTCCTGACATCAGTGGGCATTCGTCATCCGTGCCTCTTGGTCACTCCTGAGTGGCTTAGACTCTGTGCCACCTGCTTACATGTACTTCTCAACTTGAAGGTTCCACCGGACACTATCCCCTTTTTAGGGCTCGGCCTACGCCACACACGAAGTGTGAGCGGAGCTTGTGAGCCGTTTTGTTAGGGGGCTCAGAAAATGCTCAGAAAAAAATCCTTAGTGCTCAAGAATTTTTGTGGTGTTGTGTGCCATCTGCATGGCAATTGGTCCTCTCACGGCTGTGTTTGTGTAAGGCTTCACGCAATAGGCCCTAGGAATTTTGCTCTCTCCACTTCCTGCATATTCCGTGCTAACACGCGCATGAGAATGCCATAAATTCCCAATTACCAGATGTCAGGGTCCGTTCGCGCATTCACGACTCTGTAGTTTTCTTGAGCTGTGTGTGCGCACATGCTGTCTCCCCGTCCAGGAGAATGCCATAAATTCTCAATTACCAGCTGTCAGAGGTGCCGGTAATTGAAGGCAGATGCTTGTAGCGTGTTCACTGCTGTGCTTTTATTTTTCTTCAGCTCTGTGTGCGCGCATGGTGGCTCCCGTCTTTCCTAAAATGAATCCTAGGTTTGAAATTGAAAAATAATTTTAATCTAGTTAACCAAAAAGTGTAAGGGACTTATGAGGGCTTCAAAGGAATGTGGACAAAAATCGATGATTATTTCTGCCTTATATCTTGTTTCATCATCCTTTGCTGTCAGTGGGTCTCACACCTATCCTGGCCTTTTAGCGAAAAACACTTTGCAAGTTGGGATTTTGAAGCCCATCCTTACAATTTTAAATATAAAACTGCAAGTCCCAAAATGCAATGATCTGTTGGAGAAAAAATGAAGCCTGGATAAAGATGTTTCACTAGAAATGTGGCCACAAAACAGCCCGGGCATATTTAGCAATCTAAACATTGCTTCCATGTTATCCTTTTTAAAAGTGCAGTTAAAACATGAATGCAAACATGCTACAGAGAGAGGGGGAATAGTAAAAGTGTCTCAAGTGAGACCCTTTCAGACAAATACGGCTGTACGTGTATTTGGATGCCCCCACCTTGACACCTACTCCCATCATGGACATGACTGAGGAGAGCTATGGATAGCTCATCACAGAGCGCCTCACCTCATTACCAGCTCTTCAGAGCGCTATGAAATGGAATAGATTGTAGTTGCTTTGGCTACACATACGTGTATGACATTAAGAACCAGCAAGGTGCACGCACATTACTCGACTATCATATAACCTGCAGCACAGAAGTGGATGGGCCAGGTAGAGGCGGAAGTTGGGGTGTAGGGTTTAGGGTGTAGAAGGATGCCTTCTTTCTGATTATCTAATTACCCCATCAGAAACTTGGAGCCTTGTCTTGAACATTTGTAAATGTAATCTGTAATATGTTATTGTGTCATGAGTATTTGGATATGTAACCTATAAATACATGCCCTTATCTCCCTCATGTATCCTGCACCTTGTCCCCTACTACTCGATCCGTAACTGGTTGATGTAACAGAGTAAACACCATTCCTCGCACGAGCAGCACTGCTTCCAGGGAGGGAGGAAGGAGGAATTATTGAAAAGGATGTCAATGTGCACATCGGAGGGGAACCATCCCTGCTCAATACTGTCACCATTTGAATGTTCGCTAAAGCGCCTTGCAAACTAT